>NC_088336.1:23992500-24702500 GCF_036884655.1 Musa acuminata AAA Group
GTATACAAACAAGTTGATAATTCTCATATTGTAAAATTTTACCATAGAAAATTTGAGCATTTATCTTTTACATCAATTTAGAATGAATCAGAGTGAAATGATTCATTAGGGTGATGCTAAGTAGTTCTTCACTAAGAAAAGAAACCCATGATACAACTTAATCTTGTTGAGCATATTTCATTTTACTGAATTGTGAAAAACATGGCTAGGATTGCTTTTAGTCCCATCATATTTTCTCTTGTATGCTTATCATTCATTAGTGGAGACTCTAATATTTTTTATCGTTGGATCTTTGATTTTAAAGGATTTTTTGTAGGTTTCATGGTTAGGACAGGGTTTGATGGCTTATTAAATATAAATATGTATTAGAATATTTTACCTTTCCTATATGATGATTTTTTTTCCCTTTACTGTTTATTATTTACTTCATATTTGACACATCAGTAACATAAAAAGAGTGGCTTAATGCATGAGTTTCCTATCGATACAAGGTTGTCTGTAATCATCCTTCTATCAATAGAGATGTTGTTGCTGCGACTCAACCTTTGATCACCCAAGTCATAGAGGAGCAATCTTTCTATGATGTCTCTCGATGCATTTTGTAGTCTGTCATTTAAAACTTGGTGAGGACATCTGTTGTACATATTGAAAATAGATGTAATATCATAGTGAATAAATTAACTCATGAAACAACAAAGATACATGCTATTTGTGTGTACAGCACCTGAATTCTGTTATTAAACCATGAAAAAGTTATCTTGTCCTGGATAACTCCCATCTCTACGAAAGACTAGCTACCCTTTAAACCTTTTATGATGTTGACACTCTTTAGGTGTAGAAAAGCTTTCATTTGCTTATTTGATCAATGAAATTCAGTCAGACCATGGCAGTTGTAATTTTTGCTATGGTTTAAGTAGGAAATACTTATAATTTCTAAAGAAAGTTATCTGATATTTAATGTTTTGGTGACTTTATGAACATCACCAGTAACTTTGCCTTCAATAGAGCTCAAAAGCAGGAAGATATCCATTTGCTGATCCCAAATAATTGGGATCTTATAGTTTCTTCTCATCGGTGGTAACTTTCCAGAATTGAATGTTATAATTCTCAATTTCTTAAATTTTTTGGATTAATAAAAATGTTCTTAGCTGTATCTCTTCATTGAATATAACAAGAAATGCATGTTATTTTTACAACATTTATAGCAAATCATATATGCGTATATTTATGACATATATCTTTGAATACTCAACAGCATTCTAGTTGGGGGGTGTGTTCTTTGAACATGAAGTTTTCTGCTCATGCCTGCGTTTTCTTTCTGTATGTTCTTTCTCTTATGGGACTTTTAGAATTAGTCCATTGTGATAATCTAGCTGTGTAAATTTAGTATAAATAATTTCATTGTTACTTTGGATAATAAATGGTCGTTTAGTCTGTATTCCACGTTGTACCGTTAGTGGTCATATAGAATTTTTCTGTTAGCATGTTTAGAATGGATTTCATAATATCTGTATATGTTAAATATGGGCAGCAGAGAATGTCTTGCATGTTGTGCTTGTCCATTGGATGGATCCTCTGAGGAAAAAAATTTAGGAGCTGATCTTTCCATCTTTGGACAACTAAGATCTATTCAACGGCTGTACTTTAGAACTCTTTCTAATCATTATGATTCTCCAGGCAGAGGATTTTTACTTTCTGTAACAGTGTTCTTCACGGAATTGCAATTTGAGTATGTCCTTCCAGGTCAATATTCTGTTTTCGACATTGGACAATGATGTTGGGCAAGAATCATGATCCTCGGGGCAATCATTCACCCTACAACTTTTCTCCTTTAGCATAGTGGTGCATGGGACCAAGCACCCTAAAGAAACCAAATCTGAAAACCAGGGCGGAGAGCTACTGGAATCGTTGCTGCATCCTACTCATATTGGGTATGGAATAAAGATAGCATATCAAGAGTCTATTCTAATTCCAATCTTTTCTTTTCCAAGTGCTTCTCAGATGATAGAAACACAAGACAATGACCATAATTCATTGGACTTCTTTCATATTTTAGCTCTAAACAGCCTTTTAGTAGTACATGAAAGAGAAAAAAAGGTAAACTTGTGCAGTTGATACAAATTATGCACATGAAGCTAGCAGCTACTTGTTGGCAGCAAGAAATATCTAAAAAGTTATATGAAAGTATTCCCTCAGTGATTATAAGCAGCCGCATTCATGGAATTTTTCTTTACATCGCAGATTGAACTCAAGATTGTCATCACAAATTTTTGGTGGATGCGCCGAAGCCACATCTGCTACTTCTCAGCACTCGTCAGAATTATCAAGTAGCATATACTTACAAATGATTGAGAGTATCAAGGGAAAAAGTATGACAGGTACGGGTCCTCCTTGTCAGATCCTGTGAACCTAGTCCTGTAGTCGGGCAAGGATAGAATTGGCATTGGTTTATGTTCTTTTAATCATTGGTGTTTATTATGTCAGCCTCTGGATTTTGATTCCAAGAGCTTGACAGAACAGGTATATCCTAAGCCAGGGCAGGGCGGTGACAAGAAAAAGAACATACAGGTGATGATTGGTGGTCTGTAGCAGGATATCTGATGGTAAGCATGTTACATATTCCAATCCTTTTTCTCGAAATAAAATAACTTGTATGATTTATACATCAGTAATTAATGAAGCAATCACATGTATGCTTGTCCTTTGTCTTCAGAAATATATCCGCTGGGGTGCCCTTTGTCATAATCTTTTGCTCTCTTAGTTTTCATGGCTTGTCAAGTTATGCTTTCTAGGGTAATCTAGAGGTAAAAGATGAACTATTCAGACATTGTTTATGCTTTCTAGGGTAATCTAGATGTAAATGATGAACTAGTCAGACTTTGTTTGGATGCAAAGAACACTCGTTTCTTTCAGTTGTTTAGCTGTTGAGTTGCAGACTAATTAAAGTTTTGAAATGCTATGGCTTGTGCTGTAAACATACATGTGTTGAGCTGACCCAAATTAATTGAATGCAGTTTTGGTCGTTGTCCATCTTTTGGATTTCAAGCTGATCCTGACCCACCTGAGTGCTGCTTGCTTCCTGATGGGTTATATGCAGGAGTAATGTACACCAACAGCCCTTCTCCTGCTCTATAAATAGAGCAACCTACCATGGCTCTAGTATCTCATCGGCATCTCTTATCTTTGCACTACTCCATCCTTTGCTCCATTCGTCTCTTCTTACTCGGCCAGAGATGGAGAGCTCTAGCTTGCAGCGCCAGCTTGCCAACCTGAAGAAGAGCCTCTTTGATCAGGTTGGATTTCTTCACTCGGTGTGCAAAGCAGTGGCTTTGTTTGTAGCAGCAACTGCAGAGCAGCATTTCCTATAACAACAAAGTTTTAACAGTAATCCACCATGATCTGTTACTATGACCCCCACAAACTTCAAATTTATTGCCGTCGAGTCAGCGGTAAAGCAGAATAGAAAAAATATATTCATATATATATATCTTTCTTTAGGTTATGCAATAGCCATTACGTTTATCATCTACTCTGTTCTACGTTTCCTGAGTGCATTTGAGTTCCTTGTAAGGTCATGGTAGTGGATGCCGATGTTGCATCAAGAAAAAGATGATTTGATGTTATCTTAATCGTTATCTGGAACATGGCAAAGCCAGAATAATGTTCTAAGAATCCTAATTGCAGTATTTTTTTTTGTCATATATAAATACTTGGCTGTGGTTGTTTATTGCAGGGTAACCTAGACGACCAATTTTATCAGCTAGAAGAGTTGCAAGATGATGCTAGTCCTAATTTTGTGGAAGAGGTCGTCACCTTGTTCTTCAGGGACTCCTCCAGATTGGTGGCTAATATTGAGCAGGCCATGTAAGCACACTTCTCCCTCGGTGTATACTGTATTTCTGAGAGAGCGTTCACGTATAATAATGTCATGAGCTTTGTATTCATGCAGTGAGAAGTGTCCTCGAGATTATGAAAGTCTGGACGCATTGGTGCACCAATTAAAGGACAGTGCTTCCAGGTAAGACTTTGCCGTTCTCACATTGACTACCAGGTTTTGAGATGGTAGATCACAAGCTTTTCTGAGACTCTCTTCATCTTCTTTTCTTTTCCCTCAACTCGTACTTGGCCATCTAGTTTTGATGATGTTCATAGCGTTGGCTAATGTAAGCTTACGCGATTGGTGTAGCATCGGCGCCGCGAAGATGATGAAAGACTGCACCGTCTTCAGAGACTACTGTGAGAAACGAAACTCCGAAGGGTGCCAAACTCATCTCTTTTCCTCCACAATCTTCCGCTTTTGAATACTGCATGCCATGCATCGTCTTCTCCATGGCTACTGTTTGATTGCGTTGTTCGCTCACATTCTTTCAGGTGCCTACGATCGTTTCAGAAGGTGAAGAAGGAGCACTCGACCCTGAGGCTGAAGCTGGAGAACTACTTCCAGGTTCCATTTTCTGACCCTTAAAAACTCGTTCTCTCAGACTTCCTCATGCATTTGATGCCCTCACCTCTGTCATGGCAGCTGTTAAGGCAAGTTGGTCCTGCTGAGAAAGCCACTCGCTCCGGCAAGTGAGAGGAGATCATCGATCGTCAACGAAGCTATGTGACGTGAGTCGAAGCAGATATATAGCGTAGGTTGGTGTGAGAATAAGCAATGTTATTGCAGCAGATGTTGACTTTAATATATTCGACCGTGGAGTCTAAATAAATATTAACTCCACATATATCCTATCAAACTTCATGTGCAATCTGTGATCATAAAATCTTAACGTTGGGAGGTACAAAATTCTAATATTTTCAGAATTTGTCCAACCGTACAATTGTCAATTTAATCAGAGAAAAAAAAAACACTGACATATGATATATAATTGAATTATGGATTTACTAAACGGCATGCGTTCTCGGTTTTGAAGTTAAATCATATCTTTATGATTTATCCTTAAAAAAAAACTAATTAATGCGTTCTCGGTTGCGATGAGGCTCGATAAAAGCTCGGCCGATATAATGCATGGCATAATCAAACACACCATCATTAACAATAATTAAGCCACATTAAACATCTCGAACGCTATCATTAACAATGAAGCTTAAAAATAATACATGGCAAGATCAGACACACCATCATCTCTCGACTCTTATGCGAAGATGAAGGGTTTAGGGAAGCATTGACCAAAAAGAATGACCATGCAAAGAAACGCTGGGTCTCCTTACCATATTATCTTTTACATCTGCTTTCTGACTTCCAAGTTGAATATTGTCCATTTTAAATATTTTGATCTCTCTCATAATCTTGTAGTTCATGATGATACAAATTTTTATAGGATGAATAATCATTCTCTTTCTCTTTTCTCGTCTGGAAGATAGATATCAATCCATTCTAATTTTATAGCTCTGATTAATCTAACTTTTTTTTTTTTTTTTTACAAAAAAAAAAACATACGAAAAAGCTGAGCAAACTGACACGGCGTTACAGAAACGAATGCTTGGATTCTCTACTTTCCAAAAGGGGGGTGGGGGGGGGGGGGGGGGGGGTTTGATTAGTAGTGGGGTGGGGGTGGAGGAACCTCGCAAAGCAAGCACGAGAGACACGTCCTTGTAATACACAGCCGCCGCCGCCACCACCACTACCATAGTCGAAAGCTACGTTTGGCGGTGTGGCTTTCCCCTAAGCTTTCGGTTCAGTTGTAATTTATGTTACCTCTTCCCTCTAAATTCATCGTCGAGTTTGAGTTAATTTAGTCAAAATAGCATACATGATAATGCAGATGGATGTAATCCAAAACCTTTAACTTTTAATCTGAATTTCTTGCTTGAAATTCAAGCATTTGAGTAATATTATGTTAGATTTTTTAATTATTGAATCTAGAAATAAAGGTTGTCCTGATCACGATTTAGTTTAAAGTGAACTAGTCAAAATCGGAATCGATCAATGGTTTTATGGTTTCAGACCAAACCAAAACCAAGGAGGTAATTGGTTTCCAATCTACTCCGGACGAAACTAATGGTTTTAGTTCAATTCCAAACTAATTTAAAAATTAAAAAAATATATATTAAGAAAAAAACGTTAAAAATTACTTGAGTTTGAATTAGAATGAGATTTTACAATCTCTTCTCAATCATGAGCTCAAGTTATCTATGTCATAATTTTACGTTGAAATCTTTCTCTATAGTATTTAATTGCTCATTACAAGTTTTAGCCTACAACTTATACAAAGTGTGATATTTCTTTCCACTAGATACATTAAGAGAACCTGCTTTCATTATCTTATGTGAAATCTGTTATCAAAGTTTTTATCATTTAGCCTTCCAACTGGAATTAATTCAACCTCAAAGTCAATCATATCCCTCACATAATTAAGTATCAACTTGTAGTTAAGGTTGATCTTTATATGAATATCACTCATGTTGATGATGTTTATCATGTCATAGTTGTCCATCTTGATAATACCAAAATTTTTAGACCTGTAGATAACAAAAAAATTCATCTTCAGTGTAGCATGATAAGAAACACCTATGTTAATCACTCACTCGAGACCCTGAAAAAATATCATCAGAAGTAGATAAAATTAAATAATCATCACCCTGCACTATAGTTGTAGTATTATCTTCTTACTCTATATGCTCTATTTTTTTTCTCTTATTCTTCTTGACTTGCTTGCATTGATTAATTTAATATTATTTTTTATTATTATTATAATAAACAATATCTTTTTTTTATTTTGACTTGCTTCTATCTTAATCGCTTATATCCTTGAACTTTGACCTTTCTTTGTTCTATAAGATAAGTGTATATGAATTAATCTAAGATGTTGCTGAATTATTTTTTCTTACGGTGATAATACCATTTAGCATAAAATTATCGAGGGAAACTAGTAAAGCACAACGTTCTAACTTTCTTTTGTCAAATTTGGTGAAGCTAAGAGGAGCTCAAAGAAGTCACTCGCACACATTGCTTTCATCATCTCATCTGGTTCTTCCAACGCCAAATCCTGTCCACCATATGATCCATATTCAAAACATGCAATCACTGACGCTCCATTTTACAGAGTTATCTACTCATTCCCTGGAAATATTCTGGTGGACAAATGGATTGGTGCTCTCCAACATTTGTCTCCTCCATCGGCAGGATTTCCACGATTTCCCACCGTAGTGGGTTGTAATCTTTGCTATCTGCAGACGATGTGCAGTGGATTGAATTTATTGGTGAAAGATACATGTATGGAATATGGAAGTAGACGGTGGTCTAAATCAGAAGAATTCATCAATGAGAAATAAGCGATTATATATTTTCTTCTGCAGCAGCAGAACTTGTCAAGGTTTAGGTAAGTGAAAGAGTCTCAGAACTACACAAGCACAGAAGCTAGATCAACACATCATAACCTAAATAAAATCCATTTTATCTAAAGCCATCGTAGAGATGATGAACCTCTTCCAACGAAGCTCCTGCCATGTATCAGTTCCAATCTTGATGGAGCTGGTCATCTTCTTATAGATCATGTAAGTTTGCTGGTTGATCACATAAGTATACAAGGCATGTCAATATTTTCTTATTATATGTTATGATTAACAAGTATTTTAGAATTACTTTAGACGAAAAGTAAGATGTGAAGAATATTTTTGGTGCTTTTGGATTTCTTTAGAGTGAATACTCCTTAGGACTTCTATAGAGAGTGAAAAAATATATATAATTTTTTAATATTTATACGAGAGGATAGATAAGAAAATTTGTGTTTGAGTAGAGATAACTCGATAACCTTGAAATTAAAATTTTAATTTTTGCTGTAGATGTAAATAAATATTTATATAATCATGTTAAATCTTACGTCAATTTTTTAGTATTTTTATTATTATTGATCTCTATAAATTTTTTTATTTTCAGAATTCTTCTCTGGCTCCCGGACACTATAAGATCTGTACTTTGACAGTATCATCAGTTTGAGATAATCTATAGACAATCCGAGCATTATGTACAAAATCACAGTTTTCTGGGAATGAACCAGAATTCTTCAAGTTGGATGGCACATTTCTATCAGAGATAGAACTCACTCTTTGGCCTCCTTCAAATGTCCTCCTTCAAATGTCTTACATTTATGCCATGATATCAACACCCTGCAAATGCCTCACATTTTAAGCCTCCTTCGACTAGCCCTCTCCTTTCAACATCATGTGAAACACGACAATTTGTCTCTCACACACCTGTCCAATACTCGGACAATCCAAATAGGAAAGCTTGTCATGAAACACGAGAATTGCAAACTGACAAGAACATGTCGACTCCGTAAGCAGCCATTTTCTAGCGTTGCTGAGGAACTTACAGTTGTAGTTTTGGTTCTTACCGCATTCCTCTCCGATGCTAGACAAGCCAAAGAGTATATAGCTTGTGAGGAAGTGACAGACGCTTATCGACCGGTCTTCCATGAACTGTAGAGAACCGATTACTTTGGCAAAGAATATAGATTCCCAGTTGAGTTTGATGATATATGTCATAAATTTTTCGGGAAGTAATCGATATTTACCACATGAATTTTTTTTCTTGGCATAGATTAGCATCAGATGCAGCACGAAGAAAGCGTGGTCTCAAAGCAGGCAAATGTGTGTGCCCAATGCCTACGGACACTAATCGATGAGCCACGAGCGGAACGATGTCGATTCCATTGGAGAGACCATCACCAGTCGAAATTTTGCTCATTCCAAATGTTGTGGTCCACTGGTCTACTTTCTTCCTATATAAGAAGATCCATGATCTCCCTCTAAAGGCTCAGCAATGGAGCAAGACCCACCTGAGAAGTGGGAAGGCAAAGCCGCGGCCAAGCTCCTCAGCACGAACGCTGACGAAGCCTGGTCCCTCCTCTCCGACTTCTGCAGCCTTCACTTGTGGCTCCCGGGGCTGGTCGAGACATGCCGCAAGACAGCCGGCGATGAAAGCCGGCCAGGCTGCGTGCGTTACTGCGGCAGCCCCCCGGGTGACGACGGCAACCCTCTCATCTGGGCTTACGAGGAACTGCTGGCGTTCGACCCTGCGGAGCGAAGTTTCAGGTACAAGGTGGCCGACAACAATATAGGGCTGAAGCGGTACGTGGCAACGTTCAAGGTCGTTCTGCCGCCGCCGGTACAGCTACAAGGTGGCCGAGAACAACATGGGGCTCCGGCCGTAAGTCGCGAGGTTGAAGGTCCTGCCGCTGCGGGCCGACGGGCGTGGGGAAGGCGGGTGCGAGCTCGAGTGGTCGTTCCACTCCGACCCACTGCAGGCTTGGACCAAAGATGGCTTCGAAGGCATGGCGGAGCGAGTGTCGGAAGCCGTGCGAACGAATGAGAAAAACCTGAAGCAGTGGAACAGTACTGTTTGTCATCTAAGTCGTTACTGTTTCATGATTTGGATTCCCGAATAAAGAGAAAGGATTGATAGCATAACCGTGACAGCTTTTCTTGTAATTAACATCATTGACATTATGAACTTAAGATTTCAACATTGACATTATGAACAGGGCTTGAAGCTCAACATGTTTCCTGTTCTTGACAAAATGAGAGCAGGACACATTGTCTATTTTTCTACTTTAATCCACCACTTCAAAAATGGCATAAAATTTTCCACCTTCGTTCTCTTGGAACTTGCTGTGGTACCGTATTCGTTGCCAAGGAGGAGATTGCTTCTGATAAACCTACTTGATACAAAGGTTTGCTCTGCAGAAACTGTCTGAGAAGCAAAACACAGACTTATCTGTTAGAAATGCATCATAATTCTAACTGCTCCCAAATTCCACCAGTTCACGAGTGAGGATGAAATCACCAAATGGATGATTAATAACCAGTAAGGTTACAAGGACAATTTAAGTAGGTGAAGATCGAGTAGCTTGTACCATGAAATGTGATTCCAAAATCCATTTATCACGTGATTACTGATCATATTCAGTAACATGCATGATCATCCAATCCCTCACATAAAAATATCTGAATCAATCTGCTGAATGTTTGGAAATATCTGCCTCAAAGTAGTAGAATAATCTGGCGAGCTAGCCTGCAACACATTTTTAACAGAGTGAAATAGATTAGCACATTCGAAATCCATTCATCACTCAATTTTTTCTAATTTTACGAGCTCGAGGAAGGATATCCATACTAGTGACCTAAGCAAGCCTTTCTAAAGCTTGTGTTAAGAACATTAAATGAGGCCAATCAAAAACTAAATAATTACTCCCTGAAATTTCAAAAAACATACACATGGATTGCGCTCGAGATAAATGGTTGTAAGCCGTTCCCTTGAACCACATACAGCTACATCAATGCCTTCTAGCGAAGCTATTTGGTTGTCATTAAGCCACAGGTCTTCTAATCTGCATGGTATCGACAAATGCATAAATCAAAAAGATGACCACTGAGCCAGAGAGACAAAGAAGTTATTCATACCTTGTCAGTTTGTCAATATCACTAATCATGGTAAGTTTATTGGATGAAATGTCCAGTACACGTAGGTTTTCTAAGGTGGACAACCCTTCCATCTTTTGGATACCATTATGACTCAGATACAATTCCTCTAGTGCGATGCATCCCTAGAATAAGAATAATATTAATTCATCATGTATTATACGTAATGAAACGCGACAATAGAAAAACCTTTTTTGTTTCTTTTACCTGAAACCCCATCATGGATGTCAAACGGTTGCTCTGTAAACTTATTTTTCTGATACATTTCAGCCCACACAAGTTGACCATCCGAATACGGTTTCGTCCAAGCCACAGCTCCTGTAAGTTTGTCAACGTTTGCAAGTTCTCCAGAACCTTGCATGAGGATCAGGAAAAAAGATTAGCATGAATTATATCATCAGAGAAGTACCAAAGATTATCGCGATGACATATATTTTTGAAGGAAAACAAATTCAGTTTCTGGAACTGCTTTTTACCAATCTATAAAGCCTTTGATAAAAGTTACAAGATATAAAAGCTCACCCTTAATCTATTTGAACCGAGTTCAAGGATCTGCAACGAATGCAAGTGTTCAAGTTCCTCGATCTTGTTGACTTCATTCTTTGAAACATAAAGCTCTTTGAGTGTGTCGGAGACCTTGGACAAGCCATGCAAGGAAGATATCTCATTGAAAGAGACATCAAAGAGAAGGAGGCTTTTGAAAATGCTAACATCAGGTATATTTCTCAGCTTGTTATCCCGGAGTACCAGCTCCTGCACAATAAAGCAACCACCAGTGGATAATAGATAGCAACAAAGGCGGCTTGGATTTAGTCAAATAAAAGAATCCAAAAACCTTGCCACTCCATATTTAAACAAAAATGAAAATTAATTATCGATATCATAGTAAATGGAAGATAGACCTCGCTCTTCATCAGTTTCATTGTTAAAGTTTTTTCATAAAACTTTTCCAATGGAATGTGCCAGTTAACCAAGGCATTTCCCTGAAGCTCCACAGTATAGACATCAACCGAAGATTTGTGATTGGAATCAAACGAATTAAGATTGAAAATAAAAAAATTTGAATCAAAAATTTAAAAATCACAAAATATTAGAAAATGCTAAGTTATTCGCAAGATTAATATTTCCAACAGTAGTGAAACTTTTTCTTCCAGAATACTCTAACCTTTCACTAATACTAGCCTATTCACTTCTCACATATAAATTGGCTATTTGTTTTGTTTGTCGGCTGCACGTTGCACGACTTCTTTTGTCTTTCCCTAATCAAAGTACCTTTCATTTGTTCATTAACCGCAAGTTGCAAGAAAGTGACGCTTGAGAGCTCCATAATGGCAGTCACCAGGGCTTCAAAACATTTATATTGGAACCCTCATAACAAGGCCACTTTCTCTGTTTCTAGATTCCCTTCTCGCCACCAAATTCTGCATTATCGCCATTGGAAGCAATGCCCTCTGTTATAAACTGTGAACCTGTGCATATTTCTCCATCTTCTTGTTCTTTTTTCGTCCATCTATTCAAGTCGATCCATTTCTACCTACTCTATTCGACTTGCATCATATAACAATGCTTCACTATCGTCTCAGATGACAATTCAATTCATTCATGGATGAAAAGAATGTTTGTGCCGTTTTGAAATAAACGTACTAAATTTGTGCAAGAAATTAAGAATAAAAACAGACATTTACGAAGGTAACACATTACTCCTCTTGGAATTAATAAAAAGAGCAAGAGAATTCAAACGAGTTATCAAGAACGAGAAAACGGGAAGCATTACAAGCAAGCCGGCGATGGCTTTCCACTGGGAGATGGGCTCGACGCCCTTGTCGTCGAAAAGGTTCTGCCGAAGCGAGAGCTTCCGCAGCTGCGGGAGGAGACGGATGCGCGGGTCCAACTCGGAAAGCCTGTTGGCGGTGAGATCCAACTCGACGAGGTCATCCGGGATCTCGACCTCACGCAGGTCATGGAGCTGAAAGCTCGTGAGGTCGAGACATCGCCCCTGCGGCTCCCCTTCCACCTCTTCTCCTGCCGTCGCACACCCTCCGTTCCCGGGCGCTTCATCGGCGTCGAGACAACGGCGCTCCTCCATCGGCAGTGGTCGTGCAGATCGAAGACGCCAGACAAAGAAACCGATCAAAACCCTAACGGTTGTGCAAAGAGGAGGAGAGACCGATCGAGATTATGTTCTCGATGCCTCTAAAAGCGAAGAACAATGTAGTGAAAGTGGTCGAAGAGAATCGAAACGGAAAATAACATTTGTATTTTTGCGGACGAAAAAAGATAATTAAGCAAAAGATAAAAAAATAAAAAAATAAAAAAAAAGTCGAATGTAATGTGCAGTGCGCAGTTCAAACGGGATCCTATTTGGTCCAACCTGACCACATCGTAGGACGACTTGGATCAATCTGGTCCGATCGACTTGCGTCCTCTGAGTAGGTCGACTTGGCGTTGGGCTCCAAATCCGGTCTAAACCCGAATATATGAACTCAATGTTCCTTTTCATTTGATCGACCATCCGACTCGTAATGCATACGAAAACAACGTTGTTTTATGCCATGTATTTTTGAACCCCATAGAATAGAATAAATATCAAGTTTTTTTTCAAAAAAACCTATTACTAAAAGCAAAGCCAATATCAAAATTTTTTTCAATACAAAATTAATTTAGTAGTTAAGGAATTACTATGAACCGACACATGATTGTCACGTAAAATTCAAATCACCCTCCACCTACATAAGAGAAATCGATTACAAAACCCTTCTCGACTTGGGTATTTCGGTAGATGACATCTACACCGGGAGCATGATATTTTCATCTTAAAGATATCTCAGACATTCCTACGTATATAGGTCTGGACTACATTTGATCAACCTAAGACGTCAATAATATTTTCTCCTAATATTAACCAATCAGTTTAGGTATCTCTAAAAACATGAGTAAGAAAAAAAACTTACAACCAGCAAAACACATTATATATATATATATAGTACAGTGAGATATCTATTTTCTTCTTCGGATAGATGTCTGGCCCAACGAACTCCGAACGCATTAAAACCCGCCCAAAAAGCCCATTCACCTCTCTCTCAAGAAATATGAATTTATAGAGAATTTGGATTCTTAATATAGCACAGAAAGAAAAGTTTCCAATATGTTTCACCCTAATGTTATGGCATGTGTAGCGCTATACACGAATGACAAGTAGGGGATATCTTTGAATTCGACTATTCAGATAACTCATGTATCAATCTTAGGTCAACAAATTCATAGACGTTTATTTGTCACCATATTCTGGGGTTCATATCAACTCATGGCCCATAAAATTATTCGGATACAATCAAGTCAATTCGACTGACGTATTGCCTCAATAATCTTCAGGAATAGGCAATTTAAGCTTCGGAATTCGTTTCATAAGTCAATTCTCTACGATGGATTGCCAATCGATTTAGATTTCTCTGTTACGTCGCAGATCAATCGAGTCGCGTGTGTGCGGGTCCCTCCCCGGAGACGTAGGCACCCCCTCTCGTCGTTAATAGAGTGCGTGAGACGTGTCGAGCGATGGCAACGCCGACAGTCGCATTCGTTGGCCGTGGTGGGTGGGCCCCGACTTTGTTTGGCTTGGGCCCGCCCGCATCATTGCCTACTTTTCGGTGCTCGTCCCCGCAGTCCAAGCCATTGTGAGACTTCGCGGAAGCATCGAAGCCTGACTACGAGTCACTTTTATCGCAATCAAATCGTTATTGATTGATCACATGTAAATGATTAATATACTGGTGATTGATTGATTACCCGATCTCATGAATGATATTTTTATTATCACTTATTTCTTTTAGATACTTAATATAATTTTCACAGCAACATTGATCAACCAAACGGTGAAGGTTTGACCTTCGTCTGCGATTGACGCGTCTGATCTTTGTCTGCGCCGATCCCTCGAGCACTTGAATCGGTCAACATTGCCGCGCAAGACAAGCAGCAGAACCAAAGCTGGCGCAATCAGGAGGCGCACAACTCGACGTTGTGTGCGTGTTGGACGACACGGGTTTGGAACAGCGTCTTTCTCCGATCTCCTCCTCGAACCGTACCGTCGGCCACGGCACGACGATGTCAAATCCAGAAAAGCTGGCGGCAGCGTTGCCCACGCGGATTCTGTGAACATGGCTTGCTAAACTGCGATGCGATTGGGATTGATGGCCAGTTCCCCTGTACTGCTTTAAGCCAGCTTTAACTCGTTTCCAATCTACTCTTTCACTTCTTGTGCAGCTTCGAATTATCGGCAAAGACAATATATTGTCCAAGGATTTATGAATGGTGGAGTCCGAACATGTGAATGATCGTTCTCCTCCTCTCATCTTGTCGGCATTGAGGTAAAATCTAAGGTATCCAAGCAGGGCCCAGAGATTCATCTCGATGTACAACTGGGCCGAAGAGGGAGTAGGGACGGCCGTAATCTTTGAAGTACCACCAACCACGTTGACGGTCGCCGGCGTGAGATATGACACTGTGAAATCCAACCACCACTTGCATGCACTGCATGCAAACCTGCACTTTCATGTGGTGGGGGCCGGTCATCTGCAGTGTTGGTGGTAAGAGTGAGAGCGAATGCATGCATTTGGATCCTCTCCAAACTGCATGGAGAATTGGTGGTAAGAAGCAGACGGACGTCAAAAGGTTAGTGTTCTTCATGGGCAGTGATCGCAAAACCATGGAAAGGGGGACCTCCTCCGGGAACACACCCGCAAGGACACACGTCCTATCATTCTGTCCGGAAAAAGTAAGGCAACCCTGTTGTGACACGCAGTACTTCCCCTGCACACACATCTTATCCCATCTTATCTTACTGCAATCAGTCGCTTGTCTCCTTCTCGGTTTTTATGCGCAGGAGGCGGTGGGCGAGAGATCTTCTTGCTGAGGTCATTTCATGGTCGCAAGCGTCGTCGTCGTCGTCGTCGTCGGTGAGTTTTTAGCAGTTCATATTTGTCATGGAATTAGCTAAGTGATAAAGAATTGGGCCATCGTTCCTGCTTCTGAGACCACCAGACGCGTGGCTGAACCCGGGTTGTGTTTAGCTCGAGGGGAAGGGGAAGGGTCGTCACATCAGATCCAGGGACCAGAGGAGGAGGGGCATGGAGTAGAATAATGGGTAATGGAGGTTGGGGGTAGCTGACGGATGCCACGCATTGCGCGTGACCGCAAATTGTTTGCGGAAATGCTTCTGAGAGACATGCGTGCACCGCAGGGTGGGAAAAAATATATGCTGAAAAGAAAGTAAACAATGCAGTAAACCTGCAGATCACTGTCTCCCAGACAAGAAGAAAAAGAAAAGAAAAGGACGGGAAGACACTTTTTATATGCTTTCTGGACTAATAAATAGAGAGAGCGCAGTGGACAGTCCATGTTGTGATAGCAGCTGGTTTTCCAATTTCCAGCGTGCGTGAAAGAAGACTGTTGCTTTCTCTCCCCTTTTTTTTTTATTTGAGGAGGAGAACGTAGATACCTTTGAAACCATATGTGCCCATCCCTTCTCTCTCCCTCTCTCTTAATTTCTCATAAACAACCTTCAGTGACGCGATACGTCGAGCAACTCGCGGGTGTGCCGTGCCGTCTTGAAAAGCGACCCGCTACCGTCTCGCGCAGCGCAGGATGACCGCAAGCCTTGAAAGCCGCTAACGATAGAGTAGGGAAGGCGAGCCTCTGCGCCAGTCATCCTTTTCTTATCAGTTCATTATAAGAGTACGATTGATTATTAAGAACAAACAGAGGATCAGTAACCATCGGTTTCACCGTGCGTCGTAGCACACAGAATGGCTACTAATCCTTTACCGCTAAAGCGGACGTCCATCGGGTGATGTGACTTGATAGAGCTGTCACGCTGCTCTAATGACATGATGCTAATTTATTCTTCGCTAAGTTTGGGCAAGTTTGGTGATGAGGACGTCCTTAGTCTTTGAAGAGGCTCCAAACCGCACTTTAATTGCTTAGAGCTCAGCGGATGATGCTGACATGAGGAAAGGACTTGAAAAGGAAGAGCATCGTTGTCTATTTAGGTATGTGTAATGCCACTTGGCTCACATACTTCAAAATATAGAGTGCTTCTATTCAGCAGAATCATTAATAATTGCTCTGATTTGCATGAGTTGGAACATCCATCTATCATAAGTCTATAGATTTTTTTTATTTTTATTCCCTGTCAACTAATACTTTGGACTTTTTTGTACCTTTATTTTTCTATTTTGTCTTCTGCGAGCACTAGCATTAGAAAAAGTTAAAGAGTCAGTGATAATAATTTGAGACTGGGATGCTACAAGAATAATTGGAATAGGAATATTCTGTGGTGTATGACTGCTATGAAGCTGAAATCATATCTAAGATCATAAAGTTGGGAATAAGAAACAAATAAAGTAGAGCTGGGTGTGAAGGATAGAGAAAAGTTCCAAGGTTGGTGGTTCAAACTGGTCATTCACACAAAACAGTGATCACAATTTATTCTTCCACTCTTTTTGAGAACTATACAAATCGATTTTTTAACACACAAAAACTCAACACACACAAAAGAAAAGACATGCTTGGATTGGAAAAGAAAAAGAAGAAGAGAGAGAAGCCATTCAGCTTGGATGAAAAATTAGAGGGCATTAGTGAGCATGGTGAGAGAGAGAGAGAGAGAGAGAGTAAGAGCTTGAGCAGCCTTAATAGTCCCATAGAAGAGCTCCGAAGGTGGTCGGATCCCACATCTGATCTGGCTCGAGCCCGAACTCGGTCTCAACCCACGGCGCCCACGAGTCGACCGCGTCGTGGTACACGAACTCGCCCCCGGAATTGGCCGAGTCGAGGAGGCACCCGTCCAGCCGCGGCAGCTCCACGATCTCCCCGAGCTCGTCGGAGGTGTCCGGATCGTCGGGGGTAGCCGGAGACGGCGCCGGGACCATGGCGGCGGCCTTGGCGGCTGCTGCCTGGACGTCGCGGGGAGAGAGGGTGGCCGGGCGCGGAAGGGTGGCGGCGAGCTCGGGGAAGTTGAGGACCGCGGTGGCGCCCTTGATGCTGAGTGCGGCCACGTCATGTGCCCGCGCCGCCATCTCCGCCGTGGGGAACGTCCCCAGCCAGATGCGCGACTTCTTGCGGGGCTCCCGGATCTCCGAGACCCACTTGCCCCACGCCCGCATCCGGACGCCGCGGTACGCCGGCAGCGTACCCCCATCCCGCGTCCGCTTCGTTCCGGCGCCGCTCTTCCTCCCCCCGGTAGTAGAGGTAGCCATCGCCTGGTTCGACTCGTCAATCGCCTGAAGGGCTCGGGAAGGTGAAGAGGAGGTAGTGGTGGAGGACGGGGAGGAGAGGGAAGAAGACATCGAATTGGCGCTGCTCTCCGGCTCAGAGGAGTTGCGGGTGTCCGCCATTGATGTCAAAAAGGACTGATCCTTTTGGTTGCGATGCCGTGCGGTGTCCCTCTCCGATACTGTTCACTCCAAAAAGCAAGCTTCCTGATGGCGTTCTCACGTTGCCCCCGCGTGATGCAGGCTACAGAAAGTAATAGTTGGTGGAAGGTGGCGCGTTCGAGAGCAGAGTTCTTTAGCTTTGGCTCGGAAAGGTAAGCTTAGAAACTCGCGGCCTTGTTTATTTAGGTGGACGAACGACTTGCTGGCGAACAAGAGAAACCGGCATTGGCATCGGTGGCTTGAGTGGAGTGATGGACATGTATAGCTTCTGGAACCGATGGATGTGATTCAAAGGATAGGGTGATTTGGTTGGAGTAGCTGCAGGGCTTCCTCTACAAGTGCCTGGAACGAGTAGAAGATGAAGATTCAAGTTTTTCTTGGATAAGACGAAGAAGAAAACCTTGAGCTGCTACCGTCGAGTTGACACCATGGAAGCAAACACATTTCGAAGAGACGGACGGAGGGAGAGAAGAAGAAGAAGAAGAAGAAGAAGAAGGAGATGGGAGAGTTGGGAGGCCGAGGAGCAGGGCAGGGAGGGGTTTTAATTGAGGGGAAGCGTGCGGTCTAAAAGCGACACGCCACCGACCTCGCATTCCCCATCATTTCCCAATGACGCTTGCGCCCACTACTCCCTAGCAGTACAGTGTTCCCCGAGCCTCTCCCGTTTTATCTGTTACTTACTTCATCCTCCCAACATTCAATGCTCCAGTTTGCCATTCTCTTCACCACCTTCTGGACCACTCTCTCACCCATTTACTCCCCCAAGACCCATCACCACTGGTCATCACCGAGTACCCATGATCAATTATTTGCTGCACAACCTAGCAAGATCTTTCTTCCTTCCTACACCACCTATCGACAACTTAGCGATTCTACACCTAGTCTTCTTTTAGATATCACGTAGGTCTTCTTCCCATGACTTTGTTGTCATGGCTAGTTGTTGTCCTCCTCAATCGTCTTCTTTGACGGTTGCGTTGTACATATATAGCCTGGAAGGGACCAAGAAGAGATGGGTGAATCTGCACGGTAACATTATTGCGACTGAAGCCGCGCTACATCGGCAGCAAACGCCTGGATCGAGGTGATCCTGTTTTAGATTACGTAGGTGAATTGTCCCATAGCTCGTTTGCACTTGCAGCATCGCTCGGAAATTTAAGATACTGGTACTTCCTGCTGCAGTCGAATGAAGAAGCTTCTTTTTGCCATCCATGAAGGTTACCATTTTGATCCACCAACAAGATAAGAAGAATCTGTCCAACTGTTCAGGTGAATACAACCCCCAACAGATCCACTGGTGGCATCGTGAACAACAACGCATGGATCCAAATCTAAATCGAGGTGTATTAAGCTGGAGGAGGCCAACGGGCATTGATGACAACCGCCGAGTTGTTGTGCCTCCATGAAGATGAGTTGTCAAGAAGCACACATCTAAATCCCCCGTCCGAGTACAGTCGACGGAGGGGGAGATACGGGCAATTCATGTGAAGATTTCGGTAGGTGGAGCGGATGCCAAAGGGTGTAATGGGTAGGTGAGGGAATGGGCAAGTGCAGGGCGCAGCCTTAATAGCCTTCGACATGACGTGTACGAAGCCGACCCATCGCCCGTCTTCGACTGCCGAGTGGAAGCCGGGCGGTGGTTGTGGATGAACGTGGAATGAAGTGATGGCAGACACCTCACCTGATGGTACAAGTGCGCATCGACATAACCCTGGCCGTGTCCTGCGTCACTGCGCTCTGCTACAGAAACTTGGCAGGAATTGCTCTGTAGCCATGGTGGTATATATATATATATATATCGGCATGCAATAATGCTAATAATGAGCAAGTACTTGCTCAGGTCATGGAGATGGAGCCATGTGAGAGATGTGCATGCACATACAGGTGAAGCATACCTCCATGCTCCCTACACTGCAACTTCAAGTAACACCCGGGGCCCCACATTAAATATACAACAGTTTACTCATCAAGGGTAGTATTTTGTGTGACTAAACACCAATATTTTACTTCGTGTGTTGTGAAAATATGATCTTTACGCATTGAATTATTATTTGAATCCACCAAGCAAATTTTATATTTCGAGAATAGCACATACACTGCATGCAGAGTGATGACGACCTCTGTACCTTATTCTTTCAGAATAAAAGATTGCACAGTAGAAAGATTATTGGGATGTCTGAATGATACATACTATGGGAATAGTATTCGGTATTAGATTAAGTAAAACAAAAGAAAGTGCTTTGCTGTACTGTGCAGTATAATAAACAAAGAAATTGTCTCTTTCTCCTGAAAAGAAACACAAAGGATTGAGAAATATAAAATATAAACAGTGGATGGCCTGAATTTATTGTTACTACTATAGTCAAGATGATGGTGAACTTTGTATCTGTAATAGTAGTCGAGATCCATTTTAAGATCCACCATGAGACTGGAGCTTCTAAGTTTATGTGTTGAGCCCAACTTAGAATCCAAATAGAGAAACTATTCACCTCAAAATAATAAGAAAATATATCCTTTTATCTCGAATTTTTATTTTTCCTAATACTCGGGTGTGTTGAAATCGGGGGAAACTCATGCTAAGTATTAGCCATGCTATGGAGCCAAATCATTATCAATGCCTTAGCCTCTTTTGTAACATCTTGGTTTGATCTATAGATAAAGATTCAGATTGACTTATAAGAGTTTAAGTATATTATTAACTTAGATTAACTTAGATTATAATATTACTAATAACTTGAATATTATCATGACAAATGGTTCTCAAACCGACTTAATATTGGAGAGTCATCATTGGATTTTATCATTCATGTATCATCGTGATACTAAAACCGACTTAATATCGGGCAGCTATCACTGGGCTTGACCTCATATACATCACGGTAGATGATCATGATAACCAAACATCTCGAAAGGACCTTCAGGTTGATCCTCTATTAAACACAACAAAGTACATCGCAATTCTTCTCAAACAGAGACCAAGAACACAAGAAGGTTTGCTGGGCAACCTGATTGTGATGCTAAAATCTGTCTGCGGTAAAACAATAATAAAATTCAAAGTAAAATCTCACAATCATCTGCTCGAAACTCAAAACCCAAAGGAAAATGAGATTGAAACATACACCATAGTATTTACTGTCGTCATATTCTGATCACTCATCAAAGTGGCTAATGAAAACATTCTGCGGTTCTTTGTGAATCATTCTGGGAAAGAATGGCCAAGACGAGAGCCAAATAAAATGCCAAGGACATATATCTGGTTCCAGTTGTCCAAAAATTTGAGTTGTACCATCAGATACTGCTCTTGGAAAGAACTGCTGTGGTTGGTCGGAAGAAGAGGAAATGGAAGACATAGGCAATGTCTTTTAGCAGATTACAGAGCTTTTGTCTACTGAGTTCTTCCCGTATCGCACTGCTATCAGCTGACATGACTGCTCTTTGATCAACTTATCTACAGAAGGTCTCTCCCTTGGCACGATCCCGTAATCATCATTGTAATCCTCCATTCCCTGAACCAATAGTTGCCATATCAAGGCACCTGCTCCAGCTCCATTTTGTCTCGCAGACTCGTGGATTTTGTTGAAGATAGACTTGTAGAAAATTATTCGGTGCGAGTATTCGAAATTCTTTGCCTTTGTGGAGAGGCCAAACTCAGTGAACATGATCGGCTTATTTAGTGTTTTCTCACCATCTTCGATGTGAGATGTGATCCATTTGGAGATGTATTCGACTTTCTCATTGAGATCTGCTTCTACCAACCTACAGAGAACAAAATTACTCTTTTGAATCTCTCGCGATATTTGATTGAATGGCATTCATGCATTGCATTTGAGAACAAGAAAGGTTCAGCCATTATAGCAAATCATCCACATTTCTTTCACCGATGTCCTGTGCATGCAAATCTATCTAGTTCTATGCATAATAAATTACAAACAAGAGGAGCCGTCGATGGAAGTACCATTGATCAGGATATATATGCGCGGAAGCAAAGTCGACATAGGGGACTTTGGAGTTGCGAACGAAGTCCGATCCTAGAGTGCTATACCACTTTCCTGGATTGATGTTTTGCTTCTCTTCAGGACTTACTGGTCCATAGAACCCCTCAAGTCCAATCGTCAAGAGGTGCTTCTTGTCAATCGTTTTCACATATTCTGTCATTTCTTCGATCCATTCCTGCAATTGTTTATAACCAAATGATAATTCAAATCTCCAAAATCTTATATGTAAATTCTAATATTATAGGATCAAAAGCTTTGGGAACAATGATGCTACCATGATTTTTCTCGAGCACTCCTAATTTATCATAATTATCAGCAAAATGATGCGGTAGGACATCGGTTAGAAATCAATGCATTCAGTGGAAAAAACTGTATGAAGGTATACAAGAAACTTTCGGAGAATGAAGTCAACTTATTGTTATAGCAATCAGTGGTTCCGAACTGAAGAAAATAAGCATTAAAGGTTTTACATTAGTTTCTTTTTTTTCTGGAAAAAAGGCTTTTACAATTAATTGCTACAATTTAGATTGATCTATATTTTCTGGGAAGTAGTAAAGCTATACATCATTGTTTAGTTGTCATATATGCACAGACTGAACAAAATTTTAGTAACAACTAGCAACATACTTGGAGAGTGTCACCAGAAGCATCCGATGCACATTGCGGTTCATTCATCAACTCCCAAGCGAAGATTGTGGGATCATCCCTGTACTCAATTCCAGTTAAATGGTTCTTCCTTGTCAATATGGTCTGTAAATAAGCCAAATTAGATTAAGAAATCAATCCTATAATTCTATCAGAATTCTTTAAAGGGCATGAAATGAAGAACATACATGATTTCTAAACCAATATATCAGCTCAAAAATGAATGATAACTCAGTTTCAACGTAGACAGTGTCGATGATCAAATTGCTTGATAGGTTAAGGGTTCCTGCAACAATTGATAGAGAAGGAATTGCTTCTTCGAATCCATCCCCTATTTTATGAAATGGTTCAAATAGTTGCTGAATAGATCTAAGGGATTTATGGTCAATGGTTCATGAAATGGCTACAGATTCCTCACTGACTCAGCGGTCTTGGTTGCCGGAGATCAAGATTGCTCAAAGTGTGGGACAACCAACAAAGGAGATGCTTGCAGAAACTAAATAGGAAAGAATGTATTACCTTCAAGTAAATCTTGAAGTAACTACGAATTGAAGGATCGAAGAAGAAGGAATCATTTGAAGAACTCAGCCCAAAACCCTCGTCCCATGCCCATTTGACGTATTGCGTCTTCCCACCGTAGTGCTGCAAATTGTTAACCAGGCTCAGCAGCAGCCTGATCCCATGTCTTCGTGCTTCCACTATTACCCAGTCCAATGCCTGCCATAACTCCGGTTATTAACGGAGAACACCATATGTGTTGCTTTCTGAACATAACGTGTTCGATGAAATGCCTCAGGTCGTTGAACAAACATATGGACAGATCTACTCGAACAGATCAACGATCATTAGACCGATCCATAGGAAACCCACGAAATCTGCTCGTAATGATCCCGACAAGTTCTTGTTCCATCACTTTTTTAGGATATAGAGCAAGCCCATGAGGCCAAGAACCCTAAAAGAAAGAGAAGGGAAGGGAAGAACATGTCATACCTTGAAGACCCGCTCATCGAAGATGCCGAGTGAGACCTGCAGAGCATGGTAGGCACCATCATTGAAGGCCCAAGTCCTGCAGACGGTCATTCCCATCTTCGCACCCGTCTGGAAGATTTCACTGACCCTCGGCTTGCTGGACTCCTCCACGGATTGATCCATCAGCCAGTAGGAGTTCCATCCGTTCACATAGAACGCCCTCCCATCCACCACGAACTGGGTGCCATTCCTCTGCACAAAGCTCAGCTGCGACTTCCCAGGAGAGAACTTGAAGTCCCCAAGCATCAGGTATATCAAGGCTACACACACAACAATTCCCAGAACCGGATATACGATCCCGTTCCCTGCTCTCGCCCTATTGTGACCTGCAGAAGGCTTAAACCAGCTGCCGGGTCTTCCCGGAAGGATGCTCATTCCGATCCGAAGAAGCTCGACGAGTGATCGATCACATGCATCCACAAACGAGCCTGTGATGTTTTGCTTCCCACCCCTTCGGACCAGCGGTCGTGCAGGTCGAACAGATCACAGAATCGTTGCTTTCGTTGTGAGCCTACGGAGGATCAAGAGGAAGAAGGAGAGCCATGAAGAAAATGGTGGGCAGGGGATTTGGTGAACTGTTAGCATCACGGCGTCTTCGGCCCGATAAATTAGTCATGTGAGACCGCATCAAAGCAAATGGACGCATTATAATACTTCTAGGACAAGTATTAGCCAGTCGTCGTGCTAACTTCCTACATCTTGCATGGATATGTATAAGATTGCAGTTACGAACATTACTCTTTTAGATTCTTGCCAGATCTAATTGTTTTCCTGCCAGATCATGTGAGCATACAGCTGGAATATGCTAACAAAACCCTGTAAAACGTCTACGGGAGAACATTCTACCCATAAAGGTTCTGCTCATTTACCACACGAAACCTAATCGAAGGACGTTGTCAACACGGTGGAACAGACCGTTAGGTGGCGCATCATGATTGGCTTTGCAAGTGAGGCGTCTTAGTCAATGCCCAAAATGAAATGAAATGAAAATAAAAATGTAAGGTTTCTTATTGCGTCCACATACCAAATGTTTTTGGGGGGGGGGGAGGAAAGTATTGGGGCACACAACGTTATCCTGCGTTGGGTATTTGGTGGTGACAACCTACCTTCCATGAGGACCACGCCGATTTAGGGCAACTCGATATATTTCGTGGAAATGGGCAGTGCACAGCGGTAGGGTTGCAGCAACACTCGCTTGATACTTCGATCTGAATTGAGTGGTAGGTTTGGTGGGCAGGTGAGAGGTTGATAATAGAATCGGGTGTGATGCCACGGTCAACCAGATCATGACGAAGGAACAGCGCAACTCCGAAGGGGGCCTCACTCGCTCACCGACACCGGTTCGTTCCACCGACAGCGGCAGCAGTTGCTGCTGCAGTCCTTCGCCGCGAGATTTCTGCCGGTCAATCCTCAAACCCAACATTAAACGTTCTAACCGCGAGATTCCTGCCGGTCAATCCTCGAACGATCTACGAATGCTTGGAAAAGATGGGCCTTTTGGGCTTGCATGGATGAAGGCCATTGGCACTATCGTGGATCGAGAAATTTACGCTGCCTCAAAATAAGCATTCGTCACTCGAATCATGAACTAAGTTTGATCATATTTCCCAAATAAACAAGCTGAATTTTCATTTCAAAAATGTGAATCACACGAGCTAAATGAATCAAACAATAATAAATCCCATGTTGCTACTCTCGCAAATTCCTTTTCGTTGGGTCTCACATTCCTTAACAGGAGATTGCTTCTTTTCTTTAATGGATCGATCGAGCAGGACATAAAAGCGAGGAAAATATGCAATGACAAACAACATCATCAAATACTTTTATTGGATCGAAAACAACCATTCTCGTGATCTCGCATTCCACATCATTGCAAAGACGCGACCATTCTTGGACTGGTTTTTCCGGCACCGTCCACGTGATGTGGACGATGCTTTGTGGGCGTTCCACATGATTCACAAGGCGATGGACCCATCGCCGTCTGATTTGGAGTCCAGACCGTCGACGTGATCCCGACCGAGTCAATCGATGGCTTAATCTTGATCAGCCGATGCGTCAAATCCGGGCTCGAGTACTCCATAATAGATTTCGGTCGAACGCTTATTGTTTCTGTGTTGTCCACCCGTTCTGTTCGCATGTAGGTGAGTTGTTTGCCCACACGCGTTGGAATGGGGCCCACGCAATTCATTGGCGTCCGACAACTGCACGTTAATCTGCACGTCCGCAAAAGTCAAGATCAGCTCATCACACATGGCTACATTCTGATATCACCGGCAGCCTAAAAGTCGCACACTGTTGTTGTTGGTGTAAATCCAAAGAACACTTGGAAACATTCGATCGAAGGATTTGGTTTTCGCCCGATCGAAAGTTTTGGAAGATTATTCCATGTTAACTGAATCTTAGCAACGAAGTATGGATCCATTTCTTGCTCAAGAAGACGAGGATTGGGTGATACCAAATTTAAATTGTATTTGATTTGTTCATAAGCTTTAGATTCAATTCAAGTCGATAATATTATTGTTTACCAAAATTATATATATATAATTGTGTCTGCAGTGCTACGGAAGAGATGAATTCATTCTCTTGCAACGGGTGTGACTGTTCTCTCTGGTTGTGCCACCCTAACATGCAACAGAGGCGGAAGATGACAACCGGCTATAATGACACGGTCCTGCGGCAATGGCAGACGATAAGAGCATCTACGAGAACGAGGCAGCACCACTCTTTACCCTCCCTCTCCCCCAACTTTCTTCTCGTTGGCATGCATGCAGCTGAAACATGGAGGATGCAATTACGACTTCTTTATCACGGTAAAATGCTGCCAAAGTTACTCTCCCCAGCAGTACTCTTTAACAGTGATGTTTCAGAGATAGTACAAGGCAGTGATGGCCACCCATAAGAGTGAGAAGTGGAGTAGCTCCAGCTCTACTATATCCTCTCTCTCTCTTGGGGTTGAGGTCTCCAAGGTCAAACAGCGGGGAACGATGGCGGAGCACGTGAACATTGGGTTGGTATAAGAGACAAAAAGGAATGCACCAGAATCCGCCATTGATCACTCGCGAGTATCCTTGTGCTGTAAAGCGTTCTCCTCCCTTTTGGAACAGATAAAGAGGAGCCTTTCTTTCTTCCTTTATTCATATTTGGAGCTTGCACTGAGAAACAAGGAGAAGAAACTCGGTGGGAAGAACAAAAGAAAGCTGACCATGGATCACAATCCTTTCGTTTACTCGGTTGTCGTTGTCACCCTCACCCCCACCCCACGACACAACAAGGCGATGCTGCCGGAGACCCCACGGATATAAGTGGGGGGAGTCGTATCCATGGCGCAACACTGTTCATGTTTCTTTCTGCAGGTACATGATCCTTTGAGCAAGGAGCTGAGATCAAGTTTGGAAGAACTACTACTGGGCATTGCATGGCTGTTAAAGTTAAAGCTCTGCAGTTTCTGTTGCATGTCTCAGAAAAATAGAAGACAACGGGCAGATCCATTTCTTTGGCCACACAATATCTGTTCATATATATTTTTTCTGTATCATTAATTATTTGGGAGTAAATATATGTCCGTACGATATGATTCATTCTGTAGCTTTTGGTGGTTGTGACTTTTTGTTGTGCACTTTGTGCTTGCAACATGCGTGCTGACTGGTTATTATGAACCCATCAATGAACTAATGAGCAGTTGACTGGTAATACTATAATATATATATATATATAATATTATTTAATCTTATATTCATCGAGGAATATGAAAATGAAGAACTTATAAGTTCATCGGATCTTTTTTACCTCTGTTTTTTAGAACTTCTGTTTTGAATGGACAAAACTTTTCTAATAGATTTTATTTGAATTAATAATGAATTGTTGTGACGGTTGATATAAAGACCACATGTTTAAATTGATCAGTGCAATAACAAAGAATAATAACATGTCCTTCACATATTCTTCTTCACATGTCATTTCATATTTTAATAAATAAATATATTAAAACTAAATCAGATGTTATATTTTTTTATTTAAGATTTTTATGTCATTATGAAGAACTTAAAGATATAGACATGAGAAATTTCAATACATTGAATGTGAAAATTGATTCCGAAGTTTTAGTAGATATATCATAAATATAATAAGGTCGTTAATAAGTCGACAAAATTTACTATTATCTAATAGGATCGCTGCTTGTTAGAATAATATTTTGCCATCAAAATTCGCTTGTATTATTAATATACGATAATTTTGGAATTACGTGTATTATGTTTTTGAAGTGATATATTAATTTTTAAAAATAGAAGATAAATACGGCAATCACCGACTGCACAGGGATATAGATGTAATTTTGTCGAAAATGAAAACATAGTGTTGTGTCGAGTGATCACAAGAATCAATAATGATCAAAGCAAGCAAATGCTAGAAAAGATTCGTCTTTTTCTTTTCTCTTCTTTTGCAATGTAGCGTCACTTCTTCGCTCGCCCGCTCGTCCGTCCGTGCCCTAACAAAAAAACATTGCCCGAGAGGGAGCAGAGCTGAGCAGAGCAGAGCAGAGAAGCGCCACATCGATCCCCACCTCCAAAGAATCCAAAGAAGACCCGATCGGGAAACCCTAGAAGAAGAAACCCACACCCCGGTCTTGCGGCTGACCCTTGCCGAGCCGATCGATCTTCCCTCCACGGCTTCGGCGTCGCTCTTGGCATCCCTTCCGATGGGCGTCGACGAGGAGGAGGTGGCCGCGGCGCTGATCGGGCGGCGGTGAGCCAGCTGGTGGTGGATCTTCCCGGGGAGCCCATGGGTTGCGCCTGTGGAAAGCCATTCGTCATCGAGGACAGTAGAGGGAGCCCTCGCCAGAGGCTGCCCGCTTCGCGGCTGCCGGCAGCGGCGGCGCCCTTGCAGGCGGATGCGCCGGCGAAGAGGATGGCGGCGGCGGTGTCTTCGTTGATGCGCGAGGAAGTGGTCGGGGTTAGGGTGGACGCGGTTGCACAGGTAGTGGCGGTGGAGAAGAGAGTGGGGAGCGGGCCGATTCGTGCTAATGGAATGGACGCCGATAGGAGGAGAGTGATGGAGAGGCCGGCACAACGGAGCCACCCGATGCAGGTCATTGGCACTGTCCCAAAGGCTGTGGAGGGGGAGCAGGTGGCAGCTGGGTGGCCTCCTTGGCTTGCTGCGGTTGCGGGGGAAGCCATTAGGGGCTGGGTTCCCCGCCGTGCTGATTCCTTTGAGAAGCTTGACAAAGTAAGCGCGTCTTTAGGCCCTGGTATTATTGCCAAATATCGTCACTATTTTTCTGTATTATGGATGATAAATTATAGCCATGTTGTAGCTTTCTTTGATATGCCATTTCTTCATAATGTTCTTTGAGAAGCATTTTGTTGTTCTAAGCCTCTTTTGAACAACAATGCCATTGACTAATTGATGAGGAGCCGAGAGAGCTTAATTAGTTTGACCAGTGGACTCTGTTGCTCATGAAGTTATAAGATTTAATGGAAGTTGCAAATTCATCAAATCGTCTAGGTTTTCGTAGGCCAACATCGGTGGTAATTCCTTCAAAGGTTTGGATGCACTAGTGGGTTCCTAGGAATAAATACCATAAACATAATGTATGATATGTAGGTAAAAAATTAATATAAAAGTTTTAGATAATTTGTAAGTTAAAAAGCATGTAACATAACCTGCTCAATCCTTTGCCATTAGCTTCTGAATGGGGATCACATTAACATTCACTATTTCACATTGGAGATTCCAATCGTATCAATAAGACTTGTTAAATTTCTATACAATGTCTCTTCCATGGGTGTTTTGATGAAAAACACTGCTTAAAATACCCACATAAATAGAAGTGAAAGGAAAATAAATTAAAAATTACTATAATAATTAAAAATTTTGGCAAGCATCAAGGACAATAATAAAGATGTATTAAACCAACATATGCATTACTGTGACACTGTCATTGTTCGTTGCACATGTATGTATAACAACTATATTTGCTTGTAACTTGTATAACCAATTAGTTCCACTTGTTGCATTACCTGAATGATAAGTGTTCTTATTCTATAATTTTCTAGGTGAGTTTTATGACTCTACCATAATCAATTTTAACAAGCAGGCACTTAAGAGAACATGCAAGCCTTATGGGCCTGGGCAGCTTCCTATTTCTCATCTAGGCATCCAAGCATCATTTGGTCTGAAACTCAAAAGCACTTGGCATTTAGGCGGTGGTGTAGCTATGTGGCCTAGGCATTGCTCATGACAATATTGGTAGCTTCAGATTTCGGTTGCATGATGCTGACTACATTGGTGGTTCCACTTGTTAGAGGGGGATTAAGTATTGCTTTTATGAATATGAACCCTTTTTGCAATGAATTGGATTTTACGATCTTAATTTAGTGGTTTTGTTGTTCATTCAGCATCATAATTTTAAAAATGACATAAATGACTCTAGAAATTAATATTTGGTCATATGCTGGAAAATTTGCTTGGATTTGGAAGTGGATGGTAAAGATAGTATTTTGATTTCGATATCTGATGTTAATGTTGCTATTTTACAAAGTAGTGTGATGTCCCAATTATGTTGTTTTAGGTCAATTTGGAAGTTCTGGAAAAATTCCTTGTTTTGGAAGTGGGTGGTAAAGATTGTATTCCGTTTTGCTATTTGAGGTCGATGTTACTTTTCGTAGAGCAAGTGTGATACCCCAATTAAGTTATATTGTTTTAGCTATCGGAGGTTCAGCTCATGTTTTGGTGGCTTGTTGAAGGACGGTGCATCCATCTTCAATCATATATGTTTTTTTAATTGAATTTAATAGCAATGTCAAGATCCTAAGTAATACTTGAGGTTTGAAGTTGCTACTGCCACTTTACTGGAGGCAATTAGTGTGGTGATGTAGAAATGGTGGTTTCATGGGTTACTCCTTTGCGATTAGGATCTCTCAGGTTAATCAATGAAGCATTGATGCCAAGGTTTAACAACTCATGATTGATTGTTCAAAAAAAAAAAAGGAGATTAGAATCTCTCAGATTGGTTGATATGGATTGAATTTTGGCAAAAGGGTTTTAAAAATTGTGATGTTCCCATATCTGTACTGCTTGTACAGATGATAAGATTCTTTTGTACTAATTTAGTTGCAAAACAAATTCGAATGTTTTGGTCCTCCAGACCTTTTGTATTGAACATGGGCACAACCTGACAATTTCACTTTGATCTGAAGCTAGCTGCTTTGGAAATCATTTAGAACCTGTTCATCTTGTTTTTGATTTTTGCTCGCAGTTGATCTTGTCATCATTAGTAGATTTCTTTCCTGTCTTGCATTTCACTTGATTAGCAGGTTTATTCTTTTTTTTTTCAGTTGCAAAGTGTGTAATATACTTTTGATTGCTAGCAATAGATGCTTGGAGACCTGCTTTTTACATAAAATTTCACACCACTATAAAATTTATGATAGCTGATGCTAATTATTAATATTGTAATTCCTAAAGTTGTACTCTTTATGATAGTATTTAGATTACAAATTCCTAGTTTATTTAATTTTGAAAGTTCACCTTGCAGTTTCATCATGTTTGTAATGTGATGAAGCATTATGGTTTTTGCAGATTGGCCAAGGAACATACAGCAATGTATACAGGGCTCGTGATCTTGACAATAAAAAGATTGTTGCTCTAAAAAAAGTGCGGTTTGACAATCTGGAGCCTGAAAGTGTAAAGTTTATGGCTAGGGAAATTCTCATTTTGCGGAGACTTGATCATCCAAATATAGTAAAGTTGGAAGGTTTAGTAACATCACGTATGTCTTGCAGTTTATACCTTGTTTTTGAGTATATGGAACATGATCTTGCTGGTCTAGCTTCTTTCCCTGGATTGAAGTTCAGTGAACCCCAGGTGAGTTGGAATTTGTAATATATTCTCTGTTATATACTAGAGTATTATTATTTTATTTCCATAGGGGAAAAAGAATCGATGTTTGGACATGACATGATCACTACATGTTTGAAGTTCACTGATCGTTTAAGCAAGCTTAAAATAGCTATATAACCTATCTTCAATTTTAGAAGATGATGATCTTGTGGCTATTTGTATCTTAGCTACATGGTTTACAATTGTTTTGGTTGTCGTACAGGTTAAATGTTACATGCAACAACTTCTACGTGGCCTTGACCATTGTCATTGTCGTGGAATTCTGCATCGGGATATTAAGGGCTCCAATCTCTTGATAGACAACAGTGGCATTTTAAAAATTGCAGATTTTGGTTTGGCAAGTTTCTTTGATCCTGATCAGAGACTGCCATTAACTAGTCGTGTAGTTACCCTTTGGTATAGACCTCCAGAGCTTTTGCTAGGAGCTACTAATTATGGAGTGGCTGTGGACTTATGGAGCGCCGGATGCATCCTTGCAGAATTATATGCAGGCAAACCTATAATGCCTGGAAGAACAGAGGCAAGTTACTTCGTGACTAGTGCAGATTTATTATCTGTTTATTTGTTGGGGATCTTATCCCGTTATTTAAAAACTAGAGCGGGCTTTCAGTTTCGTCATAATTTTGTTCCTCTCAAGTCTCATCTATACTTCACACTGTGATTTGACATATTTTTATTATGCTGTTTGTTAAACTTAAACCCGAACCTTCCTATATGTGCTTTTATCCTCACAACATGGGTACGCACTCTTCAAAGCTCGACAAAATTTTACTTTTTCTACCTGTTTCTTATCTTGAAACTTTAGGAAAGTTAGATGTGGCAGGAAAACTTGAAATGGGTTAATGGGCTGACTGCTGAGAATGGTTTATTACCAGCATAAGTTAAAGTCATGAAACTAAAATCATACATGTATATTCATTTGGATGAGTGAAATAAGGTTCATGATTGAATACTTGGCTATAACATGAAAAATCATCAGAAACTCGATCAGGATTTGCTAACCATGAAGGAATTGGCTAATTCTGGCCATCCTTTGTAGGTGGAACAAGTAGAAGAAAATGGAGAAGGAAAGAAAAAAAGTAGTAGTAGGAGGAAGAAGTGAAGACCAAGTCTATGCCATTTTATTCTCGTTTAGAATAAAACTTTTGTTGTTCTACCATATCCTATACCAAACCTAACATCAAAGGTATCAAAAGGACCACTGATGTTCTTGTGCGCCCCACATTTGTTGACCAATAGGTATTTTCCTTTAGTATTGGCTATATATTGTGATCAACGAGAGCCTTATTTAAGTTGTTACCAAACTTTAACTTGCGTTTTAGTTTTCATATTGTTAAGTAATAGTAAATTTTTTAAAGATAAAATCTCTATTATCATCAACAAAATGGTTAATCAAACTACATAGAAAGTAAGAAAACAAAATCTTTTGGCATATTTATTTATTTTTGTTAAATTTCAATGTATAGTTTTTTTATTTTCTGGACACGTTTGAATTTTCTGTATTTTATTTTATTTATTTTTTGGACTGATCTAATCCTGCTGATCTAGGCCAACATATGCAGACCAAGGCCTTAGGCTTGATCCCAAGCCCGGTTCCAGTCCAGTCTTGTATACTTGACTCGGAAGTTAGTTACCTTAGGACTTCTTAATGCTTATGAATCTAGTTGCTTTGTGTGTTAAACGTATGACTCATAGGATATATGTAAATATAATTAACTTGTTAGCTTGTTACTAATGCGGCTATATGATCTCTCAAGTGTAATGCTTGTTTTTATTGCCTCTTGAGCAACTTGAAGTGTTGCATTCATTTGTTGAGATTAAAGAACATATGTTTTTATCTCTACTGGGACTTTTCAAGATACTTCTCCCATATTAATGAATTAGACGGGAGAAATTTTATTTTCTGAATTTTGAATTGACTGTAGCTATAAGGTAGATGATTTTTTACATCTGAGGTGGACCTGGCTTAGGAACTTTAGGTTCCTCAAAGTCAAGTTTTGAAGCCAAACTTTGTACTGTCAAAATTGGTGCAGCACAAAATAGTGTAGGAGATAAGTGCATCAAATATCCAAACCATTTAACCAGAATGTGCCATTGTGCTGTTCTTAAATAACATTTATACATAGGTTTGTCCCTATTGTCATGAGAATTTGCAGGGTTCGTGGTGCAAAATTTTGTTTTCAAGTTTTAGTCAGTGTATGTTGATGTTTTCAGTGTGCCTCTGCAGGTAGAACAGTTGCACAAAATATTTAAGCTTTGTGGTTCACCGTCTGAGGATTATTGGAAGAAATCTAGATTGCCCCATGCAACCATTTTTAAACCACAACAACCTTATAGACGATGTGTTGCAGACACATTTAAGGACTTTCCGTCTGCAGCTTTAGCACTAATTGAAGTCCTTCTATCAGTGGACCCTGCAGACCGTGGAACTGCTGCCTCTGCCCTAAAAAATGAGGTATTTGTTTTTCCATATTTAAGCATTACTAATTGAGATAGTATCTTGATGCTGCTTTTAATTTATGGATCATTTTTTAAATTATTGTTTTACATCATTTGGTTATATTATTTTCAACAATATCTTAAATTGGATTGTATGATATTTATGGTGATATTGTTCTTTTCTATGAGTTAGTTTTGAACTATTTTTGGCTTACTTTGCTTCTCTTAATGTGCTCCCAAAGGCTTTGTTATCATGGCGTGCACTAATTTTCGTGGCAAGTGCTCCAGCACAGATGCTTTCTATGCCTAATTATTTCTTGATGTATATGTTGTTACAGTGCAGATACAGTGATGGGGCAGTGTTAGGCAATTTTCACCTGTTGTTTGAGCTTTTTTCCATATAGATGCTCTATTGAGGCATGTTTCCCCTTTATTATAGCTTTAGTGCTTTGAAATAATATAGAAATATTCAATCTCTTAACATCAGCATGGAGAGATTCTCCACTATACCAAAATAGCATAAACTTTCTTAGTGCTTAATGACAGTTTTGAGTTTTAGGGCCATATCTAATTAGTCAGAGGGATAAGTCCAGATTTACCCATTCTTCAAGGAAGTTATGTGAATTTTTTGTTATGATGGGAGTACATACATATGCATGTGTTCCCTAATACATGAAAATATGCTCAGAAATATTTTTCCTCTTTGGAAGATATAGGACCAAAACAGTCAATTTATTGATATTGGAAGATCAAAAGGATTCTTTGAATGTCTCTTTATTGGTTCAGTCCATATGACAAAAGAAATGTTGATCCTCTATTTGGGGTGGTTAGATCTTGCTCCTTGTCACCATTTTCATGGAGAATGGATGACTTCATCTCTCCACTCATCAGGTCAGAATTTAGTTTGGGACAAACAGTGCTTAAGCTTGTAACTTCCACCATGACCAGGAGGTTAAAGATTTGTATCACTAAGCTGAACTTGTCATGTATTTGAGTAAATGGTGACCAAGCAACCTTTTCTTAGCTTCTAGACATGCCCAGCTGTTGCCCTTTACAATTTTCACAATATCCTGAAGTAACAACCGGTAAGAGTGTTTCTCATATGGCGTCTTTTTCGACTTGCATATGTTTTTTTTAATATCATTTTAAAAAGCTACTGCTTGTTTTGCAGTACTTTACAACAAAGCCTCTTGTTTGTGACCCTTCAAGTTTGCCTAAATATCCTCCCAGTAAAGAGTTTGATGCAAAAAGACGTGATGAGGAAGCTCGAAGGTCTGTACCTCCTGCTTAATGTAGCTTTTTTGTGCCATCCTTTTTTAGTAAAATTTACACCAAAGTTAATGGTGCTATTTAATGTCTAGATGTGGTGCTTTTGCGTTATTGAATATTCAAGCCTGAAAGCATAATTTTAAAAATTCTTTTTTAACCCTTGGTGGTGGTGGTTGGATTTCTACTGTCAGCCCTTGCATTGTGCTCCATGATTATGTTAGGAACTTATAGTGATGCATAGTTGATTGATAGCTATGATTAAGCTTCCACTCTTTCAAATGAGCATTCTTATAGGGATATGTATGCAACTTCCTGGTTCCACCCAATGGTTCAAGTTCTTGTAGGTATATGAATGTTATGACAATGCTGAGTATGATAGCATGCATTTTCTTATCCATATACTTCTTGAGTGATATGTATTAGTTAATACTTTCTTCTTAGAAGTAGCACTTTCATGGTTATTTAGTTCCCAACAGGTATCCTGGAACTAGTGAAAGCCTTGAGTAAGAGATCTTGTTTATTATACTTGATTGGTTTGTAGAAAGGTTTTAAGGGGAGAATAGATGCACATTTGATGTTTGTACAGCTGATCATGAAGTAGCTTTCTATTGTTTGAGCGAAGGTGGATTTAAATACAAGATGCTCAAAAGCTACTTATGAGTATATGTTATATATCAATCATATGTTTCTGTAGCTAAAACATATGGTTGCATATCATTGCAAAACTGCTTGAATACACTTTTAATTTAAATATTATACACAAGATGTACAATTTTGTGGTTACAATGAACTCATGCTTTAGTGTATTGTTGTAACTGTGACATTGACATCTCATTGATGTTCTTCACAGGCAAGGTGCTTCAAGGGGTAAAGTACATCGTCCAGATCTTGAAAAGAGAGGACAAAAAGAATCTAGAGCTATTCCAGCGCCTGATGCTAATGCTGAGTTAGCATCATCAATGCAGGTTCTTCGTTATCTTTTCAATTGTATTGCTTAGTACATGTTCTGCATAGCCCCTTTGACACTAATTAATTATTAGACACCAGACATCTCTTTCCCTTTCTGTAGCAATTTATGGAACTTTGTTAATCCTCCTTTCTCTTTTTCTTCCCGTCTTCTTTACCTTTTCTTTTCCTTTGTCTTCTCTTTTTTCTTGTTCATTTCTTTATATACATGTACAGGCAGATGTGTATTTTTATGTGTGTATTTGTCACTTAAACAGTATTTGCTGAATTGTTGTCGAAAGGGGTGTGTGTGTGTGTGTGCACACGTGTGCTCCTGTTTAATAATATGCAAAAATATTCACATGATTGTTATCCATCCACATATGAAAAGAAATGTGATCAGTTGCTCCAAGACAATTTTATAACCTGCCGTCGTTTTTCGAATATACTTTTACTGTTTTACAAGACATGCAGGTATTTTAGATGAATGTCATAGCATGTGTTTGATGAAGGTTCACAACTGTCAACATTCAACATTGTGAACATTCTTGAGATTCGGACACATTGTGATGAAGTTACTACTTTGTAATCAAGCATTGATAGAGCACGGATCTCTTAGCCTAAATTAAAACCCATGTTTGCTGCATCTTGTTTCATAGAGCAAAGTCTCATTGGTAAGGAATAGTTGCCTTTTAATTTGACCTAACTTAAATTCCAATTAACTTGTGTGTTGATTACTGTTTAACTTACTCGTCTCCTATTCTACAAGATTTTAGTTCAGTTCTGAGAGTTATGATTCTCTCTCTAGTAGTCACATCTTTATCTATCATTTTATTTAGAGTCGTAGCTTTATCTATCATTATATTTAGATTCAGCAGCAAATTTTCTCGTTTTCTCAACTAGAGGAATTTCCATTGTGCTACTTATTTTTTCTTGAAAGGAATATATCACAAGATGAGCTGCTAAAGTGTCAAGGGTGCATTGCTGAGCTCTGAGAGGCAAGGCATTATTTCCCAATTATTTGTGATTGGTTACATGTATCATTGAGTAGCAAGGCATCAAGAAATATTTAGCCCATTCAGTGGAGTCCTTATATATTCCACATCTTGCTTCTCTAGTTCAGTGTGAAACTATTCATAAATCATAATAAGCATCTTTTTGGAAAATGTTTTTGAATTTGTCATTCATTACATTTGGTTGTCATATGAATCATTTTTATATTTCAGAGGAGGCAAAGCCAGGCTAATTCCAGAAGCAGGAGTGAGAAGTTTAGTTCACAACATGAGGAAGTTGCTTCTGGGTTTCCAATCGAACCACCTCGAGTAACCCCAGTACTTGAAGTATCTGAAGAGCCCCAGAATCAATTTTCTAATAGGTCCTTCCATTCTGGACCTTTGGTTCATCGAAGTCAATTGCCAAAATCTTGGAAAAATGAAGATCTACCCAAGGTTTCTGCAATAGCAGATTCATCAGGATTGCCTGGACCAGCCACTGCAAGGAGGAAAGTTATATCAAATGATGGGAATGAAGATTTCTTTGCCCAATTAGGAGGTCATCCATCTGGTAGGTTATCTGAGTCTGGGAATGAGTCAGATGGCAAAAAGTGTGATCAAATGTGTCATCAGAGAGAAGATGAGAGGAGCAACATAGGTCAACCAACTGTAAGTATTCAAAATCCTGATCGATAAGTTTCGGCAACTATTTAATCTGTTTATCTATTATTCCAAATTAGAGTTTGTTAACATGTCTTCACTATTCATAGGGTTGTAGAAATATCTCGAGAGAATTAGGAAGTAATGACCTTCTGATATCATTCTGTGTGAAACTATGAAATACAGCAGTCTCTGGTTACAATATGATGACCGAACCTGTATCTACTTGTCTTCTTGCTTGCTCCAATTAGCATATATCATCACCAAATTAATGGTTCATTTTCTGCAGTTTATCATTTTTTTATTAGGAAGTTGTATACATTTCTTAGATTTTATGGAAGATTCTAAGTATTTATTTGTCATGCTCAACAATACAATGTAATGCACACCTTGGTGATACTCAAAATTCATTAATGGAAAAACACCAATTTTATCTGATGTTGTAAATCTTCTTTGCTGATGGAATTTGGTCGTTAATAATCTGATGACGCTCTAATGAGGATAAAATGAGGGTGAATCTTTTGGTGTGGGGAGAGATAGAGGAAGGGTTAAGAAAACTTTCTAGTAACCACTAGAAACTATTTGATTGCTTTTGATCAGGTAATTGTTAGAAAATGATGCATATAGTAGACCCCAAGTAGTTGGGATCACACAACATGTTTTTGTGGTTGTTGAAATTTAGTTAGCTGGCAGTGGAGATTCTTGACCTCCAAGAAATGGTTCGGTAACCTGAAGTATGGAAAATACTCACCAGGAATATTCTGCCAGGTAATTATCAACAGAAGAAATTGTCTAGTCTATTTAGCGTAAAACTATTTCATTTTACAATCTCGAACAATGTACCGCAGCAATAGAAATTTGTTCGGTTTCCTATTTAATTTTTTTTAATATTTGATAGTATTAATATATTTTATAAATTTGTTCTATATCTGCACTACCACAATGGGAGTTGGCAGCCATTTCTCTGATAGGGAGTTGGCTTACTCGCCACATGCCAATGCACTTACAGCCTTTTAATTTTGCTTTATACTATGCAAGTGTTAGATTTTGATTATAAGAATCTTACTGCAAACTTCAATATTTGCTCGGCTCTGATCTGAACATTTAAAAAACCATATGTGCAGGATCATGGACCGAAAGGAAACAAGATCCATTATTCCGGACCCCTGCTACGCCCATCTGGAAATGTAGATCAGATGCTCAAGGAACATGACCGTCAAATCCAAGAGGTATTCCGACGAGCTCGAATCAATAAGTCAAAGATCAGAAAAGTTCAAGGTGATGGAAACCAGCTGGGTGTCAAGCCTAGTGACTTCATTGCCATGCCAGTGTATCCTTCAAGTCGTGGTTCATCTGTTCCGGTTTTCACATCAAGTCGTGGACCTGCACAGTGAAACCTGAAGAGAAGCACTGGAACTGAGCGGTCGGGTAGCAAGTTGTGTCAGCGGAGCCCTATCCAGTATTGTTGATTTCTATTGGATATAGTGTAGTACTTTTGTTTTGGGTGGTGGTGAGGTCAGGTAATGTACAGATTTCTTTGTATTTGCTTGTTAGTGAGACAAGAAACTATTTATTAATTGAGCGGAGGTAGCCATTTGAGCCGTAGTCAACTGGTGCCGTTGTAGTGCAGCTCTTATAAACTTACGAGCTTCGGTGTACCGACATTTTGGTTGTTGATATCTCCATCTGTTTGGCGCAATGTGTTGAACTAAAAATCTGACCTTGCTCATGTAGTCTTCTACGATCCTCTTTCTCAACAATCTAGTTCAGATGATTCTTCAGAAACTTTTTAATGGGTCAAAGCCATATGTTGCACATGGTTTCTGTCCCGCAAAAGAACAGGTGATGCTCGAGTTTGCTGTTGGGTCGATTCTTGTGAATGCAACGTTTCAACTGTTTGTACTCATTTGTCAAAGCTAGCAAATGAAGTGGTCAGTCACTTCTAAAACAATCCTTGTTACTGTATATTATGAGAGTCATCTGATGTTACCATTCATGTATCTATATAGTCCAGCTGTGTTGCTCAAAGTAAAGTATAATCTCTTTATACCGTCAGAAAATAGTGTTGTAGTGACTGGTGGTCCATAGGCACATCATCTGCAGCGGGCTTCTTGGTAGCATTTTTTGGGTCTGAGAATTTAGTGAAGCTGTACGTCTTTTGTTCATTTAAATGGCCGTCTCCATCATCGATTCCTGTTGGAACTTTGGAGAGTATCGATTCACTGCAAGTGAACTGAACTTGGATTTGTCAGGCAACCACTTTAAGTCAGATTTCACGTGATGGCATCATCAGTTGTCATGGCAGTTTGTCCTCGGACTCACCGATCGTGTTAACTTAGTCGGGTCCCACTTGTCGTTTTTGTGCCTGCGTACAACATGTCTCCTCGAATGATGATTAATTAGTGAACGCTACGTGGAATTATAACGAAATAAAAGTGTAGGTCGGGTTAAGGCTTTCGAGAAGAACACAGGAATGACATTCCCATACTCCTCTCTCTCTCTCTCTCTCTCTCTCGATCATGGTGGCCTGTACGACGTTGGGTGCTCGAGACAAATCAAATCCTCTCTCTTTCGATATCATTGCTCTCCCTTGCATACTGTTTAATGATGAATCTATCTACTCACAGATCCATTAGCCTCTGGTAGTCGATCTTCTCCCTCGAGTCCGAACATATTTTCTTCTTCGGAACGTGGTTCATATATCATCCACATGATTCCTCTCCCACCTCCATCACAGAATCATTCTCCACCAAGGAGTGTGGAACAGTGGAAGAACACATGCACCTCGGTTACATCTTATTCCGAGCGCAGATGGTAAGAAGTTGATCGAAAGAATCGATACCTCGACTCTGCTGTCAGGCTTTCAATCACATCAGCGAGAGCTAAAGAGAAGCAGTCATTTAACTCAGATAAAGCCACGACTAACCATTTTTACAGTTGAAATGGAAATAAAGAGCAGGACGTAGCCATCGACAGCCATGGAGTCGAACCATCTCAATTACAAGTGGCAGGATACGAGTTGGAGGAGGCCTTTGGGGAGGTCACCGGAAACAGCGGCAGCAGCCGCGGTGGCTGGCCGTCTCTCCTCGCTGTCCTCGGCGACGGATGAAGGTAAAATCCCTTCTCGGCGATCGCCCGGTCCTCGGCCCACTTGGCGGAGTCCGTGCCGCTGAGCGGCGGCCGCTCGAAGGGGTCCGGGATCAGAGGAGTGACAGGGCTCAGTGACAGGGAAGGGAAGTCCGGCGTGCTGGGCGAGGGAACCTCCGGCAGCTTGCGAGGAGAGAAGGCGGCGCCACCGACGGGGGAATTGGGGTTGGAGTCCAGCAAGGTCGGTATCAGGGGGCCGATCATCTTGAGGTTCTTGACTCTGCTTCGCCGCTCGTAGAGCTTGAAAGCGGCCTTCTTTGGGCCGGTGACCTTGGCGGCAGGAGCTACCGAGCTTCTCTCAGCTGTCGAGTTGGCGGCGGCGGTCTCGGCGGAGCCCGTGAGCATCTGGACCACTTGCTTGAACGAGGAAGCGTCGGCACGAACGAAGGTCGTCGGACACGGATTCGCTTCGCAGGCCCTCGGAATGGGCTGTGGAGTCAAAGGTGGTACAGCTGTTGGCGACGACGGAGGTGGTTTTGCTGCCGGTGCTCCTCCGTTGGTGCTACTGTAGTTGCTGCTACTCCTGGTGATCGCTGCGTCCCGTGGTTTTGGGTCGATTTCCATCGACGGAGGTGAACAGGGACAGGGACAAGGAAAAACAGTTACCGTAAAGAAGAGAGGGAGAGGGAACAAAGAGGGAGGGAGCGAAACAACAGAGCAGTTCGTCTGGGCAAGAGAAGGTTAACACAAGAAGAAGAAAAAGAAAAGGAGAACTCTGGGTCGGCTTCTTCTTTCCCAGAATAAAGTGATGGCGCAGCATGATATCATTCTTCTTGTTCTCTCTTATTTAGATTGGATCTTTTACTCTACCTCAATTACCCTTAGAGAAGAGCCAACTAATAGATTTCGAGAGAGAGACTACTTACAGATTTGGAGTTCTGTTGAGAGAGATTTCTAATTTTCTATCATCTTTGCTGAAGTGTTTCTAATGCTGCACTAAACAACAGAGGAAGTCATACAGCCTCTAAGATCATGTTTGGCTCTTTGGGAAGACGAATGAAGCGCATGGTTTCTTTCAACATCATGTTTCGACAGAGACAGAGAATTAATCACGTGAAAATGGCGCACATGCAAACACACGAGAGAGTTCATCAGCTGTTGCGTGATTTCTTATTGCAGCTTTTGTTGACGAAGCGAAGCAGGTCAGAGGTTGGTTGTCGGCGAGCAGAGCAATTGAGCTCTTTGGCAACCTTCTCTTCTTTCCTGCGGTGCTGTCTCTGTTCTTGTCGAGTTAGCAGCGCCACTGTCGTTTTCGCTGGCCATTTGCCAGTGACTTGAGCTGAACCTAATTGTGTTATTCTTTTGTGTTTTTGAGATATTCAACATTATTAATTAATTTAAATTAACTGAGACGATCACATTTGAGATTAATATTATTTTTTAATACAAAAAAAATAATTGATAAAGCATAAAATATAATATTCCGATTTAATCCACATCGAATTTACTGAACTATGACTCACATAACAGATTTGAAGTAAAGTTATCAATACGTAATATTTGTAGACGTCGCTTCGTATTGGGTGAACCGTAAATATCAACTTTGGGCCGAGGGTGGAGATGACTTAATCGTAACACGGTGGACAGGTCAGACCGACACTACAGAGGCCCAATAAGACCCGAACCCGTCGAAATTTAATTTAAACGGATCAAATATAGGTGGATATCCGAAAAAAAAGATCCGAATTGATTTGTTCGGCCCTATAAAAGACCCAAAACCCTCCTTCCCCGAAGGAACGTTATCCGGTGCGGTAAGGGGGGGCCGCGAAGAAGTGGGTGGAAAGGGAAGCACACGCGAGGAGGAAGGATGGGGCGGGGGACGGAGAAGATGCTGAAGGCGGCGAAGCAGTTCGCGGATACGCAGTACAAGAAGCTAACGGCTCGCTACGGCCAGCAGATGATCGACCTCCTCGAGCTCCCCATCCGCCTCGTCCTCTCGCCCTTCACCCTCGCCATCGACGTTGCGGGCTCCGCCCCTCGCGGCTTTGGCCTGCCTGAGCTCGCCTCCAAGATCTCCTTCTCCGCCATCTTTGTACGCGCTCCATTCGATTCTTTTGTTCTTGAACCCCATATTTGTTGAGACTTCTTGACGACAGGTCACTGGTTTCTTGAATTGGCTGGTTGTAGTTGGTCGCCACACTGGGGACATACGACATTGCCTTGGAATTGGGGAAGAAGGTGGTCTGCCAGCGGTAATTTTGGCCCTTGTTAGTTTAGGTTCTGGTTGTCATTTGCTAAGATTCATCGGTGAAACCTTACTGCTAGTTTAGTTCACCTCACCTTTCTTGTTCTGATCTTTTTGGCAAAGATTCATCGATGCAACAGTAATGCTATCTTGGATCACCTCGCCCTTCTTGTGATATTTTTTGGCAAAGATTCATCAGTGAAGCCCTACTGCTATCTTGGATCACGTTGCCTTTCTTGTTGTGATCTTATTGGCAAAGATTAATGGATGAAACCCTACTGCTATCTTGGAACACCTTTCTTGTTGTGATCTATCTTTAAAGTGAGGTCGAAAAGGTGCTTGTTTGAAACCAATTAAAGAATGCAATTGAATGGGTTTTATAATATTTGGTTCTGATATGATGGCACACTTTTGGTCAGACAAATTACAATGTTCATTTAAATCTTTTGCACCGGTAAATGATCACAGGTTCTTGCTTTCCTTCATTTCAGAAATTGCTCTACTTGCAATGGCTGGCAAGCTTTGAGATGTACTATGTGCAAGGGTACAGGCAAAGTGCACTATCAGGTGAAGAATTATAACCCCAGAAGGTAAGTAATGTCTCTTTTTCGTCATGTTTTTAATTTTGGAGATTATTGTTGGTGCTTTCATCCAGTACCTTGATAAGCAGTTTATTGCTGAAAAAAGGAATGTCATAGATTTTTGTATATACAGCTCCCAACGATGTGCTTCATCCATCTGCTTCATGCATTTCCATCTAATCTTAATCTCTAGGCTTGATCATTTTGAGTCGCATTACTAAGTTTTTCTGTGCTTGACTCTAGTTAAAACAAGATGTCCTCCATGCTTTGATGGATATGTAGATGACGCCACAAGGGTCAATTCAGCACCTTAATCCAACTAGTGGAATTTAGGGGTGGTTACTCATACTAGTGAATTTGACTTAGGACAGGCTTGATCCATCAGTGTTTTGTCGAATGTGTCCTTTAGGCTTCTTGTTTGTTCATTATTAGAAGCAGGAAATTAAACAGCTTCCCATTAAGCATCGTACTAGGCTAAATGATTTTCTGCATCATATGCATCCAAATTAGAAGCCCAAGTCCAACAAGCCCCATCACCGATGGAAGCATTACTTGACCAGGTGTTTGTAGTTTTACCACAAGGTCAACTAGCCAAGTTAATGTGCTGAATCCCTTACTGTGATGGAGTTATTGTGGCTTTATGATTACAGGTCAAGATTGAAATTTAACTTGTGTAACATGTTTTATCTATTTTATGCTTTATAGTTTATGCAACCAAAATCACAAAACTTGATGTTCTTCATACTTTAATTACCATAAACCTAGCAGCCAGCCGGAAAAAAGATTTGTTAACCTAGAGGATGGAAGTCTGAGCTCCATATGGTGAAGACCTGTTAAACCCTGGAATAAACAGATGTAAAATCGTCGTGGGTAATTCCACAATTATACAAAATAAATGTGATAGGTTATAATCTTGAGAACTTAAGGTGGATACTAGAAGTAGAAACCCCTGTTCTTCTTGAATCTACTTTTTGTATTTTTACTAATGGCACACTTTCACACCTTTGTTTGATGCTACTAGCTTTAGGCGCCTCTTTTTGGTTTTTCCCTCATGTTGCAATCATGCTTGATTGGCTGCAGATAATTGTGTACTGAGCTACCATTTAATCAAGTTTTAGATATGATTATTTATTCATTTATCTGTGTCACTGTTATAAGAATCTTTCATGGATTTATTGTTGTTGGAATCCTCTTATTTCCTAGTACAACTTTGTCTCACCTTTTTTTCACTTTGGACCATCCTAGTTTCTTTCACATAGCAGTTCCCAATTAATCTAACTTGCCTGATGCTGCTCTAATCATTATTTCTTGATTGGATATATTTTTATATAAATGAATCTTACTCTAGGTGTATCCTAAATTTGCATTTTGATATATAATCAGGACTATCAGGGACGATGAGGTGAGGATCGGCATTTGACAATTTCATGATGTTTATTAAATTTTAACTATTAATTAATGCTTGCAAGTGTATCAACTCAGGTTATTAATATGTGTCGCAGTAGTTGCATTATTCAAGTGAATTTAGTGGCTACTATATTCTCATTGCTTTGGGTATTCCATGAATTTGTATCTGGTCTGCTCAAGAGATGCATCGTAGTCTGTTTTCTAGATTCATGCATTCACCTCTTTAAATCATGTACGATGTTTATCTTCTTAGTGGATATGTGTCCATGTTGTTTAACACTTATCAAATTTCACATATTTATCTATATATGTATGTATGTATATGTATATGTATATGTATATACTGATTTTATTGTTTATCGTTTTTCCATGTTCTATTGTTTTTCTATAATTTTACATCAGGACATGTGTTGAAGTCTGATCCATATAGCCGACCCCAAGTGATTAAGATTTTACGGCTTTGTTGTCATTGTTGTTGTTGAAGCTCTTAGACACTCTCGTGGATACAATGTCTGTGTGCTTTTATAACTTTTCTTGTTTGTAGTGCTGCATGAGAATGGGGGCAACTAATGCAGTCCATGACTTATTACTAGATTATTAATATTTCAATTTAACAATTGAACCTGGTTAATTGGTATTTTGGATTTTTGAGCATTCTGTTGCAGTGGCGAGAGGGCAACAGCTGATTGTGTTGCAGAGGCCATCTTTGAGAACCGTGCTGAGTTGGTGCATCTTCCTGCTGCCATTAATCTTTCTGTACCGCTTCCCTCTAAAGATTGTCCAACCTGTGATGGGACAGTAAGATACGCCATACTCTGTCCATTCAATTATGAACCTAATTTGTTCTTTTTTATTATCTTTAAAGTTCAGTTGCCCTATGACGTAAGTAGGTCTAGTCAGTAGGCTGGTGCAGTCTAAATATAGGTCCATGTTACCTTTTACGAGCAAGTCTAATTGCATAGTTTTGATTAAAACCTAAGTTGCACCGGATAGGAACCCTTATATTTACTATGTATATCATTGGCCATGATACATATATTAGTGATTCTTTTGCTGGAACTTAATATCTTGATTTAATGCTACATGAAATTTCTTTTTCTATTTGTTCAAGAGATATCTTTTTCCTCTATTTTTAACCTAATAGAAAATAGGCTTTTCTGTTGATGGGTACTGTTAAAATGCTAGGTCACAGTTGAGAAGATGGATCATAAATATTAAAGTTCCATAATTGATTTTTGATAGTAGGTCTGATACTTCATCAATACCAGAAGAATACTAGCTCAAATCTTGTACTCAATTACATATATGGGAAAAGTAGATTCTACTTCTCTTGCAATCTGTTTGCATAAAAAGAAGCACATTTAGGAAAGTGGTCTTCTTCTACTATTGGTACGTCAAAACATTGGTGTTTTATGAAAGTATGACAGCATCATAATGTCATTTAATGTGATGTAGGGATTACGTACCTTTTATCAACATCTTATATTCCTTATGCGATTGTTTTCTTTGTGTTTGTGAGTTCATACTTCCTGGTGGATCTTAGTATCTAGGTTGAAATATCCTACATGCACCTCCTGTCCTGTTGTGCATGTTTTCCCAATCTAATGCATGCATGTACCTTTTTTTTTTTTTTCCCAACAAAGTTTTACAAAGATTATATAAGCCAATATTGTTCCCATGTCAGATAATTAGCATGATCCTTCCCCTTCGGATGCTTTTACTAACCTAATTCTGTTGTTGCTTATAAGCTCATTTATTCTTCCATGTTTGTTCTGTCAACTATAAGTTCTGCAGGTAAAGTTCTTTTAATTGTATGCATGCATATCGTACCTTGTAAGATTTTCTGTACTTATGTATTTAAAATTTTAAAATTATTTTAACTTTGAATCATGTTTTACCATTTGCACTTGTGTGGAAAGCTGATATATATGTTTGTGTGTGTGTATTGTCTGACACTTATCAGTTTTTCATGGTACACATTTGTTCATCTTGCTTGATGCCCAGGAATTATAACACTTTAGTTAGTTCATTTCAATATTAATTATACATCATTTGATTACATTTTTTAAAAATGCTTGAGGCATTGCCTATCATTTCCGCAGGGTGTAATGGGCTGCCCAGAGTGCAAACACAAGTTGCAAGTTAGGATCTCAGCAGATGAGGTGAGTAGAATTATGAATTGTCCTTTCGGGTTTGTTCTCTTAATATTTTGTCCCAATCTTCTGTTGTTCATTTATAAATCAGTATACAATCTTGCCTGCTTGGTGTCATAATTTGGCAGAAGCATGGTTATTCTGATCTTCTCATGCAATAGGATGACGTTACAAATTAGGAGTTCTAAATATCTAATCATAAATTAGTAGGAGTGATCAAGGAATTTTTTTTGACACATTCCAATCATCTGGTTGGTTGATTTGTTTTCTGCATCGAGAAGGTCTCAAATCTCAATATCCAGATATGATAGAAAAGGAAGCTAGAAAAGCTAGAAGAGTAACAGAAAGTACCTCCACACGGAGAAAACTATAAGAGAGTATTCTTTCTGAAGTTCCAGTAATCCACCATCTAATTCTTGGTAGTGAGTTTCACAGAATCTTGGATGTGGAAACCGGATGGGATGTTCACTTGAAAAAGTGAACTATTGTGATAATTTATGAAGGTGAAGTCATTAAGAAATTAAGAAGGATAGGGAGAGCAAAGTACTAGAAAGGGCCTAGAAAGATGTTTGTCCCTATGATGTCATTAACATACCTCAATATGCACACAATTTAATGTTTATCAAGATATAACTAGAAAGGTGTTTGTCCCTGTGCTGTCATCTTTCTCAACAGTGGACTACTGTTCTCTCATTCCATTTATCATCCATAAAATCTATATTTAGAATAGCTCAGTTAGGTACAGTTATTGGTTGATACTTGCAGCCTCTCAGAATTGATAGGCGATTGACTATTTGGATTGGCAAAACATCTCCTAGTTGAACTTTCAGTACTGAATCAGTTCATTTCCTTCATATGAGACTTTATTTTTTTGAAAATGACAACCAGGAGGGCACATATGCTCAATGATTGGCCTGTTGGAGTCAATATCTAATTCATATTTGAGATTGAAATACTTTCTTTAAGCCATTATGAGAATTCTTCTAATGAGGGATATTTCCCTTGTGTTAGAATATCCATGATTTTCTTGGATGTTAAATTATTCAGTTGTGTTAGAATATCCATTATGAGAGAATTCTTCTAGTGAGGGATGTTTTCCTTAGAATATCATTAAAGAAACATTTCCATGCTGTTTGCATGAATAGCCTCGTTCTAATTAAGATTTGTCATACAATTACATGTCACTGTATTGTTATATCTATTTGGTCAATGAGTATAGTTTTTTTCTTTTATCACATTATGTCAGTCGTGTAACATGCATCCTCACTGGTTCTTATCAGCATCACCTCTTAATTTTAATTCATTTTTTTTTTTTAGATTATGGAACCTCCATGGAAAGCATATAATGTTATGAGGAAGATGGACTACCCATATGAGGTAAGTAACATGGTACCTCTGATTCTTTCATATCTAAGGAGGAAAATGTCATCCAGACTCATTTTGGAACATGATTATTCTTGGCTAAATTTTGGAGTGGAACTTTGTTTTTTTATCTATCGGTCAGGTTACAGTAGGTGTTATATGTTTTTTTCTTTCTGAACTTACTTTTTATACTTTAACAATCTTTGAACAATGGTTATAATTTAGAACTGAAGTGATAACCTAGTTCCTATTCTATAATTTCTCCAATCTATGAGTGTAGGTCTGTGTTTTTAGCAGCTAAGTATAGCTCAATATTAATTCTACCACTTTTTCCACTGTAGTGTTACAACCTTCTTCCATATGCTTTTTACAACCTAGCTTATGTATAGTAGTTATGCCCATTGTGATCGTGATTTTCCTGGTTTCTAAATATAATCTAGATTTTTTTTTTCTTCCCTTTAGACAAGGCTATGAACCTTAACAAATGGGGATATAAAATACTTATGTTGGAGAGTCCAATATTTGAATTAAATTGTGACAATCTTGAATGGCAGTCAATCAGATTTTAACCTTTAAGATGGCTGATCTACTTCAAAGTTCAAACAGCACAAGAAGGCTGATGCAAGGCTAGGAAAGTGCATAAAGCAGTCAAGATCTATGATGTAGGACAAGCAACGGCAAATTATTTTTCTGATTATAGAAGAATAGAAAGAGAGAAGAGGAAGATAATAAACGAAAGGTAATAGGAAATTAAAGGGACAACTAACATACTTACTTTGGCTTAAGGAGAATAATCCTAAGATGATGGTCTTGCACCTCCGCACGTCTTACATGTGGACAATGAAATCATTCTGTTGGGAAAATAACTGTGGCCTCACACCACTCACAAGGCGGGAAAGAACTCAATTCATTGATTCATATTGATGCATTATAATCTTCTAGCCTCTTTTTATAGTTTTAAGTACAAAAATAAAAAGAAATGCAGAAATAAAAAAATTATAATCGCATCAAATCAAATATATGATATCCTCTTTCCTTTGAAGAAGGTGATATTTATAACTTAATTTGAAAAATAATCTTCCTCTCTTGATAATATTATTAATTGATAAACTTTCATCTTTATAAAGATGAATCTTTAAGATATTCAATCAAGATTTGTAATTTTCAATAATATGATTTTTTTCTATTTTTTTCCATATTTTCCTTTATTTTTTTCTCCTTGTTGAGTAAGTGTTGACATGTGACAATGTATTACGTATGCGAAATATTCCTTAACTAATCAAATTTATTTTATTGATAAATTAACTAAATTGCTGTTGCATCAATCTAGGCAGTGGTTTGCAGGCTAGAAAAACCCAGCAATTTCATTGATTGCATACATACATGTATGTAAGTGAAGATTTTAGATAACTCATGTATTATGCTAAATTTAGGCACTTTGGGTTCCACACAAGCAATATGCTTTGGTTTGGCTTTACCAAATATATAACCTTTAGCATGCTTAATGGTTTCTCAGAACATTGTTCATAGCATGAGGGACCCAAAGATTGCTGCCTTTTGGTTGATCACCATGCCTCAGATTATGGGAGGATTCAACTTTGATGAGGATGTTAAGCAGAAAATTTGGTGGTCTTACGAGGTTAGCTAATTTTCAATTCTCCATGCATGTTTCTTTTTCCAAGGATTGTGAGGCTTTTAATTTATACCAATTCATTTGTTTCTTCAAGTGCTAATTCTGCAATTTATATATTAATGAAGTTTTTTTATCAAGTACACTCTATATCAGTCCATCAATCGTTTCATCTCTTTTCTAGTGATCTCAGCATACTAGAAGCATGTGGATCTTGCTTGTGATGCTTGGTCTCAAGTATTCCAAACTTATAGAAGTGAACAATTCAAGCCTGATACGTTTTCTAGTGTGTTGAACATCACTTCAGCCGCAAATCATGTGTGCATATAACTATGCATCAAAGTCATTGTATTGCTGAAGTACATATTGCTATGTCATATCAAAGGGTTTATTTGTTCATTCTTTGAAAATCTACTACATCATTTAAACCATTTAACTGCCTGAGATCAGGTACCATATGCACCATAAACCATCCCCAAGTAAAACAATATAAGGATTTTAGTTCTGGGTATCGATATGATATTGGCCCTTGGGCAGATTGGAACAGATTAATTATTCCAAATAGTGGTCTAAGCAGCCACATATATAGTTGCATAAGCATTTGCTGTTATAAAACCCCATTGCATATGGCCTAATCCTCCATAGGTGATATTACTTCATATTTATAATATATGGTAGCATTCACCTGTGTTGGTACATATGCTGTCCTTGTAAATAAGAAAAACAACACCTCATATGGAGCCATATATTTTGCATATATACTTCGCGTTTGTCCTTGTTACAATTATTTCTACCATTATTAATATAAATTATGGTTCAAGATTATATAACTGTAGAATCCTTGCCCCCTAAACCTTATACCTATACCTTTATCGAACATAATCACTTAGGTGCATTACCTTGGGATCTAGGTGTAACATGTAAGGGATATTGTTTTGAAATTAAAGCAGTTATTTTAGACGGTTTGGGCTACATTTTGCTAGAACCTGTGCAATTTGGATAAAAAATTATGGGGAAACTTCAGAAACTTACATAGCAGATATCTTCATGTTGCAAATTCCAGGTAAAGGTGTCTCTCTCTTTTCCTCAGAAATATACCACCTGGATTTCAGGTTAAAACTTGCAAGCATATTATGCTTTGCTGATTTGCTTTCACAATTTTAACATAACTTCTAGTTTCGACCATGTATTTTATTCAGCTGCAATAACTGTTTTGTATTATGTTTCATATAATCTTGGCTTATCTTGAGCTCGTGAAAATATGATGATTTATGAATAATTTCAAGGAATCTATGCGGTATGATCAACTCCGGGACCTGGTTGCCGAGCGAAAACCTGGTTGGGAGCACCTTCAGAATGTGAGTAGCAATGTGATTTATTGATGTTATAGACATAAACTGGGTCCATAATTGATATCAATTTGATATATATATATATATATATATATATATATATATATATATTCCATTACATTGTAGTATGAGGATACCGTGAATTTATTATATTATGGTTCTGTTTAAATGTAATCATACAGATACCTGAAATTCTGCAGGTGAAAAGGTACAATTTAACCATGAAAGAATGTATATACTATATAGTTTTCTGTTCTAGATTTGGGGTCTCTTGAATTTTAGAATGCCTATTATTCCATTGGATATATGCAGTTGCAACTTGGAGCATGGTTGATGCATTAAAAAGTTAATCCCATTTTAATGGAAGAGTATGATTCAAAATATTAAAAATAATTGCTTTTCTATTTCTTCGTTTTTGAATGAAAAATACTCTTTGAATTCTTGCATAGATGGCTAAAATTATGTTGCCATAGGGGCAATATTAAAATAAGTCACAAGCGAACACATCTCATTGGCGAAACCGCAATGCCTTGGTAAGTTCTTATGTAAATATCGGTCGTTGCCATCTGTCTCTTTGTAGATTTTTACAGAAACATTATGGCTTGTGTTGTTGACTTTTTGTGGGCTGCAAGTTGGCTTTCTTTTTTTCACTTTATTGATGAATCATATATATATATATATATATATATATATATATATATATATATATTAAATCTTACATCTCAATTTAGTCATCAGCTTGCTTGTCCAGATTGTCATATGTTCACTATTATTCATAATGGTTGGTTAAACAATGTATTTTTGAGGTTATGATTCTGAAGAAAAATACAACAACAATGACAAAACCATAAGTCCCAACTATTTGGGGTTAGTTATATGGATCTTTTTCCGTAAGTCCTAACTATTCTTAAGAAACATAAACTTGTGATTTGGTGGTATGACAGTATTCTAAATCTTTGTTTCTGATCTTAGGCCCTTATCTCGGTGGATCCTGTCCGTGCAAGGGATGATCCGGTAATTGTTAAAAATATTCCATATTACAAAGCAAAGAAAGCACTAGAGGCAGAAGTATTGAATCTTGATGTCCCACCTAGACCTCAGAATTGGGGGGTAAGAACCAATATCACGTTCATTTATGTCATGTTTGTGCTATTTCTTTGAAGACAAGAAGCAAATTAAACATAGCTGTGTGCAAATTATATAGCATGTGGGACCTATTTCAGTTAGAAACATTACTGATTTTGGGGTTTTTTATTTCAAAAATCAACACATGTCATCCTAGGGAAGAACCTTCTTTTTATCATGCACTATACAAAAAAAATTCTAGTCCTTAAACTTTTCTTGATTTGTATTGACTGCAGATTCACATTAACCTACTGTTGACTAGATTTGATATAATATATATTTCATGGTAGGTAAACATTTTATATATGAAACTGAAATTGAAATTCAAGGAGCAGGGCTGTATGGACCAGCTTCTTTAGTCGTATGCTTCTGTTTCCGCTTTGTTCTAGAAATAATGTTGTTTCAGCTTCTTCACTTCATTTCTTCAAATCTTTCCATGGAGTTCTGTTTCTGCTTCTTTGTCATTCTATATAATGCCGGAATGCTTGTTGAGGAGGCATTAGTTTACCTGATTGCAAACGATGTAAGAGTCCATGTTTCTTTCCTTTTTGTTTTCTATTGCTAGGATTTGATGTATGTACGTCACATAATCCATCTTCATGTGCATTATGTCAGTGATGCATTTCTCATAGGAGCAAGGAGGAAGTTCCTAAAGCTGCTATTCATGATAAAGTCATCGATGAACTAACACATGCTAATGATTGATTGTCAGATTGATCATGTTACCTGACTGATAAGAATTTCTGCAGGAGATAGATCTACCACTTAAGGCATCTTCATGGACTGAGGAGGAGCTTAAAGATCCAGCGAAAGTACTAGAGATGACGTCTCTACTTACTGCCCAAAGAGAAATAGCAGACAACATATTGGATGCACAATGGGAAGCAAAATGGCGCCAAGATAAGGTATGCTCTAATCCAGGTTTACCTTTGTTTAAGGATATTGTACTACATCTTTTTTGGTTACCTTCAATTCAAGATAGAGAAGTCACAAGTGAACTAGAACTTTCACGGGACAAAGATTCTGTAGATTTCGATGTGAATCATAACTTAATGATCTGATAAGTTAAGCACTATTCCCATTTTCTGTTTTTTCTCTGTGGGTCGTTTTTTTGGGTATAATTAATGAGGGGGAGGGGTGAGAGTTGTGCAGTAAAGCTATGCTGCAATGATGCCAATGTGTCCTCTCTCACTTAGTTTATAAAAAGATGACTTCATCTTTTCCCCAGTGAAAGATCTATATGAGCTTTTCGGTCTAGAGTTCCTTATCTCAATGATGCTTCTCCTAGTCAAAGTTGATTTTGACTTATAACCAAATTCACAAAATAAATTATAGATGCAGTTGTTATGTTCACTAGTTAAGGAGATTAATGCATTAACTCAGTGATCACTAACTCTCATCTTTTTTTATCATTCTAGCATGTTTTGGGGTACATGTTGTTCAATAGTACACTTGATATCAACTTTACTTCCTGGATATCTGTACCTTATAGGAAAATTAGAGAGGCGTTCTTTAGGTTCTAATATCTTTTTTCTTTCTCTATTTGTCCATTTCTCGGCATGAAAGTTCATTTCACACATGATTAGAGTTGCTCATTCAGGAAAGTCTAGTCTTATGTTTATCTAGAAGCTGCATTTTTTTTTTCTAAAATTTTACTCCTTCCATATAATATTACATAACCATCCATATTAGGTGCTCACTGTGGGACTTGAACGTTAGTGTATTTAATTGAAAATACAATGCGCTAACCACTTAGTTGTCCCTAGAGAGATGAGACAGCTAATTCATTAATGTACATATGCTGTATATGTATATACATTAATGGGTTCATCTTGGTTTGACAGTAGCTGCTTCTTAAGTTTTGCCTGTCTGACAGATGAATTCAGATGGTCCTGTTCCCTTCTTTTCTAACCCCTCCTCCCTCACCGTGTACATAAATCATATATGATATATATGTGAATCTAATCTCCCTTGATACAAATAAGTTAGGTACTAAACGGTGAGCTTACATTCATTTTATTCGGTGCCCTTTCAGCTAAATGATCTATTGAAAGAAAAGTTACAACCATATTTAAGGAGTGTCGACAAAGCTGGTCTTCCCCAGTCTATAGTCACACGATCACATGACCAAGGAAACAAGGTTAGTCTATGTTTTTATTTTTGACCAAAGAAGCACCTTTATGTTTTGGACATATCATTGTCTATCTGCAGTCCATCTGTACTACTAATTCTTCTTGGTTTTCTTTTTCTGTAAGTCCTGCTTTCATGTATATTTTGAGAATTCTAAATGCCTGCTTGGTATCATGTTAAATTTTGGTTCTTGTTATCAAAGTTGGATGTTGTATCATAGATCTTAGTGGGGAAAATAATGTCTTCAGTTGTACTATTAGTTGTCTGAAGTTTTGGTTGTCTATTTTATAAGCATGCCCATCTGGAGCTTTCTTTTTGTAATGAGAGTTTCACAAGAAATGAGACATTTAGTTCAATATACTTTCTAGGAAAGTGGTGTAATAATGAGCTATATATTCATCATGATTGTGCCTTCATGTTACAGAAGACTATTTAGTTCAATATACTTTCTAGGAAAGTGGTGTAATAATGAGCTATATATTTATCATGATTGTGCCTTCATGTTACAGAAGACTATTTAGTTCAATATACTTTCTAGGAAATTGGTGTAATAATGAGCTATATATTCATGCTGCTGCCTCAGCATGAATGAGGCAAATTGCATAGACCATCGATAACTGTTAAATTAACTAACTTGTAACTGCTTAATGAATGAGGTATTAAATCTATTACTGTGGTGACCCATAATATTTAATTGAAGTTCTTTAGATATAAAATAAATAATAGTATTGTTGGGTTGTAATTGTATGTAAAGGTTTGACACATTTATTGTCTTGCTAGTCTTTATACCCAGAGTGTACATGTTGGCTTGTTCCTAGTTGCTTTGTTTCGATCAATTTTACTACAATCTAGTTACCACTTGTCAGACTAGAGGCAGTTCTTGAGACATGGTACCACATTGGTAGCTTAGGCAACTTATGATCGTGAAATAATTTACTCGTAAGAAGCTTAATTGCTAATTACTTACTAGCAACTATTAGAGGAAAAAGAAAACTTCAAATCCATACAAAATGTTAGTTATTATTAGCATTCAACTTGAAAGGCCAAAATGCACATATACTGTTTCAATGTCTGGGATTCTATAGATATATGTGTTCTATATTTAAATTAATTGAATGCAGAACTGTCATGTCTTGGTTTCCAACAAAGATATGACAATGATTTTGTGCTTGTGGGATACTTGACGATGATAGGTAAATGGACCTAAATCTTCTGTTGATAAAAGTTTATCTCAGTTATATTTAATGCTTTTTTTTTTAATTTGAATAGAAAAAGCAGTACAACTGTGCTAGTGTTTGTATGTAAAGAACACTTGGTGTTCTTGATGTGTATCATATTTTTTGTTATCATTTTGATGGTTTATATAGGGAATATTTGATTTGTTTACCTTTTTCGCATTTTTTTTCCTAGTGTTTTTGAAATTTCGAAAATAGATAGTATGGTTCTTTTACTGGTGTATTGTTCCTTGAGTACAAAGTTTGATAAAGAAATTATGGATTAAGAAGCTTGCAATGTAGTTTTTAGTATTTACTATTTTAATGCATATCTCTTTCAATTCAGAAGACCACTCGAAGAAGATGGTTTTTCTTTTGATGGAAGCGGTTACATGGAAATTGGAGCTGTTGTATTTTTTGCTGTTCTGACCTTGAGTTCCATCTGTAAGAGCTTGGTAAGTTGTAGCTACTGAATTCGTAGTCGAAATCAGCTGTCGGTGTTAGGCAACGTTGACGACCACTCACAACAGAGCTGTAAGTTGTTGATTTTGGAGTCCTATGTCTCGCAACTTGATTTTGTGTTCTTCTCTTTTGTTCCATATGAATTTTCCCTCGATCGAATTATAATCTTGTTGTAAACAAGTGTGCGTCATTAGATTTATCTTGTACCCTGCAACTACGGTAACATTATGACATCAAGCATAACGTTACCTTTCTTTTTCTCTCCTGTATATATATACTCAAGACGGAATCGTGGATTGGACCCCGATCCGTGGAAAAGCCATTTGGACTGGACTTGAGCCTTTGAGGACCGTAGCATCTGCTCTTTGCAGGTGCTTACATTCCTCGAACCAACCACGAACGTGTCACTAGTGTTTTTATAGCTGAAGGGGTGCCCCGAATTGTCACTTGGAAGTGTGACACGATTGGATTCTCCTATCTTAAGGATCACGCTCGGTGATCTTTTATGCCCGGCCCGGCCCGGCCGCCTCCATTTTAGGCAAAGGAAACATTATCGGAGATACATCCGTCTGTTGTGATGCTCCACAAGAATCTTTTAGTGCAGGATTCAATTTTAGCCATTCAATGTATGGACAGCTGTGCAACCGAGGACGGGTTGGATAAGGGCTAAACCCTTGTAGCCAGGAGGAGCCATGTAGTTTTCTAAGTCTGGTTTCCGTAAGGTTAGATTAATTCCAATAACTTGTATGGGTCGGTCATAATAGTTCCGGTATGCAAAGGAATAAAAAAAGACAAGTCAGATTAATTCTAAGATCGGTGAGTTGTTGCTTGGAATGCTTGAAGATAGATAGATTGGATATTAATACACAAAAAGTCCTAGACTCACCATGTACCTTTTGTGTAAAAGCAAACAAACAAATAATAAATTTCTATTAGCTCTGAAGCAAAAGGTGGCATGATATAAATTTGTTTTTGAAGCAAAAGGGAGATTGGAAGCGAATCCTAGGAAGATTGGGTAACTAACTAATCCATTATTATATTATAGATAATCCTTCTCTTACTCCTAAAATAACTAGACAAGGATTCTCTTATCAATGTCACAGTCAAAACCAGAGAAGAAACCATTTATGAAGTTGGGAGGAACAACATAAGACTTTTTTCCTTGTACTTGCATCCACATGTGATACATGTACTTGCGTCCACATCATGCAAACGGCGACAAAGTTTGGATGGAAACTCCAAAGTCTAAACCCACAAATGAGGGCAAGTAAAATGACCATTGACCAACAACTTCAATACCACGCATGCGTCTCTCACGTCGGCACGGTATTCTGGAAATGACAAAAAAAAGTCTAAACACCAAACGACATCAATCAAGTTAATAATTCTGGCTGGGGGGTGGTTCAGATGACAACCAACAATAGGCAGAGCAACAAGACAAAGAGGATCGGCAGATTTCATCCGCCGAGTCAAATTAGAAGCGCACGTCCCAGCGCCATGGCCACCATTACTCCGAGGTACACTCTCGAAACGGCCGAACCCGATGCAGAGGAGGATGGCGGTGGACTTCCATGTGTCGACGGGGTCGGCGCCACCGCCGGTGGGGGTAGCCGATGGGACTTGTGGTGTCTGATAGCCAACACGACCACGATGAGCCTCTGGCCACGATTGCAGTGGCCGGCGGCGCCGCTGATGAAGTAGAAGGGGCCGGAGTGGTTAAACTTGAAGATGGTGTTGCCATCGGTGTAGCTTTGGATGGGGCTGGTCACGTTGCATGACTTGTAGGCAGTCTCCGTCACCACCAAAACAGAGTCTTTCCCTGGATTGTACTTGAACACTGCATGGTAAACCAAACACATCAAACACCGCCGACGAGTACACAGATTCATGGAAGACGGGAGATGTGAGAGTACTTACGGAGCGTGTCATTGACTTGGAACCGATTCCTCTCGGCCCAGCTGTTGTATTTCTCGTGATGGTGTTCCACCCATCCATGGCTTCCACCGACGTGGAACTCGTAAGCCCAGCCTGAGGAAACCAAACCCAGCACAACTCCCACCAAAACAATAGCTGTCGACGCCATCTGATCACCCCGGAGAAGATGAGACCACTCTGCAGAGAGGAAACGAAGGTCGAGAGGGGGAATATATAGAGAGAGGATGATGTTAACGTTGGGGAGGAAGAACGAGAGCAGGTGAGAGGACTAGGAGAGTGTGTGACGCGCAATGCACAGTAATTAGACGTTTCGGTTCGGGTTCATTGCACCCCGCGATTGCATGCATGATGACAGCCAAGCGATTAACCCTCTCTTTCCTATCTCGCCTCACCAAAAAGAGTTCTTTGCATTTCATTTTATTGTTGTTTATTTGTTAGGGATTGTCTTTTGACATGATAAAAATGTTTCACATGTTTCATACGATTTTACTTGGTAGCATAATTTGATGAGCAATTGATATATATATATATATATATATGGAATTCGAGCTCATATTTTAAAGAATTTATTCACATATTTTTAATAATACATTACTTTTCATTGATTATTTTTTATTTCGATATATTTTAATTCTCATTTAACCATTAGTGTAAAAGAAACTTGCACGCTAGATGACAGCTTATAAATTCTGGAACTTTCTTTTCTTTCACTTAGCACCAAACAAGCATGTATTTATCATATATTATCCAATACTCGATCGCATCTGACCGATTCGGTGTTAGGTTAGATTAATATAAGTCGTATAAGGAGCATTAAGTGTTACTCTCCTAATCTGTAGATTGTGCCATCAGTAGCTTTATACGATCAAATCCGTATAGAAAGCATGCATAGTTCATGTTACATGTCTTAACTAATATAAATAAGGTCCGAGTCGAATCCATATTCGGGTTCGGTCGTTATCCTCGAGTCTAATCTAGATTGAGTCTCATATTGGGTCCTACCCAACGTGGGCCATACATTTGAGTTGGGCCCCTAATTTTTTGGAATTTTTCTATGGAAAGGTGCTCCATGTTTTCTTTTTTTTTATAAGACCTGTCTCTCCCTTCACCCTTACTCTAGTTTATCACTTGTTAGAAAAAAAATATTATTGATGTCTTGGATAATCCGATGTACTCCAAAATCATATGCAAGAATATTCAAAATATCTCCGAGGTGGCTCCGATGTGGAGGTCTTCAAGATGGCTCCGATATAGAGGTGTCAAGCTCCTAAGGCACAACTTACACTAAGACCAAGGTTGAGAGAGATTTTTTGACCCGATCCCTTCGATGTTCAAGTTAGTAATCTGATGAGATCTCCAAATATAGATTTGAGTAGTTCAAAAGGAGTTCATTGTACCTAGTAAGATATCTTTTTATACTTGGATGAGAAAAAAATTTATGATTGTTTTTCACATGGATGAGAAGGAAAATTGTGATTATCTTATTTATCATAAAAGATGAGAAGGAATTACGAGAAGAAGCTTATGCTTATTTCCTAAGAAGCTTATGTGTGTTAGTTGATAATAGATTTTTTTTAATACTTTCTTAAATACTTAAATCAAACAGACATTAAATTATGTGATAATATTCTGTCTGATATGATATTTATATAAGTACGCACAAATATTTTAATGATTATTAAGAGGTTTTCAAAATACTAATTTGACAACTATTTTCCCGAGTGGTTTGTATAATTATTTCCAACTATATATATATATATATATATATATATATATATATATATATATATATATATATATATATATATATATTAGAACAAATCATGGCTCATTCGGTGAGGTGCTCTTTCGATCAATAATTTCTTAAGGTTTAGAAATACCTTAGCGAGAATGAGCAGGTGGCTCGAGTTCATCTATAGGATGAGGGGTCTGAGTTATTAAACAGACACTTGTCTCTATGAGTAAAGAGTAATGTGGGTTGGAGGTAAGACGGTTAGAGTATTCATTAAGAGAATTGGTGGGTGGACGTTCCATCCTTTTAGGTCAAATTGTCAAGGAAAAACATCATTGAAGTCTTGATTAGTTTGACATGATCCGAACTTATGTAAACAGTATTGTCTGAGTTGGAGGTGTCAAGCTCTCGAGGTACCACATACACTAAGATCGAGATTGGAAGAAATTTCTCGACTTAGTCCCTTTTATATTTAAGTTAGTAATCCAAAATCTCAAATATGAATTCAAGTAGTTCAAAAGAAATCCATTGTATTGGGTTTAAGATATCTTATTATAACTTAAAGTATAAGAAGAGAGTTTGTAAGTGTTTTCCTTGTCATAATGGATGAGAATGAAGCATGTGATTGTCTTCCTTGTCATAAAGGATAAGAATAAAACCTGTGATTGATTTCTTTGTCATAATGGATAAAAAAATTATTTCTATTTTGAATATTACCCTTGAACTCATGTGACAACACGTGTTAGTTGCCATGAGGCCATCATTTGCCACTATCGCCAAATACCTCATTGTGAGACCTTCGGTCTTGATGTCTCTGTTAGTTGCTTTGTCATTAGTGTCTCCTATCACCATCGACAACGAAAGCATTCAGTCCGAGAATAAAGGTGACGAATGAGAATGACGGTGAAAGCAACGAACAAAGATGAGAACGGAGATAGTGAAAAATAACGAGGGGGAGTACATCTATTATAAAAATAAGAGACATCATCTGATAAAAATAAAAAACAGAAATATCTTTTAAAAAAATGCCCAAAAACACTAAAAAATCGCCCATAGAAATATATATATTTTTAATTATTCTATACCTTCTAAAAATGTATCTTTTTTTTAATACTTCCTCGAATACTTAAATCAAACATATTTAGACACAAAAAAAGATAATAATATTATGTGTGATATGATATTTATATACATACGCACACATATATTAATGATTATTAAGAGGTTCTTAAAAAAAAACTAATTTCAACATCCGTAAATTAAATGGTAATGTAACTATTTCGCCAAGTGTTTTGTATAATTATTTCCAGCTCATATATATATATATATAAGAACAAATCGTGACTCAGTCACTATTTAATTATTTAGAGATCCGATCATGTAACGTAACCGTTAATTACAAAGCCCAATCCTCCGGAATAAGATTCGCGTAGTTGACGAAATTTAAACGTATGCCAACCAATGCATCTTGTTTTCTTCCTCAGAGAAACTAGTGCAACCTCGACCAAAGCCACAGTATCACGAGGAAGCCGTGGACTCTCCCAAAAACTGGTCTCTCTCAGAACGAGCACCCGCTGGGAGCAGCTTGACTCTGCCCAAAAATGGTACCTCGAGATGGGGAACTCAGCTTAAAACAATTGGCAAATGTTGTCAGGTTCTTTGCCTCTCCGAACGCACGAGCAACTCATGCCACCAGGAAAGCACCAAAAAAATACACTCGAGTCCCTCCTCGCTTGTCTGCCTCTGCTGCCTCTCTGCTTTCCACGCACCAGTAATTTCTACCGAGCATTTCAACAACCAAGATGCGGGCACGGGCCGTATCGCAGTTAAGGTTGGAGGGATACACGTGGTGCGTTCCACCTACCGTCGAACTGTGGCTGCCTCTGCGTCGTCGATAGCATACCTACCTCCTGACGAAGGGCTGGCCGTTTGGTGGTAGGTAGGGGAGCATCCGAGTTAACACAGTAGCAACTACTCACGTGCGATCAGCCTTAGCTACAAGCTGTTTGATGTAATGCCTCTTCGATCGTTTTAATTACTTGGGGCGCGGTGAAGATCTACGCAAATTGACACGCCAACCGAGTTGAATACGTATAGCTCTCGACTGCTTGTGCAATGATGTGGATTCGTGAGACTCTATAATATAGATAGATCAGAGTTAAATGAAAATTAAAGAATGAATGATTTGTCTTTGGCCATTTATGAAATGGATACATGACGACAGATTGGTGGGATGTTCCATGATTTCGAGATAATATACAATTTTAAAACCCAATTGGGATAGGATTTAAAGGCATCGCCAAAGTTACTTATTAGTTTGATCCCCCAATTCGTGGGATTTGGTTGATTTTATTTTATTTTATTTTCCAAGATTTATTTATTTATTTATTTATATTTATGTATATATTTATTCATCGAGTCTGTTAAATCGATTAGTCTCGTCTTTAATATTACTCCCTCAACTCCAACTCCAACTCCAACTCTGTGAAAACTCCGCTATATAAACCTATCAATTGCCTCTTCTCTTTCCCACCGCCCTTTGTGTCTGGCGTCGTTCGCTGCGCTGCATCTGCTGTCGTTCTTCTCCGGATCAAGTCCTCGGCTTTAGGCGAGTTCTCTTTCCACTCTTCTCCCCACTCTTTTCTTCTTCTCTTCTACTGCATTTGGGCAGAGATCGAACGGATCGGCTGGCAGATCCTTCTTGATCCGCTCTTTCGGAGATGTCTTCCCGATGTCCCGCGATTTGCGATCGTGATGACGCCGGAAGATTGCTTGTGTTTCGCTTCCTGCTGCTGCTCCTCCTCCTGTAGATTTTGGATCCCAATCTTGATGACGCGTTTCCATTTCTGCAGCTTGGGTCCTCCCGAGGAAGGCGGCAAGGGAAGGAACGCGAATGGCGAGCTACACCCCCAAGAACATCCTTATCACTGGGGCGGCGGGCTTCATCGCGTCCCACGTCGCCAATCGCCTGGTCCGTAACTACCCTGACTACAAGGTGGTGGTGCTCGACAAGCTTGACTACTGCTCTAACCTCAAGAACCTCCACCCCTCCCTCTGCTCCCCCAACTTCAAGTTCGTCAAGGGCGACATCGCGAGCGCCGACCTCGTGCACTTCCTCCTCCTCACCGAATCCATCGACACTATCATGCACTTCGCCGCCCAGACCCACGTCGACAACTCCTTCGGCAACTCCTTCGAGTTCACTAAGAACAACATCTACGGCACCCACGTCCTTCTTGAGGCCTGCAAGGTCACCGGCCAGATCCGCCGATTCATCCACGTCAGCACCGATGAGGTATACGGAGAGACCGATGAAGATGCCGTCGTCGGCAATCACGAGGCGTCGCAGTTGCTGCCGACTAACCCCTACTCCGCCACCAAAGCCGGGGCCGAGATGCTCGTCATGGCCTACGGCCGCTCCTACGGCCTGCCCGTCATCACGACGCGGGGGAACAACGTCTATGGGCCCAATCAGTTCCCCGAGAAGCTCATTCCCAAGTTCATCCTCCTCGCCATGCGGGGGCTGCAGCTCCCCATCCACGGAGATGGATCCAACGTCAGGAGCTATCTCTACTGCGAGGATGTTGCGGAGGCCTTCGAGGTTGTGCTTCATCGAGGCGAAGTCGGCCATGTCTACAACATTGGGACGAAGAAAGAAAGGAGGGTGATTGATGTGGCCAAGGATATCTGCGGGCTCTTCGATCTGGATCCCAACTCTGTCATCAAGTGTGTGGACAACAGGCCCTTCAATGACCAGAGGTACTTCCTGGATGATCAAAAGCTGAAGAACCTCGGGTGGTCGGAGCGGACAACTTGGGAGGAGGGACTGAGGAAGACGATGGAGTGGTACACTAGCAATCCTGGTTGGTGGGGCGATGTCTCCGGTGCGTTAGTTCCTCATCCACGGATGCTGATGATGCCTGGAATCGAGAGGCACTTTGATGCGTCTGAAGCCACAAAGGACATGGCTTCTCATTTCACCAACAATTTGAGTCAGACAAGAATGGTGGTTCCTGCTCCAAGAAATGCTGCTGCTTCCCAAAAGCCTCCTCTCAAGTTCTTGATCTATGGTAGGACTGGGTGGATTGGTGGTCTCCTTGGGAAGATATGCACAAAACAGGGCATACCTTTTGAGTATGGAAAGGGTCGTCTGGAGGAGCGCTCACAACTCATATCGGATATCCAGTCAGTGAAGCCAACGCATGTTTTTAATGCTGCCGGTGTGACTGGCAGGCCTAATGTCGATTGGTGCGAGTCTCACAAGATGGAGACAATTCGCACCAACGTTGTGGGTACTCTTACTTTGGCAGATGTCTGCAGGGAGCATGGGTTGTTGATGATGAACTATGCTACTGGGTGTATATTTGAGTACGATGATGCACATCCAGAAGGCTCAGGCATTGGTTTCAAGGAGGAAGACAAGCCAAATTTTACTGGCTCATACTACTCGAAGACAAAGGCGATGGTAACTAAAAACTACTCATGCCATTTTTACCTTATTCATTTCCTTAGAAACATCGTAAGAGTGTTCTTGAACAAAAAAGAATTGCTTAGCTGATGAATTTATGAGTTTTCCAATATGGCAATGCAGGTTGAAGAACTTCTGAGGGAATATGATAATGTATGCACTCTGAGGGTTCGAATGCCAATATCCTCTGACCTGAACAACCCACGGAACTTCATCACGAAGATCAGTCGTTATAATAAAGTGGTAAACATTCCCAACAGCATGACTATCTTAGATGAGCTTCTGCCAATATCTATTGAGATGGCAAAAAGGAACTGCAGGGGAATATGGAATTTCACAAATCCTGGGGTCGTTAGTCACAACGAGATATTGGAGATGTACAAGAAATATATTGATCCCAGCTTTAAGTGGGCTAATTTTACGCTTGAAGAGCAGGCTAAGGTCATTGTTGCTCCTCGCAGCAACAATGAGATGGATGCTTCAAAGTTGAAGAAAGAGTTTCCTGAGTTGTGTTCTATAAAGGAATCACTTATCAAGTATGTCTTTGAACCAAATAGGAAGGTCCCGCTTGGTGGAGAAACCAAGCGAAACTAGATAATGTAGAAATTAGATCTAATTTCTCAACCTACATTACCTATGTTGAACCTTGTTCTCTGCCTTTAGTTGTTCTATTTGCTGTATGTCTGATCTTGTCAATTAGTGTTCTTCGCTTAATGCATTGTAGTGAAGGCAATGGGTATTTTGCCATTTATGAGAATCGTTATTGTTAAAGGTCTAGAATTTGAATGGTCCTGTCCAATTAATATTGTAGGATATCTATTGAATCACAGCCGAATTGTTGTATCTCTATGAACAGAAGAACTCCGTGAGACATCAAACCTCTACCTGTACCATCATTAGTGTTGGTTTTATGTTTTTTTTTTTTTCTTCTGTATCTTGTTGCTGGTACTCGAACTAGATGTATTTAAATCCAAATAGAGTTTCATAGTATATGGTGTAAATCTGTATATAGACAAATGATCTGCATTTATACTGTTCTTGAATAATGTGATTCCTAGCATGAGCTTCTTTTTTACTTTCTCGAGTCTTTCCTGTTTGGTTCTGTTCCTATGTCAAAGTTCATTCATGTATTATTTGAAGTAGAAGTTATTTCTGTACCGTACATATTCAAAGAAGGGTGGTGCATAGTTGCTGTGTCTTCTTTATGTTTGAAGGGCTTAAATTACAGTTTTCTGGTTAGGCATCTAATTCTTGACAAATGGTACATACTGATTTTAAACCTGCACAATTTTCTTCCTATCATGACAAATGGTCAAGAAACAATCTCCACTAGTTTTTTGTGCTACTTTTTGCTACTACAAGCTATATGTCCTTTGTCTGAAAGTAATTGAAGTTCTAACTCATCTTATTTAACATGTAAAATACTATCATGATTTGAACTCATTTTTTTCTATGGTCTTTCAGTCATCCTACGTCTGTTGAGTGAAACTTAATTGTTTTGATGCTGCTTCATGTTCTTTAATTAGTTTCATATGTTTTATGGACCTGACATCTGCACGTGCCTGGCAAAGAAGTTGACGAAATCTAGTCAAGTAGAAAGGTCGGTGCATAAGAGAGGAGAGGTCAATTACACCGATACCTGCGGGACCAGTCCCTTATGAGCCAGGGATGGGGCGGCAGACAGTGATATCTTTTGTTACCACCCGTGCGATTATAGAGCGGGAATGGGTAGCCTCATCTCGGCCACATATCTTTCTCTCAATATGTGAGACGAGATGTTCTTAATGTTGGGCGGGTCAGTCGCTCATCCGATTTAAATCAGAGTAAGTTAAGTCTTGATTGAATTAATTATTAATAAATTATAAGCCATTTAATTCGATTAATTCGATTAAATTAGATAACATAATATCAATAGATATTATTATTAACATGTAAATATATTTATATTTGTATATTATTATGATGTGTGAATTTTACAAATATAGAAAACTCGTGATCCCCCACACCCCCCTCCCCGCCTCGCTCTATTGACATTCCTAAACATAAGAGAAGGATATGTCAGTAGATCCAGTATACAACTTTATAGTTTTGGTTATCCAAATCTTAACCAGATCTGTGCTACATGAAGAAGGAAGTGTCCTCTGCCTATGGTCACCAAGAATTCTAGCCCCTTACGTTTCAAGATAAAGGTCACTAAGAGGTAAACCCAGCTACATTTGCAACACAATAATATGATCGAGATAATAATCAGAACGAGTATAACCAAGAGCAAGAAGACTCAGCTACACTAGCAAAAAGTTATGTGACTATCAAAATCAGGAACACCACGTCGAAAATAACTCAACTGTCTTATAAGAACTTGCAAGTAACAAGGTACATTGTTAGTCCATGCAACAAAGAGGAAACGCTGGTATCTAAGTCAGCCAACATTACACTTATCAGATTCGTATAAATAGAGAGTCCAGAGCAATCATTCATATTAGGATTTCCGGATGTTACTCACCATTATCTCCTCTCCGGGATTAAGCTGCATGTCTACGGAATCATCTGCAGAAGCACTGTATAGACCTTGCAATTTCATCTACACAGAGATCGAATGATCAATTTACCAGTCGGAAAGTTAATAGCTTATTTGTTTACGATGATTTTTCAGTGTTCCAGTAAACTTTCGTGAGTGATTGCGCATACCCCAGTTGGAGGGCTGTCCGCTGCGGGTGCGAGGAATCTTGACTAGGCTGTAGAACTTGGAGGAAGTTCCTTGAATCAAATGGAGTCAAGATCTCGTACTCGCTTGTTGAAGGCAGCATGTTGATCTGTTGTTGGGCTCTCTCATTCTCTGTTATCTGGCAATGGAGGCAAAGTTTTCAGCTTGTGCAGCTAAGAAACGTGTGAATGAGAAAGAGATCAAGAGGGAACCTTGTTCCTTAGATACATCATGTCATTTTGCAGCTCCATCTCCTGACCAAAGAATTCAGAAGGCATTTGATTGAAGATCTCAAGAAATATGCCATAAGAAAGAATGGGAATTGTTTCATTACCCTTTTCTGCATGTACTCGATTTCAGCATGCAACAGCTCATTCTAACATAATCAAGGGACATTTGTTAAGAGTATATATACATTCCAGATAAATAGCATTGGAGGATTTCTATGGCAAACAAGTTGATAGAGAGCTCGGGAAAAATTGACACCTTTTTAGTTCTTATCTTCCTTATGCCTTTCTCCAATTTATTCTCAAGTTGCTTCAGATCTCGGAGGCTCATGGAGCTGAGAGCCTCACCCATCAAGTTCCTATGAAACAAGGATCACACTACAGCTACCAATGCCAAGGAAGAAAAGAGGGGTTATGCTTCAAATTTACCTGTTTGTACTTTGTATATTGTTGATTTGCTGGCGGAGTTTTGCTGATTCTAGCTGGTAGTGCTAAGAACAAACAGAAATAGTGAAGTCATAAGGTGTCATTTTTCAACACATCATAAATAGGACTTTTGGCTTTAAATTCATGAGCTAATCACAATGAACCTGGGAATCATATCAGATAAAAAGTAGTGATTGTGTAATTGCTATTCTATGAATGTACTTGGAGAATCCATTCTTGGAATGGAGCTCAATGTGATGGAAAAGTAGTGATTGTGTAATTACACTAACTGTCACCCTTAAGACTCTGTCAGCAATTAGTATTAGAATGATTCAACTAGTTATAAACCGAGGTTGCTGCTTGTATCTTGTTTCACTATCTACAATGTTCATGAACTGCAACCAGTTGCTATCGATATATGTGACTGGTTTTGCCTCCACGTCTCTAAAACAAGTAATGTTATTACAACTATTAATGGGAGACATTATTTCAACTAGTGCAAGGATTTCCTACCACCGGCGGTGGCACCGGCACCCTGATGGGTTAGGTACCGATATCCACACTGCAAGACTTAGATGCAAAATATATTATAAGCACAATATCTTTAAGCAGTATGTAAGATAAGGAAAATTATGTGCAATAAGAAAAAGTGTTTATGACTGAAATATGCAAATAACTTTGATAAATGAAATATCAGCTTGCTCATTTTACCACAAAATGATTAATAGTTACTTCACAAAATGCTAGAGGAAAAAACAACGGGACATAACAATGTCATTTCAAGACTCTCTACTGATTGAAAATATCTCAAATTTCTTTCAAAATTGAGAAAAGATAATAGTATTGCGCTGACTTTGTCTATCTGATCATCAAGATATTCTCAAACCTATGAGTTATTTTCTTTTAATTATTCTATGGAATAATCACTTCCCTTTAAATATTTTCTTTGCTTACATTTTATGTTTCTAATATGTAAGAGGTATTGGGCGATTCCCAACTATTTATGGGAAGTGCTCTTAAGCTTATCTTTTACTTACCCTAATATATGTTTAGGTAAGTGAGTGCACCTTAATCATCAGGAGCTAAATCTATTCCAAGAATGGTGTGTCAAATGTGCCCTTAAGAATTTTTAGCCCTTCAATATCTTTATTCTCATAAATCTGAGCTATGCACTTCAAGACCTGCAAGATACAATAAGTCACAAGAGTAATATATTCGAGGTATAGAGAATCCTGCAGGGCATGGAGTAACAAGGCCAGCATAGGCTCCGTCATCTTTGTAGACAACTTAACATGAAGGTTATAAATGAAGTGTGAGTTTTGAAGAATACAATGGAAATCTTTCTAGATGACTTTTGGATTCAAGAGCACAGTATAATGATAAAGAAAAGTGAAAAACCAGATGGTGAATGGAAGGGTAGAAAAGAAGTCACAATTTATGCAAGATGAAGAATGGCAACACGATATAATAAACTCATCGCTGTCTGCCTTGGAAAAAAGATCTTGACATCTGAATTATTGAAACTGTTATTAAATAGATAAAAAGCAGCCTACACATGAATAGTGTAGATGAGAAAATCATGGATTCACAAAAACCTTCCTCCAACTTTTTGTATGGGACCACAGGAACAATACATTTGGAAGAAAAGGCTGGAAAGGAAATACTCAAAATGAAGGATGTGAGTATAGTACTTTTGGACACTTGAGTCTCTCAATAAATCTAAGATTTCAGTAGCTAAACATAAATATAGCCAGAATTGAGTGGAGAGGCCTACTGGTAGGATATTTTTAGTCTTGAGAAGAAAGGTGACTGGGGAACAAACAATTAAGTTTCACAAAGTTTTAGAAGGAATACACTTGATGAGCTACCTTCAAGGAAAAAGATGTGGAGAAAAGCAGCAGTCCTTGTATATAACTGGCAACTCTTTTGTAAGTGATGCAGAGTACATGGAATTTCTTAAGTGCTTATATATTTACTTTAAGAGAGAATACACTGGTAAACAAGAAAATAGATTACTTGAATTTGCATTAGAAGCTAAGCTAGATGATATTCTTAGGAAATTATTAAAGATGATGACAAGGTTGCTCTGCGAGGTTCAATAAGGAGAACGAGCCAAGATAGAGAATATGGAAAGCAGCATTCTCTTGTTGTCTTTTACTTAGAAATGAAATCTTCGACTACTCTAGAAATGAATTCCTTTTCTTTTGACTTGGAACAGGAGAGGCTAGTCAATATAAGTGGGGGAATGCAACGGTTAGTGATAAGTCTAACAATGCAGGTGATGATGAAAGAGAATAGAAGAATAAAGAAGCAGCAAAACAAGGTGGATATTTCTAGACATCACAATTTCACAATTTTGAAGTTGCTAATATTACCACTAGTGTTGCCATCAAGTTAAAAATTCCAAAAATTTGTCCTTAAGTACCCAACAAGTATTTTGTGTCCATATATCTGGTGTAACTAAAGTTGATTGACATTATTATGTTTAGTTGTGACTTCAAACTAATCAAATGTACATCTAAATCATCTTGGAACCAACCTAAATAGTATAATTGAGCTGAATAAGTAAATTAATTATTTTACCATGATCAATGTCTACCAAATCTCCACAATATTAATTCAAACTCTACATATAATCAATTTCGTTAGATTTGAAAGAGAGTTTAATTCGGTTGAATTTCTTGTTATTGACCTCTTAATGCAATTAAGTCATTAAAGATCAAACAATTTGAATTAATCATGGACTATATCAAGGATCAACAACAATTCTAGCTTCTAATAGGATCCATTGACCATTTGATTGGCTACTTATACTAATCATGTCCAAATCGAATCAAGTCCAGATTTAATAGGAACTCTTGGTCCCAATTACCACCGTACACTAATCTGAATCCAGATTACGTAAGTGGACCACAATTAGATATCTTTTGAATTTGCCTACTTGTCAGATTTTCAGATATTCCATCAAAACCTTTACTAAAGCCAAAAGTTAATTGAACACAAATTCAAGAGAGAAAGTTAATTGCTTGTATTAATATCTGCTGTCACTAACCACTCAAGTCTAGACATACTTCTCTCCAATATTTTTGATAAGATCATTCTTCCCTCTCTTTCTTTTCGCCTCTCACTCTTCCTTGTGGCAACAGCAGTCTAAATTCAAATCCATGAATTAGTCATTAAATCCAAGCTCAAAGTCTCCGCGTGTTCAAATTTAAGGAGATTGCTCTTAAATTGAAAGTGGTGAACAATCAAAGTGAGTGAAACTTGAGAGATTTGGTGAGATCCAAGAAGAAGCCTTAATATCTGATAAAACTTCAAAATTACCTTGCTCTTGCAGGTTATCCAATCCTAACTACTTAAATTTGACATCTACCATGGGTTTCACTTCAAAGATGTATTCCAATTTTCTAGTTTTTGTTTAATTTTTGTAGGATTTATGTAGATCTTGATGGGGTTATGTAGATCTTGTAGGATTTCTGTTCATGCAAATTCAATTCAAACCTGAAGTTTGAATAATTGCTTAAATCTTTCAATGTAGATCTTGTTTGAACCCTTTTCAATTCTATTTGGTGTATGTTTAATTGCTTCAAGATGTAATATTGATGTATTTTTTATTATCGATTTAATGGAATCCAAGTTAATTTGGGGATTGGAGTATAGAAGAAGACTAGAATGGAGATTAAAAGGAGGTAAGAAAAGAGGTTCCGCTGGCGACTCTACTCCATTCTATCAATATACCAATAGATCTTGATGGAATACATTAGACCTAAAACACTGCATGGATTATCAATCAGGATGCTAACTTATAGGGCATATTTATTAAAAGTAAGTGGTCACACTTTGAGCATAGAAACTTCTGTAGGTTCATTTTGAAGAACTACTCAGGTGTGGAACTATGAGTGGAAGAAGACCAAGATAGGCAACCGATAAAACTTGAAGAGTCAAAACTTCTCATGCTTGAAACCTTCCATGCATAATTTCAGAAAATGAAGGAAATTCAAATACTACAAGTCAAATCAATTGGAATAATCATTTTTCAGTTTCAGATACATTCATAATTTTGTTTGTTTTCTTTGCTTGTTAATCTTTAGTTATAAATAATGCATAGTACTTGAGAGTCCGGCTCATTTTGCACAAACATATTCTGAATATGTTAATATATAGTCTTGTAGGATATTTCATGGCATGACAACAAAGCAAGCATGCTGTTACATTCATCTTGGTCATGCCAGAATAAGTACGTGAATTCATATTTGGAAGCATCAAAAGAAACACGTAATGGCGTAATGCTATTTTATATAACATCTTTCTGGATCTTACTCCAATAATGTTAAAGAACCAGAATACAAGCAACGAAACATGATAAAGAGAAGAGGATACTGTAAATTAGATAAAAACCTGTTTTACAAATTATTAATCTACATATTGTGTTCTCCCTATGGTTGAAAGCGAAAAAACTTGCTGTGACTGAAGCTAAATTAATGTGGAACGAGATTTTCCGATCTAGATAACGCACAAAGCTAACATGGTTAGGTTGACAATGGTTGGATATTCATGCAGTATGACTTCCACCGAAGAATATGAAGTATTGCTAGTAGATATTTGCTTTTTGGTGCTGAAATATGTGATCATCACTAGTAATTGTGAATAGAACAAGACAATTATGAATAGCATGCAACTACATAGAGGTTACCTGAGCATTAACTACTGAGAGAGATCCCGTGCCAGTGGTATCACTACTTGCTTTCTTATACCTTTCAATAGTTGCTTTCACGCTGCATAGAAATGATAATTATTTTTGTTATCAACATAAGCTCATGTCTGAGAATATCCCCTTCAGTGATATTTATGGGAGAAGGTCTTATTATACAGAAGACTACAAAAATTTAATAGTAACATGTATTTATTCCATTTTATTTATATCTGAATTTTTTGCTATGATTGATAATTAGAAACAATCTTGCTTAACTAATGAAGGCATCACAAATGAAAATGATTCATTTGTTCTTTAATATACAGTATATAATAGTTAAAATTGTTGGTCAGCTATTTCATATGGGCTTTATGATATGCTATAAATTGTGGAAAAAAAAATTTTAGGATCATGTATTCGCCTAACCTCACTTTAAGAGATTAAAAAATAAAAATTCTATATTCTTTATTATTATTTTTTAATATTATTATAAAATAGGTTGTGCATGGCTAGTCTTTCTAACTTATCTAACACCCTCACAAGAAAAAAATATAATATATTTTATAATGTTAACTTTCAAGATGTCAACCAGTTTAGTTGATGATGACTATATCATAAAGTTTTGGGATCAAATCTAATCTTCATTATTTATCCTTCGTAAAATATATATGTATATATAAATTGTTTCTATGGAATGAAAAGGTTCTTAAGATTTTTCTGCTGCATGGAATACCCTAGACATGTATTACTTGTAATTCATAAAGGTGATTCTGACCCACAAAGTACTCAAAGATAAAAATCAACGCACGCTGAGCATACCATTTTTGTTTCATGATATGTTATTCGCAAGTAAACTTTAAGGAAAGATTTCCTACTTTTAGCATTCTAGAAAATATAAGAGGTCCCTAAACAGAAGACAAATGTTTGCAAACATGTTAGAATAGTTGAAGGTTCCTAATTAAGAGATAAATGACTACAAAATTAGGGTGGGACAAAAGGTTGCAAGGCCTTTTACTAATTTTTACCCAGAAAAAGAACCTTGCCTCAGATTTCCAAGGGATTACCAGAACCTTGCCTTTTACTAATGCCTTGAATTCCTAGCTTTTACCTAAAACAAAAACTAATAAATTAACCCCCGTCTTGAGCAACCACGAACATGGTCTACACTTAAAATACTGTATTCCAGACTGATGTCAGCCCTCCCCATTCCCAAAGCCCTCTTCCGACCTCTCTCGCTCTTCTCCCCGACCTGTCCTCCAACCTTAGTTTCCTCGAGGATCCGATTGGTCCCTGTCTGCCACGTCGGCGCGCGATCCGACGACATGATTGGCTGATCTCCCGCGTCGCTGGATGGGCCTGGGTGGCGTCCTAGGTTTGTTTTATCCGCAAGACAATAGCTGAAACCCCCGTCACCCTTTTGTCCATACCTCGATGGACCAAACCCTACGGTCTTCTCTCGGGGACCCTTCGCCCTGACCGCCTTGGTTGCCTTTCCCATACGTACACCAGTCCCAGTACATTCATCCCATTGGCTTCTCAGTCTTGTCCTCTCGCCGTACTCTACACACCCTCTCTCCGTCTCTCGTAATGTGATACTTTCCAAAGTTCACTTGACAGCTAAATCCATCGCGGTATATGGTACAAAGATCGTGTGAGGTCGGAGGGAGAGAGAATGGAGTCGGGGCAGAGTAAGACAAAAAACCCTAATGCACTCAAGAGATATCAAGAAAGAGATGTGACATGTGGTAAGGTCACCGGCACTACGATTACGAGGAATGGGCTAATGAGAGCGTGACAGCTCGAGAAGAGGCTTTCTCACGCTCATGGGTGACGTGAAGAGAGAGAGAGAGGAGAGAGGGGTGGGGGAGGGGGGATGAGAGGGAGAAAGGGGAAGGGGTAGGAGTGGTGGTGGGAGGAATAAAGGAGGGGAAAGAGAGGAAAAGAGAGAGAAAATGGCAAAGCTTAGATGCAAAAGGTGTGGTTGGAGGAAGTTATATGACCCAGTGTCACGGACTTAGTTGGTTTTGCCTAAGTCGTGCGGCACCCTTGCGTGTCCGTCCGCAAAGGTCAGCCTCCCCGAAATCTCCCATGGTCCCTTAGGACCCACAAAAGAGAGAACATGATAGAGAAAACGCCTCGGTCGGGATCCACAAGCAAACATCTCCGAAAACACTTCATAAACAATGCAAATTGCAAACAGACTTTACAAACTCTGAACAATTGCACAACAAAGGGTAAAATGGTCCATTACAGACCGAACTAAAATGGGACTATTAAGCCTTCGGCTGTCCCTCTACATGCTAGTCAAAGTATGAACATTCCAAAAGACACGGACATACATAAGCATTACATCAAACATCCTGTTTAGAAGTTTGTCCGTGACATTCTCCCTCACTTATTCCTTCGACGTCCTCGTCGAAGCCTTTGTCGACACTGCAACTCCTCGCCTCTGCTGAGTCTTCAATCTTCTGCTCTAGCTGTAATGCGTCTCTTGGCTCCCAGCTGCTCTCCGCTGCTGTTTTTAAGTAGTCGAACCTTTGATTCGCCTTGCTGCTTCAACTCGCCAATGACTCTGACTCTAGTGTGGGGTTGGCTGAATTTTGTTGATCCCTGTTGGTTCCTGCGGATCCTCCAGATGAAGGAAAAGACCATCCTTACTGCGTTAGTCTCTCAAATGCCTCATGCTGTTTGAACTGGGTGGATGCTTGTTGGAGCTTTTAACGAGCATCGTCTCGCAAACTTCTGAAGATTTGGGTCATTCCTCCACAAAATTTGCTCATTGACTCTTCTTTCACTTAGTTGTCACATCCAAGTATGTTCGCATCACTTCCGCTTTCGATTGACATTTTGTTGGGAAATGAAGCGGACAATCTACTCTCAGTAACACTGATCACCGTTGGTGAGGATTTGACAACTATTGTCTTCTATTATCTTCGAAGGGTCTTTGAACATATGCAGAGCTCCTCTACTAGATAGATAAGAGAATTGAAGTACTTGGTTTTGCCCATTCTCTTAAGAGTTGAGAAGGCAAAGGTTACTTGACTTCGCCCGCCTCCTCGAGGTTGTACTCCATGCATCGAGCTGGTTACTGGCCCTCGCCTGCTCTTTGCTCACACTTCTGAAGCACTTGAAATGTTTGCACTCCTTGCGTTGAGTTAGCTACTGTGATTCACCTTCTCAATGTCATTGAACTTCTGGAATGCAGGAAGTTTTCACCCCAACTTGGAGTAATTCTCTAATAGATTTGGTCGCCTCTGGGATTGTACCGTCTTCTCCATCAACCCTGTCGCCTACTCCCCTGAGTAGCGAAGGTACAACACCGCATATTGCTTACTTCGTTCCTTGGTCGTGCACTCTTGCATGACCCGAAGTCCTTCACTTTCGGCTATCTTGATGAGAAACTCATTGACACTGGTCTTACGAAGTTCCTTGGCCTCTGCCCTTCAGCCTTGTCTCGGTACTTGGAGTTTGCCTCTACATGCTCCACCTCCTCGGCCCCTTTCACGACCAAGCGCTCTCCCTTCATGAGAGCAAGGGATCAATGACTTTCACAGAAGTCTCGCCTCTGCGGTACCATGGTGCTGCCATGCCCATGACACTACTATCCGTCGCCTCGCATCTGCATCCCTTTTCTTCACAATCAGTAGATATGCCTCTGTGACACTCCTCCGAGTCCACCTCCATTCTAACTTATGCTTGATTTTGGGTAGCTAAATCCCTCTGGACTCGTCGTCGCTTCCTCACCCCCTTCGACCCCCTGCTTCAACACCTCTGTGTTATCCAAGTAGCTCCCTTTGGTCAATGGAAAAACAGACTACAACTCCCATGCATGGCCTCTACCATCACGTTGTAGGGTTTGCACTGATTCTGTTCTCCTTAGCTTCCTTGGTAGCAATGTTCGCTTACTCGACCTTGTCCTCTGACTTGTCGGGCTCCCTTAAGCGAACATGAGCTCTAGAGCAGTCTAACTCTCCAGCTGTTTCGATCATACCTCTGCATGATCAAGACCCTCCCATGGGACTCACTGGTACTTGCATTCGAACTTTTCCCTTGGTGGAACCCAACCCCCATATGCTGATGACCAAGGTTTTCATTCGATGCAACCTTCGATGCACGCACGGAAGACCCGCCTCTGCAGTACCATGGCCTTCACTCCTTGAATCCATAGCCCTTCTTGCCGTCGTGTTGTTCACCGAAGTAGAGCTTCCAGTAGCTCCCGATCATACCTCCGTATGATCTAGTCCCTCACGGGACTAGGTTGTGTGTATCGCATTGCCACGAACTGTTCCACCACGATCCGCTGCACCATGTCGCCTCCTGGTGACATCTCTATTGCATTCTGATCCTTGTGGGATGAACTCGAATTGTAAACCCTTCATGTGTGGCCTCTGCCAATACATCGCAGGGTTTCTTCCACCTTCGATTTTGTTCGCTCCTTTGGCAATCGACCTTCATCCACCCACTCTTGGGTCACACCTAGATGAAACACCGCTCTAGGACAGTCCGTCGCCTAGTAGCTCCCGAAGTCTCCCGACTTCGCTGCAATTAGTGCACCATTGTCTGGATCCTGGGCCTCTACCCCTACCAGCACAATCTTCGCTGCGCACCGCCTCCTTTATAGCAACTTGAATGACAACACTGTGGCATATTCTTCAAGAGTACCCGCCTCTGCGTCCTCTTGCCCCGTGCTAAGGCCTTCTGAACCCAACTTCGCCTCTGCAAATTGAGTCGCCTTAGTCCCTCCATCAAATGCTCCTCCGAGATAAAGTGCATGTGCCCAGAAGCTCCCTTTGTCTTTGGCACCATGCAAGATGAGTCTGCTCCGTCAGAATGAATGACCCATGGAACAACATGATCCTGCTCTTGCCTCTGCAAGAGTTCATGTCCTTGACCTCTGTCCAAGGAAAGCACTATGCCTCCGCTCCATGTTCCATCTTCTATGTTGGCTCCCTTCATGCGGCTTGGGTACTTCGCCAAGTTACACCCAAGTTGCTCCGCTCCTCGTTTTTGCATTGAGTTGATGGTGGCCCTCGCGCTCACCATTCCACGGGTCAGCCCTCCCTTGAGTCTGATCTCTATATCGACTCCAAGTATGCCTTCATTTGTGTTGTTTCGGGTCGCTCCCCCACTTGATCTCGCAATGCATCCACCAATGCATTCTCTCAAGCGAGATCATGTGACGACTCCTCGCTGCTTGCTCAGTCCATTGAGCTTCGTGGAGTTGTCGTTTGTTGAGGTACTCCTCAACTTGTGAGGTCCGTCCCACATGATTCTCCCTCTGGAGAGCCGGGACTTATCCCTCCTGGATAACTATCCCGTTGGAGCAACATCTCTCTTCGTTTCGGAGACCACCATCCCCTTGGACTACTCCGATCTGCTGAACAAACTGTGCATTATTCTACCTCCTACAAACACACTTGCTAGATTGCGACTCCACGTCAATACAGCCCCCGCTGCACCACTCAAGGCCTAGCAACATGCTGAACTCGTTGCACACTTCAGCCTCCTACGGACGTATCCTTCACATGCCGAAGAGAAAGTTTCAATGCTCCATGGCGTCGAGTTTCAATCGCCTTGGGATGGCCGCGAACATTCCATCGTCCGCATACAAGCCCATGCATGAGTACCGAATTCTTTGAGTTAGCAATTCCCCTCACCTCTGTGAGCTTTGCACAACTCTTTCGGTCGCTGAGCAACTCATTCCCCCTTGGATGGTCTCATCCTTTACCAAGCGTCTCGCTTACCTTGAGCACCATCAAGTATAGTTGTCAACGTTGAGCCATAGCTCAAACTCAGCCATCCCAACCTTTGTGCGCTCCGCATTCTTCCAAGCTTGTCTGTTCTCGTGGTGCCTCTTGCGCAAAGGGTTGGCTATTCCTCTGAATGCCAATCTCAGATGCCCGCTCCTCCGAGCGACTCCTTTTCCCTACATCCCCATGCCTGTTTTCCCCTAAACGGTCGCGCGTGTGTTGACTGCCATCAATGTAGCCCCGCTAGGTCCCCCACATTTGCATGCTAAGTGTTTCTATGAGTGCTTGTCCCGCTCTGATACCATCTGTCACGGACTTAACTGGTTTTGCCTAAGTCGTGCGGCACCCTTGCGTGTCCGTCCGCAAAGGTCAGCCTCCTCGAAGTCTCCCATGGTCCCTTAGGACCCACAAAAGAGAGAACATGATAGAGACAACGTCTCAGTCGGGATCCACAAGCACACATCTCCGAAAACACTTCATAAACAATGCAAATTACAAACAGACTTTACAAGCTCTGAACAGTTGCACAACAAAGGGTAAAATGGTCCATTACAGACAGAACTAAAATGAGACTATTAAGCCTTTGACTGTCCCTCTACATGCTAGTCAAAGTATAAACATTCCAAAAGACACAGACATACATAAGCATTACATCAAACATCCTGTTTAGAAGTTTGTCCGTGACACCAGGGCGACCACTGCCCGTCCAATACCAATACCTAACTCTTTGCCATTCCTACTACTCTCAACCACTGCTGTGGAAGCCACTAATCTGTGCTTCCACTCAACAAAGCAATGAAAGGATGAGAAAGGAGTTGTGCGAGCAGGAGTTCTCGCATACAGAAACATCATCCGAAGACAAAGAAAGGAAAGAATATACAAAGAGAAGGAAAAGAGGGGGATCACCAGGCAATCACATATCAGCTCCGCAGTACCAAATCTATGTAAAGATTCATTTGTATGATCATATCTTTGTTTGTTCTTGTTCTGGTTCCTGAAGATGAGATTTGAGCTTGTGAGGAGCAGATCTAGTGGCTGTAAGCCCGTGTTATGGGTGGGTCGGATGTTTATATAGATTTGGTACTGCGGAGCTGATATGTGATTGCCTGGTGATCCCCCTCTTTTCCTTCTCTTTGTATATTCTTTCCTTTCTTTGTCTTCGGATGATGTTTCTGTGTGCGAGAACTCCTGCTCGCACAACTCCTTTCTCTTCCTTTCATTGCTTTGTTGAGTGGAAGCACAGATCAACGGCTTCCACAGCAGTGGTTGAGAGTAGTAGGAATGGCAAAGAGTGAGGTATTGGTATTGGACGGGCAGTGGTCGCCCTAGGTCATATGACCTCCTCCAACCACACCTTTTGCATCTAAGCTTTGTCATTTTCTCTCTCTTTTCCTCTCTTTCCCCTCCTTTATTCCTCCCACCACCACTCCTACCCCTTCCCCTTCCTCCCTCTCATCCCCCCTCCCCAACCCCCCCCCCTCTCTCTCTCTCTCTCTCTCTCTCTCTCTTCAAGTCACCCATGAGCGTGAGAAAGTCTCTTCTCGAGCTGTCACGCTCTCATTAGCCCATTCCTCGTAATCATACTGCCGGTGACCTTACCACATGTCACATCTCTTTCTTGATATCTCTTGAGTGCATTAGGGTTTTTTGTCTTACTCTGCCCCGACTCCATTCTCTCTCCCTCCGACCTCACACGATCTTTGTACCATATACCACGATGGATTTAGCTGTCAAGTGAACTTTGGAAAGTATCGCATTACGAGAGACGGAGAGAGGGTGTGTAGAGTACGACGAGAGGACAGGACTGAGAAGCCAATGGGATGAATGTACTGGGACTGGTGTACGCATGGGAAAGGCAACCAAGGCGGTCAGGGCGAAGGGTCCCCGAGAGAAGACCGTAGGGTTTGGTCCATCGAGGTATGGACAAAAGGGTGACGGGGGTTTCAGCTATTGTCTTGCGGATAAAACGAACCTAGGACGCCACCCAAGCCCATCCAGCAACGCGGGATCTCAGCCAATCATGTCGTCGGATCGCACGCCGACGTGGCAGACAGGGACCAATCGGATCCTCGAGGAAACTAAGGTTGGAGGACAGGTCGGGGAGAAGAGCGAGAGGTCGGAAGAGGGCTTTGGGAATGGGGAGGACTGACATCAGTCTGGAATACAGTATTTTAAGTGTAGACCATGTTCGTGGTTGCTCAAGACGGGGGTTAATTTATTGTTTTTTGTTTTAGGTAAAAGCTAGGAATTCAAGGCATTAGTAAAAGGCAAGGTTCCGGTAATCCCTTGGAAATCTGAGGCAAGGTTCTTTTTCTAGGTAAAAATTAGTAAAAGGCCTTGCAACCTTTTGTCCCACCCTAATTTTGTAGTCATTTGTCTCTTAATTAGGAACCTTCAACTATTCTAACATGTTTGCAAACATTTGTCTTCTGTTTAGGGACCTCCTATATTTTCTAGAATGCTAAAAGTAGGAAATCTTTCCTTAAAGTTTACTTACGAATAACATATCATGAAGCCAAAGTGGTATGCTCAGCGTGCGTTGATCTTTATATTTGAGTACTTTGTGGGTTAGAATCACTTTTATGGATTACAAGTAATAAATGTCTAGGGTATTCCATGCAGCAGAAAAATCTTAAGAACATTTTCATTCCATAGAAACAATTTGTACATACATATATATTTTACGAAGGATAAATAATGAAGATTAGATTTGATCCCAAAACTTTATGATATAATCATCATCAACTAAACTAGCTGACAACTTAAAAGTTAATATAATAAAATATATTATATTTTTTTCTTGTGAGGGTGTTAGATACGTTAGAAAGACTAGCCATGCACAACCTGTTTTATAATAATATTAAAAATAAATAAATAAAGAATAAAAAAATATAAAAAATTTTATTTTTTAATCTCTTAAAGTGAGGTTAGGTGAATACATGATCCTAAAATTTTTTTTTCTACAATTTATAGCATATCATAAAGCCCATATGAAATAGCTGACTAACAATTTTAACTATTATATACTGTATATTAAAGAACAAATGAACCATTTTCATTTGTGATGCCTTCATTAGTTAAGCAAGATTATTTCTAATTATCAATCACAGCAAAAAATTCAGATATAAATAAAATGGAATAAATACATGTTACTATTAAATTTTTGTAGTCTTCTGTATAATAAGACCTTCTCCCATAAATGTCACTGAAGGGGATATTCTCATACATGAGCTTATGTTGATAACAAAAATAAGGAGTGGTGATAGTAGGAACGAAGGAGGGGGAAAGAGAGGAAAAGAGAGAGAAAATGACAAAGCTTAGATGCAAAAAGTGTGGTTGGAGGAGGTCACGTGACCTCGTCCAATACCAATACCTCACTCTTTGCCATTCCTACTGCTGTTGAGAGTTGTGCGAGCAGGAGTTCTCGCACACAGAAACATCATCCGAAGACAAAGAAAGAAAAAAATATACAAAGAGAAGGAAAAGAGGGGGATCACCAGACAATCACATATCAGCTCCGCAGTACCAAATCTATGTAAACATCCAACCCACCCATGACACGGGCTTACAGCCATTAGATCTGCTCCTCACAAGCTCAGATCTCATCTTCAGGAACCAGAACAAGAACGAACAAAGAAATCGAACCCAACCCCACCCCCCCCACCCCCCCCCTTCAAAAAATCTCAAGTCCAAAGTAGTTCTCCTCCTTTCAAGAAAGTAGAAGCGAACCCTGATTTGGCCGCCCTCATAAGAGACAAGAAACATAACCATACCTTAGCTAGTTTAGCTGATAGCTATATATCTCTTCCAATGTGTTACAGAGAAAGAGTAGAAGCAAAGTGAAAGTGAAAAGGGAAACATAAGTTGTAGATCGAAGAAGGGAAGGGAAGCAGACCTGCTGTTGGCGTACTCGTAGAGGCGGCCACGGGTGGAGAAGACGACGAGGGCAACCTCTGCGTCGCACAAGACGGATAATTCGTAGGCCTTCTTGAGGAGGCCGTTGCGGCGCTTGCAGAAGGTCACCTGCCGGTTGGTCGTGTTTTCGATCCGCTTGATCTCGATCTTGCCGCTGCCCATCTTCTCCGCTCGCTCCAGCGTTTCCGATCCTTCAATTCGTTAATTAACCTGAAACAGCGGAACGATGATGAGTGGATTCCTTAAGAAAAGCCATCGCCGATCTTATTCCTTCAACACGGGGAGTCGACGGGAGGAAGAACAAAGCATCAGGTCGAACCGACCTTTCCTTCCTCCACTCCCTCTGATCTCTTCCTCTCAATCTATGGCACTCCTACTGGGTGTAGCAGCAAACGCAAGGGGAGAAGTGGTTATTAAGTGAGGCGTCACTCGCCATCGTATTCATGGAGGAAGGGTATGATGGGTGGGGACTGGGGATAGTAGGGGGGGGGGGGCAGGAAGTGACTTCTTGAAAGCGATCGCGAGTGGGATGTGAATGAGACATTGGGTTGAGACGCACTCAAACAAACAATTAGACTGTTGTTTGAGTTAAATGCTACCAACTATTATCATTAATATAATGTAATTTGAGTACAGTATAGACATCGAATGATTATTGTATTATTGCATAAACGATATATGTCAATATAGCATCTTATACGTTATTTAATGTTATCATCACTGATCACTAAATCAATTGTAAAATCTCATGCTTCCAAATATTAGGGTTTTTTGGGGTTAATTTTAGGTCTTGTCATTGCAGCTCAAATTCATTTGCCAAATTCTTTTCTCTTTTACAGACCAAAGAGTATGGGATCACTGTTTCTAAGAAAAAATATATATGAATTAATAGCAAATAACACAAACTGAAAAATATCCATCTAAATCAAGAATGAATCCAAGTTTTCATTCGAACTTGTTTCTCAAGTTTGGCCCAACAAATGGGAGAAGGAAAAGATTTTTTCCCACCATGATATCCTTCACGTGTATAACTTATTTGCACATGTAAGTTATGAAAATTAAAATAAAGTTCTATAAATATTATATTTTAATTTAATCATTACTATTAAATTAAATTTTGATTGTCCGATACTGATTTAAGGTTAATTATGATCCTTTTCCATTTCAATCTCAATTCAATGTTCGATCAAATCTTGGCTCGCTCGGGTACTGAAATGTATATTTTTAATAAATATCTCTTTGATATTTAAATTAATCGGATATTCTAATGATTGATATCAATTATGGAGAACAGGTGCACATCGATCTCGGGTTAAATTATGATCATGATATTGTAATAAGTTAAATCCGGGATATAATAACGATATGATCGACGAGGTATTGGACATATATCGATCGTATGATATTAAGGTATCAAGCATCTAATGCTAAAGTCCAGTCACATATCAATCACCATATCAACTACCAAAGTTCCTTAATACAATTGGCTATATTTTTTTTACAAAGAAGTTAAGTTTAATATCTAAATATGGTCAGAAAAGTGAGGTACTTCAAATCCGTATAATTTTACAAGGAAATACATCAATAAATACGGCTGAAAGCGAGATTGCTCTATCATTTGCCAATTTATAATCCAATGTCCAACAAAATATATCTCTTTTACAATGGGACTAATAAAACAAAAACACTACTTAGCACAGACTTTGGTCCCATTGAGTTGAGTGAAAGCTGAACACTGCTGCCGGCGAAGCAGGCAAATTGGATGGTCAAAATCTCTATCGTTTCCAAATTAGTCGCAGAACTTGCATGTGCTTCTTCCTGCAGTTTGTCCATAGAACTCACAGAGCATTCACCAGATAATATGCGAGTTTGCAAGTGGTAGTACCAATGATCTGAGGACATGTATAGGGAAGAGAAGATGAAGATAGCATTTGGTATATCTAAAGCAAAGACTTTGTTCAGCCAACATCAAACTTTGTGGAAGATTTATCATGAGGAAAATTAGAGAAAATTTCAACTTTTTGTTTTTAGTGAGAACTTAGATTCAAGAACTTGCTTCATTATACTCTTAATGTTAGGTTTTCTAGAAAAAAAAATAATATCTAAAATAGATTTAATGTTAGGATTCAAAATCTCATCTAGTATATTTTATACTTAAAACATTGGTCTGATTTATCAAGAAAAATCATAAACTCAAATTTTACTCTCGACACTTATCTTTTATAAAAAATAAATAAATATCTAATTGGACAAAATGTGTATACATCTCATCTACTACAGTTTATGGGATCTACTATATATAAGCAAAGAGAAGCACTTGGTACGTAGAAGAGGCACACACTGTTTTGCTTACACGTATCACTAAGACAGTGACTGATTCTGTGATAGTCTAAGATAACGATGGCATGAGGAAGAAGGCGAGGAACAAAGGCAAAGATGTGGGAAAGAGACTGAGATGCGTGAGATCAAACGTGTTCCTGTCTTGCTTTCGTTCTCAACGTCAACGTGGGGCATTGATTAACGAGTACTACTACTACTACTCATCTTCGCCCCTTGGTATCATTTCTTCAAAATGATTAATGAGCCATCACCACTTGTTACCGTCTCTCGTAAGTGTGAAGAGCCACAGAGATTTATACGAAAACTGAACTAGAATTACGCATGACATTGTATCTGATGGGTATTCTCCCACTGTTTTGCATACAAGCAAAAATAAATATCATAAATAAATAAAACTTTTGATTGAACTCATAATGTATTCTTTAAGTAGCATGTTTTAATCATCTTCTCCGTTTGATTTTTCAGGTACAAGATATTATCATTATCACCTAATTATATATACACATCCAGTAGCATACTTTGTCTAATATAATAGGATTTTTTTTTGTTTTTAAAAATTCTCTTATTACACCTAAAGAGGATATTCTTTTATTAAACCAATAATTGCTTCCAAAGTTATCAATCTAAAGTGAATTTCAAATGTTAAGTAATTGCTTCCAATATTGATATAATATATTCCTCCCATTCTTCCCAATCTTAATATAATAGAATCCTCCTAATGTTAAGAAATTCCTCCTTATTTCGAAGAATTACATGAATTATTTAATTATATATTTTATTTTCATGTAGTAACATAATAGTAAATATGTTAATATATTTGGAGGAATATATTATATTAAGATTTATAATAGTAAATATGTTATTATCTAATGGTATACACATGTAAACTCCTTTTCTGGAAAGATCATAATTACTTTCCTCTTTTTCTAATTTCTAATTAATCGAATAAAAGAATATTATTGACTAATTATTATAACTTACGTATAATAATCAAAGGGAGATAAGACTTATACGCTTGGTCTACTCACATTAATATAAGTCCAAAGCAAATAATTGTGAGTTACCTTATCTCTTATCGTCTACGTGGACAAAAGTTTATTGTTAGAAGCGACTAAGGGCTATCTCTCCACATGATAATCCTATCCCTCTACGATCAAGTATAAAAAAACTCAATTTTAGTACAATTACTAAGGGAGGACACCTTTTATTGCTCATCATCATATTCATCTTCCTCAAATTACTAATTTGGTTAGACCATATTAGAAAATCTCTTTCGACCTCGGTATTCGTATAAGTGACACCTCGAAAGATCATCATTTTCATCTTGTGGTACCTTGAATACCTTCAACGTCAACATCTTCTCATAATATTTTTGACACTTGAAAAAGGGCTCCATGTCATAGGAACGATCGTTCGTTGATGTCCTCAATAAATACTTGAGCAAAAAAGACTTTGCTCATAATCCAAAATACCTTCACTTAAGGGGGGTAGTAGCCATCATTTCTATACACTAGTGCATCCATCTTGACATAGACACTAATGAGATACAAACATCTATTAAACAACCCTAGCTTCCTACTCATCCTCTCAAGATGTTTTTAAACATCACTAAGCAAGTGCAAATACTAATAGATATGATATAGACTTTCTCTTCATTTTTACCTCAATTGGCCCAATAGGCAATGCCAATAGCTCACCCATAGTCCCCAACTTTGCCATCGACACCCATCAAGGTTTCTCGACCCGACACGATGTCAACATCCTAGGAGCGCCCAAGGTTTGTCAAATCATCGATTAAGGGGGCACTTTATTCCTTGACCATAGAATTCAATGGACTACACCATCCTAAGTCTATCTTATCTAAGTCCGAGGTCTGATCGATGAACTTAATGGAGGACTCCTTGTAGATCCAACTATACCAAATAGACTAATGTTTGGAGGAGATGCGATGAAAACTCCAATAGTCAAAAGGAGAAGAGTTGGTCGAACCCACCTCAAGTCAATCACCATTTACCAAAAAAAAGAGGAATCGATTCTAGAAAGTTTCAATCTCCCGTCCTTGAGGGTGTTCGACGGTAATGTGGAATCCAAAGGAGCACATTACAACTTTTTGTGCCTGGATGTCACTACATGATACCTCGGACGTCTTAATATGTCACACTTTCCCAACCACATTAAAAGACCCAACATGAGAATTGTATGCTCACTTAAAACCACTCTCCATCCGTTCTTTTGTCCAACTATGAGGGAGTTTAGGCTTCACTTCCTTGAGAATGTATGCCTCTAACCTTCAATGATAACAATTCTCGGACTTAAGCAAGGGGAGTAAGAAATATTCGTAGACTTCGTCGCTTAGTTTATGAATAAGATCCGAGGCATAATAGATGCTCATCCATCATATAACATAGATATTTATGATGGGGTTCAAACTATTTCTTCTCTTTTGTTCATTGATAGATAGACCATCGATAACTATACCCATGATATTTTAAATGGCCAATTAATATATTATCATTGAGGTAATAGTCTCGGGCAAATGAGAGAAGTTATGCAAGAGATTGAAGTAGGGGCAACCACAATCAACCCTATCCATGAGGTTGCCTCGGTGAATGAGAAATAAACGACTCAAGCTACATCGCTCGAGATCTGAGCTAACCCCCCAAATATGACTAGAACTAAACTTTTCCTCCAGATAAAAGAGAAAATGCGATCCTTACATAATGAAGACCCCATTGACGAAAAGAGACATGTCCAAGTATCACCTATTTTACCAATATTGCTCATGATACTAAAGATTATCATAACTTAAAAGTGCAAGTTGAAGAGCTCTTGGGAACACCTAGGGTGATTCATTCAAAAGCACCAAAAATTCTCACCTTGATCTCAAGGCTAGTAAAAAAATGGATTGATGTTATCATTAAAAGACTTGCCTTAAAGGGAGATAGCTCCTCGACTTGTAAGGCTTATGTTCGAGCTATCATTAAAAAATGCTTGATGACGGAGGGTGATCGAAAAATAATTTTGAAAAAGAGACATAGTACCTCAATCTAAATTATGATGATTCCTTAGTGGCCTTTGCGAGGATAATCAAGTGATGATCAATATCCTTTATTTTATTTCTTTTCAAAAACTTGACTACCAGCTAACGATCTTATCTTAATGACTTTTTTGTCGATGAGATTAATCGGTGACTCCATCTTGCCTCATGGGATTGTGAATCTACGTATTACATTCAGAGATGAACCCTACTCCAAAATAATATTGACTAAATTCATGGTGGTTAATATCTCTTTGACGTATTATACGATCATAGGCTGGCCCACACTGAACAAACTGAGGGCAATGATATTGACTTACCAAATGACGATGAAGGTCCTAATGAGGGATGATATTAGAAAGCTAAGAAGTAACCAAAGAGAGTCATGTTAGTGTTACCTGTCGATGGTCTCCCTATCGAAAAAAAGTCTAACCCAAGACACCACCTATAGACTCTCGAGACTTGATCAAGTCCTCCCTATATCTTAAGCTGGTGGAGCTAATAATTAAGGCCCCCTAGCAAAGCTCAACTCAATGAAACTCAACGAAACTATCAAGATTACAACGACCCTTCTTGAGGAGAGGCAAGAGCAACTTATCAACTTCCTCTAAGAGAATTCTAAGGTATCCATCTAGTCGTCAAAAGATATACTAGGAATCGACCCAACATAGCTCAGTATCACTTGAGCATTCTCTCGAGGCATGACTAGTAAAGCAAATGCTTTATAAAATTGTTTCGAACTATCCGCAAACAATTAGTGAAAAAGTAGACAAGTTGTTAAATGTAAGATTTATTATCGAGGTGTAGTACCCTTAATGGCTCGATAATATTACACTTGGTAAAAAGTCTAATGAAAATTGGAGGATATGTGTTGACTATACCGATCTCAATAAAATATGTTGAAATGACAACTATCCCTTTCCTCAAATTGATCAATTAATTAATACTATCTTAGGTCATGAGCTTCTCATCTTTATAGATACATTCTTATAGTATAACTAAATCAAAATGATAATATATGATTATAAACATATTTCTTTCGTCATGGCATATATTACTATTAAGCTATGTTATTCGGGTTAAAAAATGTAGGAGTAACATATCAAGATAGTGAACAAAATATTTAAGTATCAAATCAGGAGAAATATTGAAGGTTATGTGGACGATGTGATAATGAAGAGCAAGACGATCAACTCACACTTAGCATATTTGGCCAAGACATTTAAGTTCTGAAAATGTTCAATATGCGTCTCAATCTAACCAAGTGTGCCTTCCGAGTTAACTTAGAGAAGTTCATCAGGTTTGTTATGCATCAAAGGGAAATAGATACAAGCCTTAAGAAGGTACGAGCTATATTAGATATGCACCCATTTTGATCAGTAAGAGAGGCTCAACGGTCAACAAATTGGTTAACAATGCTCAATCAATTTTTATGTTGTTTCGATGATATGTGTCTACTATTCTTTCGAGCATTGAAAAATCTAAAAAGATTTATATGTACCAATAAGTGCTAAGATGCTTTAGACAAGTTAAAAGAACCATCTCGTCAAGCTATAATAGCTCACTTTCTTTACCTCATCACAAAATATTATTCTCCTCTATTGTCTCTTCATGATCATATATAAAAACCTATTTTTAGTATAATTATCAAGAGAAGAGAGCACTTTTATTGCTCATCGCTATATTCATCTTTTTTGACTTACTAATTTAGGCATAAATCTAAACCTCTTCCTATTCTTTATATAAGTGATACCTCAAGAGATTATTATTTTTACCGCAAAGGTTTTTTGAATAATCTTATACATATAGATTAGGATAATATCTAAATGTTCACGACGTCGATGATATGTTCTCGTAACATAATTTATCTTAGGAAAACTCTAATTAATCCGACGGTCCAAGAATTTCATCGAACCACCGTTAAAAGACCATTCTCGGAAGATACGTGGGAAGTCATTACATTTAGAACTTACCGGCACGCTACTGCCATCTGTCGGTGTCATCGTCTCAAGAAGCGTGTTTTGATAACTATGAATAAATGGGTACAAATTATTGGATTAATCTTCTTTAAAAGGATACAAGTCACCAAAGATTGCAATCGCCATCAGCTGCTTCCCTTCCCCTTGCCCTTCGTTGATCGTGAGCTCTGTCGAGGACGCTAGGGTTTCGATCCTACTCACTCTTTCACAGGGAAGATGGAATCCAGATCCGATCCTTCGGCTCTGGCTCGCGGCCGACTCGCCGTTCTCTCCGCCCACCTCGCCGCAAACCGATCTTTCGGCGGTTTCTCGTCGGTCTTGGAGAGATCACCCACCCTCTCTCGAGAGGACGCGAGGCCGCCGGGGAACCTCGGGGGTTCGTTGACCGTGATCGATGAGAGAACCGGGAAGAAGTACGCGCTCCCGGTCTCGACCGAAGGAACTGTCAAGGCCACCGATCTCAAAAAGGTACATGATTTCTCTCTTTTTGGTTTCGATTTCGTTGATCCCTTTGCTCAATTTTATTTTGTCTGCATAATCCTTGTATTATATGCCAGTTTTTAAAATTGAGTTGCTGTTAGGCAAGTTGATTTTGCTCCGAAGTATTGTTACTATCTAACTGGGGATTGAAGTCTATTGTTGCTTGTAATTTCTGGATGTGAAAGAGTTCAATGTAGTGCGATCGACGGAAAGTTTTTCTTTTTCAGCTAGAATCAGTTTAGACTACCGTCGACGATTTTGCTATGCTTATAGCTTTTATTGTCGTTTTTATTTTTATTATTAAAAAACCTTTTAATTTATTCTATTTGTTTGGTGAGTTTGTTTGTCTAATAATCTTGTAAAGGCTAGTTTACTGGTAACTTGGGCTTTTTGTAGATTACTGCTGGCAAAAATGACAAGGGACTCAAAATTTATGATCCGGGTTACCTTAATACTGCTCCAGTCCGTTCTTCCATCTGTTTTATTGATGGGGATGAAGGGATACTTCGTTACAGAGGGTACCCAATTGAGGAACTAGCTGAAAACAGCACGTTTCTTGAGGTGGCCTATCTTCTAAGTAAGTCTCCTATGTGATGAACTTATTTGTTCTGATGTTTGATTAATTTCCTGAGTCTCTGTCCCTAATCCAATTGTTTTTCAGTGTACGGGAATTTACCTACTGAAAGTCAACTGGCAGACTGGGAGTTTGCAATATCTCAGCATTCTGCTATTCCACAGGGTGTCCTGGTTAGTCTTCATTATCGATGTTATTCCAATTGGTTTTTGACTGAATTCGACAAAGTCAACATTTTGCTATTTATAATTATAGTTATGAGTCTAGAATCAAGTTTTTAGAAGTCAAAGTCTTGGCAGCACTTGTGAGGTTGTTTCTTAATGACTTGGGTGCAAGGGTTCAAGTAATAAATAATTATTCTTTTGCATACAAGGGGTAAGGATAATTATTTCGACCTTCACCCTATCTATATATATGCAAGAACCATGTGAAATGGGCAACCTCTTTTATTGTAGAGATAAATCTATTATGTGATTAATTGTACTGTAGTATACAGTTGTTCTGACACATTATACTTCTGTCTTATTTTTGTAGGATATCATACAATCAATGCCACATGATGCTCATCCAATGGGCGTACTTGTCAGTGCATTGAGTACCCTTTCTGTATTCCATCCAGATGCAAATCCTGCACTTAGAGTAAGTCTATTATAAAGATATCAAGTCTATAAAGATACATCAAGAAATGTCAATCTGTTCTTGCTTACATGTATGTGGTTCTAACCAACAATTTGAACTTTATAGATGCTTTTTTTTTTCCACACAGTTCATTCTGAATCTTGAGTTGAATATAGTTTGTGGAAATGAGTTATGTATTGTTATCCAAATTTACATCTTAATGTTTGTCTTACCTTGAGTTAAATATAATTCTTGGACATGCATGATCTATTGTCATCTGAAGTGCATAATTCAATGTTTCTTGCAGTTAAGACAAATTAACTGCATTTATTTAGATATCTCTCTCTTATATAGGGTCAAGATCTTTATCACTCGAAGCAAGTTAGAGACAAGCAAATTGTGCGAGTACTTGGAAAGGTATGTCCTAATCTGTTCTTTTTTTTTAATTTTCCATTTCGAAGGGCATTTCGTTACTGAAATGTGCTGTTCATCCGATTTGTAAAAGCATGGTGATTAAATACTATCAACTTTGGTAGCATGTCTCTTTTATGTTTAGGAAGCTTATGTTCAGACAGTTATGATCTCTTTGTTCTTGCTACAGAACATCTATAACTTCATGATAAATCTTTACTTGTCCACTAAATGGTTAATTTTGCATCTCTAGGTACCAACAATTGCAGCTGCAGCGTATTTACGGTTAGCAGGAAGGCCTCCCGTTCTTCCTTCCAGCAACCTGTCATATTCAGAGAATTTCTTATATATGCTGGACTCTTTGTAAGTTTAGTTTCATGTTTCTTACATTCTATTTTCAGGGGGTCACTTTATCTGCAGTTTTCCTTTACTTTAGATGAAGACTAAGTACATAACTTCAGTTATTGCTCAAGTAGGATAAAAGCAACTTCATTTTCCATGTAATCCTTAACTATCCTAGCTAATAACATTTCTGTAATATTGCAGGGGCAACCGGTCATATACACCTAACCCTCGACTTGCTAGGGTTCTCGATATTCTTTTCATACTGCATGCAGAACATGAAATGAATTGCTCCACGGCTGCTGCTAGGCATCTTGCTTCAAGGCACATAACTTGCTTTAAACTCTAAAATTTGAGGTGTTTGCTTCTCAAGTTTGTTGCTTTGTTTCCAGCGGAGTTGATGTTTTTACTGCTCTTGCTGGAGCTGTTGGCGCTCTGTATGGTCCTCTCCATGGTGGGGCAAATGAGGTACAAAATTAGTTCTGAAGTATTGTTATCTATATATATGTGTTCAACAATTTTGTATATCATCTAATGTTAGAACATTTAAGCTCAGGAATTTCATTGACCCAATCGAGTTGCAATATTCTTCATTACCCTAGATTTCTGCAATCTAATGGATTTGGAATTTTGAGATTTAAATAGAAGCATCTGGAAAGTTATGCTCCATTTATCTTGTACTTGGCAGGCTGTCCTTAAAATGCTGAATGAAATTGGACAAGTTGAGAATATTCCGGAGTTCATTGAAGGTGTGAAGAACAGGTAAGACATGTTATCATATGTTTTGTTAGCATAAACACTTGCTAGAGTAACTGACAGTTCCATGGAGTGATACAATAATATTGAATTTAATTTGCTGGAAATTTACAGAAAGCGGAAGCTGTCAGGTTTTGGACATCGTGTCTACAAAAACTATGATCCTCGTGCTAAGGTCATCCGCAAGTTGGCTGAGGAAGTTTTCTCGATTGTTGGGCGGGATCCTTTGATTGAGGTTTTGTTATTTGTTCCTTTTTTTTACTTCTAAGAACATCGATTGTTTTCTTTCTCAGAAATCAGCGACTTAATTTTGTGATTCTGTTCTGGGAATAGTTCTGACATGGTTAAAAGTAATTCCTGCACAGACATCATGGCCTTTCTTGTAGGGTTTATTGAATTATGAGAATTGGCTAAGCACAAACATCTGTAACCTAAAATATATTCTCTTTTTATGGCTAGTTAAGTTTCATGAACATGAGACCTAAAGGAAGTTATGTTTGTATTACATTAGATGCTGACCTTTTAGTTGGTAACACAATTATACTTATATTAGTAATAAAAACGGATTATCCAGCATGGAGATGTTAGAAGGTATATTATGCATGAAATTTACCTTCAACCTTCTGGTTTTCGTGACTCCTGATTGGTTTTTCCCTCTTGATAGTCTATGCAGAAGAACTTGTTAAGTATGTCTCAATGGCAAAACTTATTGTTGCATTTTTGTGTATTAGTTGTGAATTTTAAAGTGTTTGTGTGTTCACAGGTAGCTGTGGCACTGGAGAAAGCTGCTCTATCTGATGATTATTTTATCAAGAGGAAGCTTTATCCAAATGTTGATTTTTATTCAGGCTTAATCTATAGGTATGCCAAGACATCCATTGAAGTTTCCTTATAGCATTTTGCACAAAAAAATAACTAGATGCAATTTTCTTTTTCAGGGCAGTGGGATTTCCGACAGAGTTCTTTCCTGTTCTGTTTGCAATCCCTCGTATGGCTGGTTACCTAGCACACTGGCGGGAATCACTTGATGATCCTGATACAAAGATTATGAGACCTCAACAGGTTATAAAATACAAACAAAGCCTTAAATCTATTGTTTATTGCCAATAGCAATCCCAACTTTTTTACTGTTTTTGAGAGCATTGTTCTAAAGAAATGAAATTTTAGATGTTCACATGAGCCATCTTTCGGGGCCATCATATTAGTGCATGATCGGAGTTCTGTGATCTTGGTAGGGAGCACTGTCAGTGATTATAACGGAGCTAACTTTTTGTAACGAGTGCACACACTTATATAGTTACTATATTCAACACAGTACACAAGCAAGGTTGGGTCATTAAATTTTTGCTTTAGTCAAACAATTTTTCTTATTGAGGTTGAAATATCATAATATATTTTGTCATCAAGAAACAAAATTGTTAAGACCATTGTTTATATATGAAAATTCCAGCACCAAAAGACCATTGTTTAGTCATCTTTATGGGGTGTTTATAATATTATCTTAGCCAGTTATTTACTCTGTTGTCTACTTGTATGTCTAGTTTCTAAATTCCACTTGCTTGAACTCGGTGTCATATAAAATGTGTTCCGTCGACGTATGGTATTTGGACATGTGTTGGATCATATGGTCCGATGCTGATCAGTATTTAATTTTCTGAATATATTTTTGATTAATATTAGATCGCATGACACATTAGGTATGGTACCAGTTCGATATGTAGCCGTAACCGATACCAAACTGAAATCCAAAATGTTGATTTGCTTTACTTTGGATTGTGCAAGAGTTAATAGATTCTTTAGTTTATTGTTTGGCAAACCTCATTTTTTTTCATCACTTATAGAGTTAATAACAGTTTCTCCAGAAGCTGTTTGTGTTACGATAGGATGACATTCATCACTGCAATAATTTATTCTTCCTCTATTTGATCTTCTAGGTTTACACCGGTGAATGGTTTCGTCATTATACTCCGGTCAGAGAGCGGATGGTATCAGAAACGACTGACAAGCTTGGTCAGGTGGCAGTTTCAAACGCAAGCAGGAGACGGCTTGCGGGTTCCCAAGTGTAAATCCTGGTTTTTCTAAGAAATCAGACTAGTACTTGTGCGTGGAACAATAAGCATAGTAATGTGTTGGTGACAGAAGCATGCACCCGGAGATCACATGCATTTTCCACTGGGGTGGTAAGAAACCAATAAAATACTGTTGAGCATCATGAACATGAACCATACGATGATGCCTTTTTGAGATGAATAAAAAATATTGCACCATTTCCTCCTTGTAAATTGCTACATGTTAACGTTCGTTTAGCATCTGCTTCCATTGCTATCGAACTTCAGTGTTTCGTGTCATGCCATGTTAGTACGAAATCTGCAAGCACTTGCTGCGGCGATACGTTCGATGTTCTTCTGTAATTACTTGCTGATTTGTTCTTCTGTAAGGAGAACATCGTCTCCTAAACATGTAGTTATGTGGATCACGCCTTCATCCACGTCACGCAGTTGTACGTCTACGGACCAATCTCTTTCTCTGTCTTTTATATATATATATATATATATATATATATATATATATATATATATATATATATATATATATATATATATATATATATATATATATATATATATATATATATATATATATATATATATATTATTGGGCTGACAGTCCTTATTCAATTCAAAATGGGTTTTTATCAATGCAGCTCATCCCTCGTAACATAATCTTAATTTATATAAAAGCAGTGTGGTAAAGAGGTAGAAAAAAAGAGAAAAATTAGAGAGGATTTAGATATTATGTACGGTGATATTTTGGTGAGCGATTGAGATTTATATATTTATTATTATTATAGTGGATTATCTTTAATTTATCCTGTGATTTTTATCATTTACATTGGACGACGTATATTTTGGTGTTCTATTTATATCATTTGAGGGTTGGAGAGATTTTTCACGTATATCTTGGTGTCAGCTCTATTAGAGTTAATGGCATGTCTTTTTCGATAGTTTCACTTCACTTGTCCCGTATCTTTGGATTATTGTACTACTGCAGGTGCGCTTGGATGCCAGTCACTCGATAGAGTTATGATCGCAACACCTGTTGCCGTTCTCTCCATGATTCAATGGAGAACTTTGAATCTTTCAATGGCGAACTTTTCTCTGGAGACTACATGGTTCTGGTTCATATCTTTCAATTGTCTCTTTCGTTTCCCCTCTCGTTTTCCAAGCCTGCGTGCGAAATCCATGCATTCTTCCTTCAAGATTGTGGCATTTTTATAGTTCATATGCGGGTTCTCTCTTGCCAGCCGACGTCATAAACAAATCAAGCGGACGAATCCATCTTCCTAGAATTTCCACAGACATTGCTATGGTTTCATATCCCCATGATTCCCAACCGTACGAACCAAGGTTAAGTACATCTTCTGCAAAACCATCTCTCACAATATCTTAAGCTTTCAATTGACTTGTGGCAGTGGATCACCCTTGCTTGACCAACGTGACAGCGTTCTTTACACGCTAAGGGCGTTTCCATCCACACGGGGGATTGATTAATTATCTCTCGAGCCCCACTGAGAGGACAACCTTCAACTTGCGGTGGATTGCTGAGACATCGCTCGGTTGTTTCCATGAATGAAGACGAGATTAAGTACAACTTGCAAGATGATGATGCAGTCTCTATGGATGCCAACGAGGGAGACCGATGCCACGAGTGTTCTAATGGACGCTTGATGTCACAGCTACGGCCCTGATCGACACATCACACCTATGAACTGATTGACGTTTTGGTTGGTGTTGTTAGATAGCATGATAGGATTCCTCTAGGGGGATGGATGAGGTTCTATATTAAATAGGTAGCTGTTGGCGACTGGTTTGATGGGTTCCTTCACAATGTAGCTTCTTTTCTGATCAAGAACACTATGGTTCTACGTGAAATAATGTAAGTCTGAGAGGCTTTCGTTCAGACTCCGATTGGTAGGTATCTCAAGATCAGGATTAATTGTCGTTTGCAGGGAGATGTCTCGTTGATGTGGACAAATCCTTTCGTTTTCTGGCGCATATTTCCACCCCAATTCCTCATCCCTTGAAGCTCAACTTTGACAGACATCACCCAGTCTTCTCTTCCCTTTTTTCCCAGACTTCAGAGCAAGCATCTGCAGTCTTCCTTTACGGGCGGCTTTGACTCCTAAACTTTGTCTTTGGCTGACCAAACCGACCCAACCACTACAAGAAGAACAGTAGTAGAGAAGGAAGTAAGGGGAAAAGGTAAAAGAGGCACAGCGAGAGGGACTGTTTTGGACGGAAACACGCGAAACACTTCTCCCTTAAATTGGGGAAGTCGTCCACGCTCAAACAACTCCAGAGTGTGTCTTCGGAAGCACTAGCTATAAGATTTGGTGCAAGGCATGAGAAGTAATGAGGTGGGACTTCCTTGTAAGGAAGGACTAGCCATTGTTCCTTTGCACTACCCCTGCTCTCTGAACACACTCTCTCTGCTCTGAAACAACTGCTCGACATCATTGTTCCTGCTGCTTGGAACATGTCAGGTGTTGTGTCTGTGGCTTGTTATATGAATGTGCGAATTTTGGTGCATTAATTTCCCAAGTTTCTATTGCTTTAAATGAGAAATGAGAGATGAGAGGCGAAAGTAATATGCCAAATGAGCTTTCAATGTAGGGGGACCAGATGGAACCCGAACGTGAAGACTGGGCAAAACGTCGGCAGAGCTCTTCTAAGGTGGTGTTGTCCCAGACAAGGAGGACTCTTGAGAACGAACTGTTGACGGGGGCGGTGGGGGAGGGAAGATGCGAGGAAAGAAGGCCGGCGGCATGTCTGAGACCTTTATCTTGCACTGAGGTTTACCAACCAAAGATGCAACCAGGGCTGTGTGCGACAAAAGTCCATGCCATGGTACGCACATGAGAAGGAAACATGTGTCACGGACTTACATTAATTTTAGGCCAATCAGCTTTCCGCCATCCGTCTCAGTCTCTCATTCTTGTCCACCACCTTCCAATATATGGTCACCCACACCCCCGCTCTTACCTTAGCACAGGCATCCACGTATGTTCCCGATGGAGTACTCGCACAACAAAGGAGTCGCACTTTTCTTCATCCTCTTCATCTCCATTGCGCCATCTCTACGTGCCAGGAAGCTCCTCGGCAAGGCGGAGGAGAGGGTTAGACCCATGGAAGCTGGTCTAGTGTTGAACATCCTCCCGAGGGGGAGCACGCCTCCGTCTGCTCCCAGCCAAGGTGGTAATGGCGCGGGTACCGCACGAATCAACACCGAGAGGGTGCTGGGGTCGGTCCCCAGCCCGGGGATCGGCCATTAATAGCTTCTCCGCTCGATCATTAGTTCTTGTTAGGAAGTTTTGGAGGTCAGGTCCATATACTACGTTTTTTCATTGTTCAAGCTGCCTTTCCTTTCTCTTCTTTGGTTCCATAGTTGGATTGATTTGGTGTCCTGCGCGACGCATAAGGGTGACGAGATGATGTGCACGCGAGGATCAAACTCGATGGAGGGAGTCCATCGCTACTGTTCACTCGTGTCCCCTCCATGAACTAAGTGACAAACCGGTAGTGTCCTGTGTCAATCGAAAGCGCGTCAGTCGTATTGTACATGATGAGATATACTGTCAAGTTCGTCCCTTTTTTTTTTTCTGTGCCCTCTCTTTGTGATGATATGTAGATGAAATTAAAAGAAGAGAAGCATGCATACAAACATACGTATATTTCTACGTGTGTATATACACACACACACACGTCATCCGCTGCGTTGCATGATTGATATATGCGTTCTCGATGGACGGAAGCCCGGACGCCCGAGAGCGGTGGAATCACGGTGTGTAAAGGAACCGCGTTGACTTCGACTGTTGTTTCCATATCTCAAGCTTTTGATTGATTTGATCCATCGATTGGATTGCAGCAGGTTTGCAGCGATCACTTGCGAGTACGGCCATAGTAGATCCGAATTTGTCAAAGATCCGAATTATATGCATTAATCAAAGGTAACATTTAAACTCCTCTTCTCACTAAACTACATGATAAAGAAAGATGTGAACAAAACTCATAATTTATGCATATGATAATTCCATTCCTATTCTGGATTATATGAGCAAACCATAAGACCACCACTAGATTTCCTACTGCTAAATATAGTAGTTAGAAGTTTAGTGGGTTAATTTATCCTAACCATCCTGCTCTGTCCTTACGAGAATGGTTCTAATACTGTGTTTGCTACTTAAATATTAAAAAAAAGGGATTAGAAATACCCAATCAATTCAGACCAATAAAAATAAAAATTCACTGTTGAAGAGAAAAAACAATAATTTCATTCATAGTTGGGTGGAAACTCAATCTTTTTCTTTTGGCTCAAAGGAGATTTATTTTTCAATCGACTTTAATTACTATATTTATGTTGGTATGGGTATTAAACTTGCATCAAAGCTACAAAATGTACATGCGTCAGACACCTACGCGAAAAAGAAGGTCGAAAAAGATGACAAGACAATCGAAGAATGGTGTGCTAACAAGCAAGCTTATCGGTTGTGGAAACAATGTATAAAAATTCAAAAGGTGCCTACTCGCTCAAACGTGATTGATGTTGATAGCATCTTTCTTGTATCCACAAGCTCCGTTGTCACTGCAAGAAAACGTGTGTGCACAGAATTAACCCTCCCAGAACGGTGACAAGGAATTTATTGTGCTTTTGGCTGTTCTTTTTCTCCTTCTTTTCAGTAAAGAGCTTATCGATGTGTTGAAAAGGCACGCGTTCATGTTTGGGGACGCGAAATTAAAAGCACATGAGACATGTGATGGTGCTAAGAAGCTTGAAGCTGGTCATGTCTGCACTCGGGTCTCGTGACACGCGGCGATCCACCAAAATGCAGGCTGGCCGAGTCCACAATGTTGGCCGCATTGAATACGGAAGCCCTGTCGCCGAACGTAATGCACGTCCAAATGTCACCCCAAGAAACAAAGGAGGAGATGCTGCAAGTCAAGTTCTCGAGCACCGGCTTCGTCGACCAAGACGGGGACACGGGGAGCGTAAAGCATGCGAATTCTGCAGTCAAACGCGCCGACCACCCTTCGCTTCGATCACAACCCTTTGTCTACCTCTCCCTAACTCGCACACGTTTCCCACTCCCTGCGTGCAAGGTCTGTGTCGGACTCGTGTAAGTTGGTCGGCGTTCCCTTTTCCTGGCAGGTTCGTGGTTGACTAAGGATGCAAGAGAATTCCAAGGGGATGCAGTTATCTTTGTGCTTTACGAGCAAGTAAGTATATTGGCACAGAATCGGGAAGGTATTCTACTTCGGATCGAGCATGGAGCAGTGATATGGTTTGAGTCAACGTGGATGACGTTGGTCGGACCAGAAGTCAAATCCTTTGATGAGAATTAATTATGGTTAGTCATTCTTTAGAGAAGACCATCCTGATTTGATTTAATTAACCTCATATTGATAGATTTGATTAGTGTATGAGTCAAAGTTCTTCATCATCTCATGAGTACTTTTTGGGTGCATTCTATATAGTTTTGGGCTTATTTGTTCCTTACCTTCGCAAATTTCTTTTTATTTTTTGAATAAATAAGTAGAAATCTGAAAATATGGAGATCATGAGTGATGGAAAAAGTGTGCCTCAGAAAAAAAACATGTTTGTGAAAAATCATGCGGTTGATACGATAATAAGATGTCGTATAATTCAGCCTCGTCATCATTTCAGGTAGCAGTCGATCATCAATCACGATCCACCTCAAAAGCCTTGTTTGTGATACTCACTGTGCTATGCGTAGTGCTTTGTGCACCATAAAGCAAAAGAGGAAAACAAAGCTTAGTTTGTCTTTGTTTCTTTCTTTGTTATCCCCTTGAATGAACTGTCTATTGCAGCGGTGGGGATTTCCCAAAACTTCAAGCTATCAATGCATATAACTGCGAACTTACATATGAACTAGTTGCTATCATAGGAGGCTATATACTTCTCTTAGCGAGGTGTTCTTGGAATCATTATAATTGATCTGCTCCCTCTGATAAAGCACAGCTTTTATGCATGAGATCAAATGATACATGCTTTAGAAGATAATTCTCTTATGTATGTGTAAAGAAGGAGATCATGAGTCAGATGAGTCCTCCATTAGTCGTATGATGGCCATGGCAATAGAGTTTGTGTGTGGTTGTTCAACAAAGGCAACAATTGTTGTCGCGCACATTTATCCTCGCCTCGTTGGACTTTTCTCTATCATCTTCACGCTTTACATCTTAAGACCTAAATAAATGAAATGGATGATTGGATAGAAAAGGCCATGTGAATGTTCTTAAATCTCATGAGATTTAAAATAGAATTATGGTTGTCTTCTTCGTATTCGAGTTTGGGTAATGGATGATTGGATTCCTAAAAGATCTTCACGAGGAAAGTGGCCACAGTCATCTCATCGATCTATACGGTATCCATTTTGTTCTTCCGAGGATCCAAATTCAACTGCTTTAGAACAAATGTACCGACGAAAAATCTTTTCATCGGGTAAGTAATTTGCTCATAGTTTCATCGGCTATGATCTCAATCAAAAGACATGCTGCAGGAGAACAGATAGTACCTGATCTACGGTGAATTCCAGGCTACTATAGACGCGATTAAAGCAATGATGAAACATGTATTGATTGCAAAACCCAATGTGTACATGGAACCACAAATCTCTCCGCCAAGAAAAAATCACCATGGCGAGGAAGAAGACAAGTATTCGACAGCCGCATTAATACAGGATAGCTAAAACCTTACATTAACAGGAAAATAATCGAAAATTATTCTGTCGGCATATATATATATATATATATATATATATATATATCTGTCTGTCGCTCTCTTCAGACGCGATCATGGCCGGAGCGCAGGCGCAGCAGATGCCGAGTGGAGCGCGGGTCGCTGTGTCCTCTGTTGCTGGGACCGGAAGGAGGGATGCGCTTGCTCATGAGCACACGGAAGGCCTTCGACTCCTTGGTGGCTAATGTTGAGCTCGTTGCGGCCTCGAGAGCTTCTTCGAGGGATACCGAGGGCGGGTGTGGCCTTGCTGAGGACGCCCCGATGGTAACGAGGAGGAGAAGGGCCAACACCAGTTTGGTGGAGAATGCCAGAGGGTGGACAGGTTTGGTAGCCATGTCATGGGTGGTGGTAGCACCCTACAGGGACTTGAAACCATTTGCAGGCGGTGATGGGCTTGTAGGTGGAGGAGATTTAAATACGAGGAGGGAGATTGACTTTGATAAGTTCAAGGACAAGATTTTGAGTGTATTCACTTGACAGTCCCAACCACTATGTTCGATGGGTCTTCTTGTGGTAGATTAATTGCTAATGTGGGATACTAGGAATCTTTATGATCTGCAAGCAATTCTAAACTGGTTTAATCATACACATACTTCCGAATTCGAGGTCAGCATGACACAGATCCACTTCGCCAAACCTGCATTGATTACCATACGAAAGGAATTTACGGAACTGGCATGGCGACGAAAAACTCTGATCTGTCATGGGCATTTCATTTGGGACAGCGTCGACTGGAGAAGTGGTCAAGTGGGCATTCGTGATGTTGATCTGATGAACCAACCCACTCAAAAAGGTGGGCTTCACCCATGGAATATTGACTTTGGAGAAAGATCGCCGTGTGTGCAAGAACAGGCGATCAATCCCGGTCATTTCGTTCAGGGCCTCTTCTTCTTCTTCTTCTTCTTCTTCTTCTTCTTCTTCTTCTTCGAGGAAGACATGGTTTTTCTTGTTCTGACTGAGAGCTGCAACTCTGTGATCTTGTGCTGCTACAGAGGGGGGTTGTGTTGGATAAAGGAATAATTGTTTCTCACGCATGTTCTCGATCAACGCGGGACCAGATCTCTATCCTTGGAAAGGAAGACGGAGAGAGAATAAAGGGAATAAAGTTGTTCTGTCATCCATCGACATGGACCGACGGATGCACAAGTCTCCGCGGCTGACGCAGCTGCTCGCATCTCACCATACTGCTCCGCCAACGACGTCGACGCCGACGCCGACTCCCCATGCTTTACGCCTGCAAGATAACCCGTCCTCCATCAATCGCCCATCCAAACAACTGGTCCACATCATCACTACTCACACATATCTGACTCTCAGATCTTCCACTACAAAACAAGTGGTGAAGGAGCCGAGAAATCACAAGCTGCTCAGCTCATGGCGTTTCCAGGGGTCCAACGTAGAGAGACTGTCAAATAAGGCGGTGTGCCGAAACCACTGAACTTATCTACTGGGAGATCATGATAAGAACATTGTTGTTGCGTGGAAGAATCCAAAACTCACCGAACTTTTGTGGACAAAGACCGAGCTCCGAAAACTACGTCCTCAAAGTTGCATGGAATAATGGAGTGCATGGTGTGATAGCTCTGCTCGACCGCTGCACATATTGGATGAGACCAATTGACTTCTGATACAACATTCCAGAGGAGTAGCGCGCATAAACAAAGGTCTTCACGTTGACTTATGTATACGTTTTTGATCTTATCTTTGCTATAAGCGATCTTAATTCTTCTTCCTTGATGCAAGTTAATTAAACCAAGTTTACATGGCTGTTCTTTCGTCATCCTCCAGCAGCAAGTTAATGGAGTTCTTTCTCCTTTCTTTGTCTTTTTTGCTTCCATCTTCTTTTTAAAGTTGGTGTCACAGATAAAGGAGATCGGAATACTTTCTTATCACTTGCAATTGATGGAATGGAAAGCCCACTTTTTGTACAGTTGAAGAGGGGCCTCATCACGGGACAGAAATCCACATTGGAAGGTGAGAAGCTAAAGCTAAACCTGCATATACATACATAATAGGAAGCTTACTATTCAGATCACCTTTTTACTATTGATTATCCATTGTTTTCTTTCTTTTTTTTTCCTTCTTCCCCACAACCCTTCGCTATGCTAACCTATTGACACTGTCATCGCCTGTGTTCTTTGCTAGCATTCTTATCACGGACTATACCGACACTTGCTATCAACGTTGTTCATCGATACCGCTCGATATCATCTTTCAACAAAAAGAAGAAGAGGAGAAGAAGAAAATATGTATATCTATTTAAAAAATATAAATATTTAAAAAAAATAAAATTATAAATAGTAATATCGTTAAATATTCTCGTAAGAAAAATCCTAATTGTTGAGAATAGGTTTGATAACTGTATTCCACTTACATTAATTGAACTCAATTTGCTTAGATCAATTTTGATATTTTTCGACTTTCTAGGGTTTTATTTCAAGTTCTACATATTATTTAGTTACTTATTTTTCCGAAAGTTAATTAATGACACTTGAGCCAATCTGATAATATTGTGGTTGCACCCACTCGAGTTGATAATTAATCATTGACGGCAATATAAATCTATCTCTACATTATCTTACTCGAGTTTTACATCGTGTACTGATGCTGGTATTACTACCACTAACTCACATCAGGATGGCGATTGTCCATTTCATCACAGTCATCCAATAAAAGTAAATACAAACAAAACCTGCAGCACGTATGAAAATATTCTTTCACGTAGCGCAGTTACATTCCCTTCGTAGTTATTCTTCATTGCAAGCGGGTTGGGCTGGTCCATATCGAGGGTTGGTCCAATTTCCTGTTACCAACCCGGTTTAAGTGGCTTCCTGGCTAAACTCGTTCCACGCCTTGATAGTTCATGACAACTGAATTTAATGATAATTAAGCTACTACCACAGTTGGTAATTAGACTTACAATCCATAATTCTAAACATAACAGAAGCTAATGGGGTGGTGGTTCAGTCAACCTAAGTGGCATTTTTGCTGACGAGGGCCACTGTGTGCGGAATTAACTGACCGCTGTGCTCGTTGTTGAGAGTATTCGGCTACGCGGCTAATATTCCAACCACATCTAACTGCATGTGAGCTGAATTAACTGCCGCACCTCTCTTCCTCGCTCCCTTTTTCTGGTCTCTGTAACGGCAGTAACCGAAGGAAGTCATAAAACCGAACAACACGACTCCATTTCTTCCTCAGTTCACTTCGTCCTGTTTCTTTTATGCTTTCTTGGGTCGGTTGGGGAGCAGAGTCTCGGCCGTGGCGGTGAGAGCAACGACTTCCGAGAAATCTCTTGCGTTTCCAAGCAAAAATTCGTCGTCTTCGATCGAGGTTTGATGATCCCTTCCCCCCATGAATGTTCGTCTCCGGATTCTTTCTTTGATCGGAAGCTTCTTGGCTTCTCATCTTTGGATTCTTTTTAGTTCGATCGAGTCGTTCTTGATCGATGGAAGCTGTTGAGTTGGAATTCTCATGAGATATAGCCTTAACTTCTCTTTCTATGGTGGAGTTGGAATTCTCATGGCTCCGCTGATGGACTGAGTCTTTAGTGTTTGAATGATGCGTGCGCGCGATAGAATGCGATGGACATGGAGGAAAGAATTCGATGAAAGCGTAGGCTTAGGACTAGTTTCCATGCCACTCCTGACGTAGAGCTCTAATTCTCCTTGCTGCGTGACAGGAACGAAGCTGCCATCGGCAATGGGGAACGAGCAATCGAGGGCGGCACCATCGCTGATGGCGGCGATGGCGAAGCTGGGCGAGCAGGAACGACGGTTTAACACCGCCACGGACTCCGAGTCGGGTTCGGTGCAACGGCCGAAAGCGCGGCTGATCATGGTGATGAACCAACTTCCAGTCCGCGCCACCAAGGACCCCTCGGCCCCCGGGGGGTGGATCTTTAACGAGGACGAGGACTCTCCCATCGCCCACCTCACCGAGAGCTCACCGGCCAGCGCAGAACTCGTCTTGGTAGGCACCCTCCCTTGCGCCACCGATCTTCCTCAGAACCTACGTACCAACCTCACCACCCAGGGCCTCCGCCTCCATGACTTCCTCTTCTTTCCTGTCTTCATCCCGTCACAAACAGAGTCTATGGTCTCCTGCGTCTGCAACAAATACCTCAACCGCGCCCTCCATTCCGTTCTCCCTTTCACCATAGACGAACCCTGCTACGACCTTGGCACCACCACGGCCTGGTACCAAGCCACGGCCCTCTTTGCGGACGTGGTCGCCAGAACCCTCACCTCTGGAGAGGACCTCGTCTGGGTGCAGGACTACCATCTCTTCCTCCTTCCCTCTGTCCTCCGTTGCCGCCGCCCGTACGTCCGCCTCGGCTTCTCCCTCCATGCTCCCTTTCCCTCCCCGGACTTCTTCCTTCCCCTTCCCCTCGCCGTCCGAATCCTCCGGTCTCTTCTCTGCTGCGACCTGCTCGGCTTCCACGCGCTGGACCAGGCCCGCCACTTCCTTGCCTGCTGCCACCGCGCCCTCGGGCTCCGCCAGTGCACCCGCCGCTCTCCGTCCCCCGACGGCTTTCTCGGCGTCAACCACCTCGGCCGCACCATCGGGATCCACGTTCTCTTCCCTGGCATGGCCCGCTTCCAGATGTCAAACTACTACTCCGCCGCCCAGTCCACACCTGTCCAAGAAGATCTTTCTCGTCTCCGCGACCGATTCAGTGGCAATATCGTTCTCCTCGGCATGGACGATTTGGACGTCTTCAGTTCCATCAATCTCAAGCTGCTTGCCGTCGAGCGGCTTCTCCAGAGGCATGCCCACTACCGGGGCCGTATCGTCCTGGTCCAGGTGATCACCGGAATGGACCCCGAAGACGAGCGCAGCACCTTGCTCCTCCAGGATATCCGCGCTAACTGCGAGAGAATAAACAGCGTGTTCGGTTCGGATCTTTACAAGCCGATAGTGTTAAAAAGACCGGCGATGAGCTCAGAAGTCAAGGCCGCACACTACATGCTCGCCGACTGCCTTGTGATCACGGCCATGAGGTGCGGAGCAAATCTTATCCCCTACGAGTACGTTGTTTCGCGTCAGGCCGACCCCTCAACCCCTTCCGCACCGAAGAAGAGCAGGCTTGTCCTATCGGAGTTCATGGGGTGCTCGCAGGCGCTAAGCAGGGCGACCACGGTCAACCCACTGAACATCGACGACACAGCGGAAGCGTTGGGCAAAGCAATCGACATGAGCGAGGAGGAGCAGCAGGAACAGCATGAGAAGCACCAGACCTTCATCGAAAACCACGATGTGGCCTACTGGTCCAGGAGCTTTGCCGAGGATCTGAGGAGCTGCACCGAGGACCACCTCAACAACAGCGTGAGAATGGATGGTTCGATCGTGACGGTACATAAAGAGAGCTTCACAGAGCTCCAGAAACAAAGGGTTACCATGGCTTACATGAACACTGCGACCAGGGTCTTGCTGTTGGACTATGATGGGACTCTGGAATCCGTGTTGGACACACCACAAACATGGGTGATAGAAACCCTGAACGCCCTGTGTGCTATGCCCAAGAACACGGTCTTCATCGTCAGTGGAAGAACAAAGAAGGAATTACAAACGTATTTTGGGGCGTGCAGAGGTCTTGGGATCGCTGCCGAACATGGCTACTACATGAGGTATAATCCTGTCCATCAAGAGTTTATCGATGTTGTGTATGTGCTGATACAGCCTCTGTGGATCTCATGAATCCTCATTCTCAGTAGGAAGAAACAATCACTTAACAGGTGGAACTACATTAGTGACACGGTCGTAAACCCTGAAACATTTCGATCTTTACTTTTAGGTGGCCCGGAAAAAATGAATGGATAACTGCAGATGACGGCGACGACCTTGATTGGGTCCGTATCGCTCGGCCAGTGATGAAATGGTACACCCGGGCCACGAACCATTCCATAATGGAGATCAAAGACAGTGCACTTGTGTGGCAGTGCCGACATTCGGACACGATCTATGCATCTGAGCAGACAAACGAGATGGCGGACCATTTAAAGGATCTGCTGATGAACGAGCCGGTAGCCGTCAAGACCGGAGACCGTTCAGTGGAAGTCTATCCGAAGGTATGTTATGCGTGCGTTTACGACAAGAGAACTGACCCATGCCTGTTACGTTGTTTCATCTGCGTTCTCACAGGGTGTTAACAAAGGCTCATCTGCCAAGAAGATCCTCTCGGCAATGGCAGACCACCGTCGACGAGCGGACTTTGTGCTGTGCGTCGGTGATGACTCCTCGGACGAGGAAATGTTCGAACTTTTCGCCTCCAAAAAGCACGAGGATGTCGTTGCTTCCCGCGCCACCGTGTTCACCTGCAAGGTTGCCGGGAAGCCCAGCAGGGCCAGGTATTATCTGGAAAACATGGAGGAGGTCAAAGGTTTGCTTGTAGCTCTTAAAAATGCCGTGGGACCGATATTCCACCGCCCGCACGGATGATATCTGCAGTGAAGTTGGACATGTCATCAGGGATAGGTTGAGAGTGATTTGCTGGACCCGAACAATCAATTCGTATGCTGTCTCCGCTTCCCATGATTGCTTCGATTCTGGACACATGTTATATGCGCGTGGCGTCGAGGAGCAAGAGGGATCTTCGACTTACAAAATATTTAATCAAATTTGTATTAGCACCAGATAGTTAAAACCTTTACTTTTTATATTAACACAGTATTAATATTTTAGATGTAAGAAAAATATACGATCAAGTATATCAACACTATATATTTTAGGTGTAAAAGAACTACACTTTCGTTATTTTATATAAATTTTTTATTATTTTCCCCTTAGAACTTCATTCCATAGCAAAGGCCAACAAATCACCTTAATATATGTATATGCTGACTTACAGAGTGATCTTTATTAGGTGGCCCGGACAAAATGAATGGATGACAATAGATGAAACCAACGACATACTGTACTCACTGTGAGTACAATTGTTATATCGTTTATAGCTTAAAGTTAGCACACTTTGATACTCTTATATATCTCTTACATCAGACATCTCTCTGAGTATAATTAAGGTCAAACATACTATGATGCTCTCACATATCCAATAATCTTATACAATTATTTATAGTTTGTGTATTCTAATATCCTCATGTATCTCCATGCATCTAACACTACTTATACTGTCGTTTCAAATTAAATCACCAAAATAATCCCCTATGTCTCATGCATCTAGTACTCCCCACACAAATGGTTTAAGTTCATATGTCTCAATGCTTTTGTTAGTTTAGTATGCTTGACACCTCCATATATAAGCTACTAAAATTTACATGTCATGACACCCTCGTATGTCTCATGTATTTAAAATGCTATATGTGTGTGGTTCATACAGACATGGATCGTGTCTTCGCACATCACTCGTAAGACAACATAAGCAATTCAAGTAGACACTGTTTAATAACCTCACACATCTCTCACTCGACACTTATATGCAAACAAGTCGATATATCTCGATGCGCTCATGCATGTCATATATTTGACATCATGAATCTGACACCTTCTACCTAGCACATAATGAATTTGACACCTTCTACTTGGAGAATTAATGTTGGCACGCTCTAATGCTCTGACGCCTCTTCTAACTTTGATACTCCATTGTATTAATTCCAGTACGTACTGCAAAAAATAAGAGACACGCTGACAGCGTGGAATGCTTGACTTCTCTGATGATCATCTCCAAACGCACCTAAAAGTGATACATCCAAATTCAACATCAGGACCTTGAAAACAAATGCTCGGATTCGATGCCTCGCCGATTCGTACAGGAAACTGGAGGATTTATTAAATCTCAGCCGTCCATCAGTCCCTCATCTTGAATGCCAACCATTCACTAACGCATCAAGCCATCTTGCACGAATTGGAGAGCACCTATGCTTGCCATGCCTTAAAAGCATGCAGGGAAGAGCAGGGGTCGTGGGTCCCATTTCAGGCATCTTGAACACTCGTTTTCCTTCTTCCTTTCTCGTTCTCCGACATCCGTGGATCCATCCCCTGGATCCAGTCCCAAGGACATTTCGCCAACAACCTCTTCGGTCTCGTTCGCCTCTTCTTGCGGTGATCGAGATCCAAGAACCGATCTCGTCGGGTCCGTTTCTTGCTTCGACCCACTTTCTTCGATCGGTTTCTTTCGAACCCCAGGAGATTTGAAGGGTTCGAGATCGATGGCCGAGAGCGATCATGCTGCGCAGAAGGACACCGAGGCAGCGGGAACGAAGGTCGATGAGGATCGGACCATGCGTGAGGAGCAGCGGTTCCCCGAGGACCCATCTATTTCGCACGGCGCCGAGCGGCCGAGCTGCTCGGTCGATGATTTTTGCATTGGCGGCACATCAGAAGAGGCCGAGAACGTCGAGTCGTCATTGATCCGTGGGGAAGGATTGGGCAGGGATGCCGCCACCGAGCCGGAGAGGCAGAGATCTCCCTACTTTCGCCAGAGGAGTGCCGTCCCTGGTGCCGAAGGCAACTCGATTGGTAAAAAGTACGTTCCATTCGACGTGGTGAACGGTCTGCACACAACCCAGTCGATGTTGAAGCTCGAAGAAGTAGAAAGGGCTGCGGAGAGCTCCGTTTCCAAGGTCGTTGTGCTCAAGACATTGTTTTATATTTTGGTCTGGTACACATTCAGCACTTGCTTGACATTGTGAGTGTTTAGATATTTCGAGTTGCACGTTCTTTATATGACAGCCATAATTGATTGTGATTGCTGATCATGTATAGTTTATTTTTGGTTTGTTTCTCTCGATATAGGTACAATAAGACGCTATTAGGTCATAAATTAGGGAAGTTTCCAGCACCATTATTGATGAATGCATTTCATTTCACACTTCAAGCTGTTTTATCAAAAATTGTTGGGTGCATCCAGTCTCGGGGAGCTGATGTTGGCATTACAATGACATGGAAGGATTACTTCATTAGAGGTAGCTGTCTCACCATTAATTTCTTTTATCCTGTCAGTGAAGCTTTACTTTTCTAGAGAGAGGTTGATACAAGTCACCCTTGTGAGAACTTTGAATTGGAAATACTTGTACAAATCTCGTAGTGATGTTTGGAATCTAACTCTTGCCTAGCAGAAGTTATTTATGATTCGGTGGGTTAACAAGGAATTTAGGGGCCACCAATAATGATTCACTATGTGTACCCATGTAAGAGTTTATTCTACAGATCATCTCAATTAATTTCAATTGAACTGGGACTTTGTAAACAACTTCCTCCAATTTATTGGCAAATTCAAGGGCTTTTGCTTCTAGAATTTAAAATTCTGTGAAATGTCTCATGTACTTGTTCAATCATAGTTAACTGAGTTTATTATATTGCAGTAGTTAACGAGTTAAATGAGTTTGCACGAGGTTGTATAATGGAGTAGCAACATAACGATAGAAGTTAACAAGTTAAATGAGTTTCCAATCACTGTTTGCACTAGCAATAAATGAACTCCTAGACTTTGTTAAAGATAGAATCTCGTCATGTGTTACTTAGAACTTCATATCAAGGTTCGCTGTATCGTACCGTATCGGCGTTTCGACCCGGGCTCGGTACGGTATGGTACCGGTGTACCGGGCGGTACATCAGGATGTACCGAATAATTTTTTTTTTATTTTATACTGTAGCAATGCTACAGTATAGTACTGTAGTACTGTAGCGGTACCGAACGGTCCGCATACCGATAACCTGTCAGACCGGTATATACCGCCCGGTATGGGGTGGTACGCTTTGGTACTACAGACCTTGCTTCATACTACTATTGTATGGAAAGGTAGAAGATCAAAGAAAACTTGTTTAGAAAAGTTAATATTACAATACCAATTATCAAAGCAATATAATCATAAGTAGTGCTTCATCGAGGGAAATCATCTGAGTTGGTTAGAACTTGAAACAAAATCTTGTTATTGTTGTTGCGTAATGTAGGAAGGATATAAATTAACAAAAGGGCAATGTTGAGAAATAAAAGACAAGTATATTAATAGAATTAATATTAGATGATAATTTAATAATAGAATAATTATAGTGACTAGTAGATCCTTTCCTTTATGGTTACTGTAGGGCTACATAACTCATTTAACCATGCATGCCTGACTGGGCATGCTGAGCTACATCTTCATTTTAGAAAATTCTGTGTACTAATGCTAGACAAGGATTATTCATTTTGGAAAATTGTGTACTAATGATGGATAAGGGTTATTTTTCTGCAGTTGTGCCAACAGCTCTTGGAACTGCTCTTGACATAAACTTGAGCAATGCTTCTCTTGTTTTCGTATCCGTGACATTTGCCACAATGGTCTGTTTCTTCCCAGAGAACCTTGTCGATTCTATTGTTTTCTGATACAGGCTTCTAGAGCTCCTGAGATTTTGACATTGTTCTGCTTGTGATGATATCATGCAGTGTAAATCTGCCTCTCCAGTTTTTCTTCTACTGTTTGCTTTTGCATTTAGGTAATTCTTAATATTCTATAATACTTGAGTAGTTTCTTGGTCCCCCTTTTCTCTGTTACTATATCAATATTTGTGCATATGCGATGCATAAATGTAATTTTTAGAATTTTTATTTCTCACTTCAAAAAATGTAGCTATATGACTTTTGTAATCAAGAAGCTAATACCATTTGTCCAGAAATATTTTGTACATTTAACTTATTCCAAGAAATGGAGTGCAGGTTGACTTTACAGGTTCCAGTGATGCATATGAGATACTAGTCATCAACTTAAGTCCAATTATAGAAAAGCCTCATGATGACATATTGTGGTCCTAGAATCAGAAACAAGTAAAATATTTTTTAAAAAAATTAAGATTGACAAATCTTTTTCTTTGTATTTTTGGTGTAAGATTAGATACATACAATATTCTATGGCTTTATCTTGATATGTAACAAAGTTTTTTTCTATAAGTATGATGGCATTCACCTACTATAATGACATTTATGTGTTGCTGACCCTTTTTTACCGCATACTTGCTTAATATCATTCTAAATATTCCATTTACTTAAGGTTGGAGACTCCTAGTTACAAGCTTTTGGGCATCATATTGATCATTTCCTTTGGAGTTCTGTTAACAGGTATATTTAACTTTAATGTCATCATCATCTTTTGTCAGAAAATTAGTTATTATCTGAGTTCTTTTTTAATTGCAAAGATGAGAAGAGCTTATATACTCAACAGGTTTCTGCAAATATGTAATTCACTAGTGTTAGCGGTGCATATAATTATCCAACATGGTTGTTTATGCATTCTTCCGTAATGCTATATCAAGAAAAAATTTGCTAAATCGTTATTCAGTTAATCACATTTTGAATCCCTATGTTGTCCAGACTCCAAAGTTTGTTGATTGTTAAAGAAATGTATGATATCTCATTGTTGAAGGCCAAAACTATATATATAAGTATGACAAATATGAGAAGTCAAACCAATATAGCTATAAATTGTAGTCAAAAGAAGGTGTCAGCGAAGCTGGTAAAGACCTTGACAGTTTATCGCAAGGTCCTGGACTCTTCGTCACTTACCCTTTGCCAAAAAAAATGAAAGCATAACTTATGGAATGATTTGTAATTCATGTAATGTCAATAATTCTCCAGATGCATTTTCATTCTTGTGCAGACTGTAAGCAGCAACATAGTTATATGTGGCTCCATAATGTTATTTCATTGCTTAAACATAATGTTAATGTTTAAGCAATGTTTGGAACATTGCTCACTGAATAATATCGAAATATGACCTCAGAAATACAGAAAGATACAACCTAATGTTATTTCATTGCTGATGCATACATTATTCCTTACTATTCGAAATTCAAATAGTTATACACCTTTTGATTTCACTGTGTTCTATAGGTTTTAAGATCTTTATATGAAGATCAATATCTGTTGAACTCTGTAGATGTCACCAAGCATATAACTGTACATTTAGCTTGGATTTTGATAATTGATCCTCAAATTCCATACTTCAATTACTAAGGAGTAGCTATCATTGCTATTTCATATTGAGAAGGCAGAGCCATTTTCCTTTCTTTTTTTAGCTTTGTCATTTAAAATCAGCAATTACACTTGATTACTTCATGCATCAAGTCAACCATGCTAAAGCATTTTTTAAATATTTTAAAAAGATAATGATAAGAAAGGTTTTGAAAAAGACAGGGTAAATAAGTGGTTTGCTATACTTGGTTATTCTATCATGTATAAAAACTATGCTATATACCTAGAAAGATTGTGTAATCAACCTACACTACCTATTCTCTTTTTTTTTTTCCCTAGATCCCCTAGAGCTTAAATTGTTGAATGGCAGCTTTTACCAGCCCAAAGCTTGTGATTTGAGTCCAGAGACAACATCGTGCTAAAATTAATACACTCTATTGCTCTTGTTTTCCTTTCTTGATTCAGGACAGTTAATATACTGGGCACTCTCCATAAAAGGTCAAGAAATGTAGCTTTGCATTCAAAAGAGATACCACTTTATATAGGTTACAAGTTGGGTTAGGAAACTCTGGCGGCTTAGCTTCTTGCATGAGAATAGGGCCAGTAGACTTTATAATTGGTTTAGTGTCGTATGAAGACTTAAGAGTCCAACATAAACAGCTCTGGAGTATTGACATATATGAGTACTTGCTGCTGAAAATATTTCCCAAGAGTGATATACCTACTTTCATGAATCTTTAATCCACCTCCATCAATTATTTATAGTTTGACACTTCGACTTGTTTGTTTCTGACTCGTAAATGCCTATACCATTTGGATTCATAACATCACTGAAGCCAACTTCATCCTTGTATGTTATGACTTACCTCATGAATTCAGGATCAAAACAGATTTTCAGCTTGCAAATTTATCCTTAGGTTGGATGGAATTAGTGTGACTTTATCCTTTTGAGTTCTTTTCTGATGGATCTCTTCCTGAGATTAGCCACGTGTCAGATTATGATGGTATCGACCCCTTTGATTAGATCCACGTATCCTACTTTACAGAGTTATATATTAGAAGACCAAGAAATGAGCCTAGATCACTGATTGATATACAGGTCATAGTGGCGAGGGTTCATGTTTAGAAGATCAATAAAAGCGCCTAGACTACCGTTTGATACACAAGATATGGCTGTGAGTACAAAGAATTAAGTTTGTGCAACTACAGAGAAACCATTTATTTGAAAAAGAGTATGCTGCTGGGGTCAAATAGTGATCATGTTCATCCTAGGATGGATCAAATGTTGATAGCACCATATTCAGACATAATCCTTATTAGACATGGAAAGCTAGATTATTCATGACAGTGACAAAACTATGGGCATTAATACTCATAGATTCTCTGTTCACTGTTTTAGTTATTCTTACCCATCCAACAAATTTCTTAAACAAGACTTGGTCATTTCATGTGATTCCATTGTAATGATGTCTATCTGCCTCTAAATGGAATGTTCTGATCTGTGGATTTCAGTTGTGACATGAAAGAGACCCTATAGACATCTATACTCAAATTACTATTTGACCCCATTTAGTGCCTGTGATCTGCTCCTGGTAAACCATCTTCTCAAGTTACTTTTAGATTTATAAGCTATCTTTAATTCCACTTAAATGTATATCAGATATGGTAAAACGAAGTGGTGTTTATGTCATTTGATGTTATCAAGCTCTATAATGTGATTGACTAATATGATTGTTTCCAGTTGCCAAGGATACACAGTTTGATTTTTGGGGATTTGTCTTTGTTATGTTTGCTGCTGTTATGAGTGGTTTCCGCTGGTCCATGACTCAGATTCTTTTGCAGGTGTGTATATGAATACTTTCTTCAAAATGATATAAGCTTCTTCATCTATTGTAAATTTTGACTTTAAAAACACAGTTAAAGTTCCAGAATTACTAATGATCTTTTTTAGGCTAAATGCAGCTGCTTTTCTTCTCTTATTCTAACATACATCACATTTTTTGCATGCCATTTCTGAACTCATCATGAAGAAAGAAGCTTATGGTAAGTAACCTAGCCTGCTTCTTTTAAATGATTCTAAGAGACCTACTAGAACAATATAGAATGCTATAAACCATGCACTCACCATGGATCTTGTTTGCCTGCCGTAGAATGCTTTCACGAGCACACTCCCTTTGGATTGTGCCTAATCATATTGGGTTTTATTTTGACTGAACTGTCTTTTGTTGAGTTGACCATAGCAAAATTATAGCTGTTACAGAGTTGATACTTTGAAAAACCCTTGTTTAGATCAATAAAGTTCATGTGGTTATTTTGGTCTTCTATAGGTCTAAAGAATCCAATCACTCTGATGAGTTATGTTACTCCTACCATGGCTGTAGCAACTTTAGTCCTCTCCCTAGTGATGGATCCTTGGCATGATCTTGACACAAATGCATACTTTGATAGTCCATGGCATGTTATGCTCAGCTGTCTCTTAATGCTTACTGGAGGAGCATTGGCTTTCTTTATGGTATGTGTTGAATATCCCTCATCAGCTGTGTTATTCTCAGTGATGGTATCTTGAAATTATCTTATTAGCATGACTACTCATTATGAACAAAAGTAAAAGCAGTTAAATGTTGTAACTTGCAGGTATTAACTGAATATATTCTTGTTTCAGCAACCAGTGCTGTAACTGTTTCTATAGCTGGTGTTGTCAAGGAAGCTGTTACTATTATGGTGAGAATAGATCCTTAAAATACTGCTAGTATTGTTTAATTTTGTAAGTCTGTCAGTATATTAGCATATTTGTTATAAGTTTTCCTTTCTATTTTACCTTTCTACTTGCCTTCTGCTATATAGAGTAGGAAATCATGATGACAATAAATTGGCTATTATTCTTCACTCTATGGGGAAGATATAATGAAACAAGTAGCAAATAGTGTTCACAATAAAGTGGCTATCATTAACAATGAAAATTTTTAAATTAGAATTCCTGAAAAGAAATAGTGGAAAGCAAGGAGCCGATTTTGGCAACTGGTCTGACTGGTACGACAATGAAATACAAGGTGGTATATTAACATGTATCACCTAATATCACTGAGAAATAATAAATAATGGCTGGTCATGGGCCATGTAGGTCGGTGCCAATCTTTAGTGGGGCTGATAAGTATCAGTTAATGTGTACCATCCTGATCTTTAACTCTCAAGAGTTGTTTTCTACTTTTTATGCTTACATTAGTTTTTCATACTTGTGTTTCTCTCATTTGAAACTTATGTCATGATTTTGTATCATCTAATTATCCATCTAAACTTTAGTTTTACTTTGCTTTCACTATCATGTAGAAGTTCAGTTATTTAGAAGTTTTGTTAGTCATATTTTACTGATGTACTAGAGAAGAAAAAACATTATAAGATTTAAGTGCCCAACTTATATGGTTTATCAAGAAATGCTGCTGGCCTTATAATAGCATAGCACTCAAGCAGGTATACCCATCTTTTTCAGGTTTCTTTGTTCCAACGTCCTAGGTCACTTCAGTGACTTTCTTTGCTAGCCAACATTGCATGCCTTTTCTCAATTAACTAACATTTTTCCAATATTCTCATTTGGCTTCTGATTTTGCTTATATGTAGCTTACAAGACTTTGTTAGTTATAAGAATATAAATGATGTTGTTTAATTAAACTAAAAACAATTATTGATTTTAGAAAATCTGTCCAGGTCGCGGTGTTTTACTTCCATGACCAGTTTACATTGATAAAGGGGATTGGACTTCTTATAATCATTACCGGTGTCAGTTTATTCAACTGCTATAAGTAAGTAAACAACTTATTTTTTGGTTTGTGGAAATATGCATTTTTTTAATGTTGCTTATAATTCATAGTGCTAGTTCATAATAATTAGTGCAATCATCTATGTTCATGATGATTATTAGCTGAATTTGGATATGCTTTATTCATTCTTTTCCTGCTTAGCATTCCCAAACCTAAATCTGAAACTCTGACTACTATTGTCATTCATTTTTGAGATAATTGTAGTCTTTCTAGCTCTCCAATTCTATGTGTATATATAAATTTTTACTAATGCTAACTACTATATCATCCTTTAAGCCCATGAATTTAGTGACTACCAAATACAGTTATTGGGTATATGTAATACTCGAAGGTGGATCAGTATCATATATGAGAATCATTTATCTTGATATTAAACCCAAGTGAACCAACAATTGGTCCTAAAGCATCACTGCTAAGTATGGATGCCTGTGTTGCTGTTATTGCTTGAGCTTGAAGGATCAGGATACTAATTATGGGCTGCTGAAACCTCAATGTGAAATGGGGCTTTGCCCCAGTTACCCTAAAAGAAGTTAATGTGTAACTAATTAAAAGAATCATTTCTATCAAATTGTAAGAACTTTTGGCACTGGTTCAAACTCATAGATACTCTCATCATAGTAGCATTAACACTTCATTTCCATAAGGAAGAGAAAATCCCAGCAGATTCCTTCAATGTGCGAAATACTAAATAGACTACTCTTAAGTCAGTCACATGGACTTTATGCATCTTAATTTGTCGTAAAAACTTACATCAAGTTTGAATCCATTAAATTGTTTTATCTTTAATTTATCACTACCTTGATATTTCAGATATGAAAAACTGAAGAAGGGTCAGCCAAGGGAAAATGAAGAAACCATATCTCCAAGTCCCAGGGGAGCAGCAAAATATGTCATCCTTGATGACATGGAACTTCTACATGATGAAAATTGAATCACACAGTACAATCAGATATCCAATTTGAAACTGGTGAGGACCTTTGCACGTATCTAAAGCAGCAATTTTTTTCATGCTTGAGTTTCAGGTTAACCATTTCTTTATGCGGTTCATTAATTTGTTTGATTCATTTTTTAGGCTTCCTTTCCCTGTAGCATCTGTGGATCTTTACTTGCATTAAATTGTATGTAATTGTACCTTTATTTCTGCTACATGTAACAATTATATTGGGGGGCAAAAGAACAGATTTTTACCTTTTTCTTCTGGGCCGAGGATATCTACATAGAGACACCGAGGCAGACCTGAAACCTGCTCTTGACTAACTTTGATTTTCCTGTTCCTATCTATCCATCAATTGAAGTTTAGATGGAACTCATACTGCTTGACACCAGAATATTCACTAATTCCACACCAAAAAGAAGTATGACCTAAATGCTAATAGCATTTATATCAATTTTTATGCCATATGATCTTACCTGTGTAGAATGCAATGCATCTATTTCCCCTTCCCAGTGTCATCTTCATCCTAAAGATCTTTCTTTCAAGATTTTTAAAGTATATTTATATCTTTTAGGAAGTAGTTTGCAATCGTCTAAACTTGCTCCCATGTAGGTGCATATACAAAGATACAATGATGGGGTAAGTGTTCTGAAGCTATAATCATTTTGGCTGTGCACCATAGTCAATATAATTTGTGAGAAACCTATACCAATGTTCAATATTCATTATGATCTAAAATGTTATTTGCACTTTATAACACTGGTAATTAGACCATTCTTCGTCGATCAGTATATAGCATTTCGTATGATTGAATAAAATATGTTGCTTGATCGATTCTTAGAAAAGAGCAAATCACTTTGGGCTATATATGATTATGATATGCTGAACATGATGCACAATGACCAATTTTTATCACCTGAATGGATTTTGGACAACTCCTTGCTGAATTGTTTTTGCTGTCACCACATCAGAAATTTGTGCTCAGTGATTCATTGTAGGCCAATACCGAATGTCATTTTGATGTTACAAAAGTTTTCACTTCCCACCTGATAAAAAAAATTAAAATAACATCATAATACAACCTGCTGTTAATTGAACTGCTACTATTATTTATGGTGCTATCTCATGCCAGGTTGCCATAGTTGAGCGTCTGGACTATCTAGCTAACTGGAGTTCTCATTGATAGTATCATTTGTAACGGAAGGATTGCCACTAATCTTATATTATATCATCTTTTGCTAGAACTTCTGAATTTTGTTACCATGTATCTTTTGATTTATACATTTCATTGCCAAGTACAGTCGTTTGTTTTGATCAACTTGTCCACCATAATTAAAATACTTTATTTGTTAAGTACCTAACTTCGTTTGGAAAGTCACATTTTTGACTTAAGGATTTGGTGATGGTTCACCTGATTCAAGTTTTGCTATAATCTGTTCCATCTGCCAGATAATGATTATCCTCAAAACTTGGTGTCCAGAGGCATCCATGCTCTTCCAGGTTCTTTAGGATGTGCCGGACTGCAGGTTTGCTGATTGTCTCATCAAATTGTGTTTGCACCATGGAAGTCGTAGACAGCATATGGAACTCCCGTGCTGTTGATCGGTTTGAATCGTCTTCTTCTTCTAACATATTATCATGCCATTTGGTGCCTTCTTATCTTTGTTCAACTCTTTTAGAGCAAGAAGCTTTATATCGTGGTATCGTCTCTTTTTTCGAGTACCTACATCCCAAGCAACAGCAAGTTGAAGAAACAACCACGCAACATGGGGTCATCAAGCAAAAGGAAAGTCTGCTTTCGCCGGTTTATGTGTGGGAGACTGCTTCTTACTGTAGAAAAATTCTTATTAGGATAGATTGATGGACCAAAAATGTCATGCAAGTTCTTTTTAGTTCTCTAGGGTTGAATATTTTTAGGAAAACATTGAGGAAGATCAGTATTTATTTACTTTTTATTATAAGGAAATATGTTTTTCACTTATTTATTAGATAAAAACTCAAAGAAAAACGTGCCTTTGTTCTCCTTTCCGACATCCCATACAGGGATTTGTTGTGTATATATATATATATATATATATATATATATATATATATATAGATCCTTTTGAAGAACAGTCTAAAAATTATAAATGCATCATACAACTCATTTAATATTTTTGTCTAGCCTTTTCCTCCATGTTTAATTATGTATGAAAGAATTTACAATATATTTTAGAATATATTATCTTGTTACCTGTAATATAAATTTTCTAATGAGTATCTGATTGATTCACGAACGAGTTATGGTCTGTCGATTGGGCGCAGGATGTTTGACGAATGCCTCCTCACTAGATAGAACATCGGGAGAGAAAGCTCCTAATCTGTCAAATTATAGAAGCCTAATTTGATGGTAAAGACAATTAAACTGCGACGTGTCAAACCCATGTATATGCCTACTTATCCATGTTTGACATTGCACGCTGATGATAAAGGGGTTTAATACCGCAGCTTCGGTTTTTATTTAATTATCATACAGGGCGTTATACTGATGACGTGGGACGGCGCACGCGAAAGGCAGGTGCCATAAAACCCTATTACCTCCATGCTCGGGTGCGTAGTGTGTATATAAATAAGCCTCTTCTCCAAGGGCCGCCCTTCGCCGCTCCAGTTCTTCCGCGCCGTCTCCCTGTCTCCAAACCCTAACTCGGGAGAGACGAAATGGTACGCTTATCTCTCTCTCGGCGCCATCTCCTTCCGAGAATTCGATTTTTTTAGCTTCCATGTCTGCAAATAATTCATAGTTCTACGTTGTTGGATCACGAACTAGCCGTCGATGTCTCTTCTTTTCCTCCGGTCATGCTGCAAAAGTCCTCCTTTTATGAAGAATCTGAGATTTTTGGAGTGTTGTGTTTCCGATCTTACTTGTTTTGCCTTCTTTAGTTATTTGTTAACCATTTCACGCGTGGAGTTTCGTCTTCCAGGCCCCAAAAAAAGGTGGGAAGGCACCCGTTCCGGCCAAGAAGAAGCCGGTAATGTCATTCTTCTTATTCTTGTCTATATTTCTAGTAAAATTTTGCATTTTGTTTTTTTTTGTTCATGTCTTCCCTCGAGTAATTGTTTCCTATTACCGATTGCTGGTGTTTGTATTTCAGGAGAAAGTCGTGAACCCTTTGTTCGAGAAGCGCCCGAAGCAATTTGGAATCGGAGGGGCATTGCCACCGAAGAGGGATCTGCATCGGTTCGTGAAATGGCCAAAGGTTGTCCGGATTCAGAGGCAAAAGCGGATATTGAAGCAGCGGCTGAAGGTCCCGCCGGCGTTGAACCAGTTCACTCGGACTTTGGACAAGAACCTTGGTGATTAAAAATCTCTCTTCTTTATCTTCCATTTTCTGCAGTTTTAACTTGCTTGGTTGAATCATCTAGCTAATAAAACCATTTTTGGCATCATTTGTTAGAGAAAAGAAGAAATATATCTTCAGTTGGTTGGTTTTTATCCTGCTTAATTACTGACTTAGGAGCTGCCAAACAGGAAGGTGGTTTTTTTTTTTTTTGGTTGTTAGCACTATCGATGCTTTCTTGACAGCTGATTGGTACAATTGCTTATGCATTTATGAGATAATCAAGTCTGTGTTATTTCATCATCCGTATTTTTCTCTCAGCTTGATGTTGTTCATTGTGAATATGCTGATCAAGCTTTGTTTTAGTTCAGGAATGGTGTTCTTTCAACATGTTGTCTCAACTCTCGAATTTTAATTATCCATGTATATGTTTCATTTAGCAAACTCACATTTGTCTTCCTGCATCATTCTTTTATCTTTTTTAACATAATCTATATCGAGCTACCTGCAATTCTGCATCATTTATTTAACAACTTAATAAAACTGCATCAGATCTTTCTGGGTATATGGTTTATTTGAAAATAGACACAATTGTAAGGTTGAGAACTAGCATGTAAATTACAATTTAGACAACCATGGAGGAAGGTTCATTATGGGTGTCAATAAATAGCACAGGCTTTCTTAGCTTGGTGGAATGAGTAATCATGGAAGGAAGGAGAGACAGCTTTGAGCTTGAAAGTACATCTATTTGAAAAGGTAAGAATATACCTTTTCAGGATTTATTAATTCTGAATCGTGTGAGTATAACCAACTTTTCAAAAATTTGCACAATGAAATTAACATCTGATCTGTGCTTCATTGATGCAACAAGGTACGAATACTTTTACATGGTTTAAGTTTAATTGATCTGGAGTCAGTCTAGTTCTACTATGGAGATATAATAGTTATGATTTATTATTGTAATTATATATGAGAGTGAAAAATGACAAATGTTTTTATTATGCTAGGACATTTAATAATTTTAAAGATGGTGGCCAATTGGCACACTTCTAATCACAATTCATCAGTTTTTTTTTTTGAGTGATTCTCAAGGGAACTTACATTGTAAGTAAAAAAAAAAGGGCAACAACTGATAAGACTAACGGGGTATATCATGCTACTGTTCCTGTGTATTGTTTGATGTGCCCTGATTTGAGTAAAGCCAATGTTTATTTTGTGGCATATTATTTTAAAATTTTAGATTTTGATGGGATCAGTTGGATTCTGCTTGACACAATTGGATCCAGAATTCCAATCCAGAGCAGTTGCTTCCAGTCAGTTTGGCCAGTATTCATAATTGCAGTTGTTGAGATTGATTTACGCAACTTTTAACCATGTTGGCCTGTCATCTTCTGAGTTCTGGTTGTTTTTTTTCTGATCCTGTATTGCTTCAATAAATTTTTAATATGGTTCCACATGATTTCCAGTTGGTTGTCACCATTTTCTCAACAATACTGACCAATTTTGGCATTTTTTAGCCAACACCTGGTCTATGTAAGAGGAAAAGAAGATTTCTCCTGCAATCGGAGGTGTTGGATCCTGATGTTAAATATTATGGCAAATAAAGAACATGATCTGATTTTAATTAAATTTTTTGTATGATGGTTCAGTTTTAGGAATAGATTACAAACATTTTTTAATAATAAATGGTTGTAACATGTGTTTACCCAACCCCAAGTAGTGGGAACTTTATGGTGCATAACACGGTTGTTGCTGTTGTCGTATAATAAAAATATCTTATCTGATTATGTTTTTTTTGTGTAATAGGAGATGAAAAGTTATATAGTGGGCCTTGGTATTTGTAACTTGTACTTATTTTATGCCCAAATTATTGCTATTTCAATCTTATTCTGATTATCTACTACATCCTAATGTTAGGAACCATATGCATTTGTCTTTGTTTTGATTTGTCATTGTGGACAAGGAGATGCTTTGAATTGTTGGGCTTATTTATTTTTACATAATTTAAGCCTAGAGTGTCATATTTTTTTTCTTTGGCATGTTTCTTGACTTGTGATACTTCTTTCTGGTAGATCTGATTGTTGCAACACAAGGATTCATGCTTAAATAAGATTGCAATATCTGGTCTCTATATATCATCACATATTACGGATGGGGCTGTCTTTAAAATCTTTCTGCAGCTACAAATCTCTTCAAGATGCTTCTCAAGTACAGGCCTGAAGACCGAGCTGCAAAGAAGGAAAGGCTTCTGAAGAGGGCACAAGCTGAGGCTGAAGGGAAGACTGTTGAAGTTAAGAAGCCTATTGTTGTCAAGTATGGGCTCAATCATGTCACCTATCTTATTGAGCAGGTTTGTTTTATTTTCCCTTCTCCGTTGGATTTACCGTTGCAGATTTATATTTGGTCTACCTCACCTAATCATCTAGATAAACAAAGTTCAAGTATAGTAGAAAAAGAAATTAGAACTTGTTGAGAGTGTGAACTTCACTTCTTGATGCCTCTGCTTGTAGAACAAGGCACAGTTGGTGGTCATCGCTCATGATGTGGACCCAATCGAGCTTGTGGTTTGGCTTCCTGCATTATGCAGGAAGATGGAGATCCCCTACTGTATCGTCAAAGGGAAAGCCCGTTTGGGAGCGGTTGGTGCCTTGCCTTTGCTGTTGAAATTCTGCTAAAACTTCAGAGCGAACCAACACATTCTCATGTGCTGACACAGATTTAATCCGTTCAAATTATTTATTTTAGATCGTACACAAGAAAACCGCATCAGTCCTGTGTCTGACCACCGTGAAGAACGAGGACAAATTGGAATTCAGCAAGATTCTGGAGGCCATTAAGGTGAATCGATGACCCAACAGTCATGCAACTTCATTTGTTTGCTGTTTGTAGTGTGTTTTCCATACTGATTCTACTTCTCCTTTCAGGCCAACTTCAATGATAAGTTTGATGAGATCAGGAGGAAGTGGGGTGGTGGAATAATGGGTTCCAAATCTCAGGCCAAAAGTAAGGCCAAGGAGAAGTTGCTAGCCAAGGAAGCTGCCCAGAGGCTGACCTAGGTCTCATCGTGTTGTTGTCCATGGTGCTATCAGATTCCGTCCTGTGGAATTTTTGCTTAAATTCTTTGACTGAAATCACTGGAGAGTATTCTGGATCTTTAGATGGTGGATAATGTGCTTGTTTACTTGGGACTTTTATTCATCTTTTATCGACTTGGAATTCCTTTTTCTAATTCAAACTCTTCATAAATCCTACGACTTTCTTTTGCTCGTATTTTGTCGACCATTTTGGATGCATGAATATTGCCCCCCTCTGTGGTTCTCAACCTGAGCTAGAAATTATGTACGACACTGTGCACTATTCCTTACAGCATGTCTAATTAATCTTGCATGCACATAAGGATCTCATTTTCTTATTTCTACATACAAATCATACACTACATATCCCACCTAATAGACCCATTTGATAGGGGAATCACCATGAAAGTCAACGGGGACGCGGACCATGACCCCAGCCATCCCAGGGCGGGACAGTAGAAAAGACTCCCCTCAGGGAGTGATGACGACGCAACATGTCACGCCATCCTCCGCGCGCAGGCCGCACCCTGTCCGAGTGTACGGGCATTAATGTCGACCCGACGTCTCCAACGTCACCCCCTCAGCCAGCGACTCCCTCGCCCATACCCTGCGATCGGATGATCCGACACGCCACCCTAATGGCAACGTCAAATCCAGTCAGAGGCACGACCCCGTTCTGACAAGCAGGAACACCAGGTAATATCAGACCGAAACTATAAGAGTCCGGGGCCAAAAAGGCCAGGGAGGGGGGGAGGAACCCCTTTTGATTCACTAACAAGACCGTCGGAGGGGTCGGGCCCAGAAGACGGTCCGACCTTTGTGCAGGTACTCGGCGACCACGTTGCCAGGGGATTGCAGCTGACCACCTCGGGGGATCACCCGCGGATCGACCGGCCGTGATCGCCCACCCCGAAGACACCAGGAGGCTCTACGCGCGATCTTCGGCATCCGGACCCCTGAACCAAGCCGTAACGTCCCGAGGTCACGGCTTAAACAGGTGCAGACGGCATCAGAATGGCGCTAGAAGGAGGGCCCCGAATGCCGAACGATCCTCACGCCAACCCTCCCGGGCCCGTCACCCACGGAGAAGGAGAAATGCTGATGTCAACGCCAGATCGTTATTGGCGCCTGTTCAACGACTTAGGGATGCCACCCCCGTTAACCACGGTCGACCCTCCGGCCGCACTGCCCGAGGTGTTCCTAGCTCTCGCTAAGCAAGTGCAGGGAATGATGGAGATAATGCAGACCGTTGTCCCATTTATTCCCGAAATCAGGCGACTGACGGACGCCTCCGCCGACCCGGCCCATCGAAGGCCGAGCGCGGGACAGGATGCAACCGGTGAAACCCGAGACGGAGCCATCCACCACGAAGGTTCGCCCACGCGCGTCTCTCCCGCCCCCTCTCGAGCCGCACGGCGTCGCCCCGAGCCTGACACCGTATCGTCCGACTCGGCGGACAGCTTCCTTAAGGTACAATTCTCCCAGGTCAATCGTCGCCTGGATGAGTTCCAACGCGAGCTCCAGAGGTCACGGGACGAATCAAGCGAGGGCACCTCGGGGGGGTCCCCTTTCGTTCAGGAAATACAAGAAAAACCCATCCCCCTCAACTTTAGGGTGCCGGCCCTCGAGACATACGACGGCGGCTCCGACCCAGCAGAGCATGTCGCCGCGTTCAGAACTCAGATGGCCCTTTACGGCACGTCCGACGCGCTGATGTGCCGTACGTTTCCAACCACCTTCAGAGGACCAGCACGCGCGTGGTTCAGCCGGCTGCGACAATCCTCGATCTCGTCTTTTGACCAGTTCGCCAAAGAGTTCGAACAAAACTTCCTTACCAGCGCGCGACCTCGGCCTTCCATAGCCGCCCTGCTGGCACTATCGCAGCACGAAGAAGAAACGCTCGCGCAGTTCGTGACGCGCTTCGCCGCGGAGGTCCGCGGCTATTCGGACACTCACCCCTCTTTGATCATGCAGGCGTTCCTGACGGGGCTGAAACCATCGAGATTCTTCTGGTCATTGATCGAGAAGCCGCCCGCCACTGTCCCCGAGATGCTCTACCGGGCAAACCAATACGTCGCCGGCGAAGCATTAGCAGCAGGAAGACGTCCGGTCGGGAAGAAATCGCGAACCGAGCAACCCCGAGCCGCCACCTCGTCGGCCGACTCGCGAACCCATCGGAGGCCCGACCACCACGAGCAGCGGCTCCCGAGGCCTCCGCCCCTCCCGCTCAACGCACCTCGCACCGAGATCTTCCTCCAGATCAGGGAGAAGGGTCTTTTGCGGCCCCCTAATCCCATGAGAGCTACTTACAAAAATCGGTCGAAATACTGCAGGTTCCACCGAGACCACGGCCATGACACGGAAGCTCACGACCTCCAGAACCAAATCGAGGAGCTAATCAGAAGAGGGTACCTCGGCCGCTATCTCAAGGAACCCCGCGAAGCAACCCCGCGTCCCCGAATGCCCGTGGAAAGGCAGGTCGACGTCATCATCGGTGGACCGGCGGCAGGCGGCAACAGCTCAAGCGCGAGGAAATCCTATGCCCGGAGCTCGGTCGAGAAGCGCCCCCGACCCGAACTAGAACCCGAAATCTCTTTCGGGGCTGAGGGGGAAAGATCCCACCATGACGACGCTCTGGTAATTTCTATCCAGATCGCCAACGCCCGGGTGAAGCGGGTGATGGTCGACACTGGGAGCTCCGCCGACATCCTGTACCTCGACGCCTTCAAAAGGCTCGGCCTGCCCACTGAAGACCTCATCCCCATGAGCTCGGCACTCACGGGGTTCACCGGAGACTCAATCTCCCCGCTCGGCACCACCACACTCCCTGTCTCCATCGGGGAGGAGCCAAGGACCAAGACAATAATGACTACGTTCATGGTGGTCGACCTGCCCTCGGCTTACAACGTCATCCTCGGGCGGCCGACGCTCAACAAGCTAAAAGCAGTAGTCTCAACCTATCACTGAGCCATCAAGTTTCCCACCTCGGCAGGGGTCGGAGAATCGCGAAGCGACCCAGGCAAGTCAAAAAGGTGCTACCTCACCGCGGTCTCACTCCCGAAGAGGGCGTGCCCCCACATCCCAGACCCCCGAGAAGAGGCCCCCATGCCAACACGCTTTGAACCGCCCGAGCGGCTTACCGAGGTGCCGATTAAGGAAGACCGACCCGGTCAGACCGTAAAAATCGGCACAGCTCAGCCCGAAGGAGACCAGCTCCAGCTCGTCGAGTTCCTAAAAGCGAACGCCGATGTATTCGCATGGTCGCCCAAGGAAATGCCGGGGATCGATCGGACGATAGCCGAACACCAACTTAATATCAATCCCGAGGCCAGGCCAGTAAAGCAAAGACCACGCAGGTTCGCCCCCGACCGGCAGAAGGCGATCAGGGAAGAGGTCGACCGGTTAACAGAGGCCGGATTCATTTCCGAACTAAAGTACCCCCAGTGGCTGTCAAATGTAGTCCTCGTTAAAAAACCTAATGGAAGCTGGCGGATGTGCGTTGACTACACCAATCTCAACCGGGCGTGCCCCAAAGACTACTACCCGCTCCCCAGGGTAGATCAGCTAGTCGACTCCACCTCCGGCTACGAGCTCCTTACCTTCTTGGATGCATACTCGGGTTATAACCAAATCCGCATGGCACCAGCGGACCAGGAGAATACAGCTTTCATCACCGACAGAGGAATATATTGCTACAAGGTGATGCCGTTCGGCTTAAAAAACGCTGGGGCAACCTACCAGAGGATGGTCGACAAGCTGTTCAGACGCCAGATCGGCAGGAACATGGAAATATATGTGGACGACATGATCGTAAAAAGCAAAACCGCGGAGGCGCACCTGACCGACTTGGCAGAAACTTTTCAGACCCTCAAACGATTCAATATGCGTTTGAACCCCGCGAAGTGCGTCTTCGGGGTTAGCTCGGGAAGATTCCTTGGCTTCATCATCCACCAGAGGGGAATAGACGCCAACCCAGAAAAAGTACGGGCCATAACCCGGATGCGCTCACCCCGATCCGTCAAAGAAGTACAGTGTCTCACAGGGAAACTGGCGGCACTCAGTAGGTTCATATCCAGGTCGGGCGACAAGTGCTTGCCCTTCTTCCAGGCCCTACAACAAGTCAATAACTTCGCCTGGACACCCGAGTGCGAGGAAGCCTTTGAAAACCTGAAGGTATACCTTGCTCGCTTGCCCCGACTCGCTTCCCCAGAGCCAGGAGAAACCTTGAGCCTTTACTTGGCGGCGTCAGCACGAGTAGTTAGCTCGGTGCTGATCCGAGAAACACCACCGCAGCAGCAGCCCGTATATTACGTCAGCCACATCCTCGCCGGCACCGAGGCGCGGTACCCCCCCATCGAAAGGCTAGCTCTGGCGTTGGTGAGGACAGCGCGAAAGCTACGCCCCTATTTCCAGTCCCACACAATCAAAGTCGTCACCGACCAGCCGCTGCAGAAAATCCTGTCCAAGTTCGACGTGTCGGGTCGAATGTTACGATGGTCGGTCGAGCTCAGCGAGTTTGACATTCGATACTCTCCGCGGAGCGCCATAAAAGCCCAGGTACTGGCCGACTTCATCTCTGAACTAACGCCTGAGGATTGTGCAGAGGGACGGAAAGATACCGACCGTGCTTGGACCCTGCATGTCGACGGCTCCGCCATCACCGGCGCGGCCGGAGTCGGCCTCATCCTTAAAAGCCCTACTGGGGAAACCTACGAAAGGTCCATCCAGCTGCAATTCCAAGCCATCAACAACGAAGCCGAATACGAGGCGCTACTACATGGCCTACGCCTCGCCTTGGAGATGCAGGTAGACAACCTCGAGGTATTCAACGACTCTCAGCTGGTGACAGGACACGTAAACGGGAACTACGAGGCCCGGGACCCCACGATGGCATCATACCTGGCGGAAACACAGCGGCTCGCCCGCCTCTTCAGCCGATTCTCAATCACACAAGTGCCCCGAGTCCGAAACGCGTCCGCTGACGCTTTGGCAAAAGCAGCCTCCGCACGGGGTTTAGAAAAGGCCCCCGCGACCGAGTCCATAACAGCGCCAACCATACCGTCCTGCGGCGTCGTCGAGACCCGAACCCCGCCGAACTGGATGGAGGAGATACTCCGCTTCAAGATAAATGGGGCGGAGCCCGACGACCCGGCGGCGGCAAGTCGACTGAGACGAACGGGCGCCTGGTATAGCTTGATCGGCGGGAAGCTGTACCGCAGAGGGTTCTCACAACCACTCTTGCTCTGCCTCGCGCCCCCCGAGGCCCACACCGTCCTCGCCGAGCTCCACGAGGGAATTTGTGGGGATCATATAGGGGGTCGGACCCTGGCCTTCAAGGCCCTCCGGCAGGGATACTACTGGCCAACAATGCGCCGAGACGCTGCGACATACGTACGGCAATGCCAACCGTGCCAACGGCACGCCCGACTGCAGCATCAACCGGCGGTCCCTCTCAACTCGATGGAAGTCGCTTGGCCATTCGCCCAGTGGGGGCTAGACCTCCTCGGTCCTTTCCCTCCGGCCTCGGGGCAACGTCGTTTCCTCATTGTCGGGGTGGATTATTTCACAAAATGGGTTGAGGCCGAACCACTGGCCTCCATCACCGAGAAGCAAGTCGAAGGCTTTATGTGGAAGAACATCATCACTCGGTTCGGGATCCCAAGGGCCATTATCACCGACAATGGGGCCCAGTTCAACAACGCGAAATTCAAGGCTTACTGCTCGTCGTACGGAATACGACTAAAGTTTAGCTCGGTGGCACACCCTCAGACCAACGGGCAGGCCGAGGTGATGAATCGGGCGGTTCTAGAAGGCCTCAGGAGACGAGTCACAGGCGCACTCGGAGCGTGGGTAGACGAACTACCGAGCGTTCTATGGGCGATGCGGACTACCCCGAAAACGGCTTCAGGCGAATCCCCGTTCAGCCTTGCGTTCGGGACCGAAGCAGTCCTACCGCCCGAGGTGGTATTCCCAACCTTTCGCACCTCGGATTACAAGCAAGAGGATTCCGAGGAAGGCCTGAGGGCGCGTCTGGACCTCCTCGAGGAAGGAAGGACCGAGGCCCACCTACGCGCCCTGGCCTACAAAAAGGCCGTGGCACGAATGTACAACCGAAGAGTCCGTCCTCGCCCAATCGAGATTAGAGATCTCGTTCTCCGTAAGGCGGAAGTGACCAACCCGACCCGGGCGGGAGGCAAGCTCGCACCCAACTGGGAGGGCCCGTACAGAGTCTACGATATGGTCCGAGAAGGGACCTACCGACTCGAGACCATGGAAGGGAGCCGTCTCCCGAGGACCTGGAACGCAATGCATCTGAAGAAATTCTACACGTAAGAAAGGACCAAGCGGAGATGTATATCGCGCCAGATGCGCAAGACAATAGCCAGAATAAGTCGTTTCATTTATGAAGAATTCATACAGACATTGGTTGGGCGATACAAAGACCCGAAACTCCAGCCCGACCCAAAGCAAAAAAACATCAGCACGGAGGGGGTGTCTCGGGCCCGTCATCGAAGGGGACACTCGCCGGCATGTCCACCGCCCCGTCCGCAGGATGGTCGGCGAAGGGATCCGACTCAACTCCCACTCCGGATGGCTCGAGCGGGCACGGGCACAGGCTACTCGGTAACCGAACTCGTACGTCGCCCGCCCTGACCTCACCAGGCCGCGTTCGAACCCGTCCGATGCCTTGTACTCGGCAATCGCCCTCTCTATCCGCTCGGGCAGAGCCTGTTGTTCCTCCTTCAAGGCTGCCTCGGCGGCCCAAGCGGCTGACCGCGCGGATTCGACGTCATTGGAGAGCGTCTGGAGTTCGTCGTCCAACGTTCGGGCGCGAGCCTGGCTCTCCTCCAGCTCGCCCTTCAGGCGCTTCACCTCTTCGCCCAGCGCCGCGGCGCGCTGCTCGGCCACTGCCACGACCTCCGGGCCGAACGACTGCCTCAGCTCCTGGTTCTCGAGACGAAGCGCGGCGTAAGTACTCGACTGTCGTTCGATCAGCCGCCCGGCATCAAGGACTCGATCGATCAATGCCATGGCATAGTGTTGGCCCTGCACCCAGGTCAGCATCAACACCTAAAGTAACGGACAAACGGAAGAGGCAAGGGCGTCACTCACCCACACCAAGGATTTCGCCGCCCGTTCCGCCAACACCTCCGAGGTGGAGCCATAAAGTTCTTTGGCCAGCAGCGGGTGAAGCGCCCCCCGGATAAACTCCTGAGCCGTCGACCCGTCGGCCCAAACCTTGCTGTCTGCTTTAAGCCCGGGCCACCGCGGGACGTAGGAGGCTCCTGCTGCGCCGGTAGGGAGGTTGGCCATGATCGGGGCCTGATACTCCTCGTCCCCCAACCGGCTGACACGGCACAGGTCCCGCATCGACCTCGGGCGTGCCGATGCCCCTTGAGCCGGGTCGCCACCGGCCGGCTCGGCTGCCTCTTTTCCCTTAGCGGCCCCCGCCGCTTGCCCCGACGGGGCGGTCCCCGTCAACCCCGCGGCGCCACGCTCCCGAGCGGCCGAACGCGCAGACACTTTCCTGACCGCAGTTTTCAGTTTCTTCGCCGGCCGACTCGTGTTCGGAGAAGTCGGCGCAGTCTCGGGCGCCCCCCTCTTCGGGACCTCTCCGGAGCCAGTACCGCCCTGTGGCTGAGACACAGTCGGTCGGGAGTGCGACGCCTTCTTTACGGACTGGAAGTTCACCATCCCTGCAAAAGGAGACCCGATCAGTCAGACAACACGAGACAAAGGAGAAGGGGCATGCGACGGGAAGGCAACCGTACCCCCAGCAGCCGGGCTCAACCCTACGTCGGCCAGCCACTCCTCGGTCATCTTTTTGATCATCCGAGAAGAGGACAGGATGCCCCTCAAACGATCTACATCCGCCGACTCTCTGCCTGAAAGCAACGGGCGGACGTTGTCGATCGTGCGAGAGGTCCATCCGGTGTTGAAGCCCCACCCCCGACTGCAGCTGACGAAGAAGAAGCGACTCTTCCAGCCCTTATTATTGGAAGGGGCCCCACCGATCCTGAACCCACTACGAGCGGCCAGATGATACCCACCCCGACCCCTACACAGCCGAAAGCAGGCCAGAAATAGAGCCCTGGACGGTTCTATCCCGGCCATCCTACACTCCCCAAGAAAGACGACCAAGTATCGCCAGGAATTCGGCGCCATCTGGGATGGCGAGATGCCCCAGGCACGGAGGCAGTCCTCGATTACGGGATGAAGCGGAAACCGCAACCCCGCCTCAAGAGCACCCACCGTCAGCCCGAATCCCTGAGGGAGCTGATCATACGGCCGTTGGTCCGGACGGGGGGCCCACAAGCTGTAACCCTCCGGGATACAGTAGCGAACCCGGAGCTCCTCCAAAAGCTCCTCGGTCACCACCGACTCTACGTCGTGCCACAGCTTGAGGTTTGCAAGCCGGGCGGAACTTCCCCCCACTTTTAAGGACTCGCCCCCCGGGGACAAATGCCTGACCCCGGGGCCCTCAGAAGAAGAGGTGGAGGATGAGGAAGAGGAGGAAGACGAAGACATCCTAACCTCAGAAACGATGTAGAAGGCCTGAGTCGAAGGACAAGGTGAACGAGGGACAGCAGCAACCCAACGGAGCGACAGCAGCTAAACGACGATCAGCGAAACCCCTTTAAGGAAGGCTTATATAAAATGAGCCAGAGGTAACGGTCGAGCTTCCCGAGAAAGGGGAAATCAATCACAGCCGGCAGCGCGCCTCAGCGCCCCAGATCTGCCGATCCCGCGCGACCGCGCATGATCCCTAGAAACGGCGCCACCCCCCCTCCAAAGCGCCACGTGGCGCATGACGCCGCACGATCCACTCAAGACGCCCGCGTTCCCGCCAGTAGGAAACAGCGGGGCGGTATGTCCCAAGCAATAAAGGTCCGCACCTCGAACGCAGCGCCAACGCGTGACAGCACGCAATCAGTTTCCGACCGACGACTCGACGACCTCGCCATCCCGAATCGTTCCAGTTCAGTTCCCGACCCGCGACCCCTCGATCCAGTCATTTCGAGTCGTCCCAGTTCAGGTTCCGACCTGCGACTCGACGATCCAGTCATTTCGAGTCGTTTCAGTTCAGGTTCCGACCTGCGACTCGACGATCCAGTCATTTCGAGTCGCTCTAGTGCCGTTTCCGACCGACGACTCGACGACCTCGCCGTCCCGAATCGCTCCGGTTCAGTTCCCGACCCGCGACCCCTCGATCCAGTCATTTCGAGTCGTTTCAGTTCAGGTTCCGACCTGCGACTCGACGATCCAGTCATTTCGAGTCGCTCCAGTGCCGTTTCCGACCAACGACTCGACAAACTCGCCGTCCCGAATCGTTCCAGTTCAGTTCCCGACCCACGACCCCTCGATCCAATCATTTCGAGTCGTCCCAGTTCAGGTTCCGACCTGCGACTCGACGATCCAGTCATTTCGAGTTGCTCCAGTGCCGTTTCCGACCAACGACTCGACGACCTCGCCGTCCCGAATCGCTCCAGTTCAGTTCCCGACCCTCGACCCCTCGATCCAGTCATTCCGAGTCGCTCGGACTTATGGTTTCCCTGTCCAAACGCACGAGGGCGCCCTCCGTCCGCGAAACTCAAAAGACCAATGCAGCAAACCTCCGCCTGGGGGGGGGGGAAGTGATAGGGGAATCACCATGAAAGTCAACGGGGACGCGGACCATGACCCCAGCCATCCCAGGGCGGGACAGTAGAAAAGACTCCCCTCAGGGAGTGATGACGACGCAACATGTCACGCCATCCTCCGCGCGCAGGCCGCACCCTGTCCGAGTGTACGGGCATTAATGTCGACCCGACGTCTCCAACGTCACCCCCTCAGCCAGCGACTCCCTCGCCCATACCCTGCGATCGGATGATCCGACACGCCACCCTAATGGCAACGTCAAATCCAGTCAGAGGCACGACCCCGTTCTGACAAGCAGGAACACCGGGTAATATCAGACCGAAACTATAAGAGTCCGGGGCCAAAAAGGCCAGGGAGGAGGGGGGGAGGAACCCCTTTTGATTCACTAACAAGACCGTCGGAGGGGTCGGGCCCAGAAGACGGTCCGACCTTTGTGCAGGTACTCGGCGACCACGTTGCCAGGGGATTGCAGCTGACCACCTCGGGGGATCACCCGCGGATCGACCGACCGTGATCACCCACCCCGAAGACACCAGGAGGCTCTACGCGCGATCTTCGGCATCCGGACCCCTGAACCAAGCCGTAACGTCCCGAGGTCACGGCTTAAACAGGTGCAGACGGCATCACCATTAACCTGAGTCATTTCCTATAATAACCCCATTCTATGTGGTGTAGGATATCGAGTTATATGGAGCGATCCAACTTCCCCAATTTGGGGTCTTCTCATCGATCTCAACGCATAACTAAACCTCCGAACAATGGAAAGTCAACTCAGTCGTGAAGAAAGTACATTTATTTATTTACATTTCTATCAAGTTTCCTACCGTCGGATCTAATGAATGAAGACCGTCGGATCTAGGTCATTTTTTAGGGGCGACCGCTCCTTTTTATAGGCCTCTCCGAACGGCGGTGTGGGTTTTGCTGGGTTTCGGTCGCCTTCACCTCACCTTGAGAGAAAAGGCGGCGGAGAGTGATCGTGAGGCGAGATGGTGCAGCGATTAACCTACAGGAAAAGGCACAGCTATGCCACCAAGTCGAATCAGACTAGGGTCGTCAAAACCCCAGGTAAAGATCCAGTCTCGCTATCGTCTTTTAGGTTCGTCGATGGGCTGCTTATTAGTTGGCTGTTGTGAAATCGTCGTCTTTCGTTTTCTATGATCATGTTTGGCTTCGATCCTGATGATATGCGACTAGGGTTTATGGATCGTATCTACGGGAAGATCTGGTTTGTTAACTCGTTTTGATTCGGAAATGTAGGTGGGAGGCTTGTGTATCAGTACACGAACAAGCGAGCTAGTGGGCCGAAATGCCCTGTCACTGGCAAGAGGATCCAAGGGGTATGCAATTCCGTTGTTTTGTAACTCTCTCGACTAAATTAGTGCTGAGGCATAGTCTCGCGGACACTCAACTCATTATCGTTTTTCTTTGTCTGCTAAATCATAAATAATTGTAGTTCAAATGCCTGTATTTTTATTGTCGAAATGTACCATGCCAGCATTTCTTGTGTTTGTGTGTATATTTATACCAAGTGCTTACTTTTGTGTCTGCATCAGGATATCTTAGTTTGTTGCCTCGTAATGGACAAATATTTCTCACATGTTTTCTAATTTTATTTTTGTACCAGGACATTCTTGGACTTTGGATGAGTTATAAATATCATTTCATTTCCTTTGGTAATTCTATAACCCAAAATGAGAAGATGAATGAACAACAGCATAAACAAACATAAAATGGGACATATCTGTCGAAGAACAAAATCAGCATGCCTATTTTGTTTCATGATCTTTAGCATACATTACAATTTTGATATTTAAGTATATTACCTAAGCATATTGTTTATTTCTTTCTCTTCCTGTATCTTGAGGTGTTTTTCTTTTTATGATATTGCTAGTGGTATTTTATGATGCTCACATGGTGTAATGTCATGTCATAAGTGTAATGGTGCAATGTGAAATGCTTTCATATGGCATATTTTTGGAAGTTCAGAGTATGATGATGAAGTTCTTGTTTCGTTTAAATCATTATCCTTTTGTTAATCAAAGTGTTACATTTGTACTGTTGATCAAAGTTATTTTTTTTCTTCCTCTTTTATCAAAGGATGACTGGTTGTTTTGTTTTTTCAGATTCCTCACCTAAGACCAGCTGAGTATAAGAGATCTAGATTGTCCCGTAACCAGAGGACTGTGAACCGTGCTTATGGTGGGGTGTTATCTGGAAGCGCCGTCAGGGAAAGGTCGGTGATCATCACTTAAGCTAAGCCTCTCTGAGCTGATCATGATTGTTCTTTCTTATTTCTCATATTTGTGTTATTTCTTTGTTGGATTTGTAGGATCATTCGGGCATTCTTGGTCGAAGAACAGAAGATTGTCAAAAAGGTTTTGAAGATCCAGAAGGCCAAAGAGAAGCAAGCCTCAAAGAGCTAAGGCATGAAAGCAGGCTTCAAATATTTAAGAGTTTTGTTTTATCTTGAAAATTTTGTTCCGATTCATTAAGTGCTATTGTTCTGTCCACTAGAATTTTTGGTAATATGGTCTGTTCCATTGTTTGCCTATTTATGGTTGTACTTCATGCTTGAACCAGTTTAACTTTTTCTTGAATTTATAATCAGTAGTATTTTACGATACATCATTGTGATTTTTGTTTTTTCTTAGTCAGGTCATGACTGTGTTTTATTGATTCCTGCTTGCTTCATTTTTTTCACTGATGGGCCAATTTTTTTATGTTGAAATTTCCTTCAGGAGCCGTTTGTACAAGATGAGCTGCTGGGACTCATCTGATACTTAGATCAGTAGAGTGTATATTTCATGCCTTGATTTTGTTTCAAACTTGTTATCATTGTAGTTAATCGAGGCTGTGACAAGTCCATCCCTTTCTGGCTTGTTACAGTAGGTTGTGTTCTGGGAGGTCTGTTTTGCCTCTTTTATTTGTGTCACATCATCATGTTTTACTAATAACATAGTAGAATCTAATGTGTCAGTGGCATCTGCATGGATGATACGAAGGTATCCATGGTAACATCCTTTGTTTGCCGGCACATCGATGACTTAACGTACATGTCTTATAAGAGAATTTTAGATACTCGATCAAATATCGAGCTACGAAAAGCAGGATGTGATCTTTCCAATGTTCTAGTCAATTCTAGAATGAAAACTAAAAAAAATTGAGTAAGCAATAACCAATCTAAATTACTAAGATCTTATAGATTTTTTGTAATAAATTTTAATTAAAACAATGTTTTATGTTATAAGTAAAATATTTTTTAATATTTGATATTAGATTATATCTATGTACCTCAATCGTTGATTAGGCCTTGTTGTTTTTTACTGAGTACGTTGTCACGTATCAAGCAATGATTCGACCATCAACTACAAACATATAGTCAACATATTATATATTTTTTAATATAAAAAAAAAGTAATTAAGAGGGATTAGATGAATAATGAAACAAAATAAAACTCTTGCGTATGCCAAAGCTCGTGAAGTGGCAGCACGTGGAATGTTGGACGAGAGGTCCGTCCTTCTTTTTTGTTATAACGCTTGATGGAGGAGGGCTCAGAATCGGGCACCGAAGATGCGTGCGGGGATTGCTCTTACACGAAATATTGCCTCGAGAGAATAGAGAGAGATCACATACGATCTGTTTAGATCCTACGATTAAGATTGTATACTATATTTCTGGCATCTTTTAACATCTTTCTTCCACCGACAACTGTTTCGGCGTTCAATGTACGTTCCCAACTTCCCACCAAATGTTGATACCACGTGTCTAAATACACCACCTTTGAAACTTACACGTGATTTCGTCCATTTTAAAAAATTATTAATAAAAAAATATTCCCTCAATAATAGCACGATCATGAAGAAAATATGGACACTACCCGAATATAATGCGAAATATCCTGAAAACAACGAGATATGAGACATTTCTCACCTATCACAAAAATATTTACTCGATTGATTCTCTATGATTTCATATATTAATCAAGATCGTTTACTATTTATTTTATTAAAATTACTACATATTACTATTTTATCAATCTACATAGAATTACGTCCAAAATCTCACTTAGACTCAACTTTCGTATTGATCAATCATGGGACGAGCGTTCGAATCTATATCAGACTTCACCTCAATCACATCAATTTTGTTAACCAAATCGAGTTGATTGGACATCACCAATATTATCATCATCAATTATATTAGATCATCGTCCGGTTAAAACCTAATGCACGGATGAATTCCGGTGAATTTTCTGTGTGCACACCGACCTTAATCATTGAGACGGACGCCGTGGCAAATTTGTCCGATTTGCACATGGAAGGAGGGAAAAAGCGGTAGCGCGGCTTGTCGCAGCCGACCACTGAGTTGGACTTCTCCATGTCACCTAATGAGTTGGCTTCTCATGCTGTGTGCCACTTAAGAAATTGGACCCGACAGTTTCTATGGCGGCTTGCGAGAAACGAAGCCTTCACTTTCACAAGCGACAGCCCTCACGTGGCACGCCGACGACCGACGACCGACGACCGACGTGATGGGCACACCTTAATCAGCTGGATTTCCATTTCTATTAGTTAATTAGAGTTTTGGTCAGGTTGGATTCGGATGTCACCTGTCGCGGATCCTAACCCGTTTCGGGAAACGGTAAGACGCCGCACGTGTAGATTTTACTGGATTCTATGCTCAGGTTAGGATCCTATGATAGCACATTCGACATGGGAGCAAGGTTTATGACGTACGTAATCGAGCATGTGTAAACATAAAATTTAACCTTACATTATTATAATATATATATATATATATATAATCAAAATCTAAAATTAAATAGTAATATATCTAAATTTTATGATACATATTTTTCAATATCATTTAGAAAATTTTTATATCTACGACACATCGTCATCGGATCTAAGTTATAATGATACTTATCTATAAAAAGAAATAAACTTAATTTTTTTCTCTTCTTATCTTTTATAGACGAGCACAGGGGATCACAATTAGTAATTCGAAAAGTTCATATCAAAATTATATCGTATAAAATTATATCATAATTAGACTTTTTTTATTGATCAATAATCATATATATAAAATATATCTTATATAATTAAATGATATCATATAATCTAATAATATAAAAATAAAACTAAAATATAATTATAATAATTGATAATGGATGTATAGCACAAAGTCCAATAAATAATTGATTGATTGAAAAATTTGCAACTCCAAATTTTAAACCCATACCCAACTCACTTTGATTATATATATGGTTTAGAAAAATCAAACTAAAATAGAAAACCATTCTATACCATTTCCAACGTCACTGTTTCCCGAAGAATGATCGGTGCTATAGTCTATATGATCATGCTAGTTGGGATTAATATATATATTAGATTTGATATCAATTTAATTTAGAAGTTTAAGTATATTAAGATATGAGTCGATCTCAATATATATTATCCGTTATTTTAAATCTTATCATTTAGGATTATTCTATAGTTCTTTCTATTTCTCTCTTCGTACTTGAATATTATTGATATATATTTAGTGCATCAAGGCATCAAAATTCATGCATCAAGATAACATGGTGGAACGTCGATCGCCTTCTTCCAATGTGACACTTACAACCTCGGAATAACCAAAATTTTCTAGTGCGAGCTAATACATCCTTCCATTGACCACTTTCACTTCTATTCCTTTTACGATTTTGATCTCGAGTTTTTTCTTTTCTTCCTCGAAGTGAGCCTTTCTATTGGCTTTGTAAACCGTGGGACTACTCCGCCGCACATTCACTTTCCTAGTCCAAATGGACTGAGCGCTGCTTTGTCTTGTTGGGCACGGAATTCGGTACAAAACGCCGAGAAGAAAGCTGTGGTGACAGCTCCCTCGCACCTTCCGAGGTTGAAGCGACGACGATCCCCTCGCTGTACCATCTGCTGCTTGACGCGTCATTTGGACTGCTCCCCATGTAAGCAATCTCAATTTAGCCTTGATTAGGCCTCATCAACGTGAATTAGCTACAAATGATTCCAATTAGCGGTGTTTAATTCTCTCAAAGAGACACTTGGAACACTTAACGTAGCTCATGCCCATGCCATGTTACTCCTATCACCGAATCAACGATCCTACACGTTTAGTTTGGGCTCGTTCATTGCTATGGTGGTCCTGCTTGCATCACAAAGATCGAAAGATAACACGCCTCATTGCTGTCCCATGGACACACGAGAACGAAAGAGACACACGGCTCCAAGAATCTTCTCCAGTGCTTGGCTAGCTGGATAACATGCACACAGCTCTTTTATCTCGCCCACATCTGAACCATGTGGCAGTGTATGATCCAAAACTGGCCTCTGGCCAGCTTTACGTGCGGAGATTGGAGAAGGAGGTATACCAGTTTCTATCTATCTGTCTATAAATATATACCAGGCGGCAGACTGGTGTCTTACACTTGCATCCTTCTTCTTCAGCCATGGCTTCCTTCCCCGGTGGTTTCCTCGCGGTCGCCATCCTTTCTCTGCTGGCGAGCGCCGCCCGCGCGCAGCTGTCGCCGGCCTTCTACGCGACGACGTGCCCCAACCTGGAGACCATCGTTCGGTCGGTCATGGCCCAAGTCGTCGCCCAGGATCCTCGGATGGGCGCCTCCATGATTCGCCTCTTCTTCCATGACTGCTTTGTGAATGTAAGTTCACTTCCCTAATTCCTCTCCTTCCTCCTTTTTTTTTCTTGCTCATCTGAAAACTTTGCTTGCCCTGTGAGGAGTTCAGAAGAGATGCACTGTGACCACCAGCTGTCCCTCTATTCTCCTAATCAAATCACAGAAATCACTTCTCACATGCACGAAGCACTTCCAGCTAACACGCGGTCGGTCGATGAGCACGCGGTTTTGGTACGCGTGCAGCTTGGAACGAATGTTGAGGACCACGATCATAGTAATCTTTTAATGTCTGCGTTCAATATCGACAAGACTATTAAACCACACAGATCAATGGGGAGTAACCTATGCCGTAAAACGAAGCATCCTACACAATTTTTCGATGCTAAAATGGCTTCTCGTTTCTGCCGTTTAAAGCAACACCAGGATGGAGATGTGAGCTTTAGATTCGCTTTAAGATGCACTCACACACCATTGATCCTTTTATGTCGGTTAATTTGATTGGCTAGCTTAGTTTGGAACGTCTGGAGTCAAAGTTTCCGATCTATATTAATTATTGGACCGGTCATCTTTTTTGTCGTTATTAGGCAACCGAGTGGTGTAAGGGAGTCGTATCGATGAGGCGCCGCCCCCCCTACGTTGGGCTCGCGGGGGAGCAGAAGCAAAGATGTACTTTTGAGTCGGTTGATATCAACGTGTCGTCTGATGATAGCGAAATCCGTCGTCCCATACATTCATTATTATTTCTGGACAATGCTTCTCAATCAATCGTGTACGATTGACTCCATGAAATAGACCCAAGTAGTTATCCAGCTGTATCCTAACATGAATCCCGATCAAACACGCAAGTCGGTGGACGGCGTCAATTGTGATGCTCTGTCCTTGTATAGTTGACTACGTTTGACTACCACATTATGCTGAGCAGCAAGAACTTAGAATTCACATGCGAGGAATAGGATTCACGCACCGTCGTCGTTGTTTCTTGGGACGATTGGAGTTGCTGATGAAGCTGATGGTTTGCACTCCTCAGGGCTGCGATGCATCCGTCCTCCTGGACGACACACCGACGATGGCCGGCGAGAAGAACGCGATGGGGAACATGAACTCCCTCCGCGGCTACGAAGTCGTCGACGCCATTAAATCCAGAGTGGAGGCGGCATGCCGGGCGACGGTGTCCTGCGCCGACGTCGTCGCCCTCGCCGCGAGGGATTCGGTGAGCCTGGTGAGCGCCACCGGATATTTATTTCCTTTGGCAATTCGGCTTCGATTCCCACGTAAAACTGACGCATGCCGGATGCCATGCAGCTCGGGGGGCCGTCCTGGACGGTGACGCTGGGCCGGCGCGACGCGAGGGTCGCGAGCAAGGACGCCGCCAACGCCAACCTCCCGCCGGCCTCCGACAACCTCAGCAGTCTCATCAGTAAGTTCGCAGCAAAGGGCCTCGACCTGCGGGACCTGACGGCGCTCTCCGGCGCGCACACCGTTGGCGTGGCGAAGTGCAGCAGCTTCCGGCCCCACGTGTACAGCGACGCCAACGTCGACCCCGGGTTCGCCCTGTTCCGGAAGCGGCTCTGCCCGACCGTCGGCGGCGACGCAAACCTGGCGCCACTGGACCCCACCAGCCCGAACCGGTTCGACGTCAGCTACTACCGCGACCTGATGGCCCGAAGGGCGCTGCTGCACTCCGACCAGGAGCTGTTCAACGGCGGGCCAGCGGATGAGCTGGTGCGGCTGTACAGCTCCAACGGCGGGGCTTTCGACAGGGACTTCGCGGCGGCCATGGTGAAGCTGGGCAACATTAGCCCCTTGACGGGGTCCGCCGGGGAGATCAGATTGAATTGCCGGAAGGCGAACTGATGATATTGCACGAATTCTTTACTGCAAGTAGTCATACAACATTTTTATACGTGTACGTATGCAGAAAGAATTTGTGAAGACTACCCATTCGGGAGTCGGATTTTATTATTTCTTGATTCGTGTGGTGACTGTCTCGGGCGTGCGTTAATTGCTACGGTGGTCCTGCTTGCATCTCAAAGGTCTCAAGATAACATGCGGCATGGCTGTCCCATGCACACACGAGAACGAAAGAGAGACAGACACATTATCCCCGTGAATCTTCTTCCGGTGTTTGGCTAGCTGGATGACACGCACAAAGCTCTTTTATCTCGCCCACATCTGAACCATGTGACAGTGTTACCAGGAAAATGTTCACACCCACCCCAAATCCTAACTCGACAAATGGTAATATACGTGGCAACACAGTCGGTAGTAACAGGGTGAGACCCGGTCAATAATCAGATATGTGAATATTAATCTAAAATAATGATTAAATTTTTTTATCTATATCTAGAAATGATAGGTAATCAAGATCGATTATTATTTACTAAATTTATTCCATGCTTATAGGGTGAACTCACTCAATCTCTATCTTCGTATAAGTCGGTCGAGCACTCATTTGAATCCATCTCAAACCTCGAGGAGCATATGAGATACCCTTTGGTCACCTCATATATCTTACACATATAAGTCTGAATCGATTCAAGTTAATTTAGACATCATAGATTTATCCTTATTATTTTATTATTAAAAGGAGGGCATATGTCGTAAGCATATCAACACGTCAATCCACTCAACGAATGCTTGAGCAATAGTGCATTGCCCCTAACCCATATCAGCTTTACCTTGAGGGGGTAGCGGTTGATGTTCTTAACCCTCGTCACTACCACTTGACATAGATCCAAATGCAATACTTGCACCTATTCAATGATCATAACATTTTTGAATTGATATAGATAGCCACCCACATGTTGGTCCCAATCAAGGTTTTTTAAAACTTAAAACAATAGGTTCAAACGCCGACGAGATGTTATAGTTTGTCATACCTTCATTCTCCCATTGTTGAGTTTACCGAACCTCATCATCCTCGATCTACTATGCCTCAATATTACCCTAAATATATTAGAGAATTCAATATAGTACACCTTTTAAACAACTACAACAAATGGATTAACACTTGGAGGATATCCACTTAACTAAAGGGGAAGAGGGGTGGGGGGGGGGGGGGGGGATCCCACCAACCAGACCTTAGTTGAGTTCCTATTTGTCCAAAAGATTCAAAAGGAACCGATCCTAATAAGCTTTCGATTTATTAACCCTAGAAGTGTTTGACATAGTTGCAGACCCAACGGAGCATGTCATAGCTTTCCATGCTCAGATGATATTGTATAACATGTTAAATGCCTTAATATGTCATACATTCTATATAACAGTATGAGGTATGACTTGAGAATGATACATTGGCCTCAAACAGACTTTATTGCCCTCCCCCCATAGTTCTCACACAAGTGTTCACGATGGAACTCAAGCCCTCTCAACTTTTTTGATTATATATTAACCAATATTGAAGCAATAGTCTTAAGAAAGCACAAGCAATCACATAAATGATTGAAGTAGGAGCAACTAGCCCCAACTCCAACTCGACATTATCTTAGTGAAGGGGACCCAATTGAGTTGGACCATCTTACCCGAGGCCGAAGCTAACCCCCTTCAACATGTTGTAAAGCAAGGTATTCCTCTAAACGAAAGAGAATGGGCTATTGCAAAGCTATTACCCGACGAGGTCACCGTTAGTTAGAAGAGATAAATCAAAGTATTATAAGATCTAACTAGATCATGATCACAACACCAAGGATTATCTTTATTTGAAAGAGCAAATCAAGGAGCTTATCCATTAAGAATACATTGGACACATTGTGCATAGGTATTTAGAACCCTCGTTTTAAATATAGGGGTCAATGAAAAGATAAATCAATATTATAATCGATGGATTGACCTTATGAGGGGATAATTTATTGTCCCGTAAAACTTATGTAGAGTCAACACTGAGAAGTGTCAAAAGATGAAGAGTCACTGAAGATAATATTTGACGAAGAAGTAGTTCATCTCAATATGAATTGTAATTATGCGTTAAGGATCTCATTAAGAATGATCGGCACTCTGGTATATAGTTATGGTGATATCCTCTATTATAATATTTTTCAAAAATTAGGTCCATTGACCAACAATCCAACCCAGATGTTCTCTTCTTTAATGGGATTCACTAATTATTCTATCTCTCCCTTTGGCACCATCAATCTCTATATAATGTTCGAGATGGAGCCCTACTCCAAGGCGATATCGACGAAATTTATAATAATAGACATCCCTTTAGTGAACAACGTGATCATCGGTTGACAAACATTAAACTTGAGTAGTAGTATCAACCTATTATATGTTAATGAAGTTTTCAATAGAATTAATCATTGGAGAGCTAATGAGAAATGCAAAAGAGTTGCACCAATATTATTAGCTTATGATGATCTTCCTTTAAAAAAAAAAAAAAAAGTCATTATAAGGTATTCTCGATAGGTCCATGGGCCACTATAAAATTTGCACTTCGGATGAGCCACCCATTTTGGGATCACGAGAACAATAATTATTGATAATAAAACTCAATTTTACAATACCGAATTCAAAAAAATATATTAGACTTATGACATCTAATTATGTTAGACCAATGTGCTAATAAGAAAATAATTATCACAATCGTCAAAGAGTTTAAAAAGTGAGTCGTGGGGACGAAGAACACATAAATTGACAAATCACCCAGTATCCTAAACAACCCCAAAGATCAGATCAAGAGAGTTCCTATTCAATCTAGCCTTTGGTACCATGACCTTGTGTTGAGTGGTTCGCCAAGGCAACTTGACTCCAAGCCGGCCTCGATCTCATCGGTAAATTCCAAGCCTAAGCGCACTTTGAAGATGCTAAAACCAGCCATTGAGTTAAAATGCGCTTTATGCACTCATCATATTTCTTCAATTGGATCGAAATCAAACCACACGTCTTATTTCGACCAAATGTTATAGACCAAGAATTTATCGAGGATTTGCTTGGGAAACAATGACCTATGGCTTAATAAAACCAGATGTTAGTAGGAAACCAGACGTCATTACCACCCAAATTGTCATAGACATAAATCAAAAGGAAACGTGAGTTGATAGATGGATACCTCTCACCGAAACATCCATTAAACTTCCAAAAATGGTCCATATTGTGTTGTAAACCACTGGACTCAGTCAGACCAATTAATAACAGTGGAAATGCAGTATCTATAGCAGCAGTTCGCCGCACGGCACTCCTCTCATCTTCGGCTCAGAGCATCAGGATGCCGTAGCGATCTCCATCCTCTCATCCTCAGCTCAGAGCATCAGGCTATACAGTACCAACGGTGCGGCGGTCGCTCGGGACTTTGCAGCGGCCATGGTGAAGATGGGAGCTGTCAGCCCGCTGACTGGAACGATGGGAGAGATCAGATTGAACTGCAGAAGAAGAGTGAACTAATTCGTCCGTGGAAAGTTTGCGACCTTAATTTGGAATAAGGATTATTGTTTATCTGTCTACTTTGTTTGGGACTCTCATCCGGTTAACAGCAGCAGCTACTGGGGAGGGGATTGTTTGCTTGTTGTTTTATCTCAACACATATCAATAATGTTGATGAGATAATCGAACCAATCGTTCCAAGTGGAACAATAAATAGTCAGAGCCATGTCGAAGATGCCAACGCCATCTTCGCCCCTTGCGATGCCGCTTTGTTTGATTTGTTAGGCCGTGATGTCTCGGTATTGCTGGGTGATGCCGCGACGTTTACCGGTGAGAAGCATGCTTACCCCAACCGCAACGTTTCAACAGCACGTTTTTTGTGTTAGGTTCCATTTGTTTTTCATTTATATAGAGAAAAAGTACCGAGGACATACAGGCGGTGGGCCCGCGCTTGTCAACTACCTGCTTTTGACTGGCTCCAGCGTGATGGGTCCGACACAAAGACCGTCGGCTCTCCCTTTCACAGGGAAGGTAGGTTGCGGGTCTATGACAGCAAGTAATAAACGCGACGGATCTGGTTCGAAAGCAGGCGGCCGAATCTTCTTGGCCCATCAACTGAGGACCCAGCTTTGTGGGCCAAGCGAAGCGAGAGTCGAAGAACATAAATACGTCTCGTTCTAGGTTTCCACTCGCCCCCGACGGTTCCGTCCCTCTCTTTAGCTGTCGTCCCGTCGCCGCACGCGATCTCGTTGATTCGTCGAGTGGAGATGGCGGAGGGGAAGCCCAAGAGCCGCCAGTCCGGAGTCTGGAGCACCATCAAGCCCTTTGTCAATGGCGGCGCCTCCGGCATGCTCGCCACCTGCGTCATCCAGCCCATCGATATGGTCAAGGTATACCGCAGATCTTCCTTCCCCTCATCCGGTCCTAGGTTCGATGCGCTTTTGCTCTTATTCATCGAAATATGATCATGATAAATGTTGTGTTTTCTGGGGAATCTGAGAGCTTGTATTTTTTGGAAAATGGTGTTCTTCTTTCGTGCTAGAAAGCTCATATTTTTACGAGATTTAGCGATGGCCTCTCTGTGGATCTGTGATCTAATTCTAGCTTGGTCTTTTTTGAGTTACGATCCGGTGGTTTGAAGAATATTGTATGAATTTCAGGTGAGGATCCAGCTGGGTCAGGGGTCAGCTGTCCAAGTTACGAAGAACATGCTTGCCAACGAAGGATTTGGCTCCTTTTACAAGGTTCGCTTAACGTGATTTGTTTTCTGCCACAATATAAATGCCAACTCGCTGTTTATTGGAGTCATGTTTTCATGTTTTGGATCATTTTTCATCATTCTGGTGTGTTGTTCTGAGACAGGGACTATCAGCTGGTTTACTAAGGCAAGCTACTTATACGACTGCACGATTGGGTTCCTTTAGGTATTTTTTTTTCTTCAATTTTTCTCGAAATGGTCTTATTTCACAATTAGTTAAGCCTGCATACTGGATTTTTTTTTCTGAGGATTTGGCATTTATTGGCATCGTTTATAAATCAAAACTGATCCAAATTGCTTAACCTGTGCTTGAGGTTTGCAAAGGCTTAGATAATTAGCCGAACTGGTAGAATGTGTTAGATTTGCAGAAATGTTGTCGATTCTACATATTGGATGGCGTTTAAGGTGACCAGTTAAAAGATGAGTTCAAGGTGGTTGCGCCATTTTTGGTATTCATGTTTTATACTTATTCTGGTTGAATGACTTCAATTTTTACTCTAAGCAAAATGGTCAACTGGACAAGATTGATCCTTGATAATCTTATTTGGAAATTTTTGGAAACAAGTTGAGATTGCAAATGAAGCTATACTATTGTGGTTGCGTCATAAATTTCTTTTAAGAAGTTTCTTCTACTTTCTATGGACTTTCCATAGAGTCTCCTCTCGGACGAAGATGGTATGGCGTGGATTAACTTGATTGTGTTTGTGTGGCCTACATTCCATGTTGATGATTAGTTAGCAAATTTGTAAAATTCAACCTAATCTAAAGGATTTTATAAAATTAAAAATGACTATAGTGTACAAGGATCCCACCAATGTGGATTTTGAGGAGAATCAACGTGCATAATCTTTTGCAAATAAAGAGGTGGTTTCGGTGACTCAAATCTTGGTCACCCTTGTCACCATAGAGCAACCTTCTTGTTGCACCATACCCTATATCGGATTTGGCAACCGGATATTATTATTCTTCTTTTAGTTTAAATTGAAATGGATATACTTGATTACTAATGTCACAAAGTTTGGCTCTGTATATAAATACAAGTCATTATTCTTGTTGATTATTTTCAATCACCTGTTGGCCCCCGTTTTTGTTTAGGGTGCTGACAAACAAAGCTGTCGAGGCTAATGATGGCAAGCCACTGCCTTTGCTTCAGAAAGCTGCTATTGGTCTTACAGCCGGAGCAATTGGAGCAAGTGTTGGAAGCCCAGCTGATTTAGCACTCATCAGGATGCAAGCTGATGCAACTTTACCTGCAGCACAACGAAGAAACTACAAAAATGCTTTCCATGCACTCTATCGTATCATTGCTGATGAAGGGGTTTTGGCTCTATGGAAAGGTGCAGGTCCTACAGTAGTACGAGCGATGTCGTTAAATATGGGTATGCTTGCATCATATGATCAGAGCATTGAGCTATTCAGGGATTCTCTTGGTTTTGGTGAAGTTAGCACTGTAATTGGTAAGATGCAAAGCAATAATGCCATCTGGTCTATTGATCTTTCTTTATGGAATATTGATGACTTTTGCAAGTGATAGTCCTCCTAACATTTCAATATATGGTTCTTGATCTGGTGGATATCCTTTGTGTTATGAAATCTGCTTTATGGATGTTGAGTCTCTAAATTAAATATAGCTTCCTACATCAGAGGTTTTTTAAAATTGTATTCACCTAAGAATATTTCAGGATGTCTCGTCAGATAGTTTTTGATCATTCTAAAATTTTAGATCTTGGTTACAAGATATTAGCATTTGAGGTTTCATAGCAAGCACCACCTCTGCTATAAAATCAATGATAATCTAGAGTAGCTCCTAGAAGATTGTTGTGATCTCTGGTGTACTTCAAACTGTCTTTTAAACTTGAAAGGCTAGATCTTTAGCCAAACATTAATTGTTTGGAAAGACTTTGGTGTTGATAATGGTTGCTTTTCATAAAGTTTGCTTTTGATTTAATGTGGTGATACTTCTTTGCTCTGCATCAGTTTCATGAATAATCTTGTATGTGTTTTATAAATTTAATTTTTCTTGCAGATGTTTTCACTTTGCTTGTGTAGGTGTGATCATTCTTTTTTTAAATGGCTTAGTAGCTCTTGTAGATTGCAAGTTATATTTTGAATATCTATTGTTCTGGTAATTCTTTTTTCTGGCATATCTTCTCATTTTTACTTGTCAAGTATGGTTATGGTGTTCAACTCATGCATTTAATTGACAGAAGTTACAATAGTTTAAGTAGGAATTGATCTGGAATTTGTCTCTATGGACTTCTTGAACTTTGCATATTTAACACCTATACCAAGTTTTATCTTTCGGTAATATAATTATGAATTTTAAAATGTGCCCATATGGCAATATTTAGTACTTCTGCTGCTGATTGTCCTGATGCTACTCTATTTTCATTTCAGGGGCAAGTGCTGTTTCAGGGTTCTTTGCATCTGCTTGCAGTTTACCATTTGATTATGTGAAGACACAAATACAGAAGATGCAGCCTGATGCCACTGGGAAGTATCCTTACACTGGTTCTTTGGACTGTGTGATGAAGACCTTAAAGTCTGGCGGGCCTTTCAAATTCTACACCGGATTTCCCGTCTACTGTGTCCGAATTGCTCCACACGTCATGGTAAAGCTTTGTCACTTGTAGGAAAAATGTATTGCTGTCGGTCTGTGAACACATTGAATGGTTTATTTTTCTGGATTCTTAAAAAGAGGTTGTTTTGCAGATGACGTGGATATTCTTGAATCAAATTCAGAAGGCTCAGCAAGCAGTGGGCTTATAGAAATCCACTTAATTGGGAATGGTATAAGTCGAATTTAATTGTTTTGGAATAATATCATTGAACACAGGCTGGTTTTGATGCCATGACAGCCTTTGGTTTGACACCATTTAGCCGTGTGTGATTGTTGTTGTGTTGGGGAAGTAGTTCCATACATTTTTTTTAGGTCGATACTCGAGTCGAGTGGCAGGCAGTACAAGATACTCGCCTCGTTGTATTTCTCCATTAAGAAGGATCTCAGATCTCATTTTCTTAATATCATCATGACTGTTGGTTATGAGTTCTTCTTGGAATCACTGCTGAAGATAATTATGATGATGTGCAGCTTGTAACAATAGGCTTTTTTTATGCCTCATTTCATACAGGACGGAACCTTAGATGGACTTTTATAGGTATATGTATGCGGCAGATAACGGAGAGACCTGCGATCCTGAGTTTGTTGTGAATCACGATGTATACAAATGAAGCGTTGCATTCTTTGTTTTAGTGCTATAGAGATTATGATTGGTCAATCAAGGTCAAATCAAATTAAACCTGAAGCAATTGAGACTACGAATCTATAATAGATTTGTCTCCATATGCTCTTTTAGGTGAATATTCGAGTTAATCCGAGTCGGGTTCCGGATTGCAGGGTTGACGGTCCGGATCTGGTTCGGGACAAGAAATGATCTTCCTAAGCCGGGTTTAGTCAGGTCCGTCCGGCCCGACGGTTTTACAATCGTCTGACTCGAGCCTGATCTGTTTCCGAATCCATGGACTGCCCCCTTAAACCAGTCCAAGAGGCCCATCTACGTACGCATCATTTAGGGCGTGGGCGTGCCCCGTGACGAGAGACGGAGCGCTACGCGACGCGATCGCCATGGTTCAGGGGGAAGTCGGCACCAAGCTCGTCCGGTTGTTATACTTTGTCGGAGCCGGAAGTATCTCCTTTTCCCTCTCTACCTGCGCCTCATATGTTCTTTCCTTCTACCTCGTCACTAACCTTTCTAATCGCGTAAAATAATGCTCTATTCGATCTCTTGCGCCTCAGTTATCTGCACCAAGGGGATCAACCTATGGCGTGATTACGAACGGAAGGCCGCCGCCACAAGTATGGCCGAGATGGCAACACAGACGCCAGCGAAGATCGTCAATGGACCAGACGCAGCTGCCTCAAATTCTTGATTCCCGGGTTAGGGTTTCTTATTTCTGGCTGTAGTGGTTCTTGCAATGCGAGGGTTTCACGCTTGCTGTTTATTGGATGCTTGATGCAACCAATCATTGTCATCTTGAGTTAATTCTGGATCTGTATATTTGCTTTCTCTTGAAAAGGCCTACATAAATAAGACATGCTGTAGATTGCTTTTCTTTCCGTATACTTGAATAGTGGAGCATGCTCTACGTATTTCCTTTCACTTGTTCACCTTAATCGGTACCTGAACTGTTAACTGTGGAAATATTTGACTGAGTTTGCTGCAGTAGAATGTTGTTTCTTGTTGGCAGCGAAGAGCCAAAGTCGGCGAAAGGAACTCTGCCATCAATTTGAGTTTGATAGTTATTATAATCTTCACCAGTTTGCTAAGAGTAAGATGCTAGGCCGTACTAGCGGAGAGTATGCATAAGATGAGTACAACAAAAGGCACGACATATTACCTTGAATAGTTTGAGGCTGTATAGCTTATGCCAAATGATACTTAGACCACTTTGGAGGATGAGCCAAAAGGATCTATGATGGAGATGACGAATGGATTTTGATATGTTCATGACATGGTAATGTAGAGTTTCAGGTCAGAGAGACATTTATCTTTCTCTTTTGGCCGTTGAGGAGGAAAATGGGATGATACCTACTTGATGGCTAACTTGTAGTTCTAGTGTAAGTCACAATGTAATGTTAATTCATCGTGATATTCTGTCTTACAATGTGAACTTGTGTTGCTGTGTCAAAATGAGCGTTGCTTAAGCTGGACAGAAACTGGTTTATTAAGTTTTTCATAGGTCGATTAGTGTATTAGAATTTGGAGAAGATGTTTTCCTTGAATTAATTCTGGATCTGTATATTTGCTTTCTCTTGAAAAGGCTTACGACCTGCGGATCCTAGAATAAATTCCTAATATAGATTATTTATTATAGGAGTGTTAGACCTTACTTCGGAGGTCGGAGTCGAAGTCTTGATCGTACCAGTCCGAACAACCCTGGGGTTTGGATATAATCTAGTCCAATGGTAGGCTTGTGCTCTGCTTAGCATTTGGACTAGCTGCCGATATTTAAAGAATCCGCTCCGCCGTGTAGTCGCCCCAAACAATCGGGCTCTTGTCCTCTTTGCTTATATATTCACTGAAAATCCCCCTTTTTTTATTTGACATCTACGGGCCGGGGAGGAGATTGCTTTTCTTTCGGTATATGTGAATAGTGGATCATTCTCTATGTATTTCCTTTCACTTGTTCGCCTTAATCGGTACCTGAACTGTAACTATGGAAATATTTGACCGAGTTTGCTGCAGTAGAATGTTGTTTCTCGTTGGCAGCAAAGAGCCAAAGTTGGCGAAAGGAACTCTGCCATCAATTTGAGTTTGATAATTATTATAATCTTCACCAGTTTGCTAAGAGTAAGATGCTAGGCCGTACTAGCAGAGAGTATGCATAAGATGAGTACAACAGAAGGCACGACATGTTACCTTGAATAATTTGAGGCTGTGTAGCCTATGCCAAATGATACTTAGACCACTTTGGAGGATGAGCCAAAAGGATCTATGATGGAGATGACGAATGGATTTTGATATGTTCATGTCATGGTAATGTAGAATTTCAGGTCAGAGAAACATTTATCTTTCTTTTTTGTCTGTTGAGGAAAATGGGATGATACCTACTTGATGGCTAATTTGTAGTTCTAGTGTAAGTCACAATGTAATGTTAATTCATTGTGATATGCTGTCTTACAATGTGAACTTGTGTTACAGTGTCAAAATGAGCATTGCTTAAGCTGGACAGAAACTGGTTTATTAAGTTTTTCATAGGTCGGTCGATTAGTGTATTAGAAATTGGAGAAGATGTTTTCCTTCTAAATTTCGTGAAGAATCCTGTTCCATGCTATATATGAGCTTCTAATCACACGGAACAAGCCATCTCGGAGTTGGAAGAATTTCTTCTCAGGACCAATTCTAATTGTTTTTGGTTAAGGGTGAAATTGGAATAGTGAGAAAGCAAAATGTATTGCAATTTCCACAGTAAAGGTGATTTACTATAGGCATGGTGATAGGAAAGGGAGATGATAGAAAAAGAACATGGGGAAACAAGAAAAAGAATATATAGAAGAAGTGAAACATAAGTGGCTAGCAGGGCTACACAACTCAATTGTTTCATCCTCTGTGACATCTGTGATGTTGACTATTGCTGCCTTGTTCCATTTACTTGATTGTATGATCTAGAGCATTATATAGTTGCCAAAGTTGTCAGCGTCACCTCCTTGGGTTATTGTTCTTTTTCTATGGAATTAATCTAGAATCGATGATCAAGGTTATAGCCTCCTCTTGACAATGCAATATTGCTTATTAGGTAAATGGTTTCTAGTCTTGAGAAGCACACATTAGGCAGGCATATTTCTCATAGCAGAAAGCAGAAAAGAGCACAAGATACTGCACAAGATAATATTAGGACATTAGATTGTGCTTAGTAATGATGTATTTTCCTGTTTGGGAGCAAGATGTATGTACTCCTGGGGAGATTGAAAAGGTATCTGAGGATTGTCTTTGTACCCATGACATTTTAATTGGTTGTTTTCATGAATATACACACTGAAGGTCTCCAGTTGTTGGACACAACATATGTTTCTTTTTCGATGCATAAATTTGCTATCTGGAGAAGAAGATGCATAAGAATTATGCCTTGAAGTTTCCAATTATTGTTGTTGTCCAAGGTGCTCGTCGCTTGAAAGGAAATCCACATTGGTGAGGTTAGCGCTTGAGTTTTGATTGTCAAATAATTGATTTGTAGTTCCTTGTATCTTTCTTTTGTCTGAGAGCATCCCTGAATTGCATGTCAACTTGCACACAGTTTGACTTAAGACATCTCGACGTGTTGGTGAATTTAGTGAAGCAAACTAAGAGAGGTTTCGCAAAAGAAAATGTTCAAGAATTCGATATCAGATCCTTTTTATCTTATAAGCCATGGTTGCAAGCAATTACAATCTACAGAGATGAACCTCTTTTTGAAGGAAGCTTATGTTGGTATTGTATAGTTAGTATTTGGTATAGCTCTCTTTCTGAAAGCAGATGGGGGTCAACGACAATTTTCGTCGCACAGGGAATTCTGGTGACCTACTTGCCCAACAAGCAACGTCGAATCATATTGATGACCCAACTGAGACCTCAGTTTCAACCTACCCATGTTGACTTGGATCGGGTTCAGGCATTCCAAGATCGAACAACAACAACACATCAAGGATTTCACAAGTAAGCTTGGCTGGAAACCATCAGTAGCTTTCTTATTAATTGGGTGACAGGTACCCCCGGCAAGGCTCCATAATTGGGGTTTGGCAATTTGAGTTGGTGAGCAGCGAGAAGATGCCGTCGGAGGATCTTGATGGTAACACTGTACTACTTTCATGGAGATAAAATAAACCAGTGGCCGCTCTAAGTTCTTGCATCAGTATTGATCTCTCTGCCGTGATGGCCTCCATGATTAAACTGAGAAGGATGGTTGATCGATCCAAGGGGACCAACAAGGAAACTGCACCGGAGGAATACAAACTTTCCAGAGACTCCATTGTCCAGCTCAAACTTCACTTGACACTGACATGATTGACTCTAGGAGGAATTAGCTACTGTTTTCGGTATGACTACAGGGGGAGTCGAAGGAGAATCCTTCAGCAACCGGACAAAGAGAGATTTTTTTAGAGGCATAATAAGATGATTAAAACGATGTCGGCAGTGTGGACGCATGCTTTTTTTACATTGACCAGAAGACGGATCAATTAGTCTCAACACTGGAATTGGTCCTGTAGGAACTTTGTTCCGTGAGAACACATCCGTTCAATTTAACTTTCAATGGTCCGACGGTGGTCTGCTCTTACTTGCTGCAACAGAAGCAAAAGGAGAAGCACTTTGACAAAATTCTCCAAACACAAATAACATATTATTTCCAGTAAATTAAAGAAGTCGGAACGACTTGACGAGCAAGCCCGGCCCACTTGTTAATTCCAAGCATAGACACGGAGGAAAGGCGAAGCTCTCAATTCCGCAACGCATACGGATGGAGAGAGAGAGAGTGGCATGTGAGAGTGACTGGCACCGGATGACATTTAAATTCCAATGTTCGCGGCGGGTCTTTAGGCAAGGCAGTTCTCGACGATCCACTGTCAGGCGGAAGAAAAGAGGACAGACGGACACTAGTCATCCATCCAAGCAGCAGTAGCACAGAGTACACAATAAGATAACTGGTGACGCGGTCAGATCCACCTAACCTCACTGTTCTTTTTTTTTTCTTTTAGAGGTTCGAGCATTCTTTATAACGCCATCCACGGAGGATGGATGTTCTGCGACACCCACCAAAGGTTCTGCGTGAGTCAGCTTCAACAGGGGATCTCATCCACGTTTGAATCCATCGTCTCTCTCGTCTGCGTGTACGCATAAAAAACATGCATCACATAAACAGACCGCTTTAAATTACACGTAGAAGAGCAACTGCATGGACGACACACAGTGATTCCTGTTGGACGCATGGGAAGAGGGCGTGGCCACATGCATGAAGCCGGGGTGGGTTCGCATTGGAGATTCTCCAACCCCAATAAACAAATGCCAGTGTCAACTCCCATGCAGAAAGGGGACAAAGGTTCACGAGATCGCCAACGGTTGCCATACCAATTTTAAATGCCATGCTCTTCCCTCCATGATACTCTACAATCAGGACCACTGCGTAGTAATATTTGCTTATGCCGTGGAATTTTTGTCCTTTATGCTAATTTGGTGTCTTCATAGTCGGAAGGTGAAAAAGAATCTTCGTCTGGATAAGAATATATATATATATATATATAACAATTTTATGAAAAAAATCTCTAGAATTTTTTATAGAGCGTTTCAATTTTAAAAATTTTTAGATGATGAGAAAATATCATTTTACTTTTGTTTTTATCTAGATTACAGCTGGAGAGACGTAGTTTCCTCACACTGCTCTTTCTTATAGTCCAACCACCAATAAGGAAGGAGGGAGCATATCATTATTATCTCCCTGACAATCTCCCCTTGTCATTGACTAGGGGTGAGGGCAAAGGGAAGTGACTTGCTCTTGCTCATAACCTTCGTTGCTAGCTGAGTTGTTCTTCGTATTCTTGTGTGATTCTTCGATCAAATTGTGTATTGAATGTGGATTCAATGTTTTTTCATGGGGATTTAAAAGTCTATCAAGGATAGTATGTAGAGAAAACTTGTTCTTTTCTTGAAATCTTTCATTTGATTAAATTATCATTAATAATTAATTTTAAGTGGATGAAAAATTCAGATTTAAAGGAGTAAGATCACTTGTGGAGGTTAAAATTAGCATTGTTTTTGAGAGATATTTGTTGGTGTCACAATCATCTTGACAAAATTACGCATGTTGTCTTGAGATGTACACATAGATGTTATCTACGAACTGTGCCTAATTAGCCGAGGGGTATGTTAGAGATATAGCAACATATTGACTAGCCAATCTCCCAAGTCCAACCAAGTCATGCCTACTCTAGTAATGATACCTTAAACAAATTAATGTTTATGTAGCATTCCTTGATTAAAGCCATTAAGTATGTTAAATCCATATACAAGTCATGAGAATGTAGAGCCCATTAATGCCAGACAAGAAGTACGTATCAGCGTACGTATAGAATGAGACAAACGCTGTCCAAGGAAAAGTATGCATGAGAATGCATGCAGACGCCAAAGTTGAATAAGGTGCAGGGGATGCAATTCCTTATGCAATAGAAACAAACCGAGGTCAAACACTGAGTCCTAATCACGGATGGACAAAGTAAATGCTGTTGAAATGGGAAGGGGAGAGAGAGAGAGAGAGAGAGGAGGGTCACATTAGCTTGTCGAGTCTAAGACAGCAGTGCCAGTATTCAAAGGGAGGAATTGGAATTTCCAAGCTCGAAGAGACCATTAATTCGTTTGTTTATATATCTAATCGCACCTTCTCCCGTGACAATGTCTACTTCAAAATATGATCTGATTTTAAGACGTTTATTCGGATTCCGGTTGTTCGATACATCAATATCTCGAATTTAATGTGGGTCCAACTGTTCATAAGTCTTATACAAACTATTTCATTTCAGGAGCAATTAAAATCTTTATGATACTTAAATTAGTGAGGATTCAGAAATAAAAGATATATATATATATATATATATATATATATATATATATCTTTTATTTCTATATATATTAGATTATATTTAAGGATATACCTTGAGGCTTTTAATAGTGTGTCAAAAATATGATTGAATTAAAGTATAAATTTATAATATCCCGATTAGTTATAGGATAATACTAAGATTGATTTATAAAGATTTGATAATGATACTTATCACGTGTACTATCATTGAGCTACACATCACATGCACTATATTAGAATTTGATTTGGGTTATATTGAGCTTTTCTAAGTGAAAAAAATTATAATACTCTTGGTTTGAATTTATCATTTATTACATGAACCTTGACTACCCATTTATCATTTATTACATCTGTTAGGTGAAAATCTTTATTAGTCAATATCAAGAAAAATAGAAGCTTGACTACCCATTTATTACATGAACCTTGTATCATGCCTAAGCATTATTTGATTGTCTCGATATATTATGTTAGAACTCAAAGAGGAAAAAAAAAGATATTTCTCCAAAATTTAAATTTTATTTCTTGGAGAATATATTGGAACGGATTTCTCGATTTTTAATCCTAGAATGGAGAAATACTCTTAGCACAACGCATGAGGTTTAATTCATAGACTTTCTTTTAGGATTTTTATTTTAATTATGTTATATTTTTTTTAAATGTCAGCTCTAACATATTAAACATGATTTATATTAAACAACCAACAGTGGAAAATAGAAAATGGTGCTCAATTCGTACTTCAACAACATGAAGCAGGGGTTAGATCCGTAGCCGTCGCGGTGAAAGATGTGGATTTGACTTGAAGGTAACAACTGGATTCCAGCAAATAATTTTCTTGGATCTACCCGACGACACCACAAGCAAATATGTATTTTGCAGCATCATTCACAGGTGGACCAAATCAAAACAGGAGGCTGTTCAACCAGCAGCGTTCTTAGCCACTCCATCATGTGCGATCTTATTCTGTAGTTTGTGAGGATCTCAATATGATCCGTAAGAACACAATCACCGCAGTAAGTTGTGGGTTTCACTGTCCATATAAAATATTGCTGCCAAATAACCCTCATCCATCTGCACAGCTGTTCATTTTTATGGGCAGGAATTCGATTCGATTTTATTTTATTATTATTTTTTTTAAAAAATATTTATTTACTCATAATTTGTGAAATATTTATTTACCCATAATTTATTTACTAATAATTTGTGGAATAAGATTATGATTTATGGAAGGTAAATAATGAGATTCTATTTTAGAATAAGGTTATTTTTGAGTTTTTCGTAAGGTTATTGCATTGGTGTTGACTTATAACATAGCAGAGTAACATGATAACATTAAGAGTGAGATCATCGATAGATGTTTTGGTGTAGATCATAAAAGACTTAATTGTGATAGATTCTATAAGAAAATAAAATTAAAATTACTTTTTTATCGATATAATCATTGAAAATAGAAGATATATTAAAATTATCTTTTTGTAAATCACTTTTTACATCAATCCCGTGATGTTTGTATTTTTCGTCAATTATGACATAAGGATAAATAAAATTATTTATTTTATTTTTAAAATTATAAAAAGTTAATATAAAATTTTTAAATATAATAATAATGTTACTAATAAGATAATAGGTAATTAACCCAACACAACATACTAAATTTTTCTTTATGTTTTGCCACTTCCCATAAGAAAAGAAGGAAAATATAAATAATTCCAAGCAGCAGCAGCAGCAACCCTATCTCCCGTCACAACCCAACAAAAAGGATAACATGCACATATCCACTAGCCACCAATAACTTCTCCAATCCCCACATCCTAATGCAGTCAACTACTGTGTTCCCTCTCAGTGCAAAGATAAATCCAAATACAGATCATAAATTGAGCACAAACTCTCAGGTCTATTATCTGAAAATATCTTAATCTTATCTCTTTAGAGTTTCTTTGCATAAAAATGCCTTCAGAGCAGCTTTTGCCTGAAATCGAAAATTTTCTTTCCTTCTTCCTTTTTTTTGTTTTCTGTGTTCTTAAGACAACATGGGATTTTTAGTACTCAGCGGTCATACACCCTTGCAACCGAGAACAGATGCAACTCAGAGACGGTATCCGAATGAACGTGATGGTGGGGGAGACGAGAGGCGTATTCTCCGGTGGAATCCATCTCTTGTTTCGCGGAACCACAGCAGATGGTGACCCCCCCCCCCCCCACTGACAACATGATTCTTCTGCACAACACACTGCTCGTGCCACAAGTCCCTGACAACATGCAAATACTACATACAACGTATGCAGCAGTGATGTATTACCATGTTGGCCTTCTACAGTTGCACCGTTACCATCTCCCAAACAGCTGTGTATCTCCTCTGTGTATTTCCTTGAGACGAGCATCACAAGATATTAGGCTTGGCAGCAGTCCGAGGAGAAACATATAATCAATGTCGATGAGTTAAATGGGTATATATCTTCCTACCTTTTCTATCTCGGATAATATAATATATTTCTGAGTTATTTTATATGTAATACAATTTAAATCTATTTTCTTTTTTAGATGGTTGTGGTCAACATATAGCTCTTAGTTTCTTTTTAAAAATTTAACTCATTCTATTTTTTTTTGAATATTTACACTGATACATGTTATGATTCCTAAATCAATAATGTCGAGTCCAGAAACATGACATCAATTCAATCTAGAAACTTAATTAGTTTATTAGGTTATACATCAAACTCGATATATGTCATTCGATTTTTTTTTATCGTTATCAATATTAAGAGTATTCCTTAGTCGTCTTTCAATACTAATAGAGTGAGTTAGTGTCGAATTCTGAAAACTTGACCTACAAATTTAGAACTAAAAGAAGTCGAAATACCTATGGCTCATACTTCTCTACGATATTATCTATAAAAAAATATATATTCGAGTTTTTTCAATCTAAGTTGTGTTGTTGGATCCATGTAAACTTGAAAGTTTGCAATTTATATGCCTAAAACTGATTATTGCTTTTTTTTTTATTTTAAAGAAATCAACTTCTTCTAAACACCAAAATCTTTAGATCAATTTTAGTTGTTTAATGTTCTCTTCAATTCACTAAGTAAATTAACTTTTCCTCATATTTAAGTAAATACAAAAATGTTGATATTTTTTTTGTTTCTCTTTTTATTAATGTTTCCAATACTCTATAGCACCGATAATTGGTGCTGTATGCATGCATCTCTATAGTATACGACACCCACATTATACAGTGATCCGCCTTATATACGAGGAATTATCCGCTTTGAGCGATGGACGTATCCGCACATAAGGATGGATTTAGTCCTTAGTTCTTATACTCCTCAATCAATGTGGGATTAAATGATCTTATCCGATGACATAAATAAAAATAATCTAAATAAATATAAGTCCAATCAAGCTAGTCTCGAAAGTGTACCATCTCATCCAACTCAACAACTTATGAAGTGACCTAACAAAAGGGTCTGTTAATTTTTTTATCTTGAAACAATATGAATCTTGAGATACAATTAAGTAAAAATAATAAGTAGCGCCGTCAAATCGTGACGTTCTAACAGCTGCTTGTTCCTGCAAAGTAGACCCACATGACCTAACTCTTAAATGACATCCAACCATGAATGAACATGTTCCGAAGACTTTTAAGAGTCGCTGCAAATCGCTTTGATCCAAATCTCCAAACATTGTTGTAAACAAAACGTATATACTTGCGGATTTGGTCGAGAAAACATCGATCGACATACACTGCTTGGCATCTCTTAATTCCTTCATTAAATCCTGCTAAAGACACCTTCATTTAACGTGAAGGTTATTTAATGCGGTGCTCGAAAGAATGCAGATGGCATTTCAACCAATAGGCTGAGATGGAACAACATAACGCGGAGAGGGAGTCGAACAAAATAGAGGAGGGCTCGAATGGAGGAAACTTCGTAGGTTGGAAAACGTTGCCGTCGGACGGAGGCAAGTGTCAACGCTGATACCTCCTTTCTATCACGTTGTAAGATCGGACAACTGTTTGACTGGTAACCCCTTCTGGACGCTCCCATCACAATTCATCCTCCTCTTCTTTCGTGATACTGTTCCTTTATCCCCACACAGCAGAGAGGGGGGATTATAAAATATGATCAGTGAATGCGGGGAATACTTGATGAAGTCTTCCTTCAACAATCATTGTTCTTTATTGTTTCCGCTACTTATCCTTCCACCCTTGTTATTAATAATGTTATTACTCTTGCCGGTCTTCTCTTTCCGTCTTTCTTCTTCCCTCATCTTCTAGGCCCCAATGGTTGTGTAGAAAGGAAGGGAGGGGGAGGGGAGAGGGCCGGGCATGGGGGAAGAGAAGGACAAGGAGGTGGTGGGTGGACACGAAGATGACGAGAGGAGCGTAGGGAGCAGCCGATCCCCAATCCAAAAGAGGCCGCTGGAAGTCCTTGATCTCAACGAGGATGTGACGATCGACAGCAGCGAGGGCGAGGAGGAGGAGGAGGAGGAGGAGGAGGAGGAGGAGGAGGTGGCGGAGGACGGTGACGACGATGGTGACGGTGGGAGTTCGACAGAGGTGGCGAGAGGAGGGAGCTCTTGCAACAATAGCAGCACAGACAACAACTTCAACAACAAGAGTGGCGACACCACTGAGGGGAGCAGCGGAAGAGCTCCTACCGTGAGACAGTACGTACGTTCCAAATTGCCGAGGTTGCGGTGGACACCTGATCTCCACCTTGCCTTCGTCCATGCCGTGGAGAGGCTCGGTGGGCAAGAGAGTATGGCTCCTCCTCTACCTTCACCCAGTGTCCTTCCAATTCTCCTCATCCTCTCTTAGACTTCGAATCTAATTTCAAGAAAATAGTATCTTGACGATCATGAGCTAAAGGCATAGTTTCTCTTTATTCTTTTCACCTATTAGATATGCATGCATCTACCTTTTTGTGCCTGTATTCACTTCTTTGGACGGAACTGATGGTGCAGGAGCCACACCAAAGTTGGTTCTTCAGCTGATGAATGTGAGGGGGTTAAGCATAGCTCATGTAAAGAGTCACCTGCAGGTGAGGGAAAAAGGAATACTAGTGGGGCAGCCACCACAACAGTGTTTGTGGCGCATGCATGCCGAGAGATGGAGTTGTTTCCATGTTATGATGTTTGTGGCTCTCGATTAATTCCTTTATCTTCGCCTGTTTAGATGTATCGAAGCAAGAAGCTTGATGGATCGGGCCAAGAAAAGTCCGCCATTTCTTCAGGTTTGGCTTTTATCACCTCTTTCAATCTATCAAACAAGATCTGTGGTACCATATCTAAGATTACATTTGAGACACATCCTTTGAGAAGTCTCAATAATTGCTTCCTATTGTCGACTTCTGCCAAAATCTGACATCCTTCGTCATCACGAACTATCGCAGTTATGACACCCATGGATTTGCACCTGAAGGAATATCGCCTTCACGAGATGTTTTACCGAAGAACGGATTCATTCCAGCCCTTCAGATTGGATAATGGGGGTTTCTTCTCGTCGAGGAGCATCCATGAGCCGGATCAGTTCTGCAACGCTTTCTTCCATGGATCGCAGTTTCTGCAGGCGTCGGCTCTGAGAAGCAGCAACTTTGGGTATAGCAAAGCAACTGGGTACCGTCTTTTGGATCTCCAACCTCGCAAACCCTAAATTCTTGACTTTGTCTTTTGATTTGCCTGTCAGCAGACACCGAGAATGGGAGTTCAATCGGCAAGCAGCAGCATGGGACAGTTGCTTACGAGATCAAGGTCCTTCCAAGGGACTGATACATGACATGATCTTTAGCCAAAAAAGGAAGCCATCAACATCCCATCTGTTCGATGTGCGGGATGCCATCAGCGGTAATGGGAATCCCGGCACTGTGCACCAATTCCTCGAGGGAAGAAGATGGGCATCTGCAGACATGATCGAAGCTCGTAAATGGGAAGGAAACCGAACTGGAAACTTTGGTAGCAGCGGATATCCCCTTGCTAAGGCTGTTCCCGCGGATCCAGTCTTCAGTAATACCCTGTTTGGATGGAAAGGCAACAGCAACATCTGCATCGACACTATGCAATCTAATTCACATGTACCGATTGTTGTCAACGATGAGCTTCCCCCAAACTCTCAACAACCCTTCCAAGTTGATGAGGTATCACATTCAACGCTGTTTGATGGAATCATCATCTTTCTTTGGCATTCTAACCTCCTTGGGCTGGTCATCTTGGTGGTGCAGTCACGTCGGCATCAGGATAAACCGCTGCGCAACTCTGCAGATATGCATGCAAAAACAGAAATACCAATAAAAGATGCGAAGAAGATGAGGATGGCGACGACGACGAAGGATCTGACTCCCGACCTGCAGCTAAGCTTGAGATCGAGCTTGATCAATGATGGAGGATATGAGAAGAAGAGTCTTGAAACTGAACAAGTAAATAGTATGCTCTCACTTTCACTGTCTCCCTCTACTTCAATGCAGCGAGAAAAACATATGAAAGCTGAGATGCAGTTCTTAGAGATAGGTAGCAGCAAGAAGGCCGTTCTGGGGCTGAGTACTTTAGATCTGACCATGTCGATTAGAGCATCGGAGTGAGATCTTTCAAGTACTTGTTCCAAGGCCTTTAGGAACTTATAGCTTGCTGTTCATGAAAAATAAGGTTAAGACCAATGATTTAGTCTGAGTCCATTTAGTTAGCTGTATGAAGTTTACATTTGGTGAGTGCAATGGCAATCTGAAATTGATATGTTATCATTCAAACCATTGACAACTATGGTACAGTCTCGATCATGTTTATGCCTTCTAAATCCTCCATTGCTTGCCTGTTTCCATCATAGTTTTGTTTTGCTTCTTTCATCTTCTTGTTTCACTTGGAAAACAAGATGCATAGTATCTCTTAGTAAAATGCATCATAATGCTTCTTCGATATTGCCGTAGGAACTGTTTCTACAGTAACTTGTTTATCTGTGTTAGCAGTCGTCTTTCTTGACCACAGTGTTAAGGTTCTCTCTTGAAGAAACTTCTACTCAACCTAACATTCAATCAAGAGAGATGAAACTTAAAGAATGATTCATGTGTACCTCTACTAGCTGCTTGACCCCAAAGACTAGTCAAAATTCAACACAGTTAAATAAATAAAGAAAACTACAGAAAAAATGACATTATTTTTATTGACTATCACTGAACAATTCAGTACATATTTTCCTGTTTGGCTTTTATCTTGTCCAATTGAGAATATAATTTCACAATATAGTAAATGTCAAGGTCTAGGGATTTCATGGTGGCCATGGCTTTACCTATGTTTCTCTGTGTTGCTTCTGATGCTTCCTTCTTTTCAGGATCTTCACCACTGAGCTTCTTTACATTCTCATTCTCTTATGCAATCATTAGATAGGAACAATCACATTTTTTCATAATATTTAAAGATGTCATCTGCTTATTTCTAAACTTCAGGTTGCTGTTTTTCTTTTCTTGTATTTTTGAGAAGTTATTTTTTTTTACATGTTAGATCTTTGTATTTCTCAAAAAAAGATTTGAAGTGTATTATATAAATTCTCAAAGAAAGTTCTCAGTGTACGGACGAAAAAGAAGTAAATTAAAATCAAATGACACAACAGGATAGAGTGAATACAAGTAATAGATTCATAATTTAAGATCATCAACTTCTTAAGATTTGAAGGAGTTCAGAAATGTTCATGAAAATTATGTAGGTAGTAATACTCAAGCCTATCAAAAGAAGCAGAGTACTTCTCTTTGATTTCCTAATTACAATGTGATTTATTGTTCATGAGTTCTACATCCAGTCACACTTGGGTTCAAGCTCTAGTAAGAGATTCTTCTTCTACAGGTTCAGAGAAGAATAGATGCTCCTAGTAAAGTCATGGAAAAAGTCTAGTGATTGTTGATACCATATCATTATTACTGATGGTGAAACCTTACAGGGTTATACATCCAGTCATAGTTGGATTGAAGCTCAAGTAAGAGATCCTTCTTGTACAGGTTCAGAGAAGAACAGATGCTCTTAGTGAAGTAATGGGAAAAGTCCAGTGATTGTTGATTCCATGTCATTATTACTGATAGTGAAACCTAACAAGGTTAGAATCCTAACTAAACAAATGCATTACTCTCTCCTTCTCTTGTTATTACTGTTCAATGACCAAAGTGGTTTTCAACTTCTTGTTTCTGTACTCAGTAATAATAAACTGAAAGATATCAATCAAGCCAAAGCATGCAAAGGGCAGCCAGAATTAACTTATTTGGATGGTCTATGGATGCATGAAGATGCAATCAATAATGGCATAGAGATAAGGTGCAACAATCCATTTGGAGTTCGATTAAATCTAATTTTGGTTGACTACTCGAACCAAAATGAAAATAAACGATCAAAGTCATTTGGAGTTTGATTAAATCTAATTTTGGTTCCACAGTTGAAAATTCCCACATATCACCACTATAAACCATCAGTCATTTGAACTCACTTCTGGAAGGCCAACATTTCAGCAGAACTTAGAATCTATCGAACTCTTTTTCGGGAAATTTAAATTGAGAACAATTTTGATTTTGTCAAACCAGACAAAGCTGCTAATGAATCCAGGTCTTTAATTAGTTGCTAGTGAATCAGCTTAGGTTATTGCAGGCCGCAAAACAGAGTCAATCAGATGCATTGTACAGGGCATTTCAAACAGATCAAGTAAGAAAAGGTTTCACTTCCTCGTATTTGACTTGCCTAGAAAATTTCTGTAGGCCATATTCAGAAAACCGAACCGGTTAACTTTGTCTAAAATTTGCATCTTTGAGTAGTTGTATCATCACATTGGCTGACACTAAGGATCCTATTCAACTAGTATCATCCTTGAAAGAAAATCAAATGGCTAAGAAAACATCTGGATGCTATATTGATATGAAATTGAAAGAGACACAGCCTACATCAAGAGACTACTTAAACAAGTCAAAATTCCATGTAATTTGTCTTCCTGCGATGCAGTTGCTCTGCAGATGCAGAAACAAGAGTTCTGTAACTTAAAAGCTGTGGATAGACACAAGAAGCGCTTGCGGCCTTTGGGATTGAGGCTTCAGAAGAAATGGTTGTTGATTTTGATCTAGTGGTTCTCATATGATTGGTTCCTGAGATACCATCTTATCGATCACTGAAAGTTCGATCTCCAACAGCAAAAAAAGCAAATAAAGTAATCTAACAAATATGACACACACACACACATTGAAGATGAGATATCCAACTTCAGATACACTAGAAACGCAGTGCCTTTGAACTTGAATCATATAAATACGAGGTTTTTTCCCAGCAGCTAATGGCAAAACGAATGCCGAGACCTTCACAAAGAATGATTCATATACTCGATGAATTTATGCAATGTTGACATATGAAGCGTAATAGATAGAAGCTGCAGATGATTGAAAGGAAGGGACACTATTATTACCTCCCTCGGCTGAACTCCGCCGCTGCTGTGCGAGGCTTCCGAGAGTCCGCTCCGCCTCTTAGTGGACGAGGGGAAACGAAGCAGTTAAATCATCGACGGACAACACCAGAGGTAAAAGGACGCCCCATGGGCCTCCGCTGGGACAGAAACTTGTGTCACTGGTCGTACGTACGTAGACTTCACATGACCCATATCAGCCGCTCATTCTTTAACCTCTCTACGTAACTATCAGAAATGGAGATAAGAAGATTTTGGAATGATTTGGTCCACCAAATACCATTTTTGAATGACATTGACTTTCCAACCTAACGATATGCATAGATTGTGGATGGACTAATACGAGCAAGCAAAGTAATTTACATGTTACCTTGCAAAGCACCCCACAGTCATGACGACTTTGCGCTGGACCCTCCTCGACATGACCATTAAATGCACCGGTGACATGGCTGCCGATCTTTTCCCTGGAGTGGTACGATACGTGACCTGAACACTTCAACACATTTGTCTTGTCCGTCCTGACTCTTCCTCTCCTCGATAGCAAAACTAGGAAGATACGACAACCCAGAACAGCCTAAATTGTGTTTTTACGATAAAAGAAAAGCAACGTAAATTATTGAATTTAACATCCTCCCAATGGCACCATATACGCCTGTCACGATAATAGCATACAATGCCATGGTATAAGATGATCCCTCCAAAACCGTCCATCACATGGTCTCCTATCATCGTAGCCGTCTGCCTGATTAGATCTCAATCATATGAACGGTTATGATGATAGAGACCACATGATGGACGGCTTTGGAGGGGTCATTCATAACCTTCCTATGCAGGGTAACCTGCACAGAATCCTCCGGATCCCGGGACGACCGCCCTGGACCCCGACAGCTCCCATTGCATTCAGATCCACCAATCGACAGGGTTGCTTTGGATGCCTCAACGATTTCTCCAACTCATCGTCACCGCTATGCCACCTGCACTCGCTCCTACAAATACTAGCACCAATAGATCCGGCCAGCATATTACTGTTGAATCTTCCTCGTACCCAATGGCAGCGACGTCTCCTCTTCTCCTCCGCCTCCTTTTTCTTTCCCTAACCATCCACTTTGGTATCTCTGGCGCTCATCTCCACAGATCCAAACTCACCGCTTCAGAGGATGAGCAGATCTCTGTAGCGACGACGGCGGCGGCGGGGCTTCCGCCCTTCTCCCCCACCACTTTCTTCGAGGTCACGAAGCCCGTCCCTCTCCCGCGAGGCGACGAACCGGCCTGCTCTACCCTCGTCCTCCAGCACGACTTTGGCTTCACGTACGGTAAGCCCCCCATCACCGCCTCCTACCGCCCCCCTTGCGCCCGGCTCCGCCGCGGCCGAGTCCCCTCGCGCGCTGTCCTCGAGTGGTCCGCCGCCTGCCAGGGCCGCCAGTTCGACCGCATCTTCGGCGTCTGGCTCGGCGGCGTCGAGCTCCTCCGCAGCTGCACCGCTGAGCCCCGCGCCACCGGCATAGTCTGGACCGTGCGCAAGGACGTCACCCGTTACGCCGCCCTCTTCGCCCGCCCACAGACCCTCGCTATCTACCTCGGCAACCTGGTCGACCAAACCTACACGGGCGTCTACCACGTCAACGTCTCCCTCCACTTTTTCTTCGACTCCTCCCGCCACCACCATCATCCCCGCACCCCCGCCGCCGGCAACCGAGTGCCCGGGTTCGCATCCCCTGCCAATCTGGTCCTGCCGATCTCCCGGAGCCTGCCGCTGAACGACGGATTGTGGTTCTTGGTTCAGAACTCCACCGACATCCAGTCGACAAAGCTCGCCATTCCGACGAACACCTACCGTGCGGTGCTCGAGGTCTATGTCTCTTTCCACTCAGCAGATGAGTTCTGGTACACCAATCCCCCCGATGCCTACATATCCGAGAACAACCTCACCGATCTCCCCGGGAATGGGCCCTTCAGGGAGGTCACCGCCAGGCTAGACGGCGAGATCGTCGGCGCCATTTGGCCGTTCACCGTGATCTATACTGGCGGAGTAAACCCGCTGCTGTGGAGGCCCATTTCCGGCATCGGATCGTTCGATCTTCCATCTTACAGTATCGAGATTACCCCCTTCCTGGGGAAGATTTTGGATGGGAAGCCTCATGAATTCGGTTTCGGAGTGACGGACGCTTTGAATGTCTGGTTCATCGATGCCAATTTGCATCTCTGGTTGGATGCCAAGAGCTCGTATACCTTGGGAAGTCTGATCAAGTACGAAGCACCAGAGTATGCTCCGTCTCTGGATTCTCATTTTAAGGGTCTCGACGGGCGATTCAAGACGAGTGCGAGCAGGTATATATCTTCCACCGGGTGGGTGAGGTCGTCCTACGGGAAGATCACCACCAGTTTCTTCCAAAAGCTGCAATATGAGAACTTGATGGTGTTTTCTGGGAATGGAAGCGTTCAGACGGTCAATCAGACTATAGATTTCAACTACGGTACTTATGCCAAGCATCCATCTTCCGTCTTGTACTCGGAGCATGTCCACCGGAGCTTTCCGCTTTATCTGTACACGGGGACTGTCGACCAAGGGAACGACACCTACGATCAGGTCGCAAATGTATCACTGGGATTCAACGAGAAGAAGCTCTCGGGAGAGAAATTTGGCTTTACATATAGCTCTTTGAAGAATCTGCAGACTGGAAGTGGTGACATGCGAGTGAAGGGGAATTTGGTGCAGAGTGGTGTAGCCAGCACTCAGCAAGTCTACAAGTATGAAAGCACTGATGGTTGCTACTATAGGAATGTGAGAAGCAGTAATTACACTATTCTATCTGACAAATCAGAAGAATTTTGCACCAAGAACTCACCTTCAGATGGAGAGTACATTTTTACCTGATGCCTTGCTTTCTTAGTCAGGAGGAAGTTTCTGGCATCTGAATTGTATAGGTTGATCCTTGGAATTATGTTCAATAAAAGGAAATCAAGCTCTATGAGGCCACACTGCCTTGGTTTTTGGATTTCCAGATGCTGCTGTAAGTTAGGAACCTAAATTTTATGGGCTTCGGTTTATCTTTGTTTCATAGTATATGCTTCATTTAATTGCTTACAATGATAATTGTTAGTGTTCTTAGAGTCTGAACCATTTTCTTTATCTGTATTTACATTCTTGTTTCTGATTTTGTTAGATGAAGCTTAAATTTGTCATACATAATAATATTGATACATATGTATAGACAACTGACCTGATCATATGGTATTCTACAATAAACTGACAGAAATGACATGAGATTGAAACATTTGAGTTTGTGATACATTCTCTAAACAGAGTATTCGTAATAAAGAAACAAATTTCTCTCTTCTGTTCATGAAACTATTTTTACATAGCTTCATTTTGTATTTATTGACTTTATCATGAGAAACCAGTCAATAAAAGGTCAGACATGTTTATAAGCTTATTATGCAGTCACAGGAGAATCCATCCATCTTCCACTGCTTCAGTGTTCTACCTGAAGCTTTAAATTCATCTGTCTTCCTGTCCATGGTAACTTGTGCTTGGAAAACTTTAGTTTCTTTAGAGTTAATCCATGACAACCTCATTGGCTCGACAAGAAAAGGAAGGTAAATCTTAGGGAAAAGCTGGCAGCAATATAGATGTCGATGGTATTAATTGGAGGTCCGAGAAATACAACTAGGAATGTGCGAGTTTCAGGTCAGTTTTTGCAACTTGATTTCCAAGTTGTGACAAGAATTACGATAGCCAAGCTGATCCCATTTGGGTTGGCGACGAGCTGTTCGTCTTCTGCTTCCCTTCATGCCATCAGTCTTCAGCTTTTCCTCACGAGGGCCAGAGGTCAAGGGGAATGCAGGAGGTGTTGGCGTGGGGAGGCCCGCCAGATATTGACCAGCTTGTCCCGCCCAGCGCTGGCGATCAGGTCCTCGATGTGCACGCTCATGTCGATCCCGTAGACGGAATCGTCGTGGAGGTCGTACCTCGCGACGGAGGCCTGCGCCTGGGTATCCCACGCTCGCACGGTGTGGTCGACGGAGCAGGAGAGGAGCATGTTGGCCCGATGGGGGGAGAAGCAAATGCGGCAAACATTGCGGTTGTGGCTGCTGAAGTCGACCAGGGGCATCTGGGTCGTCCGGACGTCCCAGACGTTGATGGAAGTGCCGGAGGCGGTGGCTAAGTGGAACTCGCTGTACTTATTCCAGTTGCAGGAGACGAGTCCGCCAGGGTGGTTGACAGGGATGCGGGTGAGAAACCTGTTGTCGCGGATGTCCCAGAGGCCGACGGTGTGGTCGTCGGAGGCAGAGGCGAAGACGTGAGGTTGGATGTCGTTCCAGGCGACGGCGTTAACCCTATCCAAGTGCTCCTGGAAGGTGTAGTAGCTGTTGTTGCGGTCAGGGACCCAGAACTTGATTGTAGCGTCCGATGAGGCGGAGAGGAAGCAATCGTCGGCGGGGTTCCAGTCCACGGAGCGGACTTGGTCAATGTGCTCGCGAAAGATGCCCACCGGATTTGCTGCGGGTGGCAGTGATGTGTCCCACACCTTCACGCTGCCATCGGTCAATGCGGAGACGGCTAGGGACCGTTGTGACTGGGACCAGCAGCAGTCGTTGACGCCGTACAAGGTGTCGAAGGTGGCCAGCTCGTCGACGGTGCCGCCGCCCGACGGGGTGGGGGAGAGTTGGAGGACGTGGAGGCCATGGCTCCTGTTGAAGCGATCCCGCGTGCCGACAAGGATGCGAGAATCGTCGAAGCGGCTGAACCGCACCGCGCTCACTCGGTATCGCGTCCAAATCCTAATCCCTGGCAGTGCCATCTCTCTCTCTCTCTCTCGCTCTCCCCCTACGACAGAAGAGAATAGATTATTTATTTCATTGAATCTTTCATCTTTTCGTTTTTAACGGATTGGCAAATAAAAAGTTCGTTGAGTTAGCTATCTTTTTCGTTTTTCCTCTTTTCTTGCTTGTGTCACCTCAAGAAACAAGAAACACTCACTGCCATGAGGAGGAACAGTAGGTTTATTAGTTATTATAGTTAGACCGCTACGGACTTATTATCGGGGATGTCTGTTGACAACTAAAGAGGAAGCCTCATGTATTTATTATTATAGGAAGAGAAATAGAAAACAAGAAACCATCTGATGAAAGGAACGGAATTGCTTCCTCCTCCATTGGACCAGACAAGTCATTTCATATGTCTGCATCAAAAAAAGAAACTATCTGATGAGAAAGAACACAATTGCTGGTTTATTATAGTTTGTCTTTTTATTGGAACAAAACAACATAGCATGATCTAAATCTGTGATAGCACAGACGTTACTGTCGCATCACAACTAAGCAATCGATCACAACTTGGTATCTGTATTCTAATTATCACTCGACATCCTGTGACAAAAATCACCATCTTCCTTGAGCTCTGTTTCTTCCCCCTTCTTTATGCCATCAGTCTTCGACTTTTCCTCACGAGGAGGACCAGAGGTCAAGGAGACCGTGAAAGCGTGGCTGTGGCCGGGCGGTCCCGCCAGATATGGACGAGATTGTCCCACCCAGCGCTCGCGATCAAGCCCTCGATATGCACGCTCATGTCGATCCCGTAGACGCGATCGGTGTGGAGGTCGTACCTCGCGATGGAGGCCTCCTCCCGCCAATCCCACATACGCACGGTGTTGTCGACGGAGCAGGAGAGGAGCATGCTGGGCTGGTGGGGGGAGAAGCGAATGCGGCAAACAGTGTCGTCGTGGCCGCTGAAGTCGACCAGGGGACTCCGGGTCGTCCGGATATCCCAGACGTGGATGGAACTGCCGGAGGCGGTGGCTAAGTGGAACTGGTTGTACGTGTTCCAGCCGCAGGAGACGAGTTGACGAGTTTTTTCGTCATGGATGACGATGAAACACCTGTTGTCGCGGACGTCCCACAGGCAGGCGGTGCGGTCGCCAGAGGCGGAGGCGAATACGTGGGGGTCGGTGGCGTTCCAGGCGACGGAGTAAACGCTGTCGGAGTGCCGTTGGAATGTGTAGCTGCTGTTGGAGCGGTCAAGGGTCCAGAGCTTGATTTGAGAGTCCAAGGAGGCCGAGAGGAAGCAGTCGCTGACGGGGTTCCAGTCCACGGAGCAAGCATCGTCATAGTGCTCGCAAAAGTAGCTCACCGGATTAAGGACGGGCGGCAGTGATACGTCCCACAGCTTCACAGTGCCATCGGTCAATGCGGAGACGGCGAGGGACTGGTGCGACTCGGACCAGCAGCAGTCGCTGACGCCGTAAACGGTGTCGAAGGCGGCCACCTCGTTGACAACGTCGCCGCGTCGGGTGGCGTAGAGGTCGAGGACATGAAGGCGGCCACGGCGCCCGCCGAAGCGACCGCAGGTGCCGACAAGGAGACGACAAATGTCGAAGCGGCTGAACCGCACTGCCTTCCCTTTGAAGCGCGTCCTAAACGACGGCATCGCCTCTCTCTACAGAGACGAAAAGAGGTTGCTTTTAACAGATTGAAAAACCTGGAAAATAGAAGTCCGTCGACTTAGTTATCTTTTCCTATTGACTCTCCCCTTCCTCTTTCAAGATTTGTAGCTGAAGCTTCCTTCTTCGTCTTCTTCTTCCTCGTCTTGTCAAGAAACAAGAAACACTGACCGCCTCCGTCAGATTCTTTGGTTATAGTCCGTCATGTAGGTTATTAGTTAGTATCCGTAACTGTGGGCTGATGGGCCGTGTCGTTATATGATGAAGGACGTCTATTAATATAATTGTTATTAGAGTTATTAGTTATTATAGTTGTTTGCATCCGATTTTAATCGACGAATTCGAATTTAATAGCAATTAATTAAATGGTTTGAATTAATGCAGTAGTTATTAGATTTTTGAGGAATTGATCCGATGCTGAATATTGCAATCAGATTTTTTATTCTGATATCAAGACAATTTGAGTTCTTGCACGAGCTCTGCTCGTGCTGGCTGGCAATGAATTGGCGAGGATCACGACAGTTAGCATAGCTCGAGCAGAATCACTCTTCCACTCGTATCAAAAGCAAAAGATCAATAAACTCGTCAATACATTTCATATGAAACAGTATTTTATCTAACTCAATAGGCATATCCAAGGAAATAAGCCATATATCCAACATCAACAACAAAATCATGACCTGCATCCTAGAGAGATAAAACTCTCTTAAATTCTCGTTCCAAAAAGACGACGATGATGATAAATGTAGGGTTACATAACATTTCCATTCAGCAGTGACATTAGCCATCGTTCGCTTGTTCCTTCACCCCGTAAGCTATGCATGCACAAGAATTTTTAATCAAACGTATGATCCTTAGAATAGGCAAACACAAGACTTCCGTCATCATGCCTGATCTCTGGCACAAACTGCAAATCAGATCATTTCAAGCATCAGTAATGGCTAATGGCTAAGGCATAAAATGTCGAGAACAAATGTGGAAAAAAAAGGTGAAAAAACAGAATAGCTTGCTGTGAAGTTGCAGCTTGAGAATACATGTTTCTGGCATTTAACAGGGAAACCTTTCCAAAATCAAGTGCTATTCAGCTATACAGATTTGCTAATAGCTGTTGTACCATGATAAAAGGAATACATGAGTTACAAGGACATTGTGTCATATTTTTTTAACCGTATGAAGATATCTTGTTTTCGAGCAATTTCTACATGCATGCCATCTCTTCTTTTTAATCACATGATAGGTTCTGAAACGTGAGAAGGAATTGTGGATGATAGTATAATGAGCATATATTTCATCAAACTAACATAAGCATACATATATGACGAAAATAAAACTGCAATTGTCAAATAAATTCATTATCCCTATCATGCAATGACACCGTAATGATGTAATAAAGTAATAAACAATGTTGTCACTTGAACAGTATGATACTGAATTCAAGATAGTGTTTTGTTTGATGAATAGAAAACAGAAATAACATTGGTCAACCTGCAATATCTGCTGCACAAACAAATGAAGCAACCAAGAATCACATTTTGAACTGAAAGGTGATCAGCCAGCCTTCTCCACACAAATACAACATTTAGGAAGCTTATCATGTAAGCCATGACTAGATTTTACAGGATTAGGTCAACTAGCATCAGCTAGCAAACAAAGGGAAACAAGTTAGAAGCACATTTTTGCTTTACACCTTCAATCTAAGAATTTGCACGCAATGTGATATGGTCATGGTTTCACATCAATAAGTTGTATACATTTCTGCATATTATACTTAATAATAACAATAACTTATAACCAAAAACCATGCATTTAACAATAAGCATTAGAAGACATGGCATCAACTACAGATTGCATACTAAACTCTTTAGGGATGTATAACATCTGGTAAACCAGCTTCAATTTTTTTTTGCAGAAAATTATTGCTCTATATTGTGGCACAACTACAATGCTCTGATATATTCTTTGCAGTAAATTTAAAGTTTCTGATAGCAACATATGAAAAATGAGCCAAATGACACCAATTAACGAAAATGAGACCAGTGTGTGCAAGAAATAAACCAACATATAAATATACTTAACTCGATTCCTCCCATAAGACTACATATCATCATCAGTACACATGCATCCAGCTTACAAGCAGAATAGTTTTCCTTGTCAATCAATCAGAATAAAAGTTATCACGGCAAGGTTGGGAGTCGTTCTTTATCAAACGAAAAGAAACTGACCCGTCCATGGTCTACGTAACAGAACTTCAAGGGTAAACCATCACATTTTTTCTCAAGATTTTCTACTTCGGATCTTGAAGGTGGATTCCCACTGCACAAAGGATAGGTAAAATAATTATGTAACATTTACGGATACTAAAGAAGAGTCCTCATGTATGATAGAAAAAATTAGAAAACAAGAAATAGCAGATGAAGAAACTATCTGATGAAAATAATACAATTGCTTCCTTCTCCATTACGAACAGAGAAGTGATTACAGATTAGACATTTATCTATATGTCTATATCAAATAGAAGAGAGAAAATAGCAAAACACTTTGTAGTAAAAATAAACAAAAATATATTTTTTCGAATGTAATGGAAAAAGATTGTTTCAGAGGTTTTATGTTTTTAGAGAAAAAAAATGTACAGTGCTCGTTTAACTTTCACAACCAACATTGTGGAAAGCCAACTTCAAAAGTCGACAATGTAAAGAGGCAACATAGTTAGCAAAGCCTAATCACAATGTCAATGACTAATTGAACTTCATTGTTAGAACAGACTAAGATTCCAAATGCTAGATCCAAATTTAAAAATTCACATTCACCAAAATGCATCTTATGAAAAACATCAATGCACATCTAATAACACTAACGATTGTTGAATAACAGTAAGCATACAAGTTGACTGAAATTTAAAGCATATAAATGGATCCAATCAATATGAGGAAAAACAACCTCATTCATATTTATAGATCAGCATGCAGGTTGTCATTGACAATGTCAACAAAGTAACAAAGCATGTGAAAACCACATAATTTTAAAGTGCAAGGCAGATGGCATGTATTTTGAAAATAAATAGTTTCTAGCAATCACCAGATTATTCACAGACAAATTTTTAACAACACAAATTTTCTTTTTAAATGAAACAAGATAGGATTTTGATAGTCAGCAATTGTTCAGCAAAAAAATACTTTGGCCTAAAAGTACACATTATATTTGGCTACCTTAATAAACAGAGCAGGAAACTTGGATCACTGGGAGAAGATTTTCGAAACTTGCTATTAGGCAGATATACTTTAAATGTCGGCTTCAACTCACTGATCTGCATATCTTGTAATAAGTTTGAAATTTCAAAACATCTTGTATTATTTTCTGATGGTGAATTGGAGCTGCAGCAGATAATATCATTCTTCAATGTCCAAGGTATGCCATATCGCTGAACTATGTAGCCAAGTGATTTTAAGTGCCTGTACGCCTCGAAGGACTCCCAGGAACACCCAAACTTTGATCCTAGAATCATCTTGTATATATCTCCAACATTAATTGTCTTACCATCAGGACTTGTGAGAATCAATGCCCCTCTTTCAGCCAAAAACCTACACGCAAACAAGTCAGCTTTAACAAGGGACGGGTGTAAATTAACCATGTAGATCTTGTTAAGATATTTGGGAAACAAAAGGCATAGTAATTAGCATAAAACCAGCCAACTACAAGAAATCCTCCAATTTACTAGAAATCTTGTTAAAGCTTAAGCATGTAATCATCAGACATCATGTAAGACGACAACTATGTGACTGTGTAGCTTCTATCATCCAAAGTATACCAAACCTTGAGGAATAGCATTGTACAAGAAGTCTTCAGTGATCTTGCCATTGTGGCAATAGAGAGAGAGAGAGAGAGAGAGTAATACTCACAGGATTTCTTCAATGTGACAATATAGCTTGCCGTTCCGAATGACTCCGGTAGTGGCCCACAAGCTTCCCTTCTTTTCAATGATCTCTCCCATCCCCATCTCCTCATCCCAACAAGCCTTGGATACTTCACTCCTATTGTTCGAATAATCAGCACAAGTTATCAATATATCGTTTCTTGATGAAAAAGTTAAATAAATTTAACACTGTTTGAAGGATTTTTACCTGAACTGAGTTTTGGAAGTCCAAGGCTTGTTGATGCTATTAGAAAGGAAGGGGTTTCGGTGATGTTCCTCTTCTTCTTCGCCTTCCTTTGCTCCTCGGTCTCCACTTCTTGCCATGAGAAGAAGGGAGTGTGCGATCGCGAAGAAGGAAGAGGAGGAGGAGGAGAAAGACAGAGATACCAGGAGAGGAAGAAGCCGCCGCCGTTCGCCGAGGAAAACGCCGCAACGACAAGAGCTTGCCGCCGTTCGCCGATGGAGAGGAAGTCAACCGCCGTGCGCCGAGGATACGCCAAAACAGTCGCTGGGGAGAAAGGGAGACTGCGTTTAGGGCACGGGTCCGCGCCGGGGTGGTCGGGAGGGGTGTGGGGCTGAGGTTTGAGACCATCTGGTTCAATCGGGTGCTCGGACGAGTCGACCGATTCTACCGAGTCGACTCGCGAGTCAATCCGAGCCCACGAGGGTATCCTTTTGATCGTGGTCGTATGATCGAGCGATCCTACGGCCTACATCGCGAGTTGGATGACGTCGCCTTTCAGCCACCATAAACAATTAATGGCTCACTTGGTGCACAAATCAAGGTGGAAGAAGTTTGGCGTATGCTGATGACGGATGAGACGGCTGTAGTAGTCACAGAAGAAGAGTATTATTGCTCAATAGTTTTCTTAATGTCTCAATTGATTAGTGTATTATTAACATAAAATGATAACTCTCATATTTAAATACATATCTATAATTTAATATAATAAAATTATATTTTAAAGAAAACATAGTTAGCTGAATCTGCTTATGTTGTTGGATAAGTAATACCCAAAAAAAAAAGGCAATTCTGACACGATTCATTACAATTTTCTGGTCCTGAAACATAAATAAGAGAGATAGAAGCATGCATAATGATCTCTTCTATGCTCAAAGCTTATTATCTTTGCCAGTAATCTCATTGTTTCTTCTTGTTGCTTGCTGAGCCTCTTCTCTGGCTAAAACTTGAACATGCCAAACAATGTGTTGCAAGCTCAAAGTTCATCCTGTGGGCTAGAAAACTCCTATATTACTTGTACTCTCAGTGCCTAACATTAGACAAATAACAATCTATATGTTGCCTTCAAAGTTCAAGAAGAAGATACCAGCTCTATGTTAAGATCATTAACTAGATAGTTTAAAGTACTAGGATAATAAAGGAACATCAATGACGACAATGTAAAATAGCTTGTTTATCCCTTGGCTAAGAACCGTAGCTTTCTTCAATACAAAAACAACACGTAATTTGGATTGAGAAAAGATACAATGAAGATAATTATAGATAAAGAAATGAGGTAGTACTAAAACTTCACGTAATTACATAGATTATCCAAGTAGTTCAGCTAAAGTAACAGGCAAATGAGATCAGATACAGAGACCAAATCTGTTGCCCACAAAGGTTATTTGACCCCCTTGATACAAGGAACAAATAAAAGAAAGAAAGCAGGTTATACAGCAGAAAATACTCCAACATTAAAGCCTGTTTGGAAGGAAATTGCAGGATTTTTTCTTCGTTTTGCCAATAATAAATGGAAATCCAATAGAGCCCTTAGTCAGGTTACGTGAGAACTGCAACGAGTTCAGCTGATGATAAGCCCAAGTCAGTTCGATGCAGCTCGTGGTGCACGAGGCCTCACTGGTGTTTTTGAAGGACTCACTCTGAAACCACAAATTTGGGTTAATTACAGAATAGAGCACACTGATTGTGGTGGGAATTAGGATGATACCTGATCGGTAGCGCTCCCAAAACCATGCCAGTACAATTCAGGGCTACTATAGCACTTTCTGCCTGCCATTCATAGGGAAGAAGAATAAAAATCATGCAGAAACCAGCATATATCACAACAAAAGACACAGTAACCCACTTAAAAAGGTTTACTTGCACATTCAATTTTTCAGCCTTGACTGCTATGCTTAGCAGAAGACTGATGTGAATGTATTACTTTAAAAGGGTGTCTAGCAAGAAAGAAATTAAACCTTCCAAGAAAACAGCATACAACAGATTAATAGACACAATAATTACTAAGACATATCCAAGATTCAATAGTTCACTACTTCAGCCTTTGACTATCATGTTAAGCAAAAGATCAATTCATATGTATGACTTTAAATGACGAACAAATCATGACAAGAACATGCTAGATTTACTTTAGATGTCCAAAGGCTTCTAGATTCAAACAGATGCCCTTGTCAGGAATTAACAGACTATGCAACCTCACTAGAGAACTAACATCAAACAATAAGATTACATCCAAACTAAGACTAACAGGAAGAGGGTCATGGGGACAAATGCCAGAATACCTTTTGATGTTTAAACTTAAAATACAGTTGTGGTTATTAACATGAACAGAAGAACAGTATCAGATTTAGATATTCAATGATACTTACAAACAGAAGTCAGAATCACTGAGGAATCACTAAATAACATTATATTCAATTAAATATCAGTATATTCTTCAGGCTTTCTGAAAGAGTAAAAGAAAAATCTTATAACCTGCATATTCAGTGTATCAACTAAACAACAAAAAAGAGAATGCTTAGAGAACAAAAATTAGCTAACGAACAAAAAACAACAACAAAAACAAGCCGAATGTCTCAAATTTTTAGGGTCAGCTACATTCTTTTCCAGCATTATATAAGGCAATAATTTTAGTTATCTAAAGAGCATTCAAATCACTAATTGTAGATTCTTATGAAATCTTCCTAAATCTTCCTCTGCCTCTCCCAGCAACACCAGCACTAATTGACTTACTCCAATTAAATACAATATCTATGATTCTCCTTTGAACATGATCATACCATCTTACACAATTAATTTTCTTTTTATTATCTATAGGGACTACACCTAGTTGCTGAAAGATGAATTTCTAATCTTATATTTTCTAACAACTAACTCTGCATATCCATCTCAACTTTCTTATTTTAACAAAGCAACCTTCTTTATATATGTTTTTTTTAACCATAAGCCGAGCTCAGAAACAAAATACTGTTAAAAAGATTCTGCAATTATAATGAATTTGTAGCCTATTAGTATTTAATGAACAGCTAACATTTTCTAAACTGAATCCAAATACATCAACGATTAAACTCAGTTCTGAAGAAGCAAATTCACTAACGATTACCCATACAAACTCGACAAATGCGATACGTGTTGAGTGCATATTATCACCAAGAAGCCTCAAACGAGAGACCTGTAGAAAACAAAAATAAGTTGATAATTACCCATATAAAACAATTAACCAAAAATGTATTATCTCGTGGATAATTAGCTGACCTCACCACAACATTGCTCAAAGATAGCTTTTAATTCTGTTTGTGTGACCTGCACGAATGATAAATTGTAAAGTAACAAACAGGCAATTCATCTAGTCCTATGATCAATAATACAAAACTGCATGTACATCCATTTGGTAGTAATAATTGCAACAATAGACTCAGTTTTTTCTAAGTTATCTTTGCACACAATCTAAATGTAGCATTTGCAAAAAGTAGAGCATGACATAAGAAGAAGTCAATCTACCTTCCTATCAATATTCGTGCAGTATACTGTCCTTACAACCATTTCCTTTTCATTGTCAGACTGCATTGATATCTTCACAGTGAGAAACAATTCAACCAAACTGAAGTGATCATGCGGAAGTCTACAATAATGTCTATATCTTCTAATTAATGTCGATAGATAAATAACAATATTCATAGCTACACTTAAGATCTAGTCAAGAATTCACCCTAGGAAGAAATTTTGGGTTCACAGGCAGAATTGCAGTCTTGGAAGGTAAGACTCTGACTGGATAGTACCCTAGCATGGTCCCACCAAGATTTAGGGCCGCTCTAGCACCATCTATCAACAAAAAGCCCACAATTTTAGTTAGAAGATGCACGATACCCTTAAATGTAATATCAATGTACATATGCCGCAGAATAAGGAACTATGTGAAATTACCCTCATCAGAAAACTCTATGAATGCAAATCGGAGAACTGAGTTAGGATCACCGCAAACTCGGCAATCAACTACCTTCAAAATAAAAAGGTGAAAAATAATCAGGGAAATAACATTGAAAAATAAGTAGAAAATCAACATCACCATCTTAAGCACTTCAACAGTAACCTATAAATGAAAAACAAGGCACATCTACTATCAAGACTTGAATAGCACATATAAATAAGAGATATGTACTGAGGAAAAATCCACCCAGTCCTTTCCCTAGCTCTACACCAGGCAATTCTTTTCCTTGTCATTCAACAAGATGTGCATCCCACCTTCCCTTCTCATACCATAGAGTAGATCATTGTGATTTGCATGACAAGATAGCATAGTCACTGAAATGGTTCTTTACATCGATTATAGCAAAAATGTTAAAAGACACAGTAGTTCATGTTTCATAAAGCATATATACGAAAGTCCCATTTTACTGGGATATTAAAGAAAACTCCAGGGAAGGATTCAATAACAGCATAAAATTGCTTATCTGCATAAAAGTGCACCTCATCGTAGGGGCAGCATAATGTATCACGCATTGGAGATAGATTATCGATGACAGGTTATTCAAGATTGTGTCATCCAAGCCTCCTTACGAACAAGAATATCCATTGTAATACCATATAAAAAGACTATTACCATATTGGTTATGCCATTTATGGGTATCAAATCAACCAGAAAACTGTTCAATACAAAGCACAAACCATGTTGTAATCTCTTCCATAACTTTTTAAATGACCATATTACTCACTTATGCCAACTAGAGTTGAAGAAGTAGAACAAAGACCTTGGCTTGTATGGTATTTGTAGCTGGCATGTGGTTCATAAGTTATTTGTAGCTGGAATGTCATGAACAGCATAGTTTAATGCTATCAAAGAAAAACAACACTCATTTATGAAAAGCAAACTATCAAGTCAAATGTTCCCTTGATTGGAGAAAAATATACTCCAATGCACATACTATGCCCCATAATACATCATTATTTGGGTTGTGAGCACTAGAAAATGAAAGAGATATTAATCAGAAACAATATCCCCACAAAATCAGCTACTACTAATATGTACTGCTATTTCCTCACTACTTATAAATGATAAGGTTGACTTTGGTCTTGTCATGATGGAGACCTATATGCATCAGAAATTGCAACAGAAAAACCTGTATTACAGCACAGCAACTATCATATCATATCATGTCAATGATGTAGCAGAGAAAACTAAATCACTATCAGAATTGGTAAAAAACCAAAGCTGAAGATGATTGTTAAATTCCTAAAATGTTTGATAATGTATTTGCCAAAAACTTTATCCTGTCAACATGTTCAGATATTGGCCAGCTGAAGCATACAAGATCAAAGGTTCAGCGTAAGTGATCAACATGATTAGCTATATTGCAGACTATCTTTTTCATTAAATCAGATATATTAGATACAAATTGCAGCAATATATGAGTAGAAGAAAGAAGTGTGATACTTTCTAAAGGGACAAATTGCAGCAATACTCAATCAATTTGCACAATCACGATACGCACTATAGGATATTCCGCATATTTACTAGTTGCAGTTAAAGAAACTTACTTGGCCACAGGTAGTAAATATTTCAGCAAGCTTCTCTTCAGTCACCTGATACATATCAGTAACTGAGTTCAGGCTAGCACACAAGAAAGACATAAGAAGAATATGTCCCTCGGAGATTGCATATCAATGGAAAGCAACGATCGTCGGAAGAAAGAAGAAGAACAAGAGGGGATAAAATGAACGAACTAAAAGGTTTGTGTGATTGGCTTACATGTTGATCAATATCAGAAACATACACAGTACGCCTAATGCTCTCCTCAGTCTGAGCTTTTCGAACTCTATCTTTCGTCTTCCTCCACCCCTGATCATAACCACTTCCCCTCTGCCAAATAAAAAACAGCTCATTCTAAATCACATGAGAGACCATAAAAAAGAAACCTAAAAGGAAAATTAAGAAGAAAAACATTCCAACGTAGTTGCCCCCAAATGCCGAGAGAATAACAACAGATTGAAGAATACTCCATCCAAAATATCCCATTTCCTCCAATTTGTTCCTTTTCCTCGGAAATGAACAAACAAATTCCAAAAAGAAAAATCATTCACTTTTTTTGCGAAAAATTAAGATAAAGTCCTTAAACCCCAAAACCCATGTACAATCTAACATAATTTAGATATTATACCGAAACAGATAAAAAGGCAAGAAGGATCAAATTCAGTACTCTGCGATTTGGCTGGCTATTGGATGAACCATCGCTGCTCGAATCTTTATTACCACCATTACCCATCACTCCGTTACCGTAACAATCAGTCGACGCCACAAAAATGGGCGCATCGGCAGACAGCCGGCCATCGTATTTCCGGCCGTCGCGAGCGGTGTGCAAAGAAGGGAAGAACTCCTTGGCGGAGGGGTTCAATTTGGACAGGAAATTCACCAGCTTCCTCACGTCTCTCTGGTACTCAGTCTCAACTTCCGCCGGCGTCGGCGCCGGGGACTGGCAGCGGATGAACTGATCGTCCGACCCGATCGCGTTCTCCGTCACCGCAGCCATTTCTTTTTCCTCAAACAGCGCCAAATACCAACAACAAAAAGAAGATAACAACAATAACAGCTGCTCGAAAGCGATCAAGATATGGCAAATTCGATCGAGATAAAGAAGCGCCTAAACAAATAAAAAAATAATTCAGCAAAAAGCGATCTTTTGCGCCATTGCAAAAGTTTCCCCCTCCATGTCTCACTGCGCTCCCAGTTGCTCTTCTCCACTCTTTTGTGGGCTTTATTTGGATTCTTGGGAACGAGATGGGATTTGATATGATAGCGAGAGGGGGGGAGAGAGAGAAAGAGAGATGGAGAAAGGAATGGCGTGATGAATCGAAAAAGACGGCGAGGTGATGTCTCGCTATTTATAGTCTGTTATATTCCCCAGAATACTTGTGCATTTAATTTGTTTCACAACCCAAATATGTCTTCCCCTCTTTACGCAATTTCCTTTTCACATTTTACCCACACGTCCGATTAAACGTTTATTAGACGTAAGTAAATTATGTAACTTAGATTTTTATTATTTTATGGAATTATTGTATTAGATTGTTCACTCATCCAGGATATAATTATTTTATGGAATCATTATATCTAGACATATAGTTTTGGTCAAACATTTAATATGTGTGACTTGGGAGGATTAGGAAGTTAAGTTCTGTTGCATTGCAACTCTATTCCATCGAATTTTGTTTATTTTGTTGGCTGTTGCCGCACAATTATGGATGCATAGGTTTGATTAAGGTGGAGGTAGTTGATTGTTGTGGTATTATTAGAACTCATTTTCGACGGAACTTGTTTTACTTTAATTGTGTTCTGTTGGTACTGTTGGTGGTTGCAACACCATCGAGTATCTATGACTTGATGAAGCGTATGACGAACAACAGAACACAGAATTATTTGGTTCGTTGAAAAGGGTGGTTTGAGTTTGAAGAAGTCATGGTGCTACCTTTTGTGGCCTCTTTTACTTTTTCTCTTCTTTTGACTTCCTTTTAGGCTGTGGTGGAGTATGAAGAACAGACAAGTGAGAGAAGCAGGCGACGGATGTGTAAGCTGGGAAGGGAGGAGGCACCGAATTAATTGAAGACCGTATGTTATTGGACTGGGAATTAAGCTACTTCCGGGTTGGGTTTGAATGGGATTGGAAGTCCAATGCGTTTTTGCCCATTCAACGGGCGGCAACAATGAGCCTTTCCAGATCTCAGGACCGAAGCAAGTCAACCTAAATAGGGTTTTCCACAAAACAATAAGGTAATAAGACAATGATGGCATCCTAAATCAATGCTTCCAATCAGCCGTTGGATGTTAGTAGCTACCTCAATGGTTGCTTAGCTAGAAATTTCACGAGTGGATGTTAAGGTAAGATGATGATATGATGCCACTTTTCGTAGGCATAGCACCTGCAACATCTACTAGTCAGCTTCCACAGATTTAGCAATCTGCAGCCGAAAGCATTCAAGCTTATTTATTCTACATGTCATCTAGAAAAGTCTACATGATTCCGAGACAAAAGGTTGCTGATGCTCTCAGGAAAGCAACTCCATCTAAATCCATACCACCGAGTTATCTTCGAGGCTTGGTTGTTCAGTGAATTCCTGCATGATAGAGAAGCTCATCAGGAATCCAGGCCACAAATGCTGTTAAGGTAAATAATGAGATTGAAAAGCAATTAAACTCCTTGAGCACCAAAAACATCAAGACCAAGTGGACATCATCACCTTTGGAAACAATAACCTACTATCCGGGTACCGTGATTGTAATAATCATGGGGTCACTGAAAGACAAGTACCTGTCCCATTGCTTCAATGAAAGATCAATCAGTGGTACAATGATGCTCAAAACCCAAGAAAAAACTCTTTCAAATCCTAGCAACACCACCCATTTGGTGCATTACTTGAGCTACTACATCTGCGTTCATCTCAGATATCCATACTTCGATCCAGGAATAAAGCTATTTAGAATATCAGACAAGCCCTACCAGTGTAGCTGCCCATGCTGCAAGAACCCCAAAGAATATCGTATGTGTTCGTTCTGTTTTGCCAGGATATGTTATCGGCCACAGATGCTCAGCTTTCATTTGTTAATGCAACTGAGTTCTCAGCCAAATTTCTTACTTTCGATAAGATCTGGTTGCAATTGGAAAAATCAACCGTGCTAATCAGGAGAAATCAGCTGACTTGAGTGCAAGAACTTTCTGCCACGTAATGCGATTCTAGAAGAATCATTTATCTCAAGATGATCATAATTGTTGCTGATGTTTGTCTCCCAGAAGAAATACATATTACTATACCCATGAAGATCAAACTTAAAACCAGAACCTGCATCTTGAACAATAGCACTTACATCATTATAAAGGTTTTAGCATGCAGACTTTTGCAACAAGCATGACAAGAATGTTCTACATTTGAAGCAAGATGTAAAAGTACCAAATCTTGAAAGCTTTAGAAGTGGTGGGTATAGGTCATCAGGAACTCGGATGTAAAAGTTGAACGAGCTTGAGCAGAAATGCTTAACCAAGAACCCTGCCCTCCCAGAATTTCTGAGGGCTTCAACAAGGAAACTGACTACTCTTAACATGGGAAATGACTAACAACACTCTGTGCATCCTTAACTGTGATGGTTCATACAAGGTTAAATCTCCGAATGCAGGAGCTGGCTTCATCCTTGAGCACATGCAAGGAAACACAACTTGCTAGTTGTTCCACCCATAAGGCAAGCAGCCCAATCAGAGCTGAATGCCGGAGCTTTAAAGAGGGACTTCTCAAAGCCTATCAGGAAGGCTTCTCACACATACAGGTCCAATCAGATTCTCATAATCTTGTCAACATACTCTCTGACCCATCTCGCATCCCTTAGCATCCACGGAACTTATGCCAATATACCTTTTACCATGCAAAAGCTGTTGAGGTCACTGGATGGAATTTTGTTCCTAGAAACACTAACCACACTGCACATAAGTTGGCTAGATTTGCGACTAAACATACAGTTGATGTTTTTTGGAGAGGTAATTCACCTCCTGATGTTTTGCACGAACTGATGTTAAGCTAATCTACCTTTTTCTTTCTCTCAAAAAAAAAAAGTAGCTAAAAGAACAGAAATTAGTTCGATCACATAATTCATTAAAGACTAACAATGAGTAACAGAACACCAAATATCACAAAGATCAAACCCACAAAGTTGATTCACATAAACAAAACTACTTGCTACCAATAGAAAGCTGCAAGAATTATATTTCAATCAACCAGGACAAAATCAGGGAATTGAAATATTAGAAGATTAGAAGGCAATGGTATAGCATGCACGTACAAACATTTGGATATCTAGAGTGTTAAGCTTGAAGTCCATCAAGGGTATTAAAGCCTCGATCCCATCATCCAAAATCAGTAATGGAGGTTTCAAATTGAATATCAACATTGTTAAATATGATCTGCAACATTTGAAAGCCTAGAAATGAAAAAAAAAACTATATAAAACATTCTAACATACCCATGAAAAAAATGTCACGATTTGGTCTCATAGGATATAAGTCTATCAACCTCATTTGACTTAAATCATTGGTCAAAATATTTCAGCTTAAATTGATAATAATACACTTGAATAAACCTTTCATACCTTTATAAATCAATCTAAGTGTTACCCACTTTCAGTGTTAGAAAAATAATATATCAAACTTCACTGTACTTTCATCTAAAGATTTCGAAATCATGTCCAGTCATTTAAATCGATGAAACAATCTAAGATCACAGTTCTCTAATGTATCGATGCTTCTTACAACATGTTTTATTAGTTTCATAAACAATCAATTTTATTTTTTTATATGTCGAATTGCTACCTTAACTTGCACATTATGTATGATTAAAAAATCACCTATATCATGCCAGGTACTCATCTCCGCTTCCATCAAATCATACTTGTAAACTAATTCCAGGAAACGTAGATGACAAAATATGCGTATGTAAATAAAAATGTGTTACCTTGTGAGTACAGACAAAAAGCAAGAGAGACATACCCGCATCCTCAACCACAAAAGATAATCCCAAACAATGCGAAAAAAGGGCCTCCGCCGCTCGCCGCAGCCGCCGGCCACGATGAAGTACAACCCGCGTGTGTCAGGCTCCCGGTGGAAGTGCCGGAAAGAGCACTTCACTGCTCCTTCGAGCGTCCGGCGCGTGCTGATGAGCGCGCTTCTCTCGGCCGACGGGGTAACAAGTACAACGCGCGGTCGGTCCCGGTGCGCAAGGACGAAGAGGTGCAGGTGGCGGCGGGGGACCCACAAGGGCCGAGACGGCAAGATCGTGCAGGTGTATCGCCGGAAGTGGGTCATCCACGTCGAGCGCATTACCCGGGAGAAGGTGAACGGCACCACCGTAAAAGTCAACATCAACCTCTGCAAGGTCGTCATCACCAAGCTTAAGCTCGACAAGTACCGCAAGGCCCATGGCAAGTTCTCGGCCGAGGAGGCCGTTGCCGGTGCCCCGTCTCTACAGGAGGACAACCGATCTCATCGATACGATCAAGGATCGGCCGATGAGATGTTCTTGTCGTTGAGATCCTGCAAGGAAGTCTTGAACGAAAAGACCAATGCAGCAAAAACAAACCTCAAGAACGATCCCAAAGAAAACGAAACGAAAAACCGCGGAAGAAGGTCCGGAGAAGGGTTCTCGAACTCACATCGAGGCAAGCCTTGGAAAAAGAATTCGCGAACTAACGGAAGGGAATCATAATTCCGACAGAAAGAAGAGAGAAAAGAGAGGAGGGTTTGGAGTCCGTGGAAGGAGGTGACCTTTTTCGGCGTTCTCCTTCCCGCTTCCGACACTTTCTTGCTTCTGGGGGTAATCCGAAGGGTTCAACCACTGTCGCGACTACCCATTAATGACCCATCACGCTGATGTCTCGATCGATCGTTAATATATTATCCATTATTATTTTTATATTTTAACTAACATTCATATCTGTGCCGGTTTGATATTATGAATATTAAAAAAAATTAATGGGAGGAGATATGTATCAAGGATCTTAGTGGGACATTGTATACTCTATTAAGGCCCAAGGATGGTTTCAGAAGCCCAACATTAGAAGGCCTGGGAAGTGTTTAGTCACGTGCTTCTCGATGTCTGAGTCACCGTCCCTCCACATCTTCTCGATGTCTGAGTCACCGTCGCGAGCAGCAAAGAGCAGAGTCATTCGTGCACGCAGGTACCTTACTTGGGGTCTCAGCGAAAGGACACCATTGAATACGATCCCTTGCTAAAAGACTCGAAAAGAAGCGTCTAACAACAAGAAATCGTCATTCTCTCCTCCACCAATTCCTATTGCCATGTTGAAAGCCCATAGACACGGTGACTCACCTCTGCGACTCATGGAAGCCGTCTTCTGCCTCCGTGCCGCCCTCGTTACTCCATTCAAAAGGCCGGGCTGCCTCCCATTCCACCCCACGACCAACCTTTCCCCGGTTGGCCACCTCAGCTTTCCCCGCCATTATAGGGTATCTTGCTCCCATGCTCAGCCGCCGCGGCCGCCGACGCCGGAAAAAGACGAAGGAAGAAAAGGCCGCGCTGGAGGACGGACATGGCCGAGGGTGGCGGCGGTTGGCGCAGGCGCAGCTTTCGTCGTCGCTTGCGCCTTGGGTTCTGTCTGCTTGACGCGCCCTGCACCTGACGCTGCGGTGAAGTGGTGCACGTCATGGACAGCGCACAACGAAGGACCGTCAGGAGGCGGCGGAAAGGGCACGATGAACACTGAAGGCAACAAACTCGGTAATCAAGCTCAGTCGGAGAAAACCAACTTGCAGAATACGCGCGAGGCGGTGCAGCAAATTCTATTCGGGAAGAAGGTAGAGTCTCTTCCTTCGGGAGGAAGGCCATCGATGTTGTTACTTTCATGGCTATGCTTGGATTCGTCGACTCAACCTGATGCAGTCCGTATGCATACAAACCACCGTCTTCTTCCTCTCTATCTCTCGTATAACCTAAGCTAGCTGACACCTTCCATTAATTTGGACTTGATCAGAAGCATTCAAACCTGTCCCAAGCGACATCTCTTTCCTCTAAAATATTATGCGACGTAACTGGCCAACTCATATCGATAGCATAGTCGACATGCATAAATGATATATATAGTTATTAGAGGAATGGATAGACTATGTTAAATTTGAGGGGACAAATATGCTACACACAAATTCCCTTATAGATTATCTAACATTTTGATGTACACGTATAGTCTCGTTCCATCACTGATGGAAATGATTTCATGTCACTGGTTGCAGGATCTCTCTTCCACCGAGAAAGAACAAAGAAAATCTCGTTTGTTCTCCAAAGATTGGTTCCAAGAACTGGAAAAGTACGAAGCAGGAATGCTGTTACGGAAAATGCTCATGGAGATGGTAACCAGTTCTCTACACATTTTGTCCAAGCTTATAATCATTTGTTGTTCCTTCGTTTTCAAGCGATCTAGGGTTCGTAACAAAAGAGAGAGCGCAGTTTAAATCCATGAGATAGCAAGGAACAGAGATTCTACCTATTAAGCTGGTGTCTCGGCCGTTTAGATTTTAGTCTGACTGAAACCTACTTTTCTTGTCCGTGAGATCCTCTCGACAAATATTGATCCAATGATCTAATGATTTTAGGAGTGTGAATCTAGGGTTTTTGCTGTGAATGCAACTCACAGCACACATCACGACACTCGATCAGCTTCAGCATCCTCGTTGAAGTCTTTATTTTCATGTCAAAAAGGCTGCTACGTACTCTCCCTGTAGATAGTTGGGTACACTTCTAACGTCGATGAACTCAATGCAGAAACTAGAGGTCTGCCGGTACGTCCACGAGGCTGCCGTTGAGCATGACCCGAGGCCTCCTTTTCTCATGGAAGAGTCTAATTTGTCGGCGAACTCGCTTATCGTCTTACATGAGACACTGATCAATCGAAAGTACCAGCATTTTGCAGTAACCATCACATATTCTATTCTGTGGCTGTAGGCTATTATCTGCTTCACGCTGACGGTGGAGAAGATGACATCAACAGCCAGGACGATGATGACGACGACGACGACGGAGTTGAAAGAATCGATGGAGGACTTGGTCACTAGGGCGAAGGGGTCGTGGAACAAGTACAAAGAGTTAGAAGAAGGCTTCGGGGAGATGCCAAATGCTGATGAGAAAGATGCACCGAAGCAGCAGCCGAGCACACGTTCTGCTTATCGTGCTTCATGAACAGCTTACGGTCAACGCATGGACTTCCCTCTTCTTATCCCTACTGCTTAGGAAACCTCGATTCTTATTGTCCCGAGGAAATTACGTGTTTGGTTCTTCTGTTTCTTTACCTTCAGATCAATTCTGAACTATGTGCTCGATGTTCTTCTTGTTCGACTGTTTTCTTTGTAGCTGCTGCTGCAATATAAGTCTACTTTTCATTCCATCATCATTTATTAAGACCTTTTCCGATAAGAATTGAAATAAACAAATTCCTATTGTCACAATAAAGTTGCTCATATAGCTGACAACATGAACCAATCCAAAAAGGAGAAGCATCCGATCAAATATCCTTCGGTAAACTATTGCTTAACATTATTAAAATGAATAAAACTTGCTAATGTCTCAGTTTTAATTGTCATTTTTCACAATTCGAATAATTTAATTATAATATTAATCTTGATCCAAATATCATTGACATTGTTGATAATGTTAAGTAATAATAGTTTACCGAAGGATTACACTTATTCTTTTAAATAAGTAGTAAGCTGTAATCACCAAAATTATTTATTAAAATAATCCCTAATTAAATTTAAAACCATAGGCATACGAAGAAAATTTTATTTCTGATTGAGTTCAAGTATTTTTCTCCTTGTTTATTTTTTTATGAAGGATAAATGGTAAAAATAAATTTTGATCACACGACCTCATGATGATTTCATAAAGTCTTTATTATATGTAAAATTTTTAATTTGGTGTATCATAAGACAAATGTTTTAAATAAAAAATTATTAAATAATAATATAAATTATTATTAAGATTAATTATTTGTACACTTATTATGATATATATAGTAAGTATTATGTAACTATATCATTTTTAGATATTTAGATATAATGTTTAAGAAATTATCTATTATAAACTCACTGCATTTTATTCTTATTTATAATAAGAAACTCATTATGGAATTCTTTATCTCCGTAAACTACAGTGGCCATCCTGAGCTCACTTACCATCAACATCACCATACTACTCTTTCTGCTCCTCTTCCTCTTCGAAGGCTGAAACTGGGAACGATCTCGAGAGCCCCGCCGGTGTCTTGAAGACGATCTTTTTCGACTCCGGCCCCTCGAGGGGATGTTGGTGCGGTCGACAGCGAGGGAGCTGCCAGCTGTACGAGTTGCCAGATGAGCGGTGCGACTACATGCATCATTCCCGCCAAAGCTTGCACCTACTTGGCAAGATTGAGCAATGCCTCGGGTGAAACAACTAGTGGTCGAGGGAAAACTCGAGGTCGTTGAACAGGCACCAGTAGCAATCTGGCATATGGGTCATGGCATCGTCGTCCAGGGAATAGCTGGTGGTTGCCCACCGAGCTTGTAGGCGGGGTGGACTAGGGGGGTTCTTCACTAGGGTGGGCTTTGGGATTAATTATCGTTGGATGCTCCTGCAATATCGAGCTCTTCTTCTAGCGTCAAAATATTAGTAAATCCTTATACCGTGGTCAAGGTGTCAGCATGGCTTGGTCCGATCCCGGATACGCAAGGTTGCCAACGTAGTTGCTCGGGTGGTGGAAGCGAGCGTCGGGTCAAGTTGATTTTGATACTCATCTCCCGAATGTGATCTTCTCTCGTGACGAGTGGCCTACTTCTTCGTTGTCGGGTTCCCGCACACTGGTCGAGGTTGAGAGGGAGATTTTTCGACTCAACCCCTTTAAAGCTTAAGTTAGTTTTGTGCAGATAAAGGGGTCGAATGTTCGAAGCGCCTCCCCTAACGTCGATCGGGGGGTTGGCTTTTATACCTACGAATGAGGGTCGGTCGTACGTGATCGGTTAATGATGATTGACTCCTTGGGCGATGGCTTGTACCTCTTGTGCAAGCGCCAATCGACCTGCATGGATCCGTGTCGCGGGACGTCGTTCCGAACTTTCTGGAGCGACTTTGTACCATGCGGCGCCATCTCGTACGACCTCGAACAATGTGGGACAGACGACCATCCCACCCGAGTCCGAGATGCCACGTTAATGCGATGCACCATATTAGTCGTGAGGCTCTATGTCGACGCTGACGTAGTTGCTAACGAAGCCTCTATCCACATTTATCAAAACATTAACGAGGAAGACAAATAATAGAAAACGTGAGTTGAAATACAGTAGTTTAAAGGGTCTCTCTTGGATTCAATGCCTTCTGTACATAATTCTTGTAACATTGAATTGATGGCATATTAATGGCGGCACTTAGTCTTGTTTAATAATTACACTACTTATACCATAATCTTATAAGAATTAACTGAAGTAACTCAGAAAGTGATCGAGTTAAATATTTAACGGCTAGTTTAACCCTCTGACCTTAACCAAATAGTGCAGGCAAAAAGTTATTTACCGAGAAAGTAGTATAAAAAGAGATTGAGCTCCATCTAATTCGAAGATGATCAACATCTTATAAACTTTTAGCTCCAGATTATAGCACTAACAGCTCATCAATTCTCTACTCCTATGCCTGTTGACTTCTAATAATTTGATAGTATCAAATATTGAAGTCATGTAAAACGCTAACAACGTGAAATGTGTGCATGTAAAACGCTATTAACGTGAAATGAGTGCTAAATCCTACATCTTTATCGGAAGCATTGGGGTAAATTAGTTGGTTCTCGATGGGGGCGTATTCCCATCGCCACAAAATTGGTCAACGCCTCGATTTAAGGCACGGCCCACCTCCGAACACATGGTGTTGGCTAACGTCTACAAAAGCGCCCCACGCCAGCCACGATGGCGTGGCGCGCAGACAAGCCTGTCGGGAGTAAAGTCGTGGAACGATTCGCTTCTTAGCAGCACATGAACAAATTTACTCGTGCAACAGTTTCCGCTTCGTTTCTTATACACCATTTCTGAATGGAAGCCACAGTGGACCCCAGAATCGCAAACTCTGATCGCCACAGCAGTTTCGGCGGATCGGCGTCCAATAGGATGGTTGTCCACGAGTACGGTACCCGAATCGAGACCAACGAGGGCCCCCAACTCCAACGCACGTCCACGGTCATCCTCATTTCTCTGCTTCTTACTTCTGCCGCCTCATTTCTCTCCCTCGATATCGCCATCGGAGAGGCAAGAAGTCAGATTGAACCCTAATTGACCTCTGCCTGTTAAGCCATCTACAACTTTGCCTCACTCCATGCAAGATATTCACTACGACAACGCCAAGTTCCGCCGCCGATCCCCTCTCAAGGTGCTTCGCCGCACAAGATCCTCTGTTTTCGTTTGATCTCATTATATTAGGTTCTTCTTTTTCTGCGACCTGGCGGCTCAAATAATGATGTTTGGCGTATGCAATTTACCAATTTAGCTTCGAATCACAGTTTTCTTTTGTTGGATTTCTAGTAGGACTTCGGCTTGAGAATTTGTTACATTGCTGAGACCGCATCGTGGTTTCCGAAACTTTTAGTTACTCGTTATGCTATGGCTAGGTTAGATGAAATTTCATCCCACTCAAAATTTTTGAATCGTTTGTTTGGTGAAAATACGGAATCTTTCATCAGAGTACTTCTCCTAAGATTTTTTCAGACAAATCAGTGTACCCAGTTTATCGTTTTTTTTCTCCCAAGTTGTGTATGCACAGGAAAGATTTTGGTATCTGTGTAGTATAAGAACCTGAAGGAATAACTTTTGGTTGAGGTCTTTGTTTCTTTCTATGTTGTAGACTCTGTGTATTAGTTAATAGTTTGCCTTGTTTCTCTCCCACTATCTGTGCATATGATTTCAACGATCACTCGTTCATGCTACTAAACTAAATGTATGACTATGATGTTGAACTTGTATCGTGCTCAAAAGTTTGTACTGCATAATAATCGTAAATGATGTGGCTAGTTTATAGATGATGTTGACAACCACTGACTAAGAGTATGTACCTTTATTTTTCTTTCTTTGTAGGTGATTACTCAAGCACTGGTCACTAGCCATATCAGATATTGCTGCAGAGGCTGTAGCACAGGAAAATTTTTAATGCTGTTGATGATCCTTGGTTTGACATACTTGATAACACATAAAAGTTCTGACCATTCTGCATCTAACATACATTTGAATAGTGCTGCAAATGTAGGACATAAATATGTCAAGGAAGGTGTTAGTATAATAGACAAAATTTGGAGAAAACCTCCAAGGCTTCCTCCACAACTTCCTCCTGATGAAGCCCAAAATGTTAGTTCTAGTCTTGAAGAACAGAGGCTGCATTGGTTTTCAAGGAAACAAAAAGTCAAAGAGGCATTTGTTCATGCTTGGTCTGGGTACAAAAACCATGCAATGGGTTATGATGAGCTTATGCCATTGAGTCAAAGAGGCACTGATGGTTTGGGAGGTCTAGGTGCCACCATAGTAGATTCCTTGGATACAGCCATTATAATGGGTGCTGATGAAATTGTTTATGAAGCAGTACCATGGATAGAAAAACAACTTGTGGAAAGAATTGAAAAGAAAGGGCAGGTTAACTTGTTTGAGACAACAATACGTGTATTAGGTGGGCTTCTCAGTGCTTATCATTTAAGTCGGGGAGATAAGGGTACCATAAGTGATAGTGGAATACCTATGACTCTTAAAGGTGTTAAATCAGAAATCTTTCTGGAGTTGGCAAAGACCTTAGCTGACAGGCTGTTATCTGCCTTCGCTTCAAGTCCAACATCAATTCCTTTCAGTGATGTTGTTCTCCATGATCATTCTGCTCATCCAGCTCCCGATGGCTTAAGCAGTACCGCTGAAGTTTCGACCTTGCAACTTGAGTTTAACTACCTAAGTGAAATTTCTGGTGATCCCAAGTATCGTTCAAAGGCAATGAAGGTGTTGGAACATATTAGGTCTCTTCCCAAGGTGGAAGGACTGGTGCCCATCCATATCAGGTACAAACAACTGTCTTTTAAGCTTGATGGTTTCCTGTGGATTTATTTTCTTTGTCAGAAGTCCTATTTGATATTTCTCATTTTGACAAGCTACACCATTGTTTAGAACTTATTCAGATATGTATGCTATATATGCTACTCCAGCTATTAGCAACATTTAGAATCCATTTACTAGCTTGTGCTGCTTGCTTAGGGGTGAATGGTGGATCAGATTCTATTAATCCAAATTCATTTTTGTATCCCAGTGGAATGATGTATGAGCACCAAAAATGATTATTTTTAGTTATTAAGAAGTCCTACAACTATTGTCATTTTATTTGAAAATTCTTTACACTTTCTTTTCGGACTACTAAATTTATCATAGTCAACTTTGATTCATGACTTGCTTGTCTTTCTTTTTTATATCTATATTAGTTATTCTGCTTTTCTATGCACTCAATGACTTTTAAACTGCAGTTGCAATTTTTTACTCCATTATTGGATAATCCAAACAAGAAGATGACATTTGAAATATTCTTACTCCATTGTTGTGTTGATCATCTTTGACATTTTCCATGAGAGTTTCTGTTTCATGATGTAAGGATAATTATCAATCATAAACTGCCAAAATATTTTAGTTACTATGTTTTCTTGTCAAATAAAATTTATTCTTGTCATTTTTTTCTCTAATAGCTAGATGACTTCTGGAAATATATGTAATTTATGAGAGAACATCACTATTCATTCTTGTGACCACAGCCCTCACTCAGGTCAGTTTAACGGAGAGAACATTCGGCTGGGATCTCGTGGTGATAGCTACTATGAATACTTGATTAAAGTTTGGATTCAGCAAAAGAATAGTGGCAATCAGCTAAACTATTTGTATCAGATGTATGAAGAAGCAATGAGAGGGGTGAGGCACCTTCTTGTTCGGAAGTCCATTCCCAGAGGATTGGTTTTTGTTGGGGAGCTGCCTCATGGATCTAATGGTTCTTTCAGTCCTAAAATGGATCACCTGGTATGGTGATGTATTTGCATGTTCTTGCCTTGACATTGATAATAAACTCATCTTTCTTCAAGCACGTGTGATACACTGTTTGACTTGATTATATTGGTACAGTATTGCAGGTACACCGTAGTTTGAATATAAACCATTTGGTAAAATGTGTTAAGAACTTAAGTATTAAACTTTAATTAACTTCCTTAGGGTATATATTTTTGTTACTGCAACAAGCTTGTCTCCATATTAAAAGATTTAATGCTAGTTTTTATAAATTTCAAGATGAAAATATTATTAAAAAGAAAAATATTTTGCAACATAGTCTGGCACACCTATCGGTATTTCTTAAGTCAATTTTTACAGGATGTTGGATGGTTAGACTTGATTTTGGGCATCCATGAAAAAGTTTTAATTCCTAACAACTTTGTTACTCTGTTCTCCCGAAAAAAAAATGTAGATTGGCCTGATATATTTTTTTCAATATTATATTTTTCTAGATAAGGTAGATGAGTGGTATAATCTTCTTTATATACATGTAATTGTGTGATGGAAACTTTCCTGATGTCTGACTTCAGATGGTCCTCTAAATGTGATAGAAGAACAAGAAGATGGTCACATGATTACAGAGATGTTTTTTAAAAGGCTTCTTGTTATACAATGTAGAACATTAAGGTATTAGGCAACTAAATGTTGGGTGGAAGATCCACTTGAGATCCTGTTGCTGAAGCTCTCATGCTTTAATCATTGAGATTGGACCTGTTATTCTATGATGTGGATATGCAATAGAAAGTCATTTTATTTATGATTTAGAAAGGCCCGACTCCTTTTGTAATTGTCAAGCTTTCCTATGTTCTTTAGGGTAGTTGTGTAAATGCCGATTGGAAATGAAGAATTTTGTCTTCCATGAAGCTCATGTATGACTGAAAAATCAAGCATAATAGTCTGATTTGGCTACAGTTGTCCTTCATTAACTGAGAAAGTCAGAAAATGCTGTTCTAGCAAAAAAAGAATCACTAAAATGTTAGTCTGTTTGTGCAGTTCAGTTAAGATATTCATTAAGCTACCTGATATGTAACTTATTGAAAAAAAAATGGACAACCATGGGTTTCTTTCAACAAGCAACAATTTAGCAGATAACAATACACCACTTTAGGAAGTGCAAATTAGCAGATTGTTGTATGCCTTTATAGTCTTTAGAAACTGTGCATGTTAAGCCAATTTTCTTGCTTCAAGTTGGGTAGCTTTGCACTGCTGCAGATAAAATTGTTGATTTCATTATTTACCATCCGTTTGTTCATATCATTATTTGTGGTCATATATTGGTTTAGTTGATTGATTTTAACTGGAATATACAGAACCCAATATGTTTAAAGAAATGAGTGGAACTATCTGAAATAGCATATCTGCATTTATGTGTGATGTATGGTAGCTTTTCATATTTATATGTGTAATTGTGTATAACATTGGAAAAAAACACAACCAGTCATCGTTTTTGTCTTTAAGGTAACAGGCTTTCTAGTCATCTGTACCACTTCTTCCAAATGAACATGTCTTCAGCAGATTGATAAAGATTTCCTTCAACTTTTATACTAAATTATTGGTACTAAAAACTTTGATCTACTTGTTCTATGTGGTTCTTATGTACACATTGGAGCAGCCCAGAAATTCTCTAGCTGTTGCACTTGTTTGATCATACTAAATTCTGCTTGATATGAATTCAATGAAATGAAGAATCTCATTTCTCTATTTTTGAATTCTTATAGCTTTCTGTAGGCTTTTTATATGATTTCCTTGCCCATTACTTTACAAATCAGGAAAATGCCTAGTTAATCTGTGATGTATTATTCTTCCTTTTGAAGGTCTGTTTCCTACCAGGAACCCTAGCCCTTGGTGCAACAAAAGGTATCACGAAGAAGAAAGCTATTGAAAGAAACTTGTTGACCCCAGATGACTTGGAGAATTTGAAGCTTGCTGAAGATCTAGCAAAAACATGCTTTGAAATGTATGCTATCACTTCTACGGGTCTTGCTCCTGAAATTGCTTATTTCCATATTGAGGTGAGCTACTTGTTAAACTTGAGGGTATATATATATATATATATTATACTCACACATGTTTTAGTTAGCAATGCCTACATCTGAAACTGCATCTTGTTGATTGAATGTTTATTTTTGAATCAGGGTGATTCTGAAGGGGGTCTTGATGGTGGTAACAAAAGCTCTGAGTATATAGATGACATAATAATCAAACACAATGATCGCCACAATCTTTTGCGCCCTGAAACAGTGGAATCATTGTTTGTGTTGCATCGTGTAACCGAAGATCCAAAGTAAGATTTACAGGTTTTGGGTTGTCACTTGCTTTCAGATGTTTCAAGTTCATATTCCTTCTTGTCTCAAACATGGCTTTGACATCTGTGACGTTGACAGATACCGAGAATGGGGTTGGCAGATCTTTGAGGCCTTTGAAAAATATACGAAGGTAGATTCTGGTGGGTACACATCTCTTGATGATGTCACACTAATTCCTCCTCCTAGACGAGACAAAATGGAGACATTCTTTTTAGGTGAAACCTTGAAGTATCTATATTTGTTGTTTGGAGACGAGAATGTTATTCCTTTAGATAAATTCGTATTCAACACAGAGGCCCATCCTCTTCCAATTATTTGGTCAAAATATTCAGCCTAGAACTCCAGCAACTGATTACAATTTGAGAACACAAGCTTGAGGAACTTCGAGTTACTGGGGCTTGAAGAAACTCAAATGCTACCTTGTGCATTCCCAAGATGAACAACTTTGGATGCAGGGTTTATGCAACTTCTGGCACTGTAAAGATGTAGCAGGCTCTGTAAAGATGTAGCATGAGTTCCAACGTCGAATCTCTTTATACACCAAGTATCGGCTGAAGGAGGGTTCTAAGGCCAAAATTGCCCTCTGTAAATGTTCAGAGTTGTCCTGTTAGGAATTGTTTTGTTTTTAGATGTTCATGCCCAACTACTAGTCGGATGCTTTTGATTTATGGTTATTGTTCAAGGTGAAGACATAATTTAATTGGAAAATACACCATGTTATGTTCTTTAGCCAAGTGAGTTTCCCTTTTGGCTATATATTGGTACATTGGGGGGTACTGTGGTGACTAAGAGAAATGATGCTTGATTTTAATAATAGAAGGTTTCAGTATAACATTTGGTTGTCTGTAATTGGATGACAATTTTTTTTCTTATCTCAGGTTAGTCATACTTGCAAAAGAGTTACCATCCTAATGAATTTATGATACGAAACATATTTACATTGGTGTTAAGTAAAATATTGGATTTTTTTTGTCGAATTAGGTATGTGGCCGGTGTTAAATAAATAGGTGATGGGGCTGTTCTTGTCTTTTTTTTCTTTTCTTTTCACTTTTGGGCCTTGGATTGGGCCGAATCTTCGAATACGGATCTTTATATACAAATCGCCAGTCTCACGAATCTCAAAGTTATAGCATGAGGAACACCAGGAGCGACTCCAGCGTCGTCCGTGTTATTTAGCCGAGGTCCTCTCGAGTCTCGACTCTTTACCGGTGGCGAAAGCGAGTCAGTTTCTATCTCCATGGCTTCATCTCCGGCGGCCGTCAGGGAACTCCAGCAGGATCTCGAGAGTCAGGCCAACGCCCTCAGCAAGATCCAAAAAGGCGCGCACGCACACACACACGCGCTCTGTGAGTGCGTGTGTGTGTGTTATCTCCCTTTTTGATCCCTTCTCTCGCGTTCTACGCCTCACCTGTGCTTCCATTCTCCGCTACAGACATCGCCAAGAATCACCAAGTCCGGAAGCAGTACACCATCCAGCTCGGCGAGAACGAACTTGTCCTCACGGTCTTCTTTCCCCTTTCCCAATCGTATTTTGTTTTACTTCGGTCATCTGAGGGTTTCGTTTTTGTCCGTTTTGCTTAAACATCGGATTGGTGGTGATGGTGTAAGGAATTGGAACTATTGAATGAGAATTCCAACGTGTACAAGCTGATCGGACCTGTGCTCGTGAAGCAGGATATAGCGGAGGCTAACGCCAACGTGCGCAAAAGGATCGAATACATCTCGGTTGAACTGTGAGATTCACTCTCTTTTTCCCGAATCGTTTCATTATCGTTAGATTTGGACTTGCTTACTTTTTGTTGTTGGTGTCAGTAAGCGGCTCGATGGGACACTTCAGGATTCAGAAGACAAGCAGAACAGCAAGAAGGAATCGGTTAGAGACAATTCCCTCTAAATCTTTTGTTTCGTAGTGCTTGTAGTTGATTTACATTAACAAATGTACTTTCTCTACTTGGAGAAGGTTGTTGATGGGATTATTGCTTCTGCTTGACAAATACAATATTACTCGCATCAGAATAACTTAAAACCTCATAGAAAATGAGCACCTAAGAATATTGTAAATTATGAGCTCATTCTAATTGTAGAAGCGTAGCTTACAATGGTTCAGGAGTTACTGTGATGCAATAGTTCAGAAGCATCAGCTCATTCTATTGCTACATGTCTGCTTCTTTTGTCTAAGGTGTTAATATGATGCAGTCTCTTAAACTATTTGAGATAATTGATTTAGTCTTCTATGTTCCCATTTCACACATAATCTAGATGATTATGTTGCATTAATTGGAAAACATTGAAACCATATTTTTCTTTTTGAAAAACATAAAAATTGAGTTTATGCTTTTTGAATAAAACATACTAGCAAAGGACTGTATTTAGCAATAGAATGTTTATAAATAAAAGTAATGGCCGGAGAGTCCATCCATGGGCAGATTTTAGGAACTTTTGCCTCTTGTGAGTCAGTGTGTTATATCATTAATGTGTACCATCAGCTTAATAGCAACTACTTATCATTGGCCTAGAAGGGTAAAGGATGGACATTATGTAATATGCTACAAATAATCTTTTTAATCCAAGAGTATAGTAGTAAATTTAGGTATCAGTCTTGTGATAATATTAAGACAAATATCAAATTATACCAGCATTCACTCGGTAGGCATTCTTTAGAGATTTATGGTCTAAAGCCTTCAATATACAAGAAGCACAGATGTCAAAATTTTGATCAATGTGAAGTTGTTATAACTCTTAAGGTTGTTAATTGCAACTCATGAGAGCAACAAATGCCACTTTGGAATTTGAAGTTAATTTTGGAATGGATAATGTTGGTATAGATCCCACATTGTATATTCTGACTCTAAATGTACAAGTTTGGTTAAGGTTTGTACGCTGGGTTTTGATTGGAAGATATATGGAGGCATGATATTTTTAAGATCAGATAATTAAATTTTATAAAGAGGACTTACAGAGTTACGAGATTCAGAGGATAGATCAGGGGCATGCACTCAGTTAGGTTAAAGAAAGCTTTAGGGTTATGAGTGTATTTAATGAAGCCTTCTTAAAACCATGCAGCCAGGTCTTAATGCTTTTAGATGATTGTAATTAGGCGGTGCAAAATCCAGCTTAATGTTATCTTCATTGTTGTCTGAAACATATATGTTGTGCATCTATACAGGAGTTACTTTTTGTCCCTTTTTTCATTTATCATTCATTTTCTTGAGAAAAAGCTTGAGAACTACAGCCTACAGTGGTAAAGGTGATGACAAAGAATGACAGTGAAGCATTTGGGTTGGCATATCCAGGGTTATGTAGCTTGAAGCGAGCTTAGCAGGCTTCAACAAACATATGCAATCAGTAGATTATATGAGAAGCAGAAAAGTTTTGAATTCTTTCTGTAGGATACAGAGAAATGAATTGGTGCTGTACTTCATGGAAATTGCCAATCTAATATTAGGAGTCATGATTCCAATTGTCAGAAATAATGATTCCTGCAAAGCTTCTGAACCACAAATTCTGAAGAGGGTACCTCTGGGCATATTGAGGTTACCTGCTAATTAGATCTTGCATGTCTTCTAAGACGATCCCTTGGATGAAGATACCTTGTCGAGATTCCTTGTTTCTTGGTATATAATTTTGCTGGATAAGCAAGGAACTCAGATCTGCTGCTGGAAACATACTTATTCATAATTAGTAACAAGATGACACCTTTGATCATTGACATACTTATTCATAATTAGTAACAAGATGACGCCTTTGATCATTGATATATATCTACTATATACTATGCAAATGCCTGGTAGTATAAGTTTTCAATGCAGGTTTTTGTTTGGCATTTGCACTAAACCTTCTTCTCAAAGAAAGAGGGCTTCAACTTTGAAGTCCGCTTCTTATGCTTCCAGGAGAACTTGGCTCCTGAAGTTTACTTGAGCTGTTCATAAGCAAGTCTTAGTCATTTCTAGACACTGAACGATCAGGATACACAGAGGTGTTAATTGAATTGTGAGGCAGGTCAAGAAACTCCTGTGAAAATAGCACCCTTGTGAGGCAGTAGTTTTTAAGTCATAGTTCACTAAGCTGAACCAAACTGATGGTGTTTGCTTTCTCAGAATTGCCCTCAATATCAGATTATTTATGACTTTGTATCGTCTGAAGCTTCTAGATTGCTTACTTTCCTTTTTAACATTGTATCAATTTATTTTGCAGGTCTTACAATTACAACAGAAGATTCAAACTCTGCAGGCTGGAAAATCCAAATCCTAGCTTCATTTTGTCAGGACTGTCCAGTCATTCTACTTGCATTCATCCAGTGGTATTCCTCGATGCTTTTCCCAGTGAAAATTTTCTTACCATGTTAATGAAGAAGTTTTCAGGATGGAGTGTTGTGTTTGTGTGATTATTTGTATTGTGATGTTTGTCTCTTGGAAGATGATAAGATGCCCAAAAGTGAACCATAGCACATTTAGTAAATATTGGCCAGAGTTCTCATTTTATTGGAGCATGGCTATGGAAGATGATATTGAACTTTGGGAAGGAAGCAGTGGAAGTGAAGAGGAGCTTGATCTCGGACACGGTTGATCATGTTTATCATCATTTGCATATTTATGATCTTCATGTCTCAGATTTTCTTTTTCTTTCATCAAATACAATTTAGCGTTTCTTAAATTTGCCTGCCTCGTAATTATTTGATGCTTTCTCTTCAAAATAAGACATATATTTCTTCTCCAAATCCTAATGGTTGTACAACTGATAGTCTATTGATGCCGTAGCCATCAACCGATAGTCATTTGTGGGGAATGGGGCAGCCAAGTCGTCTAATCATCCATCTAACTGTGACTTGACCATTTTAACATTTTCCACTGATTAAATATTTAGCTTACTTGGTGGAATTTATAATCCTTTTGTGCCATTGTTTATTGTGTTAGCCAGCGAGGTTGCTTAATAGTATGCAGGTGTCGCACAATTGTCAGAACAGTTGCTGTGATGGGGCTGCCACCACCTCACCGATCAACCAACAGAGGAGGATTATGAGTTCAGGTACTGTCAAATGATTCTCTAAACCCAATTATTGGTTCCTATCAAACAAATCATAGAAGATGCACCTGAATAAAAAGGACCATGATATCATCATCTAACTACTGTTAAACCTTTGTTTATGGAAGTGTCGTGTACATTTCATCTATTTTCGCTTTGCTTTGTTGGCCGGGCTTGTTTATGTATTATTATGTGGATTCCTTTTATTATTTGTGACAAAGTCGTCATGTTGTCCCAAATCTTACCATTGTTGATTGATCAATTTGATGGTCCCATATATATATAAGCCCCCAAGCTCTTGTAGCATTTATGCTAATTTGATCTGTTCACAAGCAAGAATTGTGCATTTCCTCAACTTTTTACCTGCCAAGAATTGTGTGTAGAAACTCGAATTCTGATCACAAATTTATGTAGGAAATAAAGCCATACAAATGTTGGCTCGCCAAGAAGTAGCGGACCAATTTCTGCCCCTGATTCCCGGGCCAGAAAGAGACGAGAGACACGCGAAGCACGGAATTAGGATTGGCGAATGGGTAGATCCTCCCACCCGCCGTCCATGCTCATGCCGTAAGCAAATCTATTGCTTCTGTCCATTTTCAGTCTTATTCTCGTGTTTTCGACCAAAACAGTCTCTTTGGCATCCAAATTGCCGTAAGCACGATACTGTATTTGTCGTCGTATTGTCGTTAATTAGCTCTTCCATCCTTCACTAGGCTTGCTGACTGGATGATGATGATATATTTACTGAATGACGACTGACTTGTAGGTAAGAAGAACATTAAGAAGGAAGAAAAATGTGAAATAAAAAACAGGGGAAGACGAAGGAATTGAGAAGAGAGAGAGGGAAAGGTCCAGAGATAAGGAAAGAGAATGATTGATCTTGCTGGCAGTCCTCCGTCACTTCCAAGCATGCAGAGGAAAAGCTCATTGGGTCTTCCGGCGCCCGTCTCTATTCCCCTCTGCGCTCTCCTCTTCTACCTGCGGCTTTAAAATATGATGGCAGCCCTCTGAATGCACGCGTAGATTCCATCCATCATACGCCAACCCCTCCGACGACAAGCATTCGTTCGTGGCTGGCATACATGGATTCCTCCGGGTGGTTGGGTTTGGACGGCGCGAGCATTATCAGCGCGGTGGCCGCCGCCGGGCCTTACCTTCTCTGCGCCGTAGCCCTGGTGGTGCTACTGGAGCAGCTCTCTTACCTCCGTAAGAAGGGGCCCCTTCCTGGCCCCACCTTCGTGGTGCCCTTCCTCGGCAGCGCGCTTCCCATGATCTTGAACCCCACCCGCTTCTGGGACCGGCAGGCCGCCCTCGCCCGCGCCTCCGGCCTCGGCGTCTCCGCCAACTTCCTCGTCGGCCGCTTCATCGTCTTCGTCCGCTCCACCGAGCTGTCCCACAAGGTCTTCGCCAACGTACGCCCCGACGCCTTCCACCTCATCGGCCACCCCTTCGGCAAGAGGCTCTTCGGCGACCACAACCTCATCTACATGTTCGACGAGCAGCACAAGGAGCTCCGCCGCCGCATCGCCCCCAACTTCACTCCCCGCGCCCTGTCCACCTACGTCGCCGTCCAGCAGCGCGTCATCATCACTTACCTGCAGAAATGGCTCGACCAGGCGTCAGCGTCGAAGTCGCAGCCCATCGCGCTTCGGCTCCTCTGCCGTGACCTCAACCTCGAGACCTCGCAGACCGCGTTTGCGGGGCCGTACCTCACCGCGTCCGCCCGCCAGCAGTTCAACCGGGACTATAACCTCTTCAACGTGGGTCTGATGGCCATCCCCTTCGACCTCCCGGGCTTCGCCTTCCGCCGCGCCCGTCTCGCCGTGTCCCGCCTCGTCCGCACCCTCTCCGGCTGCGTCGCGCAGAGCAAGGAGCGGATGCGCACCGGCGCCGAGCCCACCTGCCTCGTCGACTTCTGGATGCAGGACACACTGCGCGAGATCGAGGAGGCCGCGGCCTCCGGGGCCCAGCCGCCGCCAGAGTCCGGCGACGTCGAGATCGGAGGCCACCTGTTCGACTTCCTCTTCGCCGCGCAGGACGCGTCGACGTCGTCGCTCCTGTGGGCCGTGACGCTCCTCGACGCGCACCCGGACGTGCTGGCCCGGGTTCGAGCGGAGGTGGCGGCCGTGCTACGAACGCCGAGTTGGTCCGGGCAGCCCATCACCGCGGAGCAGCTGCGGGAGATGCGGTACACGGAGGCTGTGGCGCGGGAGGTGGTGCGGTTCCGGCCACCGGCGACGATGGTGCCCCACATCGCGGGGGAGGCGTTCCCTCTGACGGACTGGTACACGGTGCCCAAGGGGGCCATCGTGTTCCCGTCGGCATACGAGTCGTCGTTCCAGGGGTTCGCGGCGGCGGAGCGGTTCGATCCGGACCGGTTCTTCTCGGAGGACCGGGAGGTGCAGAAGCGCCACTTCCTGGCCTTCGGCGCCGGGCCCCACCAGTGCGTGGGCCAGCGCTACGCCATCAACCACCTCGTCCTCTTCATCGCCCTCTTCACCTCCCTCGTCGACTTCCGCCGCCACCGAACCCCGGGCTGCGACGACATCGCCTACGTCCCCACCATCGTCCCCAAGGACGACGGCCTCGTCCACCTCGCCAAGCGCACCTGCGATCGCATCTCCCCTTCGTCCTCTTCCTCCTCGTGAGCTGGCTTTCACAGTTTCCTCACGTCCTTTGCTCCTCGTGCCTCGTGTCCGGTGGTGGGTGGTCCGCTCTCGATTTATTTATTTTCTTCTTCTCCTCCTCTCTTTTCTGTATTTCTCGATATCTCAAATCCACAGGAAATTTATTGTTCGTTGGGTCGTTGGGTCCTCCAACTGCGCATCATCTGTTCGTTATTGATTGGGCTTTAGATTCCTCATTCTGTTTGGTCAACGCTCGTATATATCCATGTACGTACCCTTGGCAAATAAAAAGAGTGCAATCAATATATATATATATATATATATATATATATATATATATATATATATATATATATATATATATATATGATGCATACGTTTGTGTTCGACATTGCCGCCATGGAACACTTGGTTTGCCGCGAATCACAATTCAAAGCCCAAACAATGTCGGCGTTGGCACATTTTTTCTGCCATATATTTCCCTAAGCTAAATAATAATAGCACTTGCTTGGCTTAATGTCGATAGTTGCAGTTCGAGTGGGCAGTTGCAATTATTGGCAATAATACGATGTAATAAGATGAGATTTGAGTTCACGATCTTACGATAAATTTTTTTATCGGATAGACTAACAGAGACCTTTAAAGTGATGAAAAAGTTTTTATTTATTTATTTATTATTGATTTAGAAAAATTGAATGGTTGAGATGAAATGTTACAGTGGGATAGATGATTTTGGAAGGACTGTATACAGAATCATAGAATATGCATTAGACTTGGATTGCATCTTCGATAGATTTCGTTTAGCACCTTTCGTTCATGGAAGGGGCAAATGAAGCCTATATCCAATTCTTATGTTTCCGCAAGTTGAAACATTTTTTTAAGTATCCTGCATTTTCTTACTGAAAGATAATTGATACTCTTAATATATCTTCTTTTCGGAGAGCCATTGATAATTGGATTAGTGTTGTAGTATTTTAGAGGAGAATGACTGGCATCATTTTATTTTTATTTTTTTTACTATCAAAGAAAATCAAATCGTGAATATCACTAGCTAGTAATATCGAACTATGATTTCTATGGTTCTACTTGCATGCTAGTAATACTCATGATGCACCAATCTAATTTGTAATTTTTTATGCTTAAACATGAAACATTTATTAAATTTTATAAACTATTAGTTAATCGATATTAAACATTCCCTATTTAAGATCAGGTAAATTGATATCCATCCTTATATGCCATTTTAGGAGAGCCTCCTCGCTTGTTGAGTAAACTTAAGTTTGTTCATCCTTTTCGATTATGATGAATCTTTTTTTTTTACTGATCCATGTAATATAATATTTAAAAATATGCATTCTTTTATTTTGAAAAGAAAATTACTTTCTATTAGGAAATTAGACAATTACAACATCAGCACTCAAAAAGAAAGAAAAGAAAATACAAAGTTAGTCAGCTACTTCGCATATCGATTGTCTTTAGAAAAATATAAAAATTTTGAAACTCCATAAAAGACTTCGATAACTCAAGTTCGTCGTGAACCTCAATGTCGATACGATAAAAGTTGGAAAGGATCACCGGTGGGAAACCCCACTTGATCGTTAAAACCCAGTATCGATTGTGAAAAGAAGACCGAATTATCTTACATCATATTCCTTAAAAAAAGAATAATCAATGTTTAGTTTAATCCAGTGACCCGCGCTCGCCATTAGAGCATAATAAATTCCATTATTATAATTGTAATGATGTTTGGTTGCCCTTTTTTATGTGGTAACGATTACTCCTTTTTTTTTTGTTCTTCGGTTGAGTGCATCGAGAGATGTCTTTCTTTTTCGTTAGATCTACATTTCAACTTGTGAATAGTTTAGCTCAGAGCACAAAGTTGCTATTACGAATGAGTACAAGATGCACTTCCAAGCACGTCATTATAAATGTGACCAATACCTTTTTGCTCTTTCTTTTAGTGAAGTGTACGATCAAATTATGTGCATAGTATCTTCATGACCAAGGATGATGGTTTGCCAAGCATATCTTAAAGAGACCTTCGTGGAAGTCAGCGTGTTGGGAAGATCGATCCAAAGCCGTGAATTGGACGAAGGTAGGCTGGCTTTCACATGCCACCTCAAACAACTCCTTCGGATCCATTGTTGCTTTTAATACCATCGCATATCCTTTGATCGTAAGATAAGGAAAGGAAGAGCAGAAGCTCAACACATCCAATGCACGATATCTTGAATGTTTATTGCATTCGAAGCTTCTTATACCAATCATCTTTGTCATGTGGGTTCGACTTATGTAATCTGAACACCATGCTAAAAATAATACCAAGGCACCATTATCATTGTGGACTGTTTGCAAGATACAAAAATAATAATAATAATAATATTAATAAAGGGTTCCAATTTGAGGTGTTGTCACAAGTTTCTATGCAGTTTTTTATAGTGATTTTCTAAGTTTGAGGTGTTCATTGGAGGAACTCTTCATAGTTTAGTAATCATCCAATTTAATTAAGGCACAACGATAGCTACGCGTGGGTCTACCATTCGATAATTATAAAAGCTAGCTAATAAACATCTATGCTGATTAAATGGCTCATCGAGGAACCCAATCGTTTTGCGCCCCATCCGACTAAATAATATGATAATTTATCTACTTCAAATAATGTATTAAAATAATTAAATTAATTTTTTTTATTGTTTGAATCGAATGCTGACTTAGAATCGGTCGGATTCTTCTTCTGCACTTGTCTCAAGCTTGATTTTAGTCCACGACTTTGGTTTACTAAACTTGTAAAACTATGTCGAGGGCATCTGCTTGAATTAGTATAGATTCGGAGGATTTAACTTATACTTTCGAAAGAGATATTTATCTTATATAACACACCTTACAAGCCCTTTTTTTAGTGAGCTTCGAATAAATGTATTTTTCAATAGACATTGGTTATGAAAAAAATAATGTTTCTTTTGGACTTAAATACGATCGTGGTATATTGAATTTGGGATATAATAACATCTAGTCTACTTAGTCTCGTAGTGAGGTGTCAGTCATGTGATACTAAATATCAACCATATGACGTTAAGGTGTTAGACACATGTCTATCCTTATATTACTTGCCTTTCATTTCTTAGCTCGTTAAGTATAGTAAAATTGAGTCAGAAGATAGCCCTTATTGGCCTATTGATACTAATGTAACTCATGAGTTATTGTACATTTGGTTATTTTGGCTCTGTTTGCCTTTACACCGGGTCTTGGGCATGATTAGGCTATGCATGACATCAAACAGACGCTATGGGTCAATTCTACTATGCTCATCGTTGAGATGCAAGTCAAACTGATTTGGTCATGCATGCCATTGAGATGCGGTTTGGGCCGATTAGACCACATGTGTCATCAAGATGTACTTTGGGTCGATTTAACCCTATACGTTATTGAAGCCGTGAGTGTCATCAAATTATATTTTGGGTCGATTTATATGTGTATGTTGTTGAGATGCGTATTGGGCCAATTCTACTACAAGTATCATTACGATACATTTTGGGCCACTTTCACCACACGTGTCATTGAGACATGCTTTCGGTTGATTCGATTATCCGTGTTATTGAGATGTGCTTTATGCTTATTCGAAAGCAAAGGCACCGATGACACCTTAAGAGAAAAACTGTCATAAAAAGAGCCACACGTGTGATTGAATCGATCATCTAGTGTAAGCAACACATGCGATTCGGTGCATCTCGATAACCCGCACGATCAAATTGGCTAGTAGTACATTTTAACAACATGCGTAGCTTAATTGGCCTTGGTCTGCTTCAATGTTAGCAGGTCAATAAGAGTCTCATTCCGACACCTCACCGTCATGTGGTCAATATCTCATCGCTACATGGTTGATATCTCATCGTCACATTGCTAACAACTCAGTATCACATGATCGATATCTCATTATTACATGACTGACACCTCATTATCACATAGCTAACATCTTAATATCACACAATCGATACCTCAGCATAAGATTAAGTGGATTAGATATTATCATATCATGAATTCAATGCACTACGACCATAGTTAAATTCGAAAGAGATGCACCACATTCTCGGCTTTTACTATGGAAGTAATTGTATCCAAAACTTAGTGTAAAATGGCTCATGTTCATTTCATGAGATAGATCATCCTTTGTAAATTATTATTATTATTATTATTATTATTATTATTATTATTATTATTATTATTAACCGCTGATAAATGAACAGAAATTGGATAGACATTATATGGCTTTCTTAGGATCGATTGGATCTGAATCGACCTTTGTCCATTCAGAGATTCATCTCTTAGTGGTTATTTCATCCAGCTAAGTGTTACGTGACAATATTATTTGGAGACAACCATATATCTGTTGAAGACATTGACTCAACTTTTAATTTATCGTATAAACTAAACTGTCCCAAATCTTCTTTGAAATAAACCACACATTGTTAACTTTTTACGTGACAAGACACCCAATTTGCTGTAATAGAATCGAGCAGCATCCAACAATGATTTAGCCACAGCAATGATTCGAGCAAGTAGGCGTAATTTAGGTCTCCAATGCCAACCCATCACACTTTCGAACGACGAGCACCGACGAGACCGGTCGACGGGAATCCCACCGCCGCTAACACTTGATTTGATTTGATTCCAACCACGAGCATTATTAAGTTGATGTCCGAGAACTTACGGCCACCTTCTCTTTTTGTGCAACCCAACCCCACGATACCGATTGACAGCATTTGGCATCTGAGATGGGATAGGGGAGAATGCCATATTGTGTGGTGGATGCTTCATGCACCCACTACAGCTAATAAAGCCACATATCTTAATTCGCATCAAATTATTTTGCATCAAGTGAAGAAGAATGCGTAAAAAAATGTCAACATGTTTCCCATGTGGCCAGAAGAATCATACTCATCACATCTGGATTCATTTTTGTGTGCAGTGTTGATCTGAAGCACAAACAATATTAGTTGGATTTACAAGCAAAAAAGAAAAAGGAGAGAGAGAGAGAGAAATCTTTGGATCTACTTTTTGGATTCAAATCCAAGTTGGAACCCCACACGGGCACTCACCAACATGGCCATGTGCGCGATGGCCCTTTCTTGAAGTCAGAACATGGCCAGCCACACAAACCAAATCCTCAAAGCCTCGAACACTAACCTTCCACCATACGCCCTCCTTTAATGCCCAGATCCTGTTTTGTCTAATGCCTCTCTCCCATGGGTGACAGCTCCTTTGGTCAATCATGCACTATTATCCATGGCTTCCCCGTCTTCCCTTGTCCGCTGTTTGCCCCCCGCCACCCCCGCCGAGTCACATGTGCTCAGCTCCCAAGTCCAATCCCACCGCTGCTACTCTAGTGGCTTCAACTAATCTTTCTTCCACCTTTTCCGTACAGTTCATCAGGAATATTAGGTGCGTATGAGCAGAAAGTGTAGGGGTGAAGCGATGTAAATTACGTCCCAGTCTGCGCTATATAAAGTCAGCAGCAGCATGACTCGATCGTCACCGGAAGTTCCAACCTCCGTGTGCTTCGGCTTTTGCCTTTTTCTTCCTGGTGGTGAGCATGATGGCTTCCGTTTCAAGTGAGAGCTGGAAGTGCACACCGCAGGAACTCGACGTCGAGGGGGTCGACGTCCCTGATATCGACGACGCGCTTCTCATGGAGATGCTGGAGTCGTCCTGCGCCGACGAGGACCAGCTCTACGGCGTGATTCGATCTCTGGAAGCGGAGATCGGCCATGGCGACGTGGTCATGATCGACGACGGGGAATCGACCACCGGGCCCAGTGACGGGGGTTTGGAGGACATACTATCCGATCTGGATAGCCACGAGGGGTTGAGATCGGGGACGCATCAAGTTGAGGACCCATTTGATTGGGCCGAGATGGACGCGGTGGCCAACTCGGCTTGCCATGACCTGCTGCCCGATTGGTATTATATGGAGGCAGAGGATACTACGCTTTGTTACGGAGAGGCCAGAGATTACGCTGGTTTCTACTACTGCGGGGAGAGCTTAACGGAGCAAGTGTATGGTCCATTGTGGCAATGAACACGGCTTCATACACTAATAATATGCTCAGGAAAAGAATGAATGAATGCAAATGTCATGATTTGGAAACTCATAGTTCACCAAAGCTCGAAGGGAAGACATGCTGTCGTTCTCCATTCCTGAGGGATGGCTCGGTCAGCTGCGGAAGGTGTTCGAGGCTTTTCCTCATGACCGCCTCCGTGAGAAGAACCTATCTGTTCCTTTTGTTGGCTTCTTGTGGCGGCAAGAAACGGAGATGTCACCGTGCTCCATCTGACGTCCAAACGCGAGGTTAAGGGCATGGCAGGCATGCTTTGTATTATAGGCTGGGAGAGTATGTGCTGCGATTACATGGAGTTAACCGAGAAACTCCGCTGTGATTTTACGAAATTTGTTGACATTTTACATCATCTACGTTTGTCTATGTTGGTCAGCTTCGATGGTTGATTGATATTTCGGGGTAGGAGCTCGTTTTGAGAATCTCCTGATGTGAATATGATTGTTACAACAAAATTTGCTTGTTCTTTCCTCCTCTCTAACCTGAGCAATTCAATCGATCGAGGGATTGGTGGCATCGTTTGTGAAAGCTATCCTTAATACCATGAATTAAGATATTTTGCTAGAAACTTTTGTACCATCACCTCCCTCTCGCAAATAGACTTGTTAGGATGAGGATGAGGATGAGGAAGCCCTTTCTATATCGTCTTTATGCTGTTGCTCCTAAGTATCTCGAGCACTGTTCTTAGCTTCGTCACTTTGTCTGTGTCCTTTTGGCAATCGGATTATGGTGAATATAGAGGGCGTGGTAATTGGATTCGTTTTAGCATATGAAATGACCAAAATACCTGATGGTAGTATGCAAGAGATTGTTCATCTATCTCTAATACAAAGTTACGATGATATTGGTGGGATTATAAGATGTGTTCTCGAAAGGGAATAAGATGATCAACTGACAGTCTAGACATGCTAAAAACTTAAATTCATCATTTTTTTTTTGAAGAGGGAAATAACCCTCTCTATTGGAAATTTTTTTTTTTTATGCACTCTCATTCTAGAGGTGTTTTTGTAATATATTTGATATTGTTAATCAAAGTTTAATTTTAAGAAAAAAAAACTGAGAAATCCACATATTTTACTCTTTTGCAATATATATATATATATATACATGCATATATATATATATATATATATATACATGCATATATATATATATATATATATATATATATATATATATATACATATATACATATACATATATACATATACATATATATATATACATATATATATATATATACATATATATATATATATATATATATATATACATATATATATATATACATATATATATATATATATATACATATATATATATATATATACATATATATATATATACATATATATATATATACATATATATATATATATATATACATATATATATATATATATATATACATCGATGTACAAATAGAAAGGAGACCTTTATGAGCTGTCAAAATTATTTTTCAAAAATATATATCAACGGTCCCGTAGCTCAGTTGGTTAGTAGCATCGGTCTTATGAGCCGAAGGTCGCGGGTTCGAGCCCCGCTGGGACCAAATATGTGTTTAATAAAAAAAACTGAAAAATTTATATATTTTACTTTTTTGCATATATATTTTTATAAATATATTTATAAATTCACATGTATATATATATTTATAAATATATATATAATATATATATATATATAATATAAATATAAAGAAGACCTTTATGAGTTGTCAAAATTATTTTTCAAAAATATATATCAACGGTCCCGTAGCTCAGTTGGTTAGTAGCATCGGTCTTATGAGCTGAAGGTCGCGGGTTCGAGCGCCGCTGGGACCAGATATGTGTTTAAATTTTGTTTTATAATAAGCAAATTGTCGGATTAAACCAATGGTTTTGACAAATTTTCACCATTTTTATTTCCAAAAAAAATTTAAAATAATTTTATTCTTTCTCCATCGTATCAATTGCCACTACTAGCCCCATGTGTGGCTCTCCCATCTTCACTACCTTCGTCCTCTTTTTTGTTGTCTTCGTTTTCATATCTCATTTGTCTTTGTCTTTTTTTTTTCCGATATCATGACTCAATTTAATCCTATCATGATGATATTATATATAAAAATAATATCAAAATTTTCTTTTTTCTCCACCGTATCAATTGCCACTGCTAGCCCCATGTGTGGCTCTCCAATCTTCACTACCTTCGTCCTCTTTTTTGTTGTCTTCGTTTTTATATCTCATTTGTCTTTGTCTTTTTTTTTCCGATAACATGACCCAATTTAATTCTAGCATGATGATATTATTTATAAAAATAATATCAAAATTTCTTTTTTCGATTATCGTGTCCATCGAAGACGGTAGAAAGACTATTAGAGCTTCCTTTCTTTGTTATCGTATTTATGACAATCGAATAGGGCAAAGGAAGCACAACAATGTAATCTGCAAAAAGGGTGTTTGAGCTTTCTTTCTCGATCGTTGTATCCATAATAATCAAAGAGGATTGTTGGGGCTTTCTTTCCTTATTTTTTTTGTGGTAACCAAACAGGAAGGAGGAAGATCATTAGGAATCGTAGCGAGGAAGACAAAGCAAAAGAAGGTCAAGAGCGAAAGTGATGTGAGTTGAGTGGAGGCTTTCCAATTGAATGGGACCGGAGTTTATAGAAAAGAATATTTTAAAAATAGGAGCTATGGGAACTTCTAAAAGCTATGTGTTTTTTTTTCAAGAATTTATCCTTTTTATAATTAGATTTTACTTTCAACAATTTCACCTTAATATTATCAAATATGAATCTTAGAATTATTTTATCACATCTAACCTTAATATTTATAGATATTTTTAATACACATTCATACCATCATTTTGGAATAATTAGCATATCTATGCAATCATTACTTAATTCATTTTGTAGTGACTGAAAAATTGGCTTAGTACTAAGTTCCTTTATTGTTTGTATCCTGTTATATGACAATCGATTGGTTATAATAATGATCAGACAATAAAATTTGAACTTTTGTAGGACTAAATAAGCTATATTTATTTATAGATTTGTGATATTTTGGATATAAAATTTTTATGTAGTTGGAAATAATCTTCGTGATGTTGATATAGTTTAACAAAATATGAATGAGCAAATTATTTATAGCAGTTAGATACTTTTTGGCGATTCAACGATTTCCATCAGTAAATATTTGTAAGTTCGATCATATCATGGATTCATTTGGCTGATTGCATCTTTACCTTATTTTGTCAACCTATATATTTTTTTACTATGGATTTTTTTTGGGCTCGCAGATTACATATCGTCTTTAATTATTAGACTTGACTTAGCTAATTTGCTGGGTAAATACTTTGACAGTATAACCCAAAGTTATGAGTTCTAATCCCACTTTCGTCATTTACTCTTTACAACTTTAAATTAAGAAAAAGATCTATTGACAATTAGTTTCACATCGAAATAGCACAATCTAATTTAAAGTGGACAAACATAATTTTTATGATTACTAATCCATTAATATATACGAAATTAACGTTCGTAAATGAAAAGAAGTATCTGCACATAACATGTTCATCACACATTTGACACCCAAAGAGCCTGTAACGTACGGTCAATAGCATTTACGTGCGTAATTGGGGGTCCCACAATAACATTTTGTGGGTTTGGGATGCTCCAATGTGATGCAATCTTCCTTTGGATTTGTGCAGACACAGTCGCTTCCGGAGAGGATAAATGGTGCAATGTCGAAGTGCAGAATCCACCGCATCGGCATCTGCAATCTTAACTACACAACCAGTGATTTGATGCAAATCAACAAAGTGATATATCCACCGATGAAGGGCACAAGATATGTTAAGAAAGTTCCATATGTCAGGTTTGTGGGAGGGATGCTGAACTCATCTATGGATAGCAAATTGAGGGTGTGAGGTGACGCTTTGTCGTGCAAGCAAGTGAACTTGATGACAGTGTTGTAGCTTAATTATGGGCAGATAGATAATGTTCGAATTTATATGTACCTTTTCCGATACATATGTCTGGATTTTAGCTTCTTGAGTACAAAAGAGGAAGGATCCTATCGAGGATGTGATTCTATTCCTTAGAAGACGATGCACTAAGGTTCCTCACAGCGCAGCAGCAGTTCAAAGAAGATATCAAACGAGGAAGAGAGAGAGAGAGAGAGAGAGAGAGAGAGAGAGAGAGACTCTCAGCTTCGCAAAAGAGAAGAAGAAAAGCATAAAAAAGCCACTAAGCAGCTTTGTGCAAGTTACAGTGATCGACTGTCAGTCGTGCAATCTCTCCTACCAACTTTGATTTAGATTCTTCCCTAATGTGACCGCGAGCACCAAGATGAGCACTATAACAAAAGTGGCAGAAGCAAAAGGCTGCCACTGTTCAGAGAAAGAGACCTATCCTCAGTATCCTCAAATGCTATAGAGATGGGCAATCATGAATTCGTTTATAAATCCATCTCTTTTAGCTGCTCGAGGTTGTTGCCATGTCTACTCCTCCTACACTTCCAAGCACAGCAGTGCGGCTTCCTTTCACCTCCTTGTCTGCGTTAAAACTGCATTACCTCCGAGCACAGTAGTGCTGCTTCCTTTCACCTCCTCGTCTGCGTTAAAACTGCATTAGACTTCAACGTTAACTGTCTTCTATGTTTTCCCCTAATTCTTGCGTACTTCACAGAACAAATCTCTCGGTCGTTCCCGGATGACAGCAACGCAAATGCAGCAGCAGTTTTCGCCATATCGAGAAGGAAACAACGTCACAAAAAGAAGCAACTCCAATGACAACGACGACTACAACAGCAACCGAGGCTAACCATGGCAAAACAATCAATGGCCTGGATGCCCATCTGAAGCAAAACCAAGGGACAGAGAGAAGAGAGGATCCGACATGGATTTCCTAGTCTGCACTCCCCACCCCCCAACACAAACCAAGCAGTCCTACGAGTAACGATGACAGAGAGAAATTTTGAGGGTGGAACAAGTGAAGTAATCGGAGGTGGTTTACTCCTCTGCTTCCACTCCATCAATGGCGAGAAGCAGAGGGCAGCTTGTTGGAGATGCTCCCATGATCCTCGTCGCCCTGTATCCGTGCCGGGATGCCCAAACCAGAGAAGCCGGTTTCCGACGTGAACCCAGTGGAAGAAACCGACGGATGGAACACGGGGTGCATCTGGTGCTCACCGGTGGGCGCAATGGCTTCTGCCCAACCATGGACTGAAGCCGAGTTACTGGACTGAAGGGGTTCCCTCTGAGAGAAATACTGGCTCGGGCCAAGCACCGAGTGCAGCGGCAAAGCCTGCGGTGGTGGAGCGCTGAAAGCAAATCCTCCGAAGCCGCCGCCTCTATTCGTCTCCGCCACGTTCCATGGAATCGTTCGGCGGTTCTGCTCGGCCCAGCCAGCCGAGGCGGTGTCAAAGCCCAAGTGGGTGGAGCCAGCGAGTAGAGAATTATGAGAGGAAGAAGTTGGACTCTGGTGTTGGTGTTGGTAATGGTGGTGGTGGCTGGACTTGGAGTGGCGAAAGATTGGATCTTGGAAGGATTGAAGGGAGAGGCGGAGGTCTTGATTTTGGCTACTGGTTAGACATAGAAAGTCCGGCCGGTAGTTCTGGAAGCCAATTGGAGAGCTAGAGGACGGCGAAGTAGAGGTGGCACCAGCAGCCATCGGGAGGAAGGACTTGATGGTATTGGCAATAGCATCGGAGTCCAATGAAAGCGGGAGGAAACTATTACTCCCAGCACCGCCGACGCTATCACCGAAGCTGAAGGCAGTGGTGACATCTGGTTCAGCAACCGGAACTGGTTTCTTGCCGGACTGCCCAGAAGGCTGCTCTGCAGCCGGAGATCGGTTGGCTGGTGGAGGATGATGGAAAGTAGATTTGCTGGTGGCGGTGACGGTGGCAGTGGGAGTCCAGGCTGGGAGCACCGCGAGCTGGTCGATGGCGACCTTGGCGTTCTTGATGAGCCAATCGACGGCTTTGCTTGGACGATCGTAGCCAAGGCGGTCCTGGACGTCGTAGAACTGAATGGCGGTGTGGGCTGAGAGGCGGACGCGGCGGTCTCGGGGGCCCTTGGCCGTGCACACCTTGCTGTGGCGGTCCTTCCGGCCGGTGGACCTCAAAATGTGGCCACCTTGTACCTCCACAATCTCCCCGCCGACGCCCCTCAGCCTTCTAAACCTCGAGTGGACCTGCGCCTGCTGCTGTGGCTGCTCCTGCTCCTGCTCCTGCTGCTGCTGAGCGAGCTGGTGGAAACCGAGGCCTCCACGGTGGCTTTGGCTCTCCCCCATCCTCTCCGAACGATGGGCATACTCGGAAGACGAAGCCGTGGCAGCCGATAAGGAGGAAGACACGATGGTGGAAGATGTGATACAGTTAGAAACTTTCGGAAGCTTGCTTGCTCTTCTGCCGCTACTGCAGGTAGCTGATTCTCAGTGCACTTGTTGTTCTCCTTCTCTTTCGCTTTCTCTCGAACGACGTTGTAATCGATGGTATCGACTCCTCCGGGCATCCAACGCCTTGTCCCTCTTCCGCTCCACTTCCGACTTCAGATTGCTCAATCTGTTGTCATCAGTGGGTGCAATTTCTCTTGGCCTCTTGCTCTCACTGCTGCTACTCCTGTTGGCGTTGGTCTGGTAGCACGTGGTGGTACTGGTGCTGATGACAGTGATCGTGCCTCTCCTGCTTCCTCTTCGGAAAGGCTTGGCCGTCCAAGTCCCAGAATTCCATCACCTACGCCACAACTCGAGCTCTCAGTCCACCACCAACCACACACCACTGTCGACAGTGAATCAGGGACAAGATCGAACAACGGGACGGATATAGAGCGAGAGAGGCAAGGTAAATGCCACTTACCTTCGCTCGCAAGGTAATCCGAGGAAACCCAACTCGATCTTTTCGTTGGGTTAAAAACCCTAAAAGGAGCCAGATCTAAACCATCACACTTTTCCAAGAAGAGGATAAGCACAGGACGGGAGCAGGCCGGAAGCAGAACAAGGACAAGGAGTCATAGATTGGCAAAGAGAGCTTAAGTTTTAGTTGGAAAGAAAGAAGAGACAGCGAGAAGAGAAAGATGAGGTACTCTTTGCTTTGGGCATGGGCCTACCGGGAACTACTGTGGGAGAGGGGTTCGAAGGGAGAAAGAAAGGGAGAGTCACTCAAGTGAGGGTTCCTCGGCAAGGACACTAAAGCGTCGCGTCAGAGATTAAAAGATCACGGTGAACTCGCGGCCCACTCCGACACCGGCATCAACAGCAGCAGCAGCTCCTGTGGGAAAGACGAGCAAAGCCACAAAATCTTCTCACCATGCTTTCGAGCCTCGACAGCGACGCAGCTTTTGGTTTTTCTCACTCCTTTATTGCTTTGCCAAAAGACACATGACCTCTCCCACCCCCACCCATGCTGTTACCTCTCTCTCTCTCTCTCCCTCTCCTTCCTTCTTCCACCTCGAGTCAGTACCGTAACCAAGTAATAAATTGCTGCGGACTTTAGTTCTATAGCCAGCCAGCGACATTCCAGGAACGAAGATCATTTATACTCCCATCACGCCATTATTTTAATCACACACACCCCTTGGAATGGCTTGCGGCAGACAAGGGCATATCGGGCATCTCCTCAGGACGGTGACACGAGGCCATGGACAGGCTGATGATGGCCTCTCCGAAGGTTGACAATCGTGCCCTTCTTTTTATCTTCTTTTTCTTCCTCCTCCTCCGCTTTCCAAATCTATATTATTGTTCGTGAAATCTAGCAATCATCAAAGATTCCTTGCAGCTTCCCAGACGTGCAGCCTTTAAGTTGTCATCTCACGCGACATTTTTGTTTTGATCTCAACTAAAGAAATCAACCGATTCTTTTTCTTGGATGGTAATCTCCGAGTGCCAAAAATCCAACGACCTTTGCTACGGTCAGAGATGGGTTGCCACGAATTGCTTCGCTCGAAAGCGTACCGTCGCTTTCTTTGCCTCGCCGCCCTGTAGATCTTAAGACTTGAAGAAGACGGGGGCATCCTCACTGTGATCATTCATCACTTAATTGATACGTGGCATCTAAACACGCAAAGGATAACGTAGCTAAGAATGGTCTGAAATGCGTACCTTCTCTTTGGCATCTCCGATGCATACACCACGCTTGATGTCAAAAGTTAAGAGCAACAGTAACAATCATAGAACCAGATTCCCACGGCTGCAGCTTACGGCTATTGCAGCAGCCATAGCTACTAAAATTTATTGGATCATTCTTTTTGGCCAGCTTCCTTTTTACCCTATGCTCTGCTTCATTACAGGCCTACGTCGGTACGGCTCTCATCCCCACTTCTCCACATCAAAATTCTTCGCCCACGCCATTACCCCGTCTCTCTCTTTCTCTCTCTCTCTCTCTCTCTCTCTCGTAAAAAAGCGTAGGATGATGATATTGAATCACATGGGCAATGAGTACACGTTGCAGAGGGCGGTAGGTTGAGCTGTCCGTCTCCGGAAGAGGGAGGGAGAAGATGAGAAAGAGGCATGCATGTGATGTTGTTTGGCGTGGGGCGTTCCGGCTGAGGCGAAGCTGCGAGAGGGGTCAACAACACCACCACCACCGACGGCAACCGAGAGGGACAACGAGGGAGATGAGAAGATAACAGCACAGCACGCAGAAGGGAAGGGGAAAGTTTGATGATGGCTAAAGGCGACTGGGATCTTTGTCCCCTTCCGGTTGCAGTGCTGCGGCGTCCCTTGTCTGCTGTAGGTAGAGATAGCAATGGCCATGCGTCCGACAACTTTATTGTGAATCTTACCACCTAAATTTGTCCCGATCAGACACTTTTGCCCAACCGTATCCATCCCAATTTCAATTAAATTAAATGTACGTCTTATTCCAATTTAAGTAGGCCAAATAGGTTTAAATATGATATTTGTATTAATTTCTTATATTTATTTCGAAGCCAAGTGACCACCGAAATATGCAAATATGAGATCAAGTACTTAATCTATTGTGATAATTATTTCAACAAGTATCCTACTCTAATTTCTGGCTTAAGACTCTTCCACAACAACACAAACATGAATCCCATTCGGTATCCCTCCCTCGTCAGCATACAAATTGAAAATGACTCTTCTTAGCTACATGTTGCGATTCTTTAATATTTTTACTATATTTACCTATGTGAATGAAGTCTTTATTCACTCATATCTCTTTCGATCTTCAGATAAGATTTTTTCAATTACACGAGAAAATCTTACAAACCAATTAAGAAAATTCTTCTCTTATAAATAGATATTATATTCAATAAACTACTATACCTTTCTTCATTCATCACCCTCAATGATAGGAGCTACAAGAGATATCGACGAAGCGCCTGCTGTCTCCTCTCGGTGGTTGCACAATAGGAGAGCGAGCGCTCACTGCCTTATCCTCGGAGGTATACAGCGTCACCAACATTGACAACCCTCTTGCTACCCTTAATAAACTGCTATGTTGTTTGCCCTTGCACCGCCATCTACTCGTGGGTTTCACTGCCCGCTCCTCATCGTTACTTATCGTTCGTCGCGCCTTCCTCTTCCCCCATCGCAATAGCCTACACCCACTTCTTTGTCAACGACGATCGTTGGGCCCAATCTATATCGTGCTCACCGGTGTGCACACAATGACCACCCCCTTGTCCGCCAATGATGGCACCTGTTGTAGCCACCTCATCCTCTTACGCACTATAGCCCACACCAAAGCACATCGAGGTGTCGTTGCTATAGTGATTGATGCTCCTACCCGCAATCTTCCGCTCCTTTGTGCAGCACCAAGATTCAGCGACTATTACTTGGTGTCCAGAGAGACTTGCTTTGATCAATCCATCTGCGTTGTCCTAGGCTTCCACCTCTATCTCGGCCTACCTCCGATGACACTGATCTATGTTGACGCTTTCTTCCTCCCTGATCGTTGATGTCTTTGCACCTCGTTGACCTGCTATAGTCGCTGTAGCAACCGTGCCCCAAGAAGAAGCATTGCACCTCGTCGTAGCCATCTTCCACCCTCCTTCTACAGTTGACGACTCCCAACTTGTGCCCTCATATACATATCCTCAAAATGTCTTTGTCGTCTACCTTTGATACTCTAGTTATTGTCGTCGTAGGGAACCATAGCACTTCTTAACATATAAGCCTTGTTATCATCAATACAGCACACATTCCCTTCAAATTATCCAAAGGTGACAACTACGTATCTTGGTATGCATAATTTTTTAATCTCTTATTTGGATATGATCTATTAGGCTACATCGATGGCTCTCTCCGTTGTCCATCAACAATGATCAACATCATAAGAAAACCTAATTTAGTGAACCCACCATAATTACTCAAGCTCAAAAATCTCCATACTAGCATAAAGCGTAAAGAATATGATGCCCTCATCCATAACTCTACATAGATCCTAGTACCTTTTCATCATATATAAAATATTATCGGGTGTAAATTAGTCTTTCGAATTAAGCGGAACCCAGATGAATTTGTTATCAGATATAAAGTACGTCCAGTAACTAAAGTGTTTCATCAACGACCTGGTATTGACTTCACAGAGACACACAGTCCCATTGTTAAACCCATAACAATCTGACTTATTCTGAGTTTAGTCATCTTAAAATGTTGATACTTACGATAATTGGATATTAACAATGTCTTTTTATAGGAGATTTTTATTGAAGACATCTTCATGTAACAACCTCCTGAATTCATTCATCCTCAGTATTCAAGGCATACATGTAAACTACACAAAGCTATTTATGGACTTCGTTAACCTCCAAGAGTTTAGTATATTGAATTTGGCTTGTTTCTAACATCAACTCCAAGTCTAATATATCGTTATTCCTATAGTAATAAAATGGAGGCACAATATATATTTTGATGTATGTGGATGATATTATTGTCATGGGCAATGATTCTTTGGAGATTCAAGTATTCATAAAATAATTGGCTGATCGATTCTCCCTCAAAGATCTATGAACCTTGACCTACTTTCTGGGAGTCGAAGCAACATTTACATCTTTAAGTCTTCCTATCACAAAGAAAGTATATTCAAGATTTCTTATAAAAAACAAACATGCAGAATGTAAAAGATGTTACAATTCCCATTTCTACTAGTGTATCACTCAAATTATATAATGAAAATCTTAATATATACTTTACTCAATACCGATAGGTACTTAGCTCTTACTTGTCTAAATATCTCATTTGCAGTCAATAAATTATCATAATTTATACATTGGTCATTTACTATATATTGGTCTGTAGTCAAACAAATTTTATAGCATATTAAAGGGACCCTCAATCATGGCTTCTTCCTCCGTAAACACTTCTACTTCATCTTCATACTTTTGTCGATGTTGATTAAGCAGGAAACTTTGATGATAGAACATCAATGTCAGGGTATATTGTCTTCCTTGGAGCTAATCAAATCAGTTGGAATTCTAAGAAACAAAAGATAGTTGCACAGGCTACAACTAAAGCTGAATACCGTGTCATCGCCATCGCTATTGCATAACTCAATTGGGTCACGAATCTGCTCAAAAAACTTAACATCAACTCTACCCTTATTCCTATAATATATTATAATAATGTTAGAGCTACCTATTTATGTGCTAATTCAGTGCTTTATTCACGCATGAAATACAATGTCATCGACTTCCATTTCGTACGAGATAAGTTGTCAAACATCAACTATGTGTTTCTCATATATATATATATATATATATATATATATATATATATATATATATATATATATATATATAACTAATCAACTAGCAGACTCACTCACGAAGCCTCTTACCAATAAACTATTTTTATTGTATCGGTTTAATATCGACATCCTTGACAGGAGCTCAATCTTGAGAGGGCATGATAGTAAATAAGATTTTCTTAATTACACGAAGAAATCTCACTGATCAATCGACAAAAATCTTCTCCTCTAACCTATATAAATAGACATTGCATTCAATAAATTTCATCGCGCTTTGTATTATGATATATTATTTTTTTAAATTTTTATTTCATAGGAGAACATATGTCATTTTGAGCGATCAAAGGTTATCGATCACTGTAGCCACCTTGGTTTTGGTTGGATTAGTGGAACTACGAATTTAGTAAAGCTCATCGATTCTACGAAATATCTTATAGATTAATAAACTATATCTGACAAGACATATATAGCGACAACGCTCGTAAGAGTTTTTATAGTTCAACTTTTTTTCTCCATACCCAAAATATTTATAAAAAAATCAAAAAATTTCTCTTTTTTCGTCAAACCAAGAATTCACATGAAAAGGAGAGAAAGAAGAGAGGCATGCCACGATAAACATTTCGAAATGAACAACCTCCAATGTAAAAGCTAGAACTAGAGCCTTTTTTTTTCTGATAAATCGTAAAAGAAAAAGAAAATTAATTTGATCCGAGACGAAAACACATAATTCAATGAATCCTTTTATACTCGTATATACATAATAAGTCATCCTAGCCTACACAGAATGCACAAAGTAAACGGTCACATACATACTGAAAATTCGATTCTTTTTACTGGAAACACAATAATATATCTTCTAACCGAGTAAAACTTGGTCAAAGTGGAATCAACAAATCAGCTGAAAATTACTCTAATGAACTTGCCCTTTTTTTCCTTTATTTGTAGATGTATACCTTTATCAGATTACGTAGGAGTATATATATATATATATATATATATATATATATATATATATATATATATATATATATATATATATATATATATATATATATATATATATTTCATTGATGCTTATGTAGAATTTGGCCCAATCTCAGCCCCTAAAGTGTTATCTTCAGCGTCGATCATGCTTTAAAATAATTATCGAACCGATCGATTATGGTGGTCATAATAGATTGTATGTTGTTCATTCTATTATTATTTTAAAAAAATATTATATCAAATAACGTATGTCATGTATTCAAATCTGAGACCTATAGACAATATATGTACTGACCAAATATCTCATTCATTACTATAATTGCAAGTGTCTCATCTTCATATATAATCTTCGATTGCAAGTAGGTTGTTACGGTAAGTAACTTTTTAGCCGTGACCTCGGGGTCGACGCGGCTGGTTCAGAGCTCCAAATGGCTAGGTTCAGACGTGGCTCCTCCTTGGGATCCTGAGATGGCAGATGCAGTGGGCCTGGCTGGGAAACTCCGCCACGCCGAGAGGGCTCAACTGCGGTCGCGTGCCTGCACACAGGTCGGGTCGGTAGCTCGGCCCGACCCCTCCGACGATCGAGTCAGTGATGTGGAGTAGAGTGTTGAGTGAGAGAGCCCCCTCCTCTTCGTTAGGAATCAGGGGGTATTTATAAGCGGGTTTGATGTTACCTGATGTGCCATACTGCCGGAGCAGGGTCGTACTTCTGATGGCGTCTGTCGCTGTCGTGGTCGTTGCGTGGAGGGCCGAACTGCCGCAGGGTATGGGGGGTGTCAGTCAACGCCTCCCCCTGTCTTGGCTGATCATGAGGGTTTCGCCGAGGGGGTCGTTTGGGTACGTTCGGTATGGGTGCGTGTCGTGTCGTTGTTAATGCTTGTTCTGGGGTAGTGTGCCGCATAAGACGTTCGTCGTGGGGGTGTGTTACGTCGAATCTGGGGTGTTATGTCAAATCAGTTTCCTACCCCTATCATAGGTTGAGTCCACTCAGTCGGAGATAACATACAAAACTAAACGAGTCGGCGCTCGGCTGCCTCTACACATGTATAAAATACTTCGGGTGCAAGCTCGCACTCTCCAGGTCGAATTGATGAGCAGAGATGAGTGGGGTTGTGGTGCACAGGCTTCGGCTGTGGATCCTTGTACTATTGTTCACCTCCGTCGGAAGCTCAGAAGCTCGCTTAATGCAGCGGAGAGCACTGGGGTACGCAGACGTATCGTTGCCGATCACTGCCGCAGTAGCTGCAGCAGCAGCAGGAGGAGAAAGGGATCGGTCGGCAGAGAAGGTGTACGAAGGATCGAAGAGGCGGATTCCTGGAGGTCCCGACCCCCAGCATCATTGAATGCGTCCTTCAATTCGACGAGGCCTTGTAAAAAGCTTCCAAGTGTGAGCTGTTGTCTCTGTTTTTCTCCAGGAATAGGAATTGCTTTGCCCTTTCTATTATTGAGCCTGTGGCACTGTGAGATGTTTGACACTGCAATGTGACGATGAAGGTGGGTGGCTTTAATGAATAATATGGCTCCTTGTTTTTTATGTGAATCATCTTTCTTCCGTCTCATTGAAATCTTGATATATCCATATAAATCTCGGTAGTCGCAACATAAATCACGAAAGCGACTCTCGATAATATGAGATCAGGAAACGGTGATTCTGCTGTTTAAAATAGGCAAATCTCGTCGCTTCTTTTACGTTGTTTTGTAAGCATGGAAATGATTATGATGCCATTTTGCCAAGGAAGACGTGCTCATCACTTGTCTGAAAACAGAGTAATTACTCGCAATTCACTAACCACCCCAACACAAATGAACTGTAAGAGAAGTAAGTACGAAAAGAAATCCATTGTTTTAAGCTTTATTTAAAGGGCATCTGTAGTGAATCTACTTTGGACCTTGTGAGAACACTGGAACTGATGAGGAACACTCTCCACATGCAGTTGGATTCTTCAGTGATAATAAATGGAGCCACCAGCTGCGGGCCTTGTTCGCTTCTAACCTCAGAGGTCTGGTTTGTTCATCGAATCGTTCCCTTTATTGCGAATCAAAGTAAGGCTTTACGAGTGTCTGATGTTTCAGTCCATTCATCCCTTGACGGCTAAAGATAGTAGCTAACTTACCTTTCAATCATGGAATAGACTTGGAAAGCTTATTCTCTTTCAGCCGATGGTGCAAGTTTGGTACAAAGAACATGCATCTCTGCACCGACGAAACCTTGTTAAGATGTATCCGTACGTGAGCAGAGATTGAAATAACCCTGATCAGGTTAAGGGATACTAGAGATTTGCATGACAACTCAAAAGCTTAGCAACTATGCTTTGACATTTATGCTGGAGGCGATAATATGAAGGGACTATTCACAAGTCAGCCTCCTATAATTTGGTAGATTTGCCTTCTATGAACATAAGCCAACGTCTTGTCAGTGGGGAGACTTGGTATTGCTGGTGACAGTGTACTAGTGCTCGCTTTGGTACTCGAAAGAGATCTTCCCTTATTCGCTGGACATGAGTGGGAGTACCACACGCACAGAGAAGACAGAATGTGACGGTGATGTGCATGATTGCACAATGATCTCTTATTTGCTTATGGAAATGGAGGACCAGAATCAACTGTAAGGCAATAGTGTTTGCAGACTGCATGCTCATGAAGACGAACTTACAGTTGGAGGCTATCGATAGCACAGATTCTTAAATAATGGCAGCCCAACATGTCGATTGCATCTTCGCCCGTGCAGCGCATGATCTAATATTGATATGGTTTAGTCTTTGGAGTCTTGCATCTATGGTCCCCCTTGCAAGGGATGCTTTAGGAGGTATGACCGAACCACTGCTTAAAGTAGCCTCCTCAATGTTAAAGGACAGCTTGATATCAAATACAATCAATGAACTTCCAATGATTTCCAACTTGCTAACGTGCAATGGAGTTCTATTTTATCTGTTCTAGCAGTGGCATGGAAGATGTGTGTGTGTGTACATATCAAGTCCAACCTATCAAACTTTCTCAATGTGGCCTTATGGATCACTTGCAATCAGCCATAAGGATGATGGCAAGGTTTTGTGAATAACACGTACGAACCCATAAGCATGAGATCAATAATAAGATCGATCATGAATCCCTTAGGCAACTGAAGAGGCAACATATCATCCCTGCAACACCCTAATTTAAGACCATTAATGCAGCAGGCAGATTGACCATTATATCTTATGACTAAAATTAGGTTAGGTGAGCCACAAGAGGGCTGCAAGTTTATATAAATAACAAGACAAATTGATTAAGTGCTGTGGACTTGTTCATAACAACTCCAGGAGATCGAGTCTAGCCATGACTGCTTCACCATGTGAGCAGCCCATCACCAATGGATGGGAAAAGCCCTCTCTGAATGGGTTCCTGGAGGAAGACTGTGTATAACCTTTGTCTCCTGTCGCTAAGAAAGAAAGCAATTAAATCACTAGCGTAGACGCGCCACAGCTGAATAAGATAAAAGAGCAAAGACAATGACAACGACAGTAAACAAAGGCGATCGAGAAACATATTCCAATGCACTCCCTGTCTTTATCTCTACCACTTTTTCGTTAATCCTCCTTTTGTCCTTCGTCTTTCCTTTACTTTTCCCTAAAGTTTATCTTCTTTCCCCTCCCACTTCCTCCTCGGCAGCGGTGGACCCAAGCGGGCGTTGGCGATGCCGGAGTCTTGCCGGACGCGTGGGTGGTCTCAGGTCGAGCGATGTAGTTGAGGAGAGAAACTGCACATGAAGCTTGAGAAAGGCAAGGCTTATCAACATTATTGTTGCTCTCTGATTCCTTAGTTGTTTGCATATTGTATAGGTTTAGTCAACTATCAGTCACTGGCTCGCTGTCGTGGGAACAATTTACTACACCCCCAGGAACAGTTTTAAAAGAAGGCCCTCATGCTTAGTCAACGCTCACCAGTCATTGGCCTCTCTCTCGAATTCCATTATTTTATTACTCATGTGGTGCATCTGATGAACTGTTGTTGAAGCCAAATACTCTACAGTCGATCCCTGCGGGCTTCCGCAGACTTGTCAGACCTGATGTGACCTGCGCGTATGATACGTCAGCCGTGATGGGATTCATGGGTGATCTGGTCCAACGATCACCCCTGCATACTGGTCACGATGACAAGATATTTTGGTTGTAAATGGGAAAGAAAAAGATAAAAAGGATGCTGTAAGCTGGCCAGAAATTAATACAGGGAAGAGTTCTCGAGAAACGAGGGAATCGTCAAAGCATCGGCGCTTTCCCCCCTTCCTCCTCCGCTCCAGCAATGAAGCTCTCCATCTTCATCTGCTTTTTCCTCTTCTTCCTCCGTCCATCCGTCTCTCATCGCTATAATGCGTTGTACAACTTCGGGGACTCCATGTCCGACACTGGCAACGTCCGCATCGGCAGGCTCCCTTATGGCATGACCTTCTTCGGCCGCGCCACCGGACGGTGCTCCGACGGACGCCTGGTTATCGACTTCATAGGTACGTACTGCCGGCGAATAAACTCCTATGGATCCTTTCCCCTGTTTAAGTTTGCTTGTCGAGCATGTCGAGCCAATCATGGCCAACTGTAGACCGACCAAACACTAACTGTTCGCGGGTGTTTCTGTGCATGTTGCAGCTCAAGACCTCGGGTTTCCGTTGCTTCCGCCGTCTTCAGAGTTCTTGGATCACGACTTCAAGCAGGGTGCAAACTTCGCGGTGGTGGCCGCCACCACACTCGGCTTCGAGTTCTTCAACGAGAGAGGGCTTAGCAAAGGTCTATGGGTCAACGCTTCCATTTACATCCAGGTGGAGCGGTTCGAGAAGCTGTTGCCGACGATCTGCGGCGCGCCACAAGGTGATCGACCATAACTCTGTACTTCAATTTGTTCTCGCTACTAAAGAATTGTACAAACTGATGGCAGACTGCAAGGACTTCCTCAGCAAATCACTCTTTATCGTGGGCGAGTTCGGAGGAAACGATTACAGCACCGCGCTCTTCTTTGGGAGACGAATCGATGAAGTGAGCACCTTTGTGCCTCATGTCGTCAGTGCCATCTCAGATGGTGTTGAGGTAAGCTTCGGGCATATCTATCCGACCATACCGCCTCAAGTTCTTTGATCCCACTACTTGCCATGGCTCAACAAGATCATACAAATTCTCATATATACGCAGAGGTTGATCGGCCTCGGCGCCGTCGACATCGTTGTGCCAGGATTGCTGCCGGTAGGGTGCTTCCCCTTGTACCTGACGAACTACCACACACCTGACCCTGAAGACTACGGCCCCAAGACTGGATGCGGAAGGAAGTACAACGCTCTGTCATGGCTGCACAACGCAATGCTCCGGAAGGCTCTCGACCATCTCCAGCGCAAGTACCCGTCCGTATCCATCAGATACGCGGATTATTACTCGCAGATCATCGATTTCACCCTCAACCCGTTGAAATATGGTCAGTCTTTATCTTCCTTTTGTTCGCATACAGTCTCCGTTATGCATGGGTTGCTGATCATGAATAGCTCCAGGTTTCCGAGTAATAGTCTATTAATCTCATCTCCTCAAGACATAACCTTTGATTAGTGGAAGAGTGTATAATATTTCCCATCGTTGCCAGCTTTAGGTTGAACTACCTTGTCAGTGACTAATTGCCTACGTGATCGGAAGGGTAACGTGTGCTCCTGTTCGATCTCTGTTTCTTTAATGATTCTTTTATCATAGGAAAGCCAGTCTTGAGAAGTTCTAAGAACGCATCTTACGTAGTAAAATTTGGAGTCCTCCTTTGGTGATGGAACATTAGTGGGCCATATCTAGTGGGGTAGTTCAACTTGTCGATTCCTCTTTGTTTAGATACGGTGTGGCGGAGAATCTTTTTAACCTGTCACATGAGAGCATATTATTTGTCGTAGATGAGTTATCATTTTCGGATGAGATCTAATTAGGAGGGGGAGATAATTGTTAGCAGCAAAAAAGAAGATATATTTTGATGAAGAAAGTGGACAAATAGAAGGCTGCTTCGTACCACTTCCCAAGAATTAGTGTCACACGTGGGATTTGACAAAGTCTAAACATCAGCATTACTTAAGCGTGAATCCAATTCAATGTCTATATTCTCTTATTCATAATAAACTTACGATCATATGGGTACATGGTGGTAGTTGGAATGAGTGATGATCGAGAGACATCCATGATAATGATGGGTGGCGATCCTTTGAATGGCGCCCTCCCACTATTAAATGAACACTAGGCAACCCCCAACGATTGGGCTTTTGCACCGAGTCTTAACTCGATCTAGCGGGACCAGCTGCTCGAGCCAATCGGGGGCACGAGGTCGGTGTCGGGCTTACGAGCGCAAGGATTGGAATCGTGACTCTTATTATCTTTTCTTGTGTCATCAAGTACATAATGTATGTAAGGGTGGTTGGTCGAGTGTCACATCTACATGTGTCTCTCTGGAAGAAAGATCAGGGAACATGGCTTAGGTGCCCGGACGGGAAGGAAGCTCGTGATCTCTGGAATAAAGTTCTGCTTAGGGCGCGCATTTGGAAGTCGACATGCACGGCTGATAATTCTCGTCAATAACGTGTGCGCTTTTAATAGTGTGTTTGAAGATTCAATAAAGCTAAGGGTGGTTGATTGTAGGCAACTTGAACAGGTCTGCCATTAATCGTCTCGTCACTTACAGTGGCAATCAAATTGAATATAATTGATTGTCCAGCGGTTTAACCGTGACCGGTTGATTTAGATGCAAGTAATAGAGAAAGGAGAAATCGACAAAGGCGTGATCACTCATTTTGTCTCCTCCTTTGAAAGGTCTAATAGTATGAACCACTTTTTTTCTGGATGATAGCAACAACAATTATTGAGCAAGTATTTATTTTCACCTGTTCATGATATCGACAACAATATCTTGGACCAAATCTTTCATATCTAAATGACATAAGAACATATTCACAAAAGAACAAGTTTGGCAAGTTTAGTAGTTAATTTGCGTATAGAAATGAAAGAAGCCTAAGTTTTATGTGTAGAAATCTTCATCGTCTCCACCCATCTTGTGAAACTTGCTCGTCAGGGTTCACTGCGGGAGCTCTACGAACGTGTTGCGGGAACGGGGGCGGCATCTACAACTACGATCAAGGCCGGAGGTGCAACGACAAGGGCTACACCGTGTGCGAGAATGTGTCGACGCATGTGAGCTGGGACGGCATCCACATGACGGAGGCCGCTCACCGTGTCATCGCCACCGGTTGGCTGCACGGCCCCTACGTCGACCCGCCCATCCTGAGCTCCTCCTCCTCCCAGAGCTGATACTATCATCACCTATACCTGCTACGTTTCTGCAAGTTTCACACGCAAGGCTTGGCGTCAGCATTTCAAGGAACGGTCATTGCTCATCGAACACCAGTGCAGATTCTTGTGTCTTGTACGAAGGAATTGTTACAGGACTGCAACGCTTTAGCGTCTGCATTCCATTATGTTAATCATTCGATCTGATATTGTATTCATCCCATAAGCCAGTCGTTGTCATCCAAGTGCAGGAACGGGAAGGGAAAATATACATCTCTTGAATTGGTTTCATTAATTGTCCATCTGATACCTTCTCTCCCAAATTAGAGCTCTGAGGTTTATGATTGTTTTCGTAGATCTTACAGTCATTAGAATGATCATGTTAATCTTCAGCCCACCATATAAATATAAGCCTGTTCCATTCTATCTATTAATAAGGTTACCATTTGATGGAGACAGGGCGAGAGATCAAAGTTTTCAAGTATTTTAATTGATAATAATATGGAAAATATTCACCCCAGTCATCATCACATGGCAACAAAGTGAAACTATCGGGGTCAAGAACATAAAATATCATAGAAATATTTTATTCATATTGTAAAATATTTTCTCACACTAAGTTCACTAATTCATAATCGGGTCATATGAATATTAATCTAATATAAAAAAACATCTCATCCATAATGTAGAATATTCCCTTGAGCTAAGTTCATCGTACCACAGAAATATAAGATGATGACTATTTACTCAAAAACTGATTAGAGCATCGGAGGGACTATATTGAAAAGTCATTCGATTTTGATCTTCATATAGGTCAACTATTGAGCCGAGTCTTCGTTTTAGTAACGTCAGACTTTTTATGCATGCACGCTTGAACTGAGTCGGATCTAGTTATCTTGACATCTACCACTTCTTATGCTCTTAATTCTTCAACTCGAAAAATCATAAGTATTAAAAAGATCATAAAAAGTATGATAAAATTAATTTAACATAAGCAAGGATTCGTTAATTGAGCTCGATAATATTATAAAAGAAACGTTTACAATGATAAACTTGTTTCTCTCTCATAATGGTTTAGAATATGAAACGTTAGTCATTCTACATAGATTTCATGGTCGACATCTCAAACCATGAAATTTGACAATGCTGACTATAACCAGAAGAACGAAATTTGACTTGAGTTGCAGATCTACATGTCCATTGAAAGATGAGGCACAACAATCTTGTGTTGGTGAGCATGGCGAGTTTTCTTTGATACAAAAAAATTCAAAGTTATATGTGTTGTGGGAAACAACTTTGAGCCGTGGCCTCGGGGCCGACGCGGCTCGATTCGGGTCCAGACGACGGGGATCTCCCTGGGGCGTTCCTCGAGCCTGCTGAGGCGGTCGAGTGCAGTGTCCAATCGGGACGGTGTAGCCGTCTCCTCCGGGCAGGAACTCCTCGTCTGCACGTCCGGAGGGGACCTTCGGCTTCGCACCTGTACAAAGGTCGGGCCGAGGCGCTCGGCCCGACTCCTCCGACGATCAAGTTAGCAGATGTGGAGGGGGTTTCAGATGAAGAAGTGTTTTTGTGTGTCTGTCCCCCCCCTTTTCTAATGAACGAGGGGGTATTTATAGGGAAGCATACTGCTTCCTGAGCTGCACGCTTGCAGGGGGCAGGTTGGTAGCGTCTGACTTTGTGTTGGCGTGGCTTGAAGAATTGAGCTTTGGCAGGATGTTAATGTGCCTCGATCGGTGTTCCGGTCTGCATTGACCAGGTGCTGTTCCGTGAGGCATCATATGACGTCAGCCGAGTCTTATCATAATTACTATCCGCATCGTAATTTTATTTGAGTGATCCCAGTATCTGTTTCTACCCTTGGCTAGTCAGGTTTGACCTTCAATCGCACACTTTTCCTCATGTAATAATGGCTACGCGTATGCAGGTTATGAAATTTGATTGAATATGGATCCTGTGCACTTAATGGTCACTGATGACGTATGCTAGAGGGTGAATTTGAAATCTTTGTTTTTTGTAGCTAAATCCTTCGTGATGTTGATTATTTAAAGAAAGATTAGATTTTGTCATAAGATCAAGCAAAGTACTTGCAGACAGTGAGGCTTACATGGTACATAAGATCACCGGAGGAAAACGGATGAAACGATTCCAGAGATCAAATGGTAAATAGATGAGATCCGAGTTGCCCATGCAACTGGTTCTTGGATAGGTTTCGTTTGCTGCGTCTCACCCGTTAATCCTTCATTAGGCTCATGATGGGCGGGTGCGCGTAGGGTCCGTGCAACCAAGAGGCTGCGATTTGTCGATAGGAAGCTTCGGTGGCGTGCCAACCATCCCAATTCATGGCGGCCGAGGGATTGGCACAGGCGCTCGATCCCGGTAGCCCGCACAAGGCTTGGATGTTGAAGTTGTAAGGCCCACCCCCGCCACAGCAAGCTTTTAGAGATGGATAGCTAAATCCTGCATGTGGAAGAGTTGCGTAGGTCACTCACTCTTCATCTGAATGCATGGTAAATAGTATAACTCACCGAACTTGCCGGGGGAGCGAGCGAAACGGATGATGGGCTTGTAGAAGTCGGCATAGCTAATCCTCACATGAGGGTACTTCCTCCTGAGCCTCACCACTTCCTCGCGGAGCAATCGATTGTGATACTTGAGGAGATCGTTAGCTTTCTTCAAGCATCCGGTGTCGTGCTCGAAATCCCGCTTGCTGGTGCCGTTCAACATGGTGAGGATGCCCGAGAAGCACCCGCTCGGTGGGTTCCCCGGAACCACCAGGTTCACGGCCCCGAGCTCGATCAATCTCTGTAGGTGCCATGAAAGAGGAGGTGGTCAGTCAAGGTATGCAAAGTCGTGGCGGTATGGCGCTTCCTACCTCGGTGGCATTGTTGATTGCTTCGACGACCGTAGGCACGTACGCGGTCACCTGCTCCTCGGTCAGTCGGTGGAAGGTCAGAGGAACCAGGTAGTCGTTGCCCCCGATCTCCCCAACCAGGAAGAGATATTTGCTGAAGAGCTTCCTGCAGTCTACACGCATCTCACCTCATGTGGTAATCAAGGCCTCTTTCTCGGGGACCGACAACAGTAACAAAAGTAAGCTGCTGTGACCTTCAGTCGTGTTGCAGAGGGAAGGAATCAGCTGCTCGAACCACCCAAGCTGGACGTTCAGTGACAAGTTCGTCCCAAGCATCCCTCCGAGTCCTCTCTGTTCGAAGAAGGACACGTCGAGTGCCGTGGCACCAGTGACAGCGAAGTTTACTCCTCTGGCGAAGCTCTGGTTTCGCGACAGGAATGGCGGGAGCAGCGGAAGTCCGAAAGCCTCGGCTGCATCAGAACAGAGTGCGGTATAATATTATTTTGCCAAGAAAGAAAGAGAAGATGAAGGTGGTGGTACCAAAGAAATCGATGATCAGGCGGCCGTCGGAGCAGCGGCCCGTCGGGTGGCCGAAGAAGGTCATGCCATAAGGAGTATTGCCGATATTTGGAGCGGGGAAGGCATTGGCGTTAGCAATAAGAAAATTGCCGGTGTCGGAGAGCGAGTCCCCGAAGTTGAATATGGCATCAAAAGTGCGGGTGGAGGAGGAGAGATGGAAGCACGAGATCAAAAGGAACAAGATGCAGACAGGAGGCTGCATGGTAAGCACCTGAAGGACCTTAACGAAGCTTTACGGTCTCATCTGGAACTCTGATCTGCTCTGCTCTGCTCGCTCTTCCGCGAAATCTATAGCTGAACCAGTCGACGACCGTGCTGCCCAGTTGAACAGGTGATAGTCATTGTTTTTAGCATTGGAAGTGAATTGCGTGCACGATTGAGCATTGATACATGATCAATTTCGTTGACTTTCCACATTACCTATTGCTTAGATCGTCCCTTTCGTTTCTCATCATTTTAGAATGTGGTATATGGTTCAATGCCCATTTTCAACGAATGCATCGCCCAAACCAACCACCGTTGACTTTCTAGATTATTTTTATTATTCGATGGATCACGAGCCGTAAATTTAGTTTCCTTAAGGTATGGACCAAACAACCTTCGATCCTCGTATATTTTCCTTTTCAAACGCCCTCTATACGTTCCTGTTCTTACTCTGCAATAAGATCAGCTGAATCTAATCTTCAATCTCCAAACCAAAACGAGCCCAAGGAATCAGATGACAGTAGCAATATAATCAAAGAGTTACTGCTGTAATTCATCGAGTTCACATACAGAGCTGTTTTACATACGAGCAACCCCAATACAACATACTTCTCATGAACAACGGAGATCATACATCAATCGAACAAGCACCAGCTTCTTAGAAGGGAAGCTCTAGAAGTTCAAAGCAACAGAAACCTACTGCAGGCTTCCCTAACAAGCATTCTGAAGTTTATTTATTACAGGACATCTGAAAGAAAGCATCACACACGGTAAGCAAACCAAAGTAGCATCAGCAATAGCGTAGTCGCAAGCTTCGACTCCTCAGTATAAAAGTGATGAAGAGGAGCTTGAGGACTCGAACGGTGAGATCCTTCGCCTCTTGCTAGAAAATGAGGTCCTTGGCAGAAAGTCCACCTGTGAGTTGACTCTGTCAAGTATGGACTTGAGTGCCTGGTGAACAGTAGCCATTAAAACATGCTTGTCGATGGCGCGGGAGCTTCCATCAGATGTCATCACAAGAACATTCTTTACTCGGCCACCTAAAGTTGAAATCTCAGCCCTGATAATTTTCAGATGCAGGCTCTGAAGTGTCTGTCTTAGATCTGTCAGGATCTCCGGCCCTTCCTCACAACATAGAGATGCTTTGACTATAAAGCTGCCACTCTTCGTTGCATCTCCTTCAACTTCGACCCTCACCTCATCGACGTCGGATGGTATAGTGTAGCCTTCGCTGATTTCTGCGGCATTCTTCTTGAGTTTCTTTACGTGGTTGATCACTTGTGTGAGCAACGCAGCTTTGTCCAACTGCAAGAAGTAACCAGTACGTCTTACTACGCAAGTATCAATGAATCTAACATCATTCATTCAATCTATAATATTTCGACGAAGCAAATGCTATAAACATTGACAGTGGGGACGTCCTACGAGGAAGGATATCGACATCACCAGTTCCCAAAACTCATTACAGATGAATCTTGGGTAACCTTGATTCTTTCGTCCTAATAATAAACTACTAAGGGTTTTCTGGCGTGCAACGACTCCGTGTCAATCACGGGCGTGCTGTACCATCACGAGCATGCTGATGACATAGCTTAATAAAATAATAAAAAGAGAAAAAAAATAATTGATATTATGGTTTGGAGGGCATTGATGCAAATAATAATATCGCATAGGCATCTGAGACGAACCGCGACTCGACCCACGAGTTTAGGCACACGGTGCTGCGGAGGTGGTAAGCATCCAGAGCGCCAGAGGTGGTGGGGTGTGTCTCCAGATGGGCACCATCACCGTGGCTCGTGCCCAAAGTCGCGCACCGGATCGCAGTAGGTAGTGATTTAACAGCAAAGAACGATCTTTGGCGAGGCCTGGTGAGCTTCAGATGCACCGATCTTCAACGGCGGCCCATAAACACAGCACAAGAACAGAGAGAGAGAGAGAGAGAGAGAGGGAGCAACCACCAACCTTGTCGGCGCAGGGGATCATACTCCTCAGCACGGCCAGGTGGTGGTTTATTCTCTCCCTCCGCCGCCTCTCGGCCTCGCTATGGCTCTTCAGCGCCAACGCTGTCTTCGCATCCACCACTCCGCCGCCCTCCTTCTTGCCCCCCAGCCTCGAAGGCGCCTTCACAAACTCCCTTCTTTCCAGGTCCAACACTGTCGACGACGACGACGAATCCGATCCGAAACCGAACCCCAGTCCATTCGGAAACCCTCTCAAGAACCCCAAATCCCCAACAGGAACAGAACCCATCGGCTGTAGAAACGACCCAGGAGCAGAGCCAGAATCCAAAGGCAAAGAGCTTGAAGAAGAAGAAGCAGAAGAAGAGGAGGAGGAGGAAAAGGAAGAAGAAATTTCTTTGTTGGGAAGTCAGGAACCGGGAGGGCGGTTCGGGGGGCAGGACCAGAAGGAGAGTCGCAGGCGCCGCAGCTTCCTCACTTCGCCCTCTACCCACTCGCCGAAGATGGATCCATGTTTCGCTCTTCTTCTTAGAATCCAATCGATTGCTTCCATTACCATTACGATACAAGGAGAGATTTGGAGGCAGGAGCTACTGGGACAAGGGTTTCATCTTCGATCTTCTGCTGAATTCGATCATCTCTCTTCGATCGTCGCTGATCACGAGCAGAGGAGAATGGACTCGTCGCAAAGGCGGAACCTTCTACTCAGAAGAGGGAAGAAGCAGACCTCCAAGGATGGGAGTGAACTCTCGGAAGAAGAGAAGAGAAAGGAGGCAATGTGGATGGACAGAACAGAGCAAGTGGGTATTGAATTTTATATATGACTAATTCGGATAAATTAATAGAGTAAGACAATTGCTGATGCTCTTTTTCTTTATATTTAAACTCAAGAGTCGATCAGTAACATGAGAGATGATAAGAGACATCAAGAAGCATGTTGTAGAATCTGCGGAATATTCCAATGGCGATGAGTGGGTTTCCTCCGAGGTGATTTCTCCAAGACCTATCGCAGCGTGGTTGCCCGATCAGCACAGGGGGGAATGGGACCCGATGACATGCTGGTAATCTAAATTCAGCAATAAAATTTATTATTATCAAAATCAATTATTATTATTATTATTATTATTATTATTTACTTTCGTCCTTGAACGTAATATATTATTGTCAAAACCACTATTTTTCTTACCTGTTCATTTTAAATGGTCACAGCAGACCTGCAGCTTCGCCTTGAAAGTCCACCTCAATAACCTAACAAGTGACGAGATGATCGTCTGTCATCTCTTCTGGCATCTTATAATAATACCTTATCACCAATCTGCTTTTGGTGATCTTTAGCATTCAAGAACAGCAGCTTCCTGTGATTTCATAATGCCAAAATGATGGTTCAGCTCGGGACATCTCGTGTTTGGCCAATGAGTTGCTCCCAGCGACCCATTGACCTGCCGAGAACCTATATATTGTTTGGGTAGGACTTGAGGTACTTGGATTTTTATATCGAGTCTCGTTTGCATCTTCCACCGATCGTCGATTAAAATAATATACGGACAAATGGAGTCTATGCTGATCTGATCGTAGATAAGGTGGAGATTACTTAAATAAACATTGGGGATTAGGTTCTTGGTTTAATTATCTGTATATGTGCAGAAGGCTTTCGATACGTGGTGTCACACCAGGGGGCGGTGGGTTGGTCCACCACGTCGATCGCCGGTGGGACGGATCACCTAATGACGAGTTCTCTAAGAAGCATTAGAGAGATGACAACAGATTACGAGTTTTTCGTTTTTTGCAGGTACAGCGAGAACTGAGAATAAATCTTCACTTATTGGTCGTTAAAAGTAGATCATTATAAGTCGTCTTCTCCACACGGAAGTGGCTGTCATGGAACGACAACCTGAATGGCTCTTCTCGTGCTTGCAGAAACAAAATACGAGAACATAACATGATTGATGATTAGGGCAGGAAGACCGGAAGAGGTAATTTAAGGGCAGTGGTGTGGGACATGTAACGAAGACTTGTTGTTGATATGCATGCGGAAGAGGAGACTTCCTGGCAACTTATATAAGCGGACAAACAATAAGAAGGTTGTCTTATGATTGTTAACATTCGCATTTGGCCCAAAAAAGTCTCACCCCCTCGCATCAGAGGTTGGGAATCTATCACATCTGTGTGAGTTTCTAATGCAAGTTGTAGCAGATAACTTCGATTAGCAGAGAGTTGGCCAACGTGTAATGTCATCTCGAAAGCCTTAGCTCATAAGAAAAGAAAATAATGAAGGAAGATGTGATGTCTTTGTCAAACAAGTCGAAGAAACTTGAGTTGAAAGAGAAGGCATTTTCTAACTCTTACCGGCTCATTCTTTCATAAATCTCCTATTTATACAGGTTATGAAAAAGGATTTCTCTCAACAGATTAGAGGATTTTTCTCAACAAAATCAAAATAGAGAGATTATCATCTATTAGCTTCTTCAGCGAGGAAAGACGTTCCTCTGGCCAAAAAAGGGAAGGATTGTAGTCTTTGCCACCAAGCAAAATGCATGCACGGAGAAGCCTTAAGAAAGCAATAAATCAAAGTAAAACATATTTACGCCTTCTTGGCTATGCGAATAATTGAAGAAAATTTTTCCTTCCTGTTTCAAGATTGCATCACTTTATAGAAATAAATTATAATATATTCATATAGAGCATGACTTCGATTTTGTTTCCCTTATGTTCAAGAAATAATAACTGTTTTTACTATTTATAGTCTTAATATTATTGATTTTATTATTATTTTTATTCTCTACAACTCCTTATTTTGATGCTCGATGTTGCTTTCAATCCTTGCTATAGATAGCAACAATATACCTAATTCGGCCACAACAAGAATAATAATCCAAGAACATACCTAATTCGACTAGCATGATAACCAAAATTACTTAACAATTTGAGCGTGATGGTTAGGTGGACCAAAAGAATTCATCAGCCCTCGTTCGTTTGATGTGAATTCCTGTCCGTCCTCTTATCGCTATTATTGTTGTTGTTGTTTTCTTTTTGGAAATATAAGAGTAAAACTATTGTATTAAGTTAATCGACTCAAAGGTGATCGAGAAACATGAGAATTAGGATGATTTGAGGTTCTAATGAGCGGTGACCACATTGGGTTATCGTTCCAAAATTCGCTCCAAAATTATTTTGGTTTCATCAAATTTAGAATCAGATTTGAAACTATCAGTTTAATTTCGATTTTGATTTGACCTACTAATTTCAATTGAAAAAAAAAATATTCTATTAAGATTCAAACTCATATCAATACGCATCGATTCCGGTTCAATTCGAAACCATCAAATTATTCACCCCATTCGATTTTGATTTCATATGGATTCGATTCATAAATAGTCAAATAGTAAACTATCAATTATTTTTTTAAAATATTAAATTAAAAATTAAATTAAATTAAAATTTTAAAAATAAATAATAATAATATCTCACGTACGCTCTTTAATATAATAAATAAAAAATTAAATTTAAAAAATCACAGTTGATCGGATCTACGAAGAATTTGGTTGTAGTTGCAAATAGTTCCATCCTCTTAAAGATTACTCTATTGGTATCATCCCTTATTCGATAACCTAATTGTCCATCGACCATTGGACTCTTTGCTGCCCATCACTTGATCCGGTTTGAAATTGAAACTTTGGTTATCGATCTTGATTATTTTATTAGATCCAATTGAATAATGATGATTTGTTCTCACTAATACCTTTTTATTTTGATATTAGATTTCTTCTTCCCCTACACAATTTTGGTATCATAATTTACAACTTATTGTATCAATAAAGTTTGTAATAAATAAGTTCATCACTAAAATATCATTACAGAAATTGGCACATCCCATCATAGCATGATTAATTTGTATCAAAAAATTTCTGAGATAGATAGAAAGCTTAAATCCATATTTTTGAGAGAGATGAATCCCACCGCCCACAAACACAAAGCGAGCTCACATCACATGGCTTCGGATCCGCTGCCGACATTTCGGTCAGAGAATAAAGTGCACTCGGACGAGACCCACCGTATCCAATCTTTCTTACACTTAGTTTAGTTCACCGAATCGAGTTGCCGTCAACTATAATTTAGCTTATCTCAATACCAGCTTTAAGCGGAAGCCAAAGGCCGCAAAGTGGGAAACGGAAGTCCCATCTTGGCTGTCGTCTGAGAGCCCGTCCCATTCCTTGTATCCTCGAGAATCCAAGGACTTTCTTCTTGAGTCACTGGCCATGCAAAGAAGAATCCTCCAAAGGAACTTTAGTGCTCTCGGAAAGGTAGGATATGGTACAGCGGTGGTCTTTGCCTTGGTTTGGTACATCTCCTTTGGGCTCGGAAATTTCCTGTGTCTTTCAGAGAGCAAGCACAACAATGGATCCTGCAAATTTTCTTGAGTCCTTGTAAACGAGAACCAAAGCCAATCCGCCTTTGTTAGAATGCTTTTCTCAACAAAGCTTGGATGGTCAGAGAGAATACCAAAGTCCCCCATTGCCAGAAGCTGCCCGTCTCCTTACTTTCCTGCATCAAATGTACCGAAATCATGTTATTGTAAATATAAAGATGCATTTGACCAATAATAGTGGCAACCCTCTTTTCTTCCATCTTCTTCCTTTAGCATGTAATGGAAGCTTGTTTTTGCATGTCTACCTTTTGTAATTCTCATGAGTTTTGTATGTTCCTAAATGTTTGATACTCTTGCTTTGCATCAACGAACCTCACTAATATTAATTTCTAAATGAGAAAGAAACAAAGATCAATTGTGGTATTTCTTATATGTTAGGATAATGATGGAGCATAAGACAAATCAGAACAGAGTTGCAGCTTACCCTTGTGGCAGAGGATGTGAGAAAAACGGAAGCAGCAGCAGAAGAAGAAGAAGAAGAAGAAGAAGAAGCAGGCAGTGCAGTCAACCCCATGTTGTAGGCCACGGTGCCGTCCGGCCGGAACAGACCGTAGTTCCTCTCCGACGTTGGCCCGGGCTTCATATCCTCGTTAAACAGTGCGAACAAGTACACCTCCAGTCGCCGGTGAGGCACCAGTGGAGTCCCCTCGTTCCCCATCTGCCTCAGCAACAGGTTCCTGTTGTAGACCCTCGCATTTTCTGCACTCGCACCGATCTCGTCGGGGTCGCCTTTCGATGGCCAGCCGGTCTCCGACACCCTCACCTCCACGCCGCCGTACCCCAACCGACCCATGGCGAAGATCACGGCGTCGACTTGGGCGTATAGCATGTTGTCGTAGTGCAGACTTGTGGAAGGGTCCTTCATCCCCGAATTGGGGTTGAACAGGACGTAGTCCAAGGGAACCCTCTCGGGGTCGTCCTTGTAGGCGAAGTAAGGGTATGCGTTGATCCAAAACGGGGACTTGGTTGCGGCCAAGAACTGGAGGAATGGCGCCATCAGGTTCGCGAGGTCCGGCCGGAATGACCCGAAGGAAGGGGGGTATGAGTTCTCGAGCACGGCCAGGGAATTGGCGCTCGAGGTGTGGATGTACGAGTCGAGGCCGAGTTGGACGAGCGCGGCGTGGATTCTGACCATGGCCGGGACGAGGTTCGACATCAACGTCGGGTCGTCGCTCGTGAACACCTCGTTCCCCACCGCGATGCCGGTGATCTTTGTGGCAGGGAAGTAAGGTTTCACGTTAGTCGCCACCCATTGCAGAGCTTGTCGAGGGTCGGTGAGCAGGCCGACGGATTCATTAGGAACCGTGACGATGAGTTCGATACCAGTGTTCGCGAACGCTGCCAGGACTTTGGGGTTGGTGTCGTAAATCCTTGTGTTCGTGATCTTGAGGGATGTCAAGATGCTGAGAACCTGATCTGGAGTGGGAAGATCGTTGGCTACTTGGCCATAGTTGATGCCTAATGCGAAGCCAAGACGAAGGAAGCCGAATTCTGTCCCAAGAAAAAGAAAAGGAGTCATTCTAAGTTCTATCAGACCTCAACTACAAGTTCATTGACATGGATAAGAATAGTGCACCTGAGCAGAGAAGGACGAACAGAACGAAGACGGGAGTCATTCTCGATTCGATGACTATCAAATGACCTCTTGTACACCGAGAGAGAGGAAAGGAAGGCGATCACCTTTGGCACCTCCCTCTTTGCTTGCTTGCGTGAAAGTTAGAAGGAAGTTTTCTTCTATTTTCCCAATGTTGCCTTCGAAGAGGGGATTTATATTTCTCTCCGAGTTTGTAGTGCATCACACGTGGCTACACTGCGCTCTACTTCGACCCGGGTGGCGGGTAGGCCACACAGCTGCTTACTTTAGACCGCGAAAACGAGGAGGAGAAGGTCCAAAGGGGAAGAAGGAGACAGCACGATGCTGATTCCTCTTCCATCAATTTTTGAGCCCTAATGATCCACTAACTGCATGCAACCAAAGACAGGAAGCTTCTCCGTTCTTCATCTCGATGTTGTTTGAGCAGAGCAGAGCAGCTCAAAATGGGCAAAGGAGCCTTCCACATTGATGAAGTTATCTCAAGATTTGGTCGTTGACTGACCACCGAGATGTTAATGCAGTATTAGGTGATCGAAGAGACCCACAGTTGTCTCAACACGCTTGAACTTACTTTTGGTCAGACAAAAAAAGGAGCACTCTTCATAATCGATGACTGTGTCCACTGAGATCAATCAGTTTTCGTGAAATAGTCTATGCTATAACCTTTGGTGAAAGATGATACATATGGATCAGATTATGATGAATAGGCTGCGCCATCTTTTTGCGACTGAAACACGACAAGAAAAAGGGGAAAAGGCATCAAGACATGGATTTAATAAGATCGAGTCCGAATCATACGATCTGTCACTGATATGAAAAGGCTGCCTCTCCTGTTTGACTCGATTTACTTATCATCTACACACCCGTTGCGTATCCTCACGGCAAGATTCAGGTCATAGGCGACAGAGGGTTGGTGAATCGATGATCTTACAAGATTACAATCATTGGTCGAATTGTAGTGCTGCTTTGCAAGGACCAACATATTGATGTGGGTAGAATGGCCCAGACGATATGCTGAAAATAAACTAAGATCGAGTCATAATCCAGTGAGGCTTAGTGGCAACTTAACTGCTGAGCAGCCGAAAGTTGCATGAAACATGGGTTTTGTGGCTCTATACCATCAACATCTTATTAACATTTAGCTGCAGCTATGCACTACCTCAGAACTGACTGCAACTATAAAAGATCTTCCAGCCGATGAACCGAACTCTGTTATCGCTTCATGTTTGACAGATTGGATCCCGCAGGCATATACCTTCTTTTCACTGACAAAATGTCTAAAGCGGATGATTTGGCATGCAAGAGAAGAAGAAGAACTTTGGTTTGGTGGGTTGGGAAAGATAAGGATGACCATCCATGGACCTCAGACAACCCAGCAAGCAATCACATGTTTCATGTCCGATGAGCACTGTTGCGGGTGACTCGGAGAAGGGCAAAAGCATGCATCATACTGCGTCATGGATAATGGTTTTGTTACGTGGAGATTGGAACACAGCCTGCTTTGTTACTCCCCCTTTATGGAATTTGCATCAGCAAGGGCCAAAGGAAAAGAAAAAGTTGACTTGAGAGTTGCACTGTCTTGTCGAAGGGTTGCATGGAGGATCGTGTACTCTTTTGCATGGAAGATCCGGTGCTTTTCCCATTGTCCAAGTTAGGCCTGTGAATGTATTTTGAAATGGTCAACATGCACGAGTGTGGAAAGGAAGCTTTATCCATTTGCTTTGTTCTGTGCTGCGGATGGGCAGGATGTCAAAAACATAAAGATTAAAGAGTCAGCTTAGTCTAATCTCCATGATCTGTTGGATGAAGAGAGAGTAGAATAGAGAAGAACATGTAAAGGTTTTGGTGGATCTTGTATCTTCTAAACAAATAAATACTTTTCTATTGCTACCATGTATCTTTTAAATAAATCATCACAAGAGTAATCTTTATCGGCATAATAAGGTTTAATTCAACACTAAAAATGGGAAGTTTTCTCTAATGTCATTGTCAAGGACAAGTTTTTCTCCTTCCTTCCTTCGTATGATAATAGAAATATCTTTATTTGCTGAGACATCTGTATTGGTTAGTACATTCAGACGTAGAATAATAAATATTATTCATATATTAATTCATAAAATATTAACACCTCTAGTAAAAGATAATTTTATTTTTCTCCTTCCTTGATATGATAGAAATATATTTGTTGAGACATCTGTATTGATTAGTACATTCGGGCGAAAAGAGTAACAAATATTATTCATATATCAATTCATAAAATATTAACACCTTTAGTAAATGATAATTTTGTTTTTCTCCTTCTTCATATGATAAAAATATCTTTGTTGAGACATTTATCTATATTGGTTAGTATATTCGGACGAAAAGAATAATAAATATTATTCATATATTAATTCATAAAATATTAACACCTTCAGTAAAAAATAATTTTATTTTTTTCCTTCTTCATATGTTAGAAATATCTTTGTTGAGACATCTATTTTGGTTAGTACATTCGGACGAAAAGAGTAACAAATATTATTCATATATTAATTCATAAAATATTAACACATCCGTAAAAGATAATTTTGTTTTTGCTCCTGCAAGATAAAAAAAACTTAATCTCCCAACAACTCAAATAACTCGTCTATAGTAGGCAGCAACTCAACTCCTCCCTCATCCTCCCTTTGCACCTCATGATCCCCCAGTGTCACCCGCTTTCCGCCTCTGCGGCAGCTTCGATCGACCACATGGCTCTTCTCGCTACGACCGTTCCAGCTCTCCGGCGCCTCAGCGACGACGGAATCCTTCCCGGTGAGGCATTGCACCACGGACTTGAATTGCCCGGCATCGACTTGCACGAACTTGGTGACGATGACTCGCACCTTCGTCGGGACTCTCTCCCCCTGGCTGTAAGACATGGGAACGGTAAGAGAGCTCTGTAGATCGTGTGGAGCTCTGCTGTAACGTTATTTCTGGTGTAATTCTACACGAACGTATTTATACACGGTGGTGGTCGCGTGATAGGCCGAGGCAGGGCTTGTAGACCAGTCGGAACAAAGAGAAACAGGCGTACAGCGACTGAGAATAGTCATCTTATAGTCGACTGACATGAAAAGTACAAATGCGATTCATTTCGTACGTACGTGTGAGCAACACGCACATTCCATATGCGGGCTTCTCACTGGTTGCCACGTAGTGCTTGACTCTACCTTGATCTTCTGAACGTCACGTCCCCAGTGTGATCACTGGACGTCTGTAGATGTAGAGACAAACCTCTCCAGGCGTCTTCACGAAACACGCTTCCGTTGGGCTTCTTGCTCACCAAGCCATCTCGTTTGAAGGTCCAATTCCTACCGAAGGGCCAACACGACGACCCTCGCACGAACGTGAGATGGCGGAGCTTCGACGCAAGAGAGTTGCTGTGTCTGGAGCTGGTTGGCCTCAACCACAGGATCGAGCCTCCAAGTGCAATTCCACAGAGATATTTCCGGTGGCTCAATTTCCTCGACGAGGTGTCCTGCTACTCAATTCAGCCGTCTCCAAATCAAAGTCTCCATGCAAATTGGTGATCGAATTCGTTGAATGTTATTTTTAAGATCCAAAACGACAGAAGGTTATTTATTGGTGATGGAATTCGATTGAAATTTTCTTTTTTTTGATAAAACTCGGTTGACTTGTAGGCAGATTATATCTTCTTTGTCAATCATTGACGACGATTTCAATGCTTTAGATAGGACGCTATTTTTCTTTATAATTATATATGAGAATTCGTCCAATGCAACTGATGGGTGTCGTTCAACACCAAAAGAAAGAGAGTGAAAGATGAAATAACTACACTGGTTGTGCTTGGGATTATCTAAGTGCAGAACCTAAAATGCGTCAAGAGGACTGAATTCCGCATGAATTGACCTCAGCTTAAGTTTTCTGGTGAGGCCATCACACCCGTTCGTTCTCTCACCAAGAGATAACCTCAAATACTAGAGTTATGATACCTCGACGTGATCACACGATATGACGAAAGAGTGGCCATACAAACTAGCTCATTACTAGATGCTTCAAACATTAAGACAGATACATAATTCGAGTATACATATTTGGACAATAATCTTGATATTTGATTTACTACCTAATACAAAATTGAGGACAAGCAATAACGTGGAGATGGTGTTGCAGAAGCAGTAAAGATCATCCTTTGTCTGCTTCTTAAACTATGTTGTGAAGATACCAATCTATCAGACTCGAGTGTAGCCAGTGGCACACTGCATGCACAGAACAGCGTGCTCCCATATGGGACAAGGCATGGAAAGAAATCAAGGAAAGTGGTAGGAAGAAGGAAGTCACCGCCTCCCTTTCCAAGGGATGAGAGGGGAGACAGAGCACAGAAATGTAGGCGAAGAAGAAGGGAGGTCAGAGACTTGTATGTAACCTCTCAACTTCTCTTACTTCCTCTCTCCCCTTTCACCCTTCGAGGTTGAAACATTAAAGGCCCCCTCCTCCTATTTCCGTGTTCCAATACACATTAAGGTAGCCACAAGCCCTTTTAGCCATTGACCACAATATATAACCACATTATGACAGTGATGCACCGACTATATAGTTAGAAATGATATTATATATGTATTGAGATTGGATCTGGATTCTCATTTGTCTCAGTGCATAACTGCTCATCTACAAATCATAAACGTTAGGTGAAATATCGAGGGAAGAACCGATAGAATGTGATATCCTCAAAACCATTAAGTTGTGAGCTTATAAAGATTGCATCGGATATAAAATGTCGAAGGAGTAAATTTAGTCCAAAGAGGAACCATATTACACCTCAATTTATCATCATTAATCAGGATAATCCAACACTACAAAGGAAAACATTATTGAAGAGGCAAAAACAGTAAAATTTTTGTCGATGTCTGTCATGTGCATTCCCATTACTCACATGCAAATCATTGTCCATGGCAGCAAGAGAGCACGTCATCTAGCACAAAACGATAGACATGGCTCATGGGTGGCTCACAGCTCCTGTTCGCTTGAGCAAGAAAGGGGACCGACAACCACACTGCTAATTGCAGAGGTTAGTCTCTTCCTCCTCTATCCATAATAGTAATAATAATTGATAACAGATATTGTTATTGTAATCTAATCGCCTCCGTGTTTGACCGGGCGTGGGACGGAGAGGAGAGAGGAGATGGCGTAAGAATCCCCCTGTCAGCAATTAGAGGCCCACGTGCCACAACGATCGCTCGCTTCCTATTATGTTGATAGCATAACAATTCTTTCGTTTTGGTTGGATTCGAGGCCGCCTCGAACGCAGGGCCGCGGTGGCGTGCGGTTGCGGGATCCTCGCATGTGCCAACCCCTCTGGTGCCACACCCGCTTGGACGATCCTGCCCTTTTGGTCACCCACGTCCACCTCACGTGCACCGCAGCAGAAGGCGACCACCGAGGAGAGGGCAAACTAGTCATCATAGTGTCCCGTTATGAGTGAACCCCGCGCTGGTAAAGGGGCACTTTTGAGAATTTACGTGAATCATCTCTGGGCAGAAGAGAACTAAAATAAGGGAGAAACGTCAGAGCTGCAGGAGCGGGGAGAATAAAATAGGTTTGATTGGTGGGGGAATAGAAGGAGGACGCAGGAATGGAAGCAGAATATGGAATGAGAGTTGTGATTCTTTTCATTCCCTCTGACCCGCTGTCACAGTCTGAAAAGGCCACTGCACGATTGACAATCCGCGAACACTTCCATGCTTCTTATGAGGCGATTTTTGGGGAGGTTTCCTGTTCAACGGACAGCTCCCCTTCTTCTCATCGGCCTCTTTAAGAATCATCCAAAAACCACGCCTATGACACTAAACCTAGATATATAAATATATTATGTACCGCTTTCATGGCTGGCTGTGAGCTTTTCTCTCGCTTGCCTTCTCTCCCTTAAAGCCCATCTCCTTCTGGAACAAGCCAAGAGCTGCCCTTGCCTCTTGCCTCACCTTGTCGTCCTTTGCTGTTGCTGTTCGAAGGAGTTCAGGAAACCCAAGTTCCGTCAAGGTGTGTTTCAGTGTTCTTCATGTGGTAACTTATGGAAGCTCAAATTGCTTTTAGTGCTGGTTTTTAGACATGAGCCATGACACAAGTTAACACACACTTCCTTTTCTGTTTCCTCTTCAAATCTTGATTGGTTTCCTCATTTTCCTTTGCTCTCCCATCGTCTCTTTCTCAGAGCAAACGCAAACGAGTATGATGCCGAGCAACGGGCAGCTATCGGTGCCCCCCGGTTTCCGGTTTCACCCAACAGATGAAGAGCTACTCTATTATTACCTGAGGAAGAAAGTAGCCTATGAAGCCATTGATCTTGATATTATAAGAGACGTCGACGTCAACAAACTGGAGCCATGGGATCTCAAAGGTTTTCCGCTTATAGATTATGAATCTATCGCAGGCAGGTCATATGTGTGATCACGATCATGATATGAATGAATCTAACTTGGAGTCCGAATTCTTGCAGAGAAGTGCAGAATTGGATCTGGGCCTCAAAACGAGTGGTACTTCTTCAGCCACAAGGACAAGAAGTATCCCACCGGAACTCGGACCAACCGAGCAACTACTGCTGGCTTCTGGAAGGCCACAGGGAGGGACAAGACTATCCACCTTAGCAACTCAAAGAGGATTGGCATGAGGAAAACCCTAGTCTTCTACACCGGCAGAGCGCCTCATGGCCAGAAGACTGAATGGATCATGCATGAGTATCGCCTTGACGACGAAAGCTCAGACATTCAGGTATCGTGAATACAGCAAACTACACTCTCTTCTGTTGTTGGTACCCTTTGGGTGGAAAAGTTCATTCTTGTTCTTCTTTCTTTTTATGCAGTTTGACAAAAGTATGCAACAATCGACATTTTAAGCCATTCTAAGAGAAACCTTCTTTTGGTTATGTAGGAAGACGGATGGGTTGTCTGCAGGGTGTTCAAGAAGAAGAATCATCAAAGTGGACTTCCACCGGAAGCAATCCTCGACGAAGACCAGTTCAATTCGTTGAAGGCACGTAGGTCTGTTCCAGTGGATCAGAAGCTGCACTTCCAAAACCCATGTGATCTGTCATTTAATCGCTCCTTCCACCTGCCTCAGCTTTTGAGCTCTGAACCCACCATTCCACCTTTCGTGCCTCCACTCCCCATCAACTCGCTCGACCTCGAGTGTTCTCAGAACCTCATGAAACTGACATCAAGTGGAGGTGGTATTCTCCCACAGGAGAGGTTTACTGGGGATTGGTCCATTTTAGACAAGCTTCTAGCATCTCACAAAAATCTGGACCAGCTTTTTCACAGCAAATGCAACCCACCTTCCCAACTCATGGACATGGGATCATCAGTCCGGAGGAACCCTTTGCTCTTCCTTGGTAGTGAGGCTGACCTCCTGAGGTTTTCTAATTAGGGTTACCACTAAGCCCCATTTGTTTCGAATGGATATCTACCTACGATTACAGGTTTGTGGTTGTAAATGTATATAGATTCAGTGCTGTTTGGACGATGATCATTTTAAGTTTCTCTTTGATTTAAATGGTGCAATTATCTAGTTGATTCAAACGTAGGGTTTGTCAGCGAAAACATGACGAACCTTATTATACCTCAAGCCATTATTTCTGGAGATCAACTAAATTTTCGTTTGGATTAAATTACTTATCATATACTGATTTTTCTTATTTCTAAATCGTTTGTCCGAAAGTAGAGTTTTGTATGCTGATGAAGCACCAATTTCTTCCAGCAGAGCTTCTCGAGCCACCATGGATATATATTTGCCGCATGCCACTAAGCTTCAGTCTTATTAAGCAGTGCGTTCTTCGATTCGCTCTATAGAGATGTACACGGTGCGGGTCCCAATGAGTCATTAGTCGGAGGGCGACACGCAAGTAGGATTAGTTAATGTAGAAACCCATCTCAAACAGAATCAGGGCAATATTTTTCTACCTGTTTCTCGGGTACCCATTCGGCCACCTGACTCGCAGTCGTTGGAGACCTCTGGGAGTGGGACCCACAAAAAAGTCTATTCGAATATTTGAAATGACTTGCAACGGGAACTCATTCGCGCGCCTATAAATGCAGGGAGAGAGAGAGAGAGAGAGATCGGTCTGTGGTGATTTCGTTGCTCGCTTCGAAATTCAATGGGTTCCGAGGAGGGAGAGGAGTTGAGGAAAGGAGAGGGCCGAGAAGAACGAGGAGGACAAGCGTTGCAGCTGTCAAGGAGGGGGACGAGAGCAAGCGGAGGCGGACTGATCCAGCGATCAAGGAAGCGACAAAGAAGCATCTCTTCTTGTAACTCGCCTCGCTCCACCTTCCTCTCTCGCCATTCTAGCTTCAACTGGTGCTCTCTCTCTCTCTCTCTCTGTTATATTTCACGATGACGCTTAGATCAGATTATCCTCTTCTTTCGTGGTTAATTCAGTTAATCTCTTTGGATCCGCAGAGTTTTCATTATGAAATTTGATCATACCTTCCTTCAGATATGGAATTCTAATCGTTTCCAAGAGCTCACTGAGACCTATTGACATCTGTTCTGCCAGAATTTACCGCTTCAGGATGCTCTTAGGTTGGAACTTTTGGGGTTTGATCTTTCTCTCTTTTCAGATCATATTGCCGATCTCAAAGAATTATCAACTCCTAAGGACTCTGCTTAAATTCCTGATTCTACTTATCAAACCTCCAATCTGGTTACCAGTGGATGAACTTTAAAATTCTGCCAAAAGATGAATCATCGCTTTCGATTCATTTACCCATTCGATCATAACCGTGCGATTTATCGAGTCCGAGATTGATATACATACATACACGTACATCACCGACTCGGTTCTCCCTGCTTTTGTTTAATACAGTTTACCAGGTCGCCACAATGAGGGTAATCTCATCAATTAACGTCCTAATTTATGGTTTAATTTAAGAGCTAACTCATTTTGTCTGGCCTTGAGTTAGTGACAAAAGGAAATTGCCCTTTTATTTTTGAAATTGAAAAATAAAGACAAATTAAATTAAAGGTACGACGTGGACTTGTGGACGGAGATAGCCAAATACTTGGACGGCAGCGATCTGATGCGTCTGAGCCTGGCCAACCGCTGGTTCAACCATCTGATCGCAGAGGAGAGCGTCTGGATGCATGCCTGCCTCCGCGACCTCCATGTCCCCCCTTCTGGAGAAGTTTCCTTTCCCTGGAAGGATATCTACGGCTCAGCCTTTGGTACACATACCATCCATCCCCACTCCCGGCTATTACTTATTCCCCATTCCCCCGCTTAACTGACACTTGCCCCTTTCTCCCTCCAGATGGCAGCCACTCTTATAACTATCGGCAGCAGGAAAAGCACATTGGTAAGAAGCACCTGTTCAATTGTTATATTTGTTCTTGGTGATGCTAATGCCGTTGCCTGGCCGTTAGACTGGATTCGGATAGGTGCGTTCTTACTTGATTCGCCCGTCGTGTTGATGACGGAAAACCTGACGCTGCCCAAAATGCTGCCGCGGCCGGAGGACGACCCCGCGAAGACGATTCAGACCACCGGCACGTGCCTGTTAGCTGGCGCCCGGACTGGAATCTGGATCGCCGGTAATCCAGTTGGCTACCGCTGATCCCGACCGTTCGAATCTCGATTTGTTATCTTTTCTACATCCTAACATGATTGATTAATGGACGTTTCAGATCTGCAACTGGTTCGATGCCCAGTGTGCAACCTCAACACATGTGAAGGTATAACCGGACGACGCTGAGAACTAAACTTGTCGTTCTTGGAATAGACGGCTTAAGATGTAGTTACGGGTGTCTACTCAGGGACGATGCAGGTGCTGGATGCGAGACACGTGGAGCTGTTCTTGGAGGAGGGTTTCAAGGACGGGAGCTGGGAGTACGAAGACATCGGGTCCCACCGGATCGCGAAGCAGTCCATCGCTGCCGCTGGGGCCATCTTCGACTCCAAGCACCTGCCTGATCCTTCCACTGCCGGTAACGCCCGTGTAGCTTCAGTCGCATTGCTTTTCCTCCTAGTTTTAGATTGACACGGCGGCGGCGGTGCTGGTGGTGGAAGGGGTCCTGGATGCAAAGGCGTGGATTGGGCAGCAGGATGACTGGCAGCCTAAGGCGAGGCTGTCGCTCCACGCCGTCGCCGTCAATACCAATCTACAGCCGAACGAGGGTGAGATTGCAGTCGTAATAAGAGTGATAAGAATCCAGTCTTTAAATTTATTACTATGGGATACAACCAACCATGCAGGGCTTCAAGTGCGGTTCCAGGCGATGCGGAGTACAGGGGCGGACCGGAAGGTAGTTTCTATTAGAATCTCGCAGCAGCTCGTTTAGGACTATTACCACTTTGTAGAACAAAGAGTAATTTTCCACGAGATAAGATCTCGCTTCACAGACTAACTCTTCTACTAGCATTTACATTGTATAGTCTTTTTTTTTCTTTATTTTTCTAAATACTGTGAGCATTCTGTTTTTTATGTGCATACTATTGTAGATTTTAGCGACCACGTACATGTAGTGGTTTGAGATTGATTGTATGTTTTGGAATCGACGTAAACATTCTCAGATATGGCATATATGGCATGACTCAAATCTCAGGGAAACAGTAACTGGCATATGTGTTTTTTGTATTATATGGGCTATTAGTCCATTTCATTAGACCCGTCATGCCCACCAAAAGCTCTTTCGGGCCGTGTGGACACAGAATTGGGATCATCAACCCATAATACAACCGCTCTTTCGGCCCGTGTTCATGGGAAGCAGTTGATGTCTACAATCCACAAAAGAAAAAGAAAAAAAATGATGATCTTCCTTGAATAAGTAGGAAAAGTTTAAATCAAGAACACGACAAACCCATCACAAGTTAGTTTGTTTCCCTTATCTCTTAGATTGTCGACAAGAACGGAATCACCTTCCATGGACGTCTCGGTTGCCTTGGATCTCAGCACATGTTTATCAAATAAATAAATTAGTCAGTTCCAGAACTTAGCTGTAAATCCAAAAACCAGGCAAGTAGAGATCACGGGGTCCAATAATTCGTCTGTATTTTATGGTTTTCTATGACCAACAACCCACATGATCCAATGATCCCCGAGTCATGCACACAGACGTCATGAATCAACATGACACTGTTAATGAATCACAAGTTCTTAAATTATTATTTAAAAAAATAAAAAAAATTATCTTTTATCTTTTAAATAAATTAATTAGATAAAATTTTAGAAAAAAAAGTCTCTTGATTTAAATTATTATTCTATATCTATAAATAGATTACATCTATTATATATATATATATATATGTTTAGATTTATTTTTAAGGAATTCAATATAACTTTTTTTAAACTTTTGTCCTGATTATTATTATTTTTTACTTTCATCTTAATTTTTTCTTTTGTTTAATTTGATCTTGGGTTAATAGTATATTTTTATTATTATTTGAGATAGGATCATACTTATATAAGATATTTTTTTCTTTATTTATGAAAGAACTACAGTTACATATCATCACTTTTGCTTCATAATCTTGCTTGACCACCTTGGTTTTCGGAGTCAACTTTACCAAGAAGAAACTACATGTTCTCGATCCTCTGCTTCCCCAGCTTCGTAGGCCCAGAAATCTCTTGAAAGCATATGATGAAGAAAGGTCATCAGAATAAGAGAATCGTCAGAGTAACGCGGTGGTTACAAGGAAGCAGAACGGCTGCTAGCCATGTGCGTCAGAGTCCAAGGCAAATTGTCCGCGAAGACCGTGAGGAAGCTTGAAAGATGGAGGCTGCAAAGTTGAATGGGATCGAGATGCTATGTGCAGACCGATGGCAGATAGTATCCCTGACTAGGAATCGTCGAGAAGATTATGATGTCTTCTGCCCATGAAAGCCAAAATGTGAGGAGAAAGAGGGACATTTAAATAGGACGTAGCGGTCTCTTGATGCTTCTCTACTAAATACTGTATTAGGAAATGGCGGTTTCCTATAGTTTGTTTCCACCTATGTCATAAAAAGACTTGTAGTTTCACTATTTTGTATGGGTGATTCTTGAAGATGTCTCACTTGCCTTTAATTTGCTAGTTATTCTTCGAATATTTGTTGTCGGTAACGTCTGAAGGTAAAAGCTAACACGAGTCTCAGCTTCTTCTACAACAAATGAGAGTTCAATTAGCTCGGAAATGGAAAGCAAGAACCTAGTGTTGTTGGTGAATTGCATGGTTGAAGCCCTGGTTACATAACTTAAACGAGACCACCTACCCACTTCAACAACACAGGATTTGTGGTCGGTGATCGATCACACGCCAGCAACTCTGCATGTCTCAACAAACCCCGGTAAACAGATACTCCATCTTCTGGCCTTTACATATAGCAGACTACATCTGCGGGCTGACGATGTATAGGTCAATGGGATATGTTAGATAATCTTCGATCCGTTTGATGATTCTTGAAGGAATCCTGGAACCCGATATGCTGCAAGTCTGAGTTCCTCCTCCAAAGGATTACACTGGTAAGATGATCACTCCAGTTTGCAGCTCCCACGGACTTTGGACTCCAACCTTCTCACTGGGTAGATTGGCTGTGTCTAAGCTTCACGAATGTGGGCAGAACGTTTTAATGTATAATTTACTTGAAGCAGTCTTTATTACACACGCCAAGCAATTGAGTGTAGAACAACACTAAGATGCACGATGAACATGCAGTAGGTTACATCTTTAGCGGGGCGGATGACATAAAACACCATTTAAATTGCCTAAAAGGACAGTAATAGCTGATAAGTTCTGTTTTGTATATGTATTCAATAACAAAGCATCGATGTGATTTCCAGATCTGCCTCCCTCTTTCTCTATCTCTCTCTCTCTCTCTCTCTCACACACACACACACACAGTCGTTGACATAAATGTTATGAAACCATACTTTGACAGCAAATGTTTCAGTGAACTGCACATGGAAACAGTGGCAAAACCAGTTGTAATTGCTGATGAGGAAGAGGAAGATGGAACCTACCACTCTGAATCTTGGAATGATCACAAACGAGTATCACATAAACCAAGACTCTCCACTCTAGATCAGTAACTCATCATTCGGACATCACAAGTATTTACAAGCACTCCATATAATGCACCCTGACACGAGAAAGATTAATCTCTCCCACTCCATTGATGGAGGCACAGAGAAATCTCTAATGGTATTTGGCTCTCTGAGCCATAAACACAGAGACAAAAAGGATGTCTTGGATCAGGTGGTGCTGGAGAAGAAAAACTCATACAACCTCATCGAGAGTCTCCGGAATCTCCACTATGCTCTCCAAAGTGGGCTTCCACCCTGTGGCTTTTCCTCTCTCTTTCTCCAGCTCTCTACCCATCTCCACCAACACATCTTCCAGCCTCTGCTCCCTCTTCTCCCTCAAGCGAAGCACCAACCATTCCAGCTCCTTTCTTGTCAGCAAGATCTTCACCTTGCAGCCTCCTGCCTGGTCAGTAACACCTCCATCTCCTTTCTCTGGATCCATCTCTTCTCCCCGTTTCCTCGGAGCGCTTCTCTCCATGCAGTTGCCCATGGATCCCTGCAGGCACCAAGTGGAACCAGAGAGAAAGGAGTAGATATCAGCAATCAGCGGTGGCAGGAACCTTCGCCCACTAGTAAAAGGAGGAGTGATCCAAGGGATTTAACAAGCCAAAGCTAAGCAGCACATGGGGGGTCCAATGGAAACATGCATTTGGTGACTTCAAGCACAACAGATTAAACAATGGATTCCCCTTCTGTCGACAACGACGTCGTAGTATGCGGTGGTGGATACGCAGTAAGCGGTGAAAGGCAGGGTTAAGTAGCTGTCGTTGCTTCACCTCCGGCTTTCTTTTGGCGCAGCCTCACCACTCCGCTGGATTGTACGCATAAAAATTATAATTATATTTTTATACCAAAAATTTAATATTAACAGTTAAAATTAAATAATAATAAATTAAAAAAATATATATATTTAATATTATTTAAAAAAATTATTTGATCTACAAACGTTCGAAAAAAAATATTATATATATTTATTTATTAATCAATAATTATAATTAAAATCTAATCAAATTTATAATATTTCTAATCTAATCAGATAGTATCATGTGAATCTAACACATGCCGTCCTGCGTTAAAACTCTCTTGGAGTTTATATAATTTGACTGGTTTTGTGCAGACCTCAGTGCCACTGCTGCTGGCGAATGTGCCGAGCACCCAACACTCGTATCTGTCAGTGGAGACTTTTCTCTGCCCGGCTGTGTTCTTCGCTTTACTTAGTTCATTTTGGTCCTCATTGGCTCGTTGCCGGCACTCATTCGACGCTTTACCCTTTTGCCCAGCTGAGGGGATGACCGAGTAGCTTCCACCATTCAGCGCGTTGTCTGACTCGAGTCTTCCACGGCTCCTACTTCCACAGGGCATCTACTACTCTCGGTTTCTGCGAAGGACCAGTCGTATTTGTCATGATCCAAGAAATATATATCGTGCTACATGCATCACGCAACAAAACAAGGGTGGAATCACTCTCCACTTCTATCAGGTGATCACTTCAGAGCAAAAAGAAAGGCCGCCTCTCCATTTTTATCGCAGACGGGTGGCTGCAGATGAGTGATTATAAAAGACAAGCGGGGTGTGAGAGAAACCAAACTGAAAACAAAAGGTGGGAGGGAGAACAAGCTTACGATTTTTATTAGCAAGAAAACAAGAAGAAGGCCGACAAGGCACGAGAGGAAAAGGAAGACACGTTCCGGCATGTGGACTCTTCCGAACGCAGCAGGTGTGAATCAGTCGGCATTGAATGTTACATAGGTTATTAGATTCAAGATTTCCAACCCTAAGATGGACGGATGTCCCTATGAGGGAGAGACCACTTGCATAAGCACCAAGATGGCATTAATTCGGCGGGATTTGTTCACGCTGTGCCGGACTCGTTCGTCTTCCTCATACCTCCTCGCGAGCTGATGACCAGATGGTCACCACTGTTTCCAGGTCATTCACTCAATCACGCATCTTAATGAGTACGAAAGGGGCGACGTCGATAGCTGTTTCTAAGTGTCTTGACATGGCCACGGGCTTCGTCGACAGTCGTTTTCGGAGGTTGGGACGCACTGTTGACTCCTGATGCTCGTTCCTGCTGAGATGAGCATGACATGACGATCGCGTCACCGAGGCAAGCTGTCGTGATGATCCTTGTGTCGACCCAGCACTGTAATGGATTCGATCAATTTGGTCAATTACTGACCCGAATTCAATTTGATTTTTCGACTATGGATCTCGAAATTTGGCTCCATTTGGTTCAATTGGATCCATTTCCAATGTACATCTCAAACGATAACACTACTATCGTCAGAATTGATTGTAGAACCATATGATGTAGTCGAAACGACTTGAGCCACCTTCCTAAGATGATCGGGTCTTGAGAATCGGATATTACTCTTAACGATGAGTGTCTCATGACATGTGCAAAACTGATATTGGATATATCATTTCGATTAATCCCGAGTTGAATTTTAATTGATCCAAAATATTGACCTTGTCATATAGTTACAGATGGCGCAGAACATATAATTGTCGGGTAGAAGACTACAATTAAAATTTCCAAGTTGTCAGGCCTCCATATATTTTGCATGAATAATTTATTATTATTTTTAATCCAGTCGTCATCTCACTGCACGTATGTGTTTTTTTGCTACACGTACAGAAATTGATATTTCTAAATCATATTTACTGTGATTGCAGTATTTTTTAAATAATAACAAAATCTTTTTGTATAACATTAAATATCATGATAGCATTGAGACATCAGTCGATTCTCATGCAATAATGCACTAATCATGATAGCATTTTCCAACAGTATCCAGAGGTTCGGAAATGGTAAAAGTGTTCATCACGACAAGATTGTCCTGACACACAACAATGATGGCCAGCTTGGCTGATGATACACATTTTGAATCTCTACATAATCAACAATATTTCACCAATTTGTTAAAAATACTTTGCAGATTGTAACATGCTCCATAGTGCCGAGGATAACGAAGTCAAATTAATACAACACTTTAGGGGAATAACATGTACCGAGAACAGTAGTAACTAATGTTCCGCTTTGCATTTGTCTAGCATGACACCCGATTTCCTTTCTCTGTTGTAACTTGGAAAATTACAAAAACAGGAAAACGAAAAAGAAAAATATTTTCGAATATGACAACAGCTCCGCCGTATCAACCAAACTGATCACACCATTGGCTCCGTCATGCACCAATGCTGAAAATAACTGGATTTCAAGCGGCAGGGCAGGATCAGTCCATTGAGCCATTTGATCATTGAGTTGCTAGCAAATGCTTCAATTGACTAGTTACGCTCTTCCTTATGGGTTCAAATGGAATGCGCGATATCACTTCTGATCCAAAGGAGAAGACAAGTGCTTCTCTTGCTGTCTTTAAGTCGATGCCTCTGGCCTGGAAGTAGAAGAGCTGGTCTTCTTCAAGGTCACTGATGGCAGCCCCATGGGAGCATTTGACATCATCAGCAATGATTTGCAAGTTAGGTTTTACATTGGCTGTAGCACGAGGTGCCAACAGAAGTGTTCTCGTCAGCTGCCCAGCATCAGTCTGCTGTGCAAATCTGTGAAACCCCGAACCTGATCAGATCATATAATGGAACCACAAAACATGCTTTACGAAGTTTCTGCACTAATCTAATTTCTTGGCAAAAGAGGAATAAAGTACCTGTTGACCCTGATGTTTCCATCAAATACAGCATGTCCTGAGGAATGGGATACAATGCACTTGTGAAGCTGACGAGAAAACCCTCTAGGGTGATCCAAGATCAACGTGCTGTGCAAATCTTGTGTCTGGTTATTTTGACATACATGAAATGCTGATAGCTCGGTGACAGTATCAGGGCCCAACTGCTGAATATGGAGATTGTGTCTGCTCAATCTTCCACCATTACTGACCTCGATGAGCTCATAAACACTGGATGTCTCCTGAAAATAACAACACACAATATTTATGATCCTTTAGGGGCTGCATGACTGGGCTTTTAGCAAGCAGGTGACCACAAAACCAGTTCTTGAAATATAAAAAAATGATACTAGCAAAACTGGAGAACCTTGAATCATCCAAAATTCAGAAAATTAATGGTCCCTGTTTCTCGATTGATAAAATCCACCTCCATTTTTTTTTCCATTGTGACCAAAATTATGAATCAGAAAAGAACATTTTATACCTACAAATCTGGCGTCAGACGAGCCCTACCTTTTGATGCAGTTCATACCAAGTATTTGCAAACTATCCAACAATTATGAATACTTTAGAACCATACTGAATTTGAAGTCCTAAAATTTATGTTCCACTAATCTTATCCAGGACGGCAATACAAAACATTTAGAAGAATCAATCATAAAAAGCACAACTTAGTTTAACACAATAATTCTGAATTTTTAGACGAACACTGCCAAATATAATGTGTCAAATCGCATATGCAACTTAGCATGAATCTTGAACACACCTTATCTCTTGTAAAAAGAACTTTCAAAAGCATGGATGGATAGAAAATGTGAGCAAACGTTTTAATCTTTTTTTTTTTGGTTATCAAAAGTCATTTAAACATCACTTCTAACAATATTATCTAAGGAGAATCAATGAAGCAAACGAATCTGTAATATGTATGTTTTGTCACTACTAGGCACTAGAAGAGTCAGATAATGATTAGAGTCCCATTCACATTCAAGCATAAGCACAAATTGCCACTAGATCTACTTCTCATATGAAGGAAACTCCCTTTGTGGACGGTGAGAAGAATGAAATGTTTCATATGATATTTTCAACATAGATCAGTGATAAAGTGCAACACAAATCCATGAATGACTTTACAAAACATCAAAACAAGGACTACCTTTAATGGCCTGTTCCTGAGCTAACTAGCAACTGGTGTGATACACAATGTGGCTAGCAACAAAGGATGGATATGTTTATTCCACAAAAAATTGTTTACAGTGTGAATAATGTAGATATATCATGTTGCCTGTCTACCTTCTCTGCAGAATATATATATATTAAGATATATATAAAGAATACAATTGTGTTGCTTCTTTCTCTTACTTTCTAGTATTACTTTCCCTTAACAATGTGAAAGATCAAGCTATGCTCCTAGGGGTTAATAGAAAGTGCAAGATTAAAATTTTTGATACACCTAAGAAAAGGGTTAGCTCAGAGTGAATAACAAGTAATCTACACTTATATGTACACCTACATGATTACAGTCCAATTATGAAAATAACATTCCATTAATCACCCTGATCATCTCTAATCTGCATTTCAGAATTCTCTTCGACAGGATCATTAGAAAATGGATTAAAACAACAATTACTTGTTAATTTACAAACATCGAAGACAAAGCTGTTGCAAGCCCTATAATGAACTCACCTGCCGAGCAAATGTCCACTTGATGTGGGCAGCATTCACCGATTGCCTCTGCACATAGGAGTGCACCACTTTGCCGCCCTCGCCGATCAGAATCTCCATCACGGAGTTGGCCCAGTAGCACCTCTCCTCACTACCCCCGATCCCCATGTGCTCCTCCACGAATGAGACCTCTGCTCCCTTCTCAACCACAACCAAGACCCTCGGGCTCGAAACGGGAAGCCGCTCCGACCCGACCTCGCCCCCCTCGGAATAGCATATTTGCACGTGAACCGGCTCATCGACGACCCGAACCCCGGCAGGCACAAAGATCACCGCCATATCGGGGGCGCCAACCCCGTTCAAATCCCAGAACAGGTCCCCATCTCCGAACCCTTGGGCAAGGGCGGTGAGCACCCGATCGAGGGTGGGGCCGGGCGGGAGGGCGGAGACGCTGCCAGCGAAGACGCCGGAGGGGAGGGCGGAAAGGCGGGAGAGGGAGGGGGAGACGTGGCCATCAACGATGGCGAGGACGTGAGGGGAGGGGGAATCGAGGGCAGGATCGAGGGGAAAGGTCGGGGAGGGGGCGGGGAGGAGAAGGGAGCTCCTGAGGAAGGAGAGGTTGGTGAAGCGGAAGGGCTCGTCTTTGGTGGAGGGCCAGCGCTTGGATAGGAGGGATTGAGAGGCGGAATCGCGCAGCTTCTGAAGAGGGAGAGGAGAGGCGGCGGCATCAGAGGAGGAGAGGGAGTCCTCGAACTTTTCGGCGATCTCAAGGACGAAGGGGTCGGAAAGGGCCGCGCGGGCGGCCGCGGTGCGGTGTGCTCGGGCGGTGGTGGGGAGGGTGAGGGCGGCCGCGCGGCAACGGCGGCGGAGAGGGGGTAGCGTCGTGGGAGGGGGAGGGGCGATCGGGACGGAACACGAGCAGCAGGACATGGTTAGCTGCTTGGCTTAAAGATGAGTAGATTTGGAATTGGGTGCGCACAGTCACGGAGTGGTGGCTGTGGATTTCAATCTGAGATATTCAAAGAAAAACAAAAACGAAAAAATAACAAAGCTGGTCAAAATAAACATTCGCGTCGGTGACGGCTTCATCGTCAGGTTGGGTCCAACGAGTTCCCGCACCCAAAGTTCGACCTTGGGACCCATCTAAAATAGGATTAATTATCTTTTTTATAATTAATTATTTTAATATTTTAATTCTTACTCTTTTAATAATTATATTATGATTCGTATATTTACATAAGTAAAATATTAAGATAACTATACAGGATTAAAAATATAAGGAAAAAAAATTATTGAAGTAATACGATCAAATATTTCACTTTAATAAATATAGAAATCTTAATATAATTTTTAAAAATATAAAGATGAAAATACTAAAGATAATTAATTATAAAAAAATTATCTATAATTTTTAGAAAGTTGACCTTAAATTTACCCCTTCAAATATGTTGCTGATGAGTCCAAAAAAAAAAGAAAAAAAAAAAGAAAAATCCTATTGATGATGTTCCAAAAAGTAGCAACAAGTTTATACAGTTAAAGAACACATGCAGTTAGCAAGAAGCTTGCCCATCAATCTCCATTACTACGCTTCCTGTAGCATATCAGATCTCATGAAGGCGCAAAGGAACATGAAAGCTTACATAAGCGCATATAAGGTTGAGGCATTTATATTTAAGCGCAAGACTTGACGTATCTATATACATTTAAACGAGACTGCACACTGAAGCTTTTGTACTGCTACACTTGAACAGCATTAACATGAATCCATTCCCCCCCCATTCTCAGGTAACCTGAAACCAGTTAAGGGTAAATATAAAGGTCACCTTGGAATCTATCAATGCAGATGAGCAATTATTCAGCGGCCACAGCCACCCTGGAAGTCCTCAGCTCCACCACCACCACACTAACGTTGTCAAAGCTGCCTCGAGAAATTGCAAGCCTGGCCAACACAGCAGCTGCGTCTCGGGCAGCAGAACCAGCAATTCCACTTGGATAATTGTTGCCTGTTGGACTCGCCATGCATTTTCTTATCACTCTGCATGCCATCTCACTTGATATTACATCCCATAATCCATCGCTTGCCAGAATGAGGAACTCATCTTCCTCCGATCGATCAGTCACCATAAATTCAGGGTCCGAGCTGACATATGGCTTGAGAAGGTAGTCTCCTGCACAGGTTCAGGATTGAAGAAACAGGACTCCGAAGACAAACTATACAGACTTGATGAATCATAAGATAATAAATGAAGATATGCAAGACATAAAGCAGGATTAAGGATGACTTGGAGTTGCAGCAGAAAGCTCGCAACCGAGTTAAGAAGCATTCAAGCTTCAAGTGGATAGCTATTCATAGTTAGAGGAAGCACATCTTTTGTTTAGGAGACATTTTATCATAATCTACTCAATTGGCACTTTCTAAGGTTTTGATATGCAAGTAAATTTAGGTCGATCATCACGATGCACCTTGTTAATGTTGAAACCTAAAGTAGAAAAAACTCGATTTCCCTTTTAGTCCCACAACACCAACTGAGAACTTTTTCACTCTACTCTCGCCTATATAGTAACCAAATCACATAAGTTAAGTTTTTGAGTTCTGCCTTAACAGTTAGATGCATCAAACAAACAAAAAAAAGCAGCAAAGAGCATAAACCAATCCTTGTTGAGGAAGTGTAGAAATAAGATGAGGGCAAAAAAATTGTATTTTTACAAGCTTATAAGATGAAGAAGATAAATGATAGGCTCAGCTTGGTTTACTGAAGTTGACTATAACAAAAACAATATCTTGAGTATTTTTAACTTGCCTGCTCATGAGATTCAGAGTTCTGAGTTCTAGAATCTTTTGTGCCCGGTTTCGCTTTGTAGACTCTCCTCACTCAATATCAAAAGAAGAAGAGTTTTACCCTGTGTCTTCTTTGTGAAGGAATGACCTCGATGAATTGGAGATCATTTGTCAATTGTCGTCATGTTGAACATTCGATTTAGTATTTCAACATTAACTGATTGGATGAATGTATTTATCCTTGTCATCTATTAAGCATAAATATGCACGTACCAAAGGACCTAGAAGTGGCCAGTACTCCTAAGACACGAGGACAGTCCCAACAAAGGATTCTCCCTCCTAGAGCTTCCACTCTTCCTCGCTCATCTGGCCTGTCAGGCTGTTTAGGAAGAAGCTAACCATTAGTATTGACTTTCTCTTTTTTCTGATAAATTCATTAGTATTGACTCAAGGGCATATGCGCTGAGAACAAACATCAACTATCCAGTTATAGGTTAATAAATGAAAAAAAAAAACACTTAATGACAGTGCAAAACAGCATACATCATCTTGGTAGATGTTAAATATGCTAAAGGAAACAAAAGATTAACCGAGAAAATTGCATGAATTTCCTCCACCTAGTCATTTCAATCATATGCATAAATTTATACATTGAATTTCAAGATACTTATCCACTAACATAATCTTTAGTGGTATACCACCACAGCATGCTGCCCACCAACAAGCACATGAAACAAGGCATTGGCTACAGCCCCAGGCATCAATATCATGAAAGTATTTGTCCATCATACAGAGTGAATTGAGAAGACAAGTGGTTATACTACTTTCTACAGGTGACACATACAAGTGCATATATACATAATACATATTAGTGCGTATAAATGTTTCTTGGCTTGTATCACTATGGAACTTATACAGCCGTCTCTCGGACTTAAGTTGCCTAACCCAGTACTGGCATATATTGTGAATTATACTGGGGATGGCAATCCGAAATGATACCTAGGAAATATTAAGCAACGAATAAGGTGACAAAATCAATCCTTAAGTTCCGTATGGTCAACTATTTTTTCAATAGACTACAGCAAATCTGATCATGCAGCGGAGATAACATAGCTGATCCATTAATGGTGGAAGTGACTAACTAGATAACTGCAGAGAATAGTCGAGTGATTGAAGAAAAGTTACATGATAGCCTAAAGACAAATGATCCAAGTTGGTCGACTAAGAAATTAAAAAACAGTCACTGGATATATCTGATAATAAACGAACAAATATAATGCAATGACAGTGATAGGCATCAAACCGGTGACTTAAGTTTGAATAATTGACCAAAAACTTCCAAAATTGTAGTAACACAACTTTATACCAAAATGTTTCAAAGCATGTAATGAAGACAACTTCACTTATCTGTATAAACTAGGGAAGTATCAAAGACTTTGTGCATACATAGGCACACAGCATCTGCACATGCCATGTGCTGCATAGCTCAAAATTAACTATGACAGTACAACATGAATGGCCAAAGGCAATCCCAGGATCAATACACTGAAAATTATACATTTTATTCACCTATCACATGCACGGATTCAACCTGAATGAATCTTTTGTGTTGAAATTTATCAAATGATCCTAACAACAAATATGGAAGAACAATCTTAATGTCATACACGACAAATAACTTTATCTAATGCCATGTTTCAAACATTCATCAATCAATTAGAGTTCATGCAATAAACTTAATGAAGTTCTTTGTCATACTTTCTTAATTTAGTGTTGAGTTTATCTGCCGTCATGTTCTAAGGTCATGTGAATCATTTTAATACGTTTTCTGTCCATTTCCTCTTTAATTCTAGAATTTAACAGCTCTGCTTCCATGTTCTTGGTGTTTTATGGTTAATTAGATTGCACGCTAGTGCTTTAACTAGATCTTTGTTGAACTTCCTGTTTACTTTATGAGAATTTAATCATCGACTGCCATGTTTTGATTGTTTATTACTCGATTATATAGCAAGCAAACACTTAAACTGATAGTTCTTTTTCCTGTAGTTCTTTCTTATTGACATTTCGTCTTACAAAATGAAACAAGTCAACTTACCAGTCTCGGCTCACATCACAGAAGGATGGTGATGTGAAGACTTGTAATACTTTTAGCATCATCTTCTCTTTTCCTTTTGAGTTTTTTATATGTACAAATAAGGTTAATGGCACTTATGGAGGATGTAACCTACCAGCTAACAGGTCAGGGTTGCATGCCAAAATGCTGAGCACTAAAACATATATAGACCTTGTCCTAAAACATATATGTTTGATTAATGAATTAGCCTTTTTTTCCTTACGAGTATGATAACTTTATGCTATATAGAGTGGGATCTCGAAGTCCTAGCTGCTCATCCCCTTTCTCTTCCATGAATTTGCATCTGCAGTCTGCCATCCCAGCAATTCTTAAGAGCCACAATCTACCCCTTTACAGGACTATAGGAACAAGCACTTGCTCGAATCATGTCATGCAAGGGCATTTCAGGAATAACAATAACTTACCTTCAGAATTCTTTATAGCAACATAAAACTTAAGAAGCTTACCACAATATATCTTTGCAGGTTTGAGTCAGACCCAACATACTGATCTACTTGAGAAAATGAGGAGCATTTTGGGAATCAACATGCAGAAGCATAAAATAACACATGAAGAAGTTTGTCTACTATTCTGCATTAGAGGACTAAGAACACACTACACAATATTAAAGTTATATAGTATATCAGAATCACATGTAATAAAGCATATACTCACAATTTTAAGAGAATAAAAATAATAGGGAAGCCTAAAATAAGTTTCCTTTCTTCCCCTCCTAGAGAAAGAAAGGAATAGGAAGGAAGAAGTAGACCTTGTGATCGATGGAGAGGGGCACGGCCACTCCGCCACGTGAGAGCACAGCCCTGGAGTCACCGCAGTTGGCCACTATTATCCACTTCTCCGCCACCACCGCCACCACCGCTGTCGACCCCACCATCCCCTGTCGCAGCTGCCTTGTCTCCCCCATCACCTCCGCATCCACCCGCGCGAACCCCGCTACCAGCGCCCGCCTCCACATGTCCACCCCCTCCCCCTCCCCCGCTGCCCTCCGCCGCCCCACCTCTTCTGCGACCGCCACGTGCAGCCTGTCTCGGCACGCCTGCGCTACTGTTGCTCCTCCGTGCCCATCGTACACCGCGAAGTATCCGTACCCGCCCGCCGCGAACCCCGTCACCTCGACCACTGCGTCCTCCATGTTCCTCCGCCTTCCCACTAGGGATACAGATCCGTGCGACGGGCAGTGCGCGTCCCGCACGCGCCTCGACGGCACGGGCTCGGCGAGGAGGATCACGAAGCCGTCGGCCGCGCCCTCTGCCTCAGTCTCCCCGCCGCCGTCGTCCTCGGAGGGCTGGCGGACCGGGGGGGCCGCAGGGGAGATGCTGCAGGCGGAACCAGAGCTCTCGCCCTCTTCGCGGATGCGCTTATGGGGGTTAAGGTTCTGGGGACGGGAGCGGCGGTCCGGGCAGCGGCGGTGGTGGTTGCTTGTGTTGGTGTTGCTGGGGGGAGTCCCCTCCATTTTGGAAACTTATGTGACGTGGGCCTTCCGACTCAGGCTGTGTCCGCGGCTGCGACGTTTGCTGTGCTGCGGCGCATACCATGCCGTTTTATATTGATATGAGAGTTGCCGGCCGTTACGCTCGGGGGGTTTGATGTGCCGAGCGTACGCTGCAGCTGTGTGACGCGTTTATATTATAATGTAACACCTGGAAAGCACAGGGCCAGGAGCCACGCCGGGCCGTCGGATAGCCCGGAATCTACCGGATGCCATCCGCGTGTGCAGGGCCTGCAGTGGGCCGCCAGAGCCCGAGCCCCGCAATATAGATCGCTAGGCAGGAGGGCGTGGACGGTGGGGATCTAAAGAGCCGGACACGTTGCGCCGGTCTCCGGCCATCGGGGACCCTTTTGAGGCTACTCCCTCGGGTCGGCCGGCTATGAGGGCCACGGGGGTGTTAGGCGAGGGTTGGGGGTAGGGAGGGTCGCCCGGAGGGCTTTGGCGCCGTTACACGCGTGGTGGTGGGGAACCGGGGCGGGCGGCGCGTGCACCAATGCGGCTCGCGTCCTTTCGAGGCAGAGACATGAACAAGGTTGTTTTGCTGCCGTTATGTACAGCGCGGCTTCTCGTTCAAGTCAAGGGAAGCGTAGCCAGTAAAGAAGAGAAAGGAAGCGAGCCAGAGAGAGAGTTCAGGTGGCATTAACAACTCCGAGAGGACACTGGGAGCGTCGATGCTTTGGCTCAAAATCGCGGTTTAAGATCATCGAGAAAGACTCATCCAAGAAACGCAATGTCATGTACGACGACGTTCGCATTATCCCAGAGTGAGTAAAACACTTAGCGGAGGGCGGCAACGATGTCCGCTTCATCGACCATGACCATCAAGATGCCCACCTCGTCGCTCAGAATCGCTTCTACCTTCCCAAGGACTCCGGCGACCCTCATCCCCGTGCTATCGAAATCGGAGAAGCTGCTGCAAGTTTCTCGGACGACTAAAGAGCCGGCCCTACGACAGAATCGAGGAGCGGGGCCGGAGGTGAGGCAGAGGAAGGAGAAGACAGTAGGGAGAGAGCACGGGCGGCTGCCGGTCACTGTGGTCATCAGTCATCAGGGGAGAAGTATATATATATATATATATATATATATATAGTAAATTTTATGAAAAAAGTCTCAATTTTTGAAAATTTCTTATAGTGTATCTCTTCTTTATTAAAAAAATTATTTTACTCATGCTTCTATCGAACTCATTGTTGTGTTCATCTTTCATCGTTATAGTAAATTATTTTCCTCTCTTTTGTTTTACTGGACTATCCTTGTCTCCACGGATTTTTATCAAGCCCCACTGTCACCTAGTTATCCTTACTTATGGTATAAATAGTTATCGATAGAGGAGGTTGTGACCGATATCCTCACTTACAACTCTCATGCGTGAAAGGAAGGGTGGGTTGCTGCCTCCATAGACTTTGTTGACCCCTATCAAACCCATCATTCGTGCGCCTCACCATCATTGTTTACTCATAACTAATCAACTAGCAATAAAAACATAAGCACAAGAGGTATAGGCAAGAGTTCACAAGCCATCTCTTTGCTCATCGTTATCTTGCCAAGAGCGAGGACAACAAAGATGACTAGCTACGACGTTGGGCGGAGGCAATGGGTAACATGTGTAATATCATCATTTAAAAAATATTTTTATAATTTATTTTAAAAAAATATTATTTGGAAATTTCTCAAAGCTTAAAGCTTTTTATAAAGCTGTGGTGTATAAAAACCATAAATAGAAATCGATCAAAAGAACTAAAAAAATGTGTTCTTTATTAGTTCTATCCATGAGAGAGGGGAGTATATGAAAAAAATATAATCGATTCTTTGGTTTACTTAAGCCGTTAGCCATCCATTGGGAGCTATGAGTTTAATATTATATTTTAATTATGTATTTCAAGAATAAATATATTTTATTTATGATATTTATAGGAGAAATAAAAAAAAGCACGATCTCAATGAATTATTTCTAAACAAATTAAAAATTCATAGGTAAGAACCATAGGGTTTCGTGAAATATTGGTAAATCCATTTTTATTCTCTATTAGTCAATACTGGGACCATTATATATATATATATATATATATATATATAGTTTTCCCGAGACTAAAAACATTGATTCTTAATTACCTTCCCTCACCAGTTTGACTCAACCTTTTTATTTATGTACGATAGTTCTAATCAATCTCACATAGACTCCAACTTCTCTCTATTTTGTTTTAATTTACTCAATTGGAGATGTATCGATATTACTCTAATATCACACAGACTATTTTTATATCCGTAGAGATATTTATGCCTAATGACTATTTTTAGTGAAGTCTCCGATGATCTCTTATATATATATATATATATATATATAAACACTCCTATACCGCATGTTATAATACATATGTGTACACTCTTTTACCGCACATCATAATACATCTGTGCACTCGTACACCGTACGTTATCGAAAACACATACACTCCCACATCGCACGTCATCATATTTACATATATATAATATATTTTTTTATCATAATTTATATATATTTATATTTATAGAAAATATATGTTTATATTTGGCTCATATCTAGCTCATAACAATCATATCATTTGAAATATGCTTTCTAAAATATATTATGAATATGATAATTTATATGATCACTATTTTATAGTGAATTAAACTTATACTTACCTGAATTAAAAAAAATGAAGATGCTAATGAAAGATCATATTCTTTAATGATGGAGTGTGTTAAGAGCGATACACCCATCAAATTAGGAGTATAGGGTTATGAGATATCTTAATTAAGAATCATATCTCTTGAATTATTAATTTATAATAATTTATTAAAAAATTTGATAAAATTTCTTAAAAATACTATACTTAACCTAAAAAATTATCTACATTCCATAATCAATTTTTAATAATTCACTATAGTATTAATCAAACTATCATATAATTTTATGAAAAAAATTTACTTCACTATTCTAGCTGATCAAATGATCTTGAATTATCATAAAATTTTACATAAAACTAGAAGACATACAAAACTAAATATATACTAATTTTAACTTAAAACAGAATCATTCGAAGGCTAAACTATCCTCTTAATTTACTACTAACACTTATTCTTATCTATTGAAACTAGGTTGGAATCTTGGCGTGGTATTCACTCAATTTCAAATCTTATAGAACTTTAAGGGAACATTTAAAATATATCAAAAGGATAGAACCTAATTATTGTTGGGAAATCTAGGGTAGCATCATATGTATAGCGAAAAAAAAAATTAAAATCTTAGATTTTCGATAGAAAATAGTTTCTCATTGTCGTGCGAAGATTAGTATGGGAAAAAACATAAAATCGAAAAACTATGCATATGAAAGATGTGTTACCTAGGGAGATCGTATATCCCTGAAAACCTACAAATCTATGAGAGAGGATGAAGGATGTCAATTGTCCTCATCTCTAGTGGTGATCCACATGACAGGCGCTACGAAGACACTTCTTAAATCGCTACACAATCCTCCTTTCCATGCATATCACGCGATGAAGAAGGGGTCGACCCTTGTTGCTATCCATACGCCCTAAATTGGGGCCGTTGGTTAAGAAGGAGAGAGAGAGAAGAATATAGGAGGTGGCAATAAAAAAGGGTCTAGCCTATTCTTTTTGGCTCCCTTCTATTTATATAGGTTCTTATCAATTTAACCATGATGGTTTCTGCCCTATTAGGTACTGGATCACTATCCAAATACTCAAGCCTCTTAGATTAATGAATCTCTATCCAATAATCTCTCATTGACTCTTATTGTATATTATCCACAAGATCCAATAGTTCAAAGGCTTACTGGATAACTAATAAGATAGGAGCTTCAGCGAATGTCTCATATTTGAACCTCTACTTGTCGTAACACTTACCATATGTGTATGACCCTCTAGACCCAATATCGAGCTGGCCGTGAGTCATATATATCAGAACTCCTTCTAACGTAGTGAATTATTATCTCTTATAATAATTCACTCGACTCATCGACTACGGACGTACTAGGCCACTATGTTGTAGTCCCCAAACGATATAGGGGAATCTAATCTATTGGATATGTCTAGCCTAAGTTACCATATATTTATAGTCCCTCATCCATCTAATATCTCAAAGACCGTATACCGGGCATGGTGTTTTCGGGCTCATACGATTTCTACTCAAGTCTCGCTCTAATCGGATTCTCCCAAAACTTTTTTTCTCTCAATTCAAATGACCCTGACTAGGGATTTGCTTAAGCAAGAACACATAGAATATTTCTCTCATGACACCGAGAGTGGATAATCCTCTATCAACACTCAATTGTCCTAATAAGATTAACTGTCACTCCCGATGATCAATTATGCTAGATCTAGAACTTTTAAACTTATAAGTCTAGTATCAAAGAGAGAAGTATTTATACATGACATCCTTGGTGTCTCAAGTCTAAGGGCCAAATACACCACTAGGATGATAGAATCATTATCTGACAATGTGGTATCATTAACCATCCAGCATTCTGTGAGCGGATCGATCAATGAACTCATTCTCCAATAAGCATTTGCACTATATTCTTAGTGTCATCACATGAGTAGCTATGAGACTAGCCACCTCCATCATATGAATGGGTATACAACAAACTAGTATGTATGGTTATTTTAATGTCCCTCTCGAGTAACCTATAACTAGGATTATTTAAAGTTTATGTTTAAAGGCAAATCGATATCATTATTGTGATCTCATCATGATCTGATTCTCATTGCACAGATCCATAGACGTCACCATATATGCAATAGGTAACATAAAATAAGAAAAAAATACTAAATAAATAATAAGCAAAAAAAAGTGTGTATCGTGTCACACATGTCATCACTTACGTAATTGACTTGTATGACACCTATGACTAATAATCATATCCTTAAGGGGGGTTAATTCAACTTAAGTAGATGCTTTTCTTAGAAAATAAAGGATTCTGAGTACCTCTAATTGGGATAGTAATAATACTATGCACTAATCTTAGATTAAAATTATACCAAAGGTCTTAAGATTACAAGAGATTTATATAAAATATATCAAAAAATCAAAGATAAAATTGAGATCTAGTCAAAAGCAGTTAAAAAGATTAGTCTAAAATATATAAAACCCAAATTGTAGGTATAGCAAGAAAAAGATTACGTTTTGCATATCTCAATCTTTCTTAGTATTGGGATTTACTTTCATAAGAAGAAGAAGAGAAATAATCATGAGTTATTAGGTTGGTAAAAAGGATGAGGCTAAAATAAGGTAGATGTATTTAAAAGATTATATTGGGGTCTAAGGTTCACTCCACCTTATTTTAAATTTTTTTATTAATATAATTATAAGGTTTCAATAACTTTAATTGAGTCTAATTTGATTTGAAAAAGATATATATTTTTATCAAAACTCATCATACAATTTATCTCAATATTTTTTAGTATAACAATCATTTTGATTTATATTTTGATTTTTTTTTTACTTCATTCATGCTTGAGTAACTTATTATCCTCAACATATATGGTGTTTGAAATATAAATTTTCTTAGTTTAATCATGTTCAAACTCATCCTAGCATTAAGATTCACTTAAGGTCGATCACAATTCACTCGTCACATCTAGTCATTATATATATATATATATATTTATTATCATAATTTAATCTCATACTCAAATGTGCCAGTACACTTAAGTTTATTGTATCAAAGAATTATAAATTTTTTGTTGTAAAATATATTTAAGGTAAACGTCCATTCTTATGCTCGTAGAACATCGAGAATAGCATTTTTGAAAAGCATGTATTTCAACTTTAAAAATCAAGAATATGAGCATATTATTTATCATATTTATAAAACATAAATATCATAAATCATATCACTCAAAATATATACATCTTATTTATATGAACTTTTTAACCATCTTGATCATAATAAAGCAAACATCGGTACCCTCCTCTGCCCTTGCCAAGTTGCTCACCGACACAGGTATGGGATGAATGTGGACATCATCGTCCATGGCATGCTTGGGTTTCTTTGTTGAGCCTTTCTCCATGATCTTGAATCGATTTCAACTTCCATCTTTGTAGGAACAACTAAGAAAAGAAGGCAGTGAGAGCAAGGTGAAGTATGAAAATATGAAACTCGTATGGATTCTGAATTCTAACACAGAATTAAGTAGTGTTTCCTATTCTGTGTCAAGAATTGCTTATTCTCGGAAGCATAGATTCTTGTGAAAATTGAAATCTAGATGGGCATTGTAGCCTTGTAAATGAATGTGTATTATCTTTTTGATATCGGATTATTTTAGTTAATCTTCTTTTACTTACCTTTTCTCTTTTTGATATTGGCACTGATGATTGATAATTTGCATCTTATTTTAAATATTATTTTCATTAGTGATGAATTTATTCTCGGGCATTACAAGGAACTTCTCTCGCTCCTTTTTGTTAGGTGATCAGGCGATTAAACAGCAAGAAAGACCGCACGCAGCTGTCAAGATTATAATAATCGACACAAGAATTTATTAGGTTTCCATGGTGATTGGAAGCCAAAAGAGGAAGACCATTAGGAGAAGAAATATAGGAAATTGATGACAGCGAGAGGGAGAGAACGAAAAAGAAAGAAATTAAGAACAAGAGGTTTTGATCAATGCCTCCTCTCTTTCCTCCTGTCTCTACACAAGTAGATATTGAGAACAGGAAAGGGGAAATGTTTTCACCAAGGAAAAAGAATGTGATTTGAGAGAGAGAGAGAGAGAGAGAGAGAGAGAGAGTCGTAACAGTGTTGCATTTATTCGATTAGAGTCGTAACAGTGTTGCATTTATTCGATTTGATAGTCAACATAATTTTGCTTATATGTAAGTACGTAATTTGACTTCGAAGAAAAAATAATAATTTCGATTGGATCATAGTTTGAGTAGGATCCAATTTTATTTTCTAGGACTTTGATTTAGAGATAACTAATTGATATCATTAGAAAATACCATGTAATTTATTGTTTCATTAGTTATTTTCTTGTACTTTGGCCTTATTATCTCATTCCAAAGGCATTGAAAATTATATTAAAAATAATTGATTAAACAATCAAAGAATTGTTAATATCTCAATAACATATGATCCATACCTTATTAATACGAGGATGCCAACTCAACATTATGACACTTTAACTCCTAATATATTAATAATGAGCAAACTCATGATTCTCGCATACGGTGTATATGCTACGTATAACTCAGTCTTCGATTCTCTTAATCATAATTCAATTTCGTATAATTTTCTTCAATATTAGATTGGTATACTATTAGAAGAACACAGACATCATCTTAGATCATCTCATATTCTCGTTTAATTCAAGCTAATCATTTTAAAGACTTAGCGCATACCGAATCATAAGAATCTTTTGCTAACTTAAGTATCGAAGAAGATTTGCATCTCGCTTTCTATTATTTTGAACTTCCTATAAAATCAAGCTCTATTAGTTGGTGTTCTTATAGGCTTCGTGAATACATGAGGCAGTCTTTTTTGGGATCACAACGGCCACATCTTGAAGGATCATCACATCTCATTTGTTATTTGTAACATTTTCATCTCTCTCCAATTGCAAGTGGTGTATATTACATATTAAAATGTCAAGAATCACGCTTGGTGATGGGTGCTATTTCCAATTTATCCAATTAAAATAGGAGAATATTATTTTATTTAATGATATCAATCTCTCACTCTTTCTCTCTCTCCGAAAATATTATTCAGTGGTGTATATTACATGTCATGATAACATATCAATGAATAATTGTTCAACGAAGCTACATGGAAAAAATCTTGTAGATGTTGATGTCCCAAAGGCTTCTTAAGCATACATACTCTCATAAAAAGAACTGAATATGTGATCTTCTGCATCTTGATTAGACTATGAGTTTGATCCTCTATATTCTATTTCTAATTAGTATATATATATATATATATATATATATATATATATATATATATATATATATATATGTTGTTTTTAAACATTACCAAAAGAGTGGAAAAAGCTACAGACAATGGATTCCATTAGAAATCAAATGTAGATGATTATTTTGACATTAAATGTCCTTTTAACATATATAAGATCAACATCCTGCATCTCATACTAAGACTTCTCTTGGGATAAGCCAAGAGTCTATAGTATGTGCTGTTCGCCGCTTAACACAATCAAGAGCTTGATGATGATGAGGTCGATTTCCCGATGGTGAAGCAGAGTTTACCTTCTCGACGGAAGCCCCATACGTCGACCTCATCACCCGCCTTCAGGGCACTCCATAGGTTGAAGACCTTCAGCTCCTTGCCCTTGATGACAGTGTCTCCGTTGCAGTCACAACGCGTGAGCTCCAAGTAGCAGCGGAACCTGCACTTGGGGAACACCGTAACCGGCAGCCCCCCGTGCTCCCTCCCTTCCACGGGTTTGCCCATCTGCGCAACTCTGTCGTTGGGCCTGCTCCTCTTTCTGTCGTCCTCCAAGAGGCTTGCAGCGCCCCTTTCGGATTCCGATAGCATGGGAATGAGATTCGCCTTGACGGAGTCCTCAGGAAGGTGGAAGCAATTCTGGTCTGAGACGAGGTCGGAGTTCCCGATGGTCTTGGTCGCGATGAAGCGGACATCGGTGCCGCCCTCCACCCTTGTCAAGTTGCTCACCCACTCGGGCATGGCATGAAGGCGAACGTCGTCGTCGCCGGCGCTCTTGTGTTTATTGGATGAGTCTCTCTCCATGATCTTGAACCACCTCGAGCATCCACCTTTGTCAAAACAAACAGAAAAGGTGTCATAACAAACAAAGAGAAAGAGTAGTACAGAAGATAGTGAGATTCAGTGAAGAAGAGATTAGGATGTCTGCAATTCCGAAGCCAATGCGCGGATTCTGAATCTTAATAAAGACTAAGTAGTGTTTCCTACTCCGCGTCAAAATCTACTATTAAAAATGAGAATCTGAATGAAAATTATAAGTCTTGTAAATGAGTAGATATTACCTTTTTTGATATAAAATTCTTGATTGATGATGGTTTTCAGTTTGCCCAACAATGCTTGATAACTGTTTATAAGTAAGTATATATTATCATTGAATCTAAATTGGGTCGTAAAGTAGATGATATCTATGTTATCTTCTATGATTGAACTTTATAATCACTAGCGGATATAACAATGATTGTGTTGTTGTATGATACATGACAAGCGATAAGACTATATAGATCAACTTGAAGCGTTAGTAGTTTTCCCTAGTATCATCATTTTGTTTGCATGAAATAGTTCTAGATATATCTCTTGTTATACTTTATTGGATCATGAATACGAGGTAAAAATATCAAATCCTTTATTTTTAAAAAACTATTTTAGAAAGATTATCATTATCTCTGTAGAATAAATCACTATACTTGGTGGATTAGTAAATATATTTTTATCTCTGGACTATATAAGCATAAAAATAAATAAAAATGCTTATGTTATAGAAAAACTTTAATGCATGAATCGAAATCAAATAACAATGAATAAGATCAGGATTGTATACCTTTTGATGTTATTCAAAAAATCTTTATTGGATCTAAAAATGCACCGTTATCATCGAATTTGATTTACAATGTGAGCTAGAATCACCTTCTCTTTCTTCCTATTTTTCACAGGATAATTATAAGCAATGAAATAGGGACCCAGAGAGATTGAGAATAGATTTATAATCTAAATTTCTGATGATTCATCATTAGGAGGTCCTATCATTTTATAGGCGAGAGTCTAACATGATAATTAATATGATAATTAAGAGAGCTCTTACCATTAAGGCAATCATGTCATAATTAGACTTTCCTTTTATTTGACGATAACCATAATCAAAATTTAATTAGATTTATAATACATCTTACCTAATTTAAATAGGGTCACACAATCTAATATTCTCTCATTTTACCCACTAATTGATAAGATATATAAAAATTAAAATCAAAATAAATAAAATAAAATTTATTTAAAAATAATTTTACCTAATTAAATTTTAAAAATTTTAAAAAGTATTTTATACATAATTATGAATTTTAAAATAAGTCAATAAGTCTAATAAGTATAATAATACTATATTAAATATTCTTTCACTTTGTCTTGACGGAGTCATTGGGAAGGTGGAAGCAATTTTACTAAGAGACGAGGTTGGAGTTCTCGATGGCCTTAGTTGTGATGAAGCGAACATCGGTGTCGCCCTTCGCCATCGTCAAGTTGCTCACCCACTCTAGCATGGTATGAAAGCATACGTTAAGGCTTGAATTAGTTTGATCATGATTAAGGTAAGGAAGTTTATGTTTTAAATATTATGTATGTGAAGGATAATGAGCTACTTAAGCATAGATATAGGAATGAAAAATTAAATGAAGATACAAATCAAAGAGGAGTATTATACTAAATATGAAGATACAAATCAAAGATGAGTATTATACTAAATATTAAGATATATAAGTGAGATTGAAAGATAAGTTTATACAAAAAAATAGTTTTTTTTTGCCAAACTAAATTAAATTCAAATGAAATTGCTATAGTATTAGAATTATATTAGGAAAAGAAAAAAAAATTAAATAAGGTCTAACGATATTGAATCCTAGACCTTAGCAATCTAATAACCCACAACTTTTTCTCTCATTCTCCGGTTATTCTCTTGGCTTTTCTTATGAAGGCTAAGAAACCCCAACTCTAAGGAAGACCGAGATAAGAAAAACTCAATTCTTCTATTTTTATACTTAGGGTTTCTATTTTATATATTATGGGCTAATTTTTTCAATTACTTTTGAGTATCATAGACTTCAAATTAATATTTAATTTTTGAATATATTTTTTTAAATTCTTCACATGTAAAACAAAACTGCATTTATTCTGCTTATACTCCCAATTATTATAAACCAATAATTAAATATGTCAAGTTCTTAATTAAGACATCTCATAACCTTATACTCCCAATTTGATAGGTGTATCGCTCTCTAGCATATTGATAATTAAGGAACATAGTCTTTCATTCTAATATTTATTTTTTAGTTTAATCATGTAAAAATAAGTTTAATTTACTGCATAATAGTGATCATATAAATCATCATATACCTAATATATTTTCGAAAGTATATTTCGAATGATATGATTGTCATGAGCTAAATGTGAGTGTTTGTATTTTGTAAGCATAAAAATATATGAATTATGATAAAAATATCTTGTATGCATGCATATATGATAATGTATGGTGTAAGAGTACGTATGTCTTCTATAATATACGAATATATTATGACGTACGATGCACATATATGCTATGATATATGGTGTAAGAATATATGTATATATTATAACGTATAGTATGATAGTACATATATAAATTATGACGTGTAGAGAGTGCATACATATATTATAACTTATGATGTGGGTGTGCACATATGTTAATGTTATTATGACATGCATCGTTGAGAGTTTACCTATATATTATAACATACGATATAGAAATATATATGTATATATTATGATATACGATGTAAGATTATACATATATATTATGATAATAGCAGAAAGTACGAGACTACAGGAACAAGCCTAGCAGAAATATATATATATGTTATGATTAATAAATTAGCCTTTTTTTTCCTTACAAGTATGATAACTTTATGCTATATAGAGTGGGACCTCGTGGTCCTAGCTGCTCAGCCCCTTTCTCTTCCATAAATTTGCATCTGCAGTCTGCCATCCCAGCAATTCTTAAGAGCCCCAATCTACATCATTACAGGACTACAGGAACAAGCACTTGCTGGAATCATGTCATGCAAGGGCAGTTCAGGAATGACAATAACTTATCCTAAGAATAACAAAAAGGAATAATAACAATAACTTACCCTCAGAATTCTTTATAGCAACATAAAACTTAAGAAGCTTACCACAATATATCTTTGCAGGTTTGAGTCAGACCCAACATACTGATCTACTTGAGAAAATGAGGAGCATTTTGGGAATCAACATGCAGAAGCATAAAATAACACATGAAGAAGTTTGTCTACTATTCTGCATTAGAGGGCTAAGAACAGACTACACAATATTAAAGTTATATAGTATATCAGAATCACATGTAATAAAGCATATACTCACAATTTTAAGAGAATAAAAATAATAGGGAAGCCTAAAATAAGTTTCCTTTCTTCCCCTCCTAGAGAAAGAAAGGAATAGGAAGGAAGAAGTAGACCTTGTGATCGATGGAGAGGGGCACGGCCACTCCGCCACGTGAGAGCACAGCCCTGGAGTCACCGCAGTTGGCCACTATTATCCACTTCTCCGCCACCACCGCCACCACCGCTGTCGACCCCACCATCCCCTGTCGCAGCTGCCTTGTCTCCCCCATCACCTCCGCATCCACCCGCGCGAACCCCGCTACCAACGCCCGCCTCCACATGTCCACCCCCTCCCCCTCCCCCGCTGCCCTCCGCCGCCCCACCTCTTCTGCGACCGCCACGTGCAGCCTGTCTCGGCACGCCTGCGCTACTGTTGCTCCTCCGTGCCCATCGTACACCGCGAAGTATCCGTACCCGCCCGCCGCGAACCCCGTCACCTCGACCACTGCGTCCTCCATGTTCCTCCGCCTTCCCACTAGGGATACAGATCCGTGCGACGGGCAGTGCGCGTCCCGCACGCGCCTCGACGGCACGGGCTCGGCGAGGAGGATCACGAAGCCGTCAGCCGCGCCCTCTGCCTCAGTCTCCCCGCCGCCGTCGTCCTCGGAGGGCTGGCGGACGGGGGGGGCCGCAGGGGAGATGCTGCAGGCGGAACCAGAGCTCTCGCCCTCTTCGCGGATGCGCTTATGGGGGTTAAGGTTCTGGGGGCGGGAGCGGCGGTCCCGGCAGCGGCGGTGGTGGTTGCTTGTGTTGGTGTTGCTGGTCCCCTCCATTTTGGAAACTTATGTGACGTGGCCCTTCCGACTCAGGCTGTGTCCGCGGCTGCGACGTTTGCTGTGCTGCGGCGCACACCATGCCGTTTTATATTGATACGAGAGACGCCGGCCGTTACGCTCGGGGAGTTTGATGTGCCGAGCGTAGGCCGAAGCTGTCTGACGCGTTTATATTATAATGTAACACCTGGAAAGCGCAGGGCCAGGAGCCACGCCGGGCCGTCGGATAGCCCGGGATCCACCGGATGCCATCCGCGTGTGCTGGGCCTGCAGTGGGCCGCCAGAACCCGAGCTCCGCAATATAAATCGCTAGACAGGAGGGCGTGGACGGTGGGGATCTAAAGAGCCGGACACGTTGCGCCGGTCTCCGGCCATCGGGGTCCCTTTTGAGGCTACTTCCTCGGGTCAGCGGGCCATGGGGGCGTTAGGCGCGGGTTGGGGGTAGGGAGGGTCGCCCGGAGGGCTTTGGCGCCGTTACACGCGTGGTGGTGGGGAACTGGGGCGGGCGGCGCGTGCACCAGTGCGTCCCGTGTCCTGTCGAGGCAAGAGACATGAACAAGGTTGTTTTGCTGCCGTTACGTACAGCGCGGCTTCTCATTCAAGTCAAGGGAAGCGTAGCCAGTAAAGAAGAGAAAGGAAGCGAGCCAGAGAGAGAGAGAGAGAGTTCAGGTGGCATTAACAACTCCGAGAGATCACTGGGAGCGTCGATGCTTTGGCTCAAAATCGCGGTTAAAGATCATCGAGAAAGACTCATCCAAGAAACGCGATGTCATGTACGACGACGTTCGCATTATCCCAGAGTGAGTAAAACACTTAGCGGAGGGCGGCAACGATGTCCTCTTCATCGACAATGACCGTCAAGATGCCCACCTCGTCGCTCAGAATCGCTTCCACATTCCCAAGGACTCCGGCGACCCTCATCCCCGTGCTATCGGAATCGGAGAAGCCGCTGCAAGTTTCTCGGACGACTAAAGAGCCGGCCCTACGACAGAATCGAGGAGCTGGGCCGGAGGTGAGGCAGAGGAAGGAGAAGACAGTAGGGAGAGAGCACGGGCGGCTGCCGGTCATTGTGTTCATCTTCCGCTGTTACTTTTAGCTCACGCGTTGCGACGGCAACAACGGATACACCATTGCTGAAGGTGCTAGTGGAGTTTCCTGAAGGCGGGTGATGAGATCGAGATGGGCTGGAGATAACCTCTGCTTTGCCATCATCAGTCATCAGGGGAGATATATATATATATATATATAGTTTTATATCATCGGAGACTTCACTGAAAATAGTCATTAGGCATAAATATCTCTACGTATATAAAAATAGTCAGTACGATGTTAGAGTAATATCGATACGTCTCCAATTGAGTAAATTGAAACAAAATAGAGAGAAGTTGGAGTGTCTGTGAGACTGATCAGAACTATCGTACATAAAATAAAAAGGTTGAGCGGTGATGGAAGGTATTTAAGAATCAATGTTTTTGAGTCTCGGTAAAACCAATCAAAGTTATCATATAGGGAGATTAAATATTACCACAATCCAATAGTTGAATTTAACTGTCTTCAATCTCTAAGCAGAGTAACATTATATCTTATTATTTCAGTCACTTTTGCATACGGTTTCTATTAAAATATTATCATTCATGGTATCGCAATTAGAGGAAGACAAAACTTTGTGTTTATAGAGGGTTCTAATACCAAATATTGCTAAGAGGTACAGGCTCAACAATCCTTGATTCGAACCCTTCACTTGTCATAGTTTCGAGTAATACTATCCACAAGGTGAGTGTAAGGGCTTTGCCAGGCAGGAGGTACTCCACAGCGGAAATTCGAGGAAGAGACTGGATGATCAGGCCTACGCAGGTCTCAATCCCCATGCAACCTGCTGAGCTCAGAAGTCGGAACCTGATCGATGGGAGAATCTCGATCAGCTTTGTGGCTCGAAGGTCAAAAGATCAATATTCCTTTTGTTATCCCAAAAGATCATCAGACCAACTCGTAAGCATTAGCAGTCAAGATCTCCAATCAGATGTGTTATGTTAGACCACCAAAAAGAATGGAAAAAGCTATAGACATGGATTGTGTTAAAAGTCAACTGTAAAATCATCAACTTGGACATGCACTTCTTGGCAAATCTGAATCTGAATCTGACAATTAAATGTATATTAACATATCCAGAATCAACAATCTAGAATTTCCACTACATCCCTTTAGAACAAAAAAAGACACAAAGAAGATTCTCATACTGAAACCTAAAAGGCTCATTTATGGCTTGTGGAAAAGCCAAAATTTGCTAAGAGTTTAAGTATATTGGGTGATGCCGACTTGCCGATGGCGAAGCAGAGTTTATCTTCGCGACGGAAACCCCAAATCTCGACCTCGTCGCCCTTCTCCAAGGAACTCCACGCACTGAATACTTGCATCTCCGTACCCTTGATGACGGTCCATCCGCTTATGTCATTACGCGTGAGCTCCAAATTCTCGCAGCGGAAGCCGCACCTGGTGAAGACCGTAACCTGCAGGCCCGGCTCCTTGACAACTCCGACGTCGTCAGAGAGCCTTGCAGCGGCTTTTTCGAATTCGGTAAGCATGGGCATGAGCTTCGCACCGACCAAACGCTTGGGGGGGTGGAGGCGTTTATTCAGGACGTCGAAGTCGAATTTCTCGATTAACTTGGTTCCGATGAAGCGAGCATCGGTGCCGCCTTGCTTCGTCACCAAGGTGATCACCCACTCTGGCATGACAAGTATGTCGTCGAAATCGTCGTCGATGGTCTTGCGTTTACTCGATGAGCCTTTCTCCATGATTTTGTATCCCCTTTCTTGCGAGCAATGGTGAAAATGATGCTTTCATGTTGAGATCCATCGGTATATATAAGGGAGTGTATTTACAGAGAGAGTGAGGTGATGTACGAAAACTCCAAACCTACTTCGATTTTTAATGCTTACACACAACTCAAATAGGTTTCCATTTCGTAAGTGTCAAGAAATAGCTATTTTCAGAAGGGAAATCGCTATATATATATATATATATATATTGTTGATAAGTATTTGTTGATGGTAAGAGATAATGTCACTATGAGAGAGAACAAGGATTCTTGATATAGATGTAGAAAATACTTCCCAAGTAAAGAAACATGTAAACACTCATTTATCTACAAGTCTTAATATGGGAGAACGTGAGAGATACTTGAATTTCTTTGTAGTAGATGTGAAAATGATGAGGAAAAAAAAGTGAGAATTTCATTAGGATTTATATCAGATTAATTGAATTTATACTAGAGTTGAGATTAACTTAATGAAATATATAATTTTATCTTATATAATGAAAATTTTGATTTTACCATGGCTATAGACAAGAAATATTAAACCATGTAATTTGGTGTCAGTTTTTTTATTTCTTTCTTAAGTATTTATACTTATGGTTTCTTTCTTTGTTTTAAGGTCTTTTCCTAAGTATCTTTATATAGAAAACATTTTTATATACATACATATATACCCATGCCATGATCATACATAGAGATACATATAGGTCTTTTCCTTAATAAAGTCTTCATATATATCCATAGAGATATATATGTTTATCTACAAAAGAAACTCGACGAGGACATGGTGGCAAAAATAAAGGAAATTGATGGAACGATGAGAGTCATGGTTAGAATCGAATGGTCTCTTTTCCGAATTTATAGAAGAATAGAAAATTTGTCATTGTAAAAGGTTTAAAGCAAAGATGCATTATGGGAGGTGAGTGAGGTCCCTTCTTGCTCTTTGATATCAGATTCCTTTTATAATCCTCTCATTTTTCTCTTTTTTTAGTTTCAATATTTACAGTGATGGATAATTAGCCAAACTTTTCTTAAAATAAATTTTGAATCAATAAATAATAAATGCATCCAATTTAATGAAATATAATTTACTATAAACTAACTTGATATGTTCGACGCCCAATTGGTTAGTGTGTTATTATACACTATTTAATAGATTTTTGATTAAAATTTAATATTATATACACTTTAATATCATTAAAAAATATTTTATTAAAAAACATAAATGGTTAGATTGTACAATGTTCACTATCTCTACTTCATGACTTTTTTATAAACAAATCTGTACTGCTCTTCGTATAATATGTACTTCTCTTCGATGACTGATCTTCACATAATCCGATCAATGACGGGACGAAGATAAGGTTGACTTCTTAAATGCAAAGCAAAAGTTACCTCCGCAACAAAGCCCCATATCTTGACCTCATTACTCACATTCAGGAAACTTCACTTAGTGAACACCTTCAGCTCTTCGCCCTCGATGATGGTGTATCCATTGTCATCCCAATTCATGAGCTCCAAGTAGTAAAATAACATGCATCTAGTGAATATAATGATCGGCAACCCCTCATGCTCTCTCCCCATTGTCTTTGCCTTCCTCTGTCTTGTCTCTGATTCACTTAGCTCCTCAACTCTTTCGTTAGGCCTATTCTTCGTTTTGGGCATTCTTTTCTAAGTTCGATAGCATGGGGATGATGTTCGAATTGCCGGAGTCCTTGGGAAGGTAGAAGTGATTCTGTTAGGTGGCAAGGTTAGATTGTAAAATTCTATTCTTAGTTTCACTCGTAACTTAACTAAAGTACCATACAACATTTCAATTTTCATTATTGTTATCGATAGAAGTGTAGCGGAAAATAGATAATCTTAAAATTAGAACATGTTAACTTACGAAACAAAATTTAACCAAAATTTTACATATAGTATTTTTTATACATATATTATTATAATATTTAACCAAAGAAAAATATAAACATAATATATCAAAAATTTATATACATAAAATGCCCAAAGGTCATCGTCGATATCTATGTTGGCATGGGCTTGCACATGCTTACTTCTCTACCCAATCACTTGGATGAGGTATGAGTATCCTTACCTGTAAAATGGGGTCCATGTGAGTAATGATTCAATAAGCATAAGCCTTTATAGTTTTATTTAAGTGAACATATATCATATCATGTATACAATACTTTAAAACTATCGACATAAGATATTTAACAATAAACACTTCATCTCATGATTTCTTTAGTAAACATAACCCTATAATATAATATATTCAAAAATAAAGAGAAAAAAAATTCTATGTTGAAATAATTCAAAATGCTTATACCCACATCTAGAAAATAATATAAATTTATGGACTTCTAGTCCCTATATATATATATATATTCACACTCCTATACCGCATGTTGTAATATATCTGTATACTTCTACACCGCACGTTATAGAAAACACATATACTCTTACATCGCACATCATCATATTTACAGCATATAATATATTTTTATCGTAATATATATATATATATATATATATTTATAAAAAATATATATTTATATTTAGCTCTTACCTAGCTCATGACAATCATACCATTTGAAACATGGTTTCTAAAATATATTATGAATATGATAATTTATATGATCACTATTTTATAGTGAATTAAACTTACACTTATCTGAATTAAAAAAATGAAGATGCAAATGAAAGATCATATTCTTTAATGATCGAGTGTGTGAAGAGCAATATACCTATCAAATTAGGAGCACATGGTCATGAGATATCTTAATTAAGAACCATATCTCTTGAATTATTAATTTATAATAATTTATTAAAAAGTTTGATAAAATTTCTTTAAAATACTATACTTAACCTAAAAAATTATCTATATTCCACAATCAATTTTTAATAATTCACTCTATAATCAAATAAACTAGTTAGTATTAATCAAACCATCATATAATTTTATAAAAAAAAAAATTACTTCACTATTCTAGTTGACCAAATGATATTGAATTATCATAAAATTTTAGAAAAAACTAGAAGACATACAAAACTAAATATATACTAATTTTAACCTAAAATAGAATCATTTGGAGGCTAAATTACCCTCTTAATTTACTACTAACACTTATTTTGATATATGGAAACTAGGTTGGAATCATCTAAACTTATAAATCTTATATCTTGGCACACAAATATGATATTCACTCAATTTCAAATCTCATAGAACCTTAAGGAAACTTTTAAAATATATAAAAAGGATAGAACCTGATTATTGTTGGGAAACTTAGGGTAGTATCTTATGCACAGTGGAAAAATAAAAAAAATCAAAATTTTAGATATCCAATAAGATATGGGCTTCAGCGGATGTATTATATCTGAACCTCTACTCGTCGCAACACTTACCATCTGTGTGTGACCCTCTAGGCCCAATATCGAGCTGGCTGTGAGTCATATCTATTAGAACTCCTTTTGGGTCAGCGAATTATTATCTCTTATAATAATTCACTCGACTTATCAACTACAGACGTACTAGGCTAGTACGCTACGGTCCCTAGACGATATAAGGGAATCCGCTCTAATCGGATTCTCCCAAAACTCTTTTTCTCTCAATCCAAATGACCATGACCATGGATTTGCTTAAGCAAGAACACATAGAATATTCCTCTCATGATACCGAGAGTGGATGATCCTCTATCGACACTCAATTGTCCTAATAAGGTTGGTTGTCACTCTCAATGACTGATTATGCTAGATTTGGAACTTCCAGACTTATAAGTCTAGTATCAAAAAGAGGAATACTTACACAGGATATCCTTGATGTCTCAAGTCTAAGGACCAGATACACCATTAGGATAATGAAATCGTTATATGATAATGTGGTATCATTAACCATCCAGCATTTCGTGAGCGGATCGATCAATGAACTCATTTTCCAATAAGCACCTGCACTATATCCTTAGTGTCCTCACATAGCAACTATGAGACTAGCCACCTCTATCATATGGACGAGTATATAACACACTAGTCTATTTGGTTATCTCGATGTCCCTCTCAAGTAACTTATAACCAAGATTATTTAGGATTTATGATTAAAAGCAAATCGGTTTCATTATTGTGATCTCATCACGATCTGATTCTCATTGCATTGCATAGATCCATAGATATCACCAAACATGCAACAGGCAACATAAAGTGAAAAAAATATATTAAATAAATAATAAGCAAAAAGAGTGTGTATCGTGTCACATGTGTCATCACTTACGTAATTGGCTTGCAGGATACCTATGACTATAAATCATATCTCTAAGGGGATCAATTCAGTTTAAATAGATACTATTCTTAGAAAATAGAAGATTCTACGTACCTCTAATTAGGATAGTAATAATACTATGCACTAATCTTAGATTAAAATTATACCAGAGGTCTTAAGATTACAAGAGATTTATGTAAAACATAGCAAAAAAATCAAAGATAAATTCGAGGTCCAGTCAAAAGCAACTAAAAAGATTAGTCTAAAATCTATAAAACCCAAATTGTAGGTATAGTGCATATCTCAATCTTCCTTAGTGTTAGGATTTCCTTATTTTTATGAGAAAAAGAAGAGACATGGTCATGAGTTATTATGTTGGTAAAAATGATGAGGTTAAATAAGGTAGATGTGCTTAAAAGATTATATTGGGGTCTAAGGTTCAATCCCATTAGACCTTATCTTAAGTTTTTTTTATTAATATAATTATAAGGTTTCAATAACTTTAATTGAGTCTAATTTGGTTTGACAAAGATATATTTTTTATCTAAACTCATAATACAATCTCACTTATGCATCTCAGCATGTTTTAGTATAACAATCATTTTGATTTATATTTTAAATTTTTTTTTTACTTCATTCATGCTTAAGTAACTTATTATCCTCAATATATATGATGTTTGAAACTTAAACTTTCATAGTTTAATCACATTCAAAGTCATTCAAGCACTAAGATTCACTTGTTGCATAGAAGAATCATAATTTTGTTATTGTAAAATATGTTTAAAGTAAACATCGATGTTTTAGAACATTGAGAATAATATTTTTGAAAAACATATATTCAACATTAAAAATCAAGAATATGAGCATATCATTTATCATATTTATAAAACATAAACATCATAAATCATATCACTAAAAATATATACATCTTATTTATATGAACTTCTTAACGATCTTGATCATAATAAAGCGAACATCGGTACCCTCCTCTGCCCTCGCCAAGTTGCTCACCCACATAGGTATGGGATGAATGTGGACATCATCGTCCACGGCATGCTTGGGTTTCTTTGTTGAGCCTTTCTCCATGATCTTGAATCGATTTCAACTTCCATCTTTGTAGGAACAACTAAGAAAAGAAGGCAGTGAGAGCAAGGTGAAGTATGAAAATATGAAACTCGTATGGATTCTGAATCCTAACACAGAATTAAGTAGTGTTTCCTATTCTGTGTCAAGAATTGCTTATTCTCGGAAGCATAGATTCTTGTGAAAATTGAAAGTTACGGTGTTCTCATTCTCTCTCTCTCTCTCTCTCTCTCTCTCTCTCTCTCTCTCTCTATCTCGGAAAATATTATTCAGTGGTGTATATTACATGTCATAAGAACATATCAATGAATAATTGTTCAACGAAGCTACATGGAAAAAATCTTGTAGATGTTGATGTCCCAAAAGATTCTTAAGCATACATACTCTCAGAAAAAGAATTGAATATGTGACCTTCTGCATCTTGATTGAACTATCAGTTTGATCCTCTATATTCTATTTCTAATTCGTATATATATATATATATATATATATATATATATATATATATATATATATATATATATATATATATATATATATATATATATCAAATGTAGATGATTATTTTGACATTAAATGTCCTTTTAACATATATAAGATCAACATCCTGCATCTCATACTAAGACTTCTCTTGGGATAAGCCAAGAGTCTATATAGTATGTGCTGTTCTCCGCTTAACACAATCAAGAGCTTGATGATGACGAGGTCGACTTCCCGATGGTGAAGCAGAGGTTACCTTCTCGACGGAAGCCCCATACGTCGACCTCATCACCCGCCTTCAGGGCACTCCATAGGTTGAAGACCTTCAGCTCCTTACCCTTGATGACAGTGTCTCCGTTGCAGTCACAACGCGTGAGCTCCAAGTAGCAGCGGAACCTACACTTGGGGAACACCGTAACCGGCAGCCCCCCGTGATCCCTCCCTACCACGGGTTTGCCCATCTGCGCAACTCTGTCGTTGGGCCTGCTCCTCTTTCTGTCGTCCTCCAAGAGGCTTGCAGCGCCCCTTTCGGATTCCGATAGCATGGGAATGAGATTCGCCTTGACGGAGTCCTCAGGAAGGTGGAAGCAATTCTGGTCTGAGACGAGGTCGGAGTTCCCGATGGTCTTGGTCGCGATGAAGCGGACATCGGTGCCGCCCTCCACCCTTGTCAAGTTGCTCACCCACTCGGGCATGGCATGAAGGCGAACGTCGTCGTCGCCGGCGCTCTTGTGTTTATTGGATGAGTCTCTCTCCATGATCTTGAACCACCTCGAGCATCCACCTTTGTCAAAACAAACAGAAAAGGTGTCATAACAAACAAAGAGAAAGAGTAGTACAGAAGATAGTGAGATTCAGTGAAGAAGAGATTAGGATGTCTGCAATTCCGAAGCCACTGCACGGATTCTGAATCTTAATAAAGACTAAGTAGTGTTTCCTACTCCGCGTCAAAATCTACTATTAAAAATGAGAATCTGAATGAAAATTATAAGTCTTGTAAATGAGTAGATATTACCTTTTTTGATATAAAATTCTTTTAATTTATCTTCTTCTACCTTGATTGATGATGGTTTTCAGATTGCCCAATGATGCTTGATAACTGTTTATGAGTGAGTGTATATTATCATTCAATCTAAATTGGGTCATAAAATAAACGATATCTATGTTATCTTATATGATTGAACTTTATAATCATTAGCAGATATAACAATGATTGTGTTGTTGTATGACACGGATCATCTTGAAGCGTTAGTAGTTTTCCCTAGTATCATCATTTTGTTTACATGAAATAGTTCTAGATATATCTCTTGTTATATTTTATTGGATCATGAATACTAGATAAAAATATCAAATCTTTTATTTTTAAAAAACTATTTTAGAAAGATTATCTTTGTCGCCATAGAATAAATCACTATACTTTGTGGATTAGTAAATATTTTTTTATATCTGAACAATATAAGCATAAAAAAAATAAAAATACTTTTGTTATACGAAAACTTCTTTAATGCTAGAATCGAAATCAAATAAAAATGAATCAAGATCAAGATTATATACCTTTATTCAAAAAAATCTTTCTTTGATCTAAAAATACACCATTATCGAATCTGATTTTCAAGGTGAGCTAGAATAACCTCCTCTTTCTTCCTATGTTTAATAGGACAATTATAAGCAATGAAATAGAGACATAGAGAGATTGAGTATAGATTTATAATCCAAATTTCTGATGGTTCATTTTTAGGAGGTCCTATCCTTTTATAGGCGAGAGCAAATAGTCTAATATAATAATTAAGAGAGCTTTTACTATTATGGCAATCTTATCGTAATTGGACTTTCCTTTTATCTGATGATTCTTTGAATTCATGAAGTATATCTCATCACCAAATTTTTCTTGATATCTTTACACATTTGTGCTATTTCCCTCTTTTTGCCTATAACAAAGGGGGAGAAAATAAATGATGAATGTTTGGTACCAACAATCATAAAGTGATAAATGTTTATAAAATATTGATTTAATGTTTGGTATCATGAATGCTTTAGTATCATGTATGATATGCTCATAGTGATGATTGATTTATTTTTGGTATCATGCATGAATGAAATATAAGATTTTAAAATTATGTATGTTTTAATTTGAAACTATAATGATGCACGATCATATTGAATTAAGAATGATACTTTATCTTTGTCACGACAAAATTGATGTAAAGGGAAAAGAATTACAACATTATATTCTTCCCTTCTTTTTGATAATGACAAAGGAAGAGAAAGACTTACTAGCTTGTGCATGACAAAAATTAGCCAAAAATTACTAACTTGCATATTATAATGCGAAGCAAAAAGTTACTATCTTGTAAAAATTTTGTCAACTTTCATACGTGAAAAACTTGCTAGCTTGGATGTTCTAAACTTGATATTTACTGTCTCGTATTCTTTTTCAAAAACTTGTTATCTTGAACATCACCAAAAATTGCTAGCTTGCAATCTCAAAAGAAACAAAAGTGCTATCTTGCCTATCTTAATAAGTAAAATTTGCAAACTTTCACAACTCAAAATTGTTACTAACTTGTATGTTGTAAAATTAGCAACTCAAACACTTGATAATTGTACTTCTCCTTTTTGTTGATGACAAAGGGGGAGAAGTATGATGATGTTATGTATAATTTTATGATGACATGTTGCTTGAATTTTTGAATCCAAGAGTTCTATCAATATGACATATTGATAGAGAGTGTTAAGGTTAACTCTGTCATCAATTAGTTGTCATCATAAAAAAAGGGGAGATTGTTGAATCTCGGATTTTGATGATGAAACAAATTGATAGTGTTTATTTGATCTACATTTTGAGTGATGCAGGAAGCTTCGATCAGGGAGAGACAATTAAAAGTAGGAAGAATCATATTGGGCCGGAGTAGAACATGTCAGAAGATTGGACGTCGAGCCGGAAGATTGGTCAACGCATCGACATAAGGCTTCGGGCCAAGAAGAGCAAAAATTATGCCAAGAAAATTGGAGTTGCGGAGGTCAACTGACCAATTGGACAATATGCCACACAAGAGAATGATGTGCTGAAGAATCGGATGAAGCGACGATGAATCAATGACATGCCGGATAATATTTGATTAGCTTTGTAATAATTATCTAGATCAAAGTAGGTTTTAAGTGTGTAGGATTAACTACGATAGTAATCAAGACATAAAGCAAAATGAAGTCCCGGAGTCAAGAATGAGATTTCGTTGGGAGTTCAAGAGTTCATCGGAAGTCCAAACGTTCGTCAAAAGTTCTACCAGAATTGATCGAGAAGTCTAGGAGCTTGCCAAAGAAGCTCGTCGGAACTCGCCAAGAAGATCATCGTGAAGTCTAGGAGCTTGCCGGGAATCCGTTGGAACATTGCCGAGAGATCGTCGGAAGTTCACACCTAGACTTACTATATTTATTTAACTTATTGTATACCTTAAAATTCGTAGTTAGTACATAATTAGGTTAGAATTGGGCTAACATAATTAGGGACCTATTGAGCCTAAGTTTAGACTATGTTGGGCCAAGTAAAAGGCCTAAACAATAACCCAACATATACATGTATTTTATGTTATTATATATATATATATATATATATATATATATATATATATATATATATATATATATGCACTCTAATACTATACCTTATAATATATACATGTATTCCTAGACCATACGACAATAGTGTATAAATTTTGGTCTAGGAATGGCCTATGACCCGTTGATATTTTTTGTGTATAAATTTTGAGCATTTAATGTTTATATTTTTTCTTAGTTAGATATTATAATTATGTATAAATATTAAAAATACTATGTATAGAGGAAACTCTATCATTTTATTTAGTAAGGTAGCATGTTTTAATTTTAAGATTATTTTTTTATTATACTTCTATCGATAATAATAATAAAATTAAAAATATAATATCCTATTCTAGGGTATGAATGAAATTATGAATAGGTTGTTAAATTACTAGCATATATAACAAAGATAGTACTGTTATATGATACATGGCAACGTTGATAGATCATCTTAAAATATCAAATCCTTTATTTAATTTTTTTAGAAAGATTATCATTATCTATGTTTATATCTTGGATTAGAATGAATCATGGATTAGCAAAAAAATTTTATACCTAAACAAAACTAAATGGTTGTGCTTAACAATTTGTTAGTGAAGATAATAATCACTCTAACTTCAATATCACAATTCTAATGTCGTAACAATTATGTAGTCTGCATATCACAGTCCCGTGATCACATGTTTATAACGGTTTTCACGACATAGAGATCCGATTTAATGAAGGCACCGTGCTTTCAACCGACCTCCTCCTCTCGTCGCCCTCAGCCCCATTTCGCACCCACTCGAAGAGGGTCAACGTTGGGATCCCATGGGGGGGTGTGGGGGAGAGGATGGGGGTGGGGGTGCCGGGTGTGTGGCGGGGGTGGCGAGGAGAGTGCCGGAGGGTGGAGTTTAAATTGAGTATGTAGCTTCATATATCTTCTGGTGATTGGCAGTGAGGATGGCCGATTGAGTTATGGATATACAAGTTTTGGGGGAAGGAAAGCAAGCATGGAGGACTCTTATGATGTAAAAATATCTAATATCAATGAGCAAACTGTTAGCCTCTTTGGAATATTCGATGGTTTGAGATTTCTGCTCTCTTCTTAAATTTTTCTTATGTGCAAAAAATGTGTTCTATAGACTTATTAATACCTTAGGTCATGGTGAATCACAAGCCGCTGAATATTCGAATGATCACTTATTTTACAACCTTATGAACCATCCACAGTTTATGACAGACACAAGGCTCGCAATTAGTATGTCTAAATTATTTAGATCTGGTTCTATATATTGGTAATTAATTGTTGAAATGGCTTAGGATATGTTCCTGCTTTGTTTTCTATGTTTGGCCATGCTACAGGTGAAACATGTCAAAAAACTGATTCAGACTTCCTGGAAGCTGAAAGAAATACTTTTAGAGATGATGGTTCTATGGCTTTGACTGCTATTCTGATTGGAAACTGCTAATATGTTGCCAGTGTTGGGGATTCACGGACTGTGATGTCAAAGGAAGGTGAAGGTACAAGTTGATCTTAATCTGTTAATTAAAGCGGAAACTTATTTTTATGCATGTTCTGGACAATCACATTTAGGCTGGAGAGTAAATTTTGCTTGGCTGACTGATTAACTATTGATGTGCGCTATCATTTGGTTGTATCACTTATTATTCATATTAATGCTTGAAGTTCCTGTATACTTGTATATACAATTTCTCTTGTTCTTTTAAGTACATGTTCATGAACACAAATCCAGCATAATCCTAGATTTGCACTTAAGAATATGATTCATCACATGTAAGGAGTTCCATGTAGTATCTTCGACTTGATTATCCAAGCTGCAATTGTTGTGAAAGATTCTGTATTTTTCATAATTGTTAATGTTATTTATCATAAGTTTAAGGTAACCTATCAGTAACATTATCATAGAAACAAAAGTTATAAATATATGTAATGGAGATTCATGATAGTTTACTTGGTGGAGATAAAGTGGATAGGGGCATTTGGAGCTTTATGTCATGTGTCTTTTAGATTAAGAAAGATAACTATTAGGTCAATTGTGCTTTATTGATTAGAATTATTTAACTAGAAATGTGTATGAAAAAGTTGGTGTAGCGGAGATGTGGATGTTGAGATGGACATGTGAGATTACTTGAAAGGATCAAATAATAAGTACTTGAATTTATGAACAGCTAAGTGTGGTTCTGATGTATGGACATGTCTGTTGGAGACCTATAGATGCATGGATTAGACAAGGTGAGTCAATTAGGATAGTGATGCAAGATGAGGTAGATGGATACGTAAGGAAACTTTATTAGAAATGATACAAAGGGATCTGGTTGCTTTTCTTTTGACTAGTGATATTGCTCTCGATAGATAGTTGGTACATTATGGCTTGTTGTCGATGTTGTTGCAAAGACAGTATTATTGGAAAACTTCAGTTTCTGTTCATTAAAAGAGAAGTTATATTGTCTTGTTCACCTTCCCTGTTACTGCCTAGGGATCTAACGAACATGTCTTCGGAAGATTATTTGGCATTTTAAGGAGCATATTATGTAATATATATTATAATTCTTAAGATGCTGATGATGGTAGCATCGTTTGTACTTTGTACTTTGATAGTGAAAACCTGCTAGATTTTATGTGACATGGATCTAGAATTCTTATTGTCTTCCACTGCCTACATGCTGCATTTCATGAGCAATGACTAAATTATCTTTTATGTTCTTATTTAAAGCAATCCCTCTATCTGATGATCACAAACCAAACAGAAGTGATGAGCGCAAGAGAATTGAAAATGCTGGAGGATTTGTTATGTGGGCTGGTGAGTCTCTGTTCTAGAACTTACTACAGTCAGTTGTCATTCTGATTAACAGGAATCTGAAGTATCCTAAAGGCCTTGTTTTTACTTGTTGGTTCTGTTTTATATTCTCCCAAGAGCTTACTATGAGTTCAAGCCCAGATCAGATTTTTATAGTTGGATATTTAGTTTATGATTATAAGTTTATAACTATCTGAACCCCATGAACTGAGGCCTACGACCTAGATTACCAAATCTGGAAGATATATGAGTGATAAAAAAGATCTTTTACATTTTTTTATTTCATAGCTCATAATATCTTAGATTATTGCAGATGCTTGTGGTTTGTAAACATTTTCAGTTTGCTGGTACGTGGAAGGTTAGGGTTGTTCTGGCAATGTCACGTGCATTTGGCAACCACCTTTTGAAACAGTGCGTAGTGGCAGAACCTGAGATCCGGGTAATCCACTACATCAGGAACTCTACTACATCAGCAACTCCTGTAATTGTGTGTACTACTGGAAGAGCTGCATGATCCAAATGTCATGTGCCATATGTTATCATTTGCAGTATCTTACCATTCTCCAAGGGTGGTGCTCTTTTAGTTATCAGTACTTGTATGGCCTTAGCAAAATATTAAGGTAGCTGTATTTAGGTTGTCATATTGCATCAGTTATCATAGGACATAGATGAAAAGATGAGCTGCATGCTATGACAAGTTTTATGTGTTCATTTTTAAGTACATCAGTTTGTTAATCCTGGTTTAGAAGAAATTTAAGTCCTGTACAACTTTTTGACTGCTTTGGCAATCATGCAATACAATTATACCTAACAATCTGCACTATTTGTGTGTCCTCATTGTAACTTGATGTGTTGCTAGTTTGACTCTATGGGACATAAAAATTATTTATTTGTCAAATCTCTGACTTAGTATATTATGTCCATAAGAACAATTAGGCTATCTATGCAAGCCTAAAGTGATCTGAACATTTTGCTGCATGGGTTAGAAGTGTTTGCTGAATATACACATTAGCAACAGAAACCATTTATTTCTTGTGGCTTTTCCTGAGCTGCAGCTTAGTATTCTAATTGGTGTCAATATTACACCAAAGCCTAACAATCTCACGAAACAGATTAGTGAAACCTACATAACGTCACTTCATTTTAATTGGACAAATATGAAACTCCAGCTTTAATAACTGATGAAAGTTCAAAATTTTCTTTATTAGCCATTATCATAATATGCCTGCCACAATGTGACCATGATAATAATCATTAAGATTTTCTTACCGAGACAGATCTTGAATTTGTTTAGCAGTGATTCCAGTCTATAAAGATTATCTAATGTCCAGTACTTTATGACTCTTATAGTGGTACACTATGTATAAATGAATCAGGTTTTAAACTGGACAGTTTGTTATTTTAAGGAAATTTATGTTTCCTTTCACACTGGCTTTGACATCTAACCTGAAGACTAATAAACTGAGGAGAATCGTATTGATGGGTTTTGTGTCTAACATCAGTGAAAGTTCAGACAGCAGCGTCCCCTGTAGGTGTCATCTTTGCTTACCTGTTTGGTTGATGGATCAATAGGCCAAGTTCAAATCAGACTACACTGAAGATTTTTTTCTTTAATGTTTTTGGGTTCTGTTTGTCTTGCAATTTGTGCTCCACTTCGATACAACAACAACAACGAAGTCGTAAGTGCTAACTATTTGTGCTCCACTTCGATGCAAACTGAAAAAAAAAAGAATGGCAAATGAATTTTAATTTAGTTTTAAATCTGAACCAAAGTGAATCAATATAACCTTATTTATCAGATAAGAACTGTGCTCTAACATAGCTGTCTGCTGTCAGTCTCTGTATGTGGTTTATGGTGACAATGATTACTTTGATATTCCTGTCACTGTATTATGTTAAATAAATTATTTAACTGGAATTGTATATGAAGCAAAAGTTGAGGATCTTATATTTCTGTTTCTGCTACCTGTTTGACAGTGCTGATTGCAACTGATGTAACATTTTGCATATGTACATAACTTTATCTTGTATGTTATAAAGTCCTAAACCATCTGTTGGAATACTGCCAGCAAAATAGCACTTCTATGAATTCAATTCATCTTCGACTTACACATATTAGATGTCAAATAAAATTACATTAAGAGGTGTCACATGCTTCATTAGACCTTTCAGGTTAATTGAGACCCCTTATGAAAATTGGTCACATTTTAACAGAAGCACAAGAGACTCAATCAGATTTGTATAAATGTTCTGTAACCTTGTTCAGTTACCACTATTGTTGTAGATCTGTATTTACCATAAGTTAATATCTTGTAAAAGATTTTGTTTCATTTGTTGCAGGAGGAAGAGGTTGATGAGCACTTGAGTTGCTGGCTCTTGCAAGCAATGGGCTGTGGGATGTTGTCGCAAAGGAGGTTAGCTGTTCCACTCACTGTAACATTTGCTTATCTTGTGTAGAGAGATCTGTGAGCATCCCATTTAGTTTGATGTATCACATAGGCAGGGAGAGCAATTTGTAGATGATACCAGAAATCTATCTGAAGTTACACAATTCTCTTGCAAATTCACAGAATTCTTTTGTGTTGTAGAACAATCAATTGTGCATTTGTAGTCATACACGCAACATTTTGCTGCATGATAGACTGGACTAATGTTGATATATGACCGTCATTTGACCTAAAAATTTTCTGCAACCGCATGAATCTATGCTCCAAGTTTTACTTTTTAACTTGCCATCACTATGTTTCTTGAACTTTTAGTAAATTCAGATTCATGAGCATAGCTTCTCCCATGTATCTGCTGGTAATTTGAAACTGAAAGGTAATTTGTCACCATCTGGTCTACTAAAATAATAGGTCCCAATGCTTTCTCCGAGACATTCATCAATCAACTCACATCCTTCCTGCTACTTGTAGCTGTATAATTATTCCAAGTGCCTTGCTGATCATATCCATATGACTTGTCCAGATAGGATGCCATGTCCCTTGCAAGAGTGGAGGAAGAACCAGAGGCTGCAGGCTCGGTTGTTGACATCGACATCACCTGTCAAGTGGTAAGATTCCATCACAAGAAGCTTGATGCAGATTCCATTATCTGCCAGCGGGAGTTGACCATTTAGTTTCATTTCTCCCAGCTCATATCAACCTTTTAACAAACACCCATGCGGGACATAATTTATAGAACTTGAATTTGTTGACGAAACAAAATTGTTGGTGTTTGGGTGTTGATTTAAAGAACTCATTATTTATAGAACTTGAATTTGTTGCCGCAGACACCAATGTTTCTGAAAGATTACAGTCAAATATTGCCACAGAGCGAAGCTTAATATTGATGTCGCTGTGAGCACTGTGTCGAGTGGGAAGCTTAATAGTATTCTTTTTCTTTAGTCACATCAAGTGAGAAAATAGATAAAAGGTGATGTTGCGTTTGCCTTTGCGACAGCAACCGCATCCACATGTATCTAAAAGTCATATTATAGTTTGTCAAAGCGTAGTACACAATCAACGTTATCGAAAAGCATCCCCGAATTGGTGAATCTCATCGAAAAGAAGTTGGCGCTCTGATCGATGAGAAGAAACACCGGTAAAAAAACACACACATGCCTTTGTCTTTTCTACTCCTCAGGTGGCCCCTTCTGTTTCCTTGTCTCGCCTGATTTGGTCGCCCCTACCGCCAGTTCTCTCTCTCCTTTCCAGGCTGAGCCACCATGATAGGCTTGCTGCTTTTGTTCAGCCTTGCAGAGTCCATGCTTTGCGTGCAGGAGGTGGCCCCTCGCACTCATCCCTGCGCAGCCGGACGCCGCAGAGGATCTTTAGGCATTGCTTACCAATGAATGTTTCTTGCACTTTGTACAACGGGCACCACCTTCCTGCCGAGTCCATTTTAATACATTATCTTCGGTAAGATGGTGGCAACTGTTCTGCCTTGTGCAGCAAGGCTGTGCGTGTGTTGACGTGGAATCCCATGGCTTTTTGCCTGGGTTCTCCGCCACATGTTCTTCTCATCCTGTCGCCCGTAGATCTCCGAGCCCAAGACTGCGAGGGGTGGCACTGGAGATGCAGTAGCTGCTTCAGGCGGCCATGCGCCCGGTGGTGGTGGTGACGGTGATGACGAGCGGGGAACGATAACGTGTGTTTCTCGAGGGGTGGGGCGATGACACGGCGTTAAGAGTAGCATGTCGAGGCTGCACATGGAGGGCACCCCGATCCAGCATCCGGTCTGTGACGCCCACATGCGATCTGGTCCAAACGGGAATGCAAACTGTAGCCCCAGCTGATGAAGCCCGCCAACGCAGCTTTCGCCTTGCTTTGGCCGGAATGGACATGGAAATCGATAGTGATCATAATTCTACATCAATTGCTCTTTGCTTTTGCTTTCCCCTTGGCAATTTACAGCGAGCTTTTACTTGTCTCCACATTGCAACCATCAAAACATACTTCATCCCTTCATCCCCATGATTATTGGTTTTTATTAAATATAGAGATATTACAACATTTTTGAATCGTTTTCTTGTATCCTTGTCGATATGCATCCTTCCAAGGGTTTGGTGCACGTGCGACAGCCCGTGTTTCCATAAACTTCCAGAAAGCGCTCAAGACGAGGCCTAATTTTCTTCTTTAAAAAAATTAAATAATTCGGTATTTTTCCTGTGGTAGAGACCAAAAAATAGCACGTCGGATGACGCCGCTGCTCTGTCCCACTTGCGCTCCGCTAATCTCTTGATCAACGGTCAGTGATGGCTTGGCGTACAGATCCGACGGTGGCCATCAACGAGTGGCTCTACCGCGACCTCGGTAGCCAACCTCATTATTAAATAGAAGTGACCCTCAGAGATAAATACCACCGAGATTAGCCAGAAATTACTACTGAGCCACCGCCGACGATGTCCATTCGGTGAACCAGTCTTGATGGTTGTCTGCGTCGGGATCGCCCGCAGATCGAGCACGCTCAGACAGCGACGGAGGGGGTAAGGATACCGGGGGTGAGGGACCACTTGGGTCACTGAGATCGGATGGCAACCGTAGAGGCATTTCGGCAATATTAGTCTACGGACGAGGGTATACTTAAAGGGCGTGGGTCAGGTGAAGATAACGCGGAGCGTGAGCGGTGGGCCCTGCCAACCCGGAAATTGCTTATTTATTTTCCTTCGTCTTCCTTGCATCGTATTTAGAAGGACGACGAGACGGCGGTGGAGACGGCGAGAGAGACAGAGAGAGGGGTCGATAAAAGACGAGCTGTTGGAATTCAGACGTAGCGAGTGAAAGAGGGAGAAGGGAATCGGAGGCTTTTAGGTGGGAAGGCGGAGCGATTCGGGAGGAGTGTCGGGTTGCCGCTGCTGCTTCCTTTCCGGAATCGATCGGGTGAGGTTTCGGAAGCAGGAGGAGGAGAAGGATGGTGGGGTTGAACGGGGTAGGCGGCGGAGGGGCGGGGGTGAGGGTACCGGGGATGTGGCGGCTCGCTGACGAGATGAATCCTCCGGGGATCGGGTGCCGGGGAATGGAGGCAGAGTACGTCCGGAGGTTCCACCTGCATGAGCCCACGGAGAACCAGTGCAGCTCCGCCGTCTTCAAGCATATCAAAGCCCCCGTCCACCTCGTACGAATCCTCTCTCTCTCTCTCTCTCTCTCTCTCTCTCTCCTCCCCCCCCCCCAAAAGATGGCATAACCTCGAGATAGTGAGGTGCTTTATTTGATTTTTCTCGAACAATCGATGTTTGATATAAATCTCACAAGCAGACCTTAAAAATAATGCGAAAAATGCAATTTTTTTCCCTTTGCAAAAGCTGGATTTACAAAAGAGGTTGTGTTTCTTTTGACTAGGCCAGGCGTTCATATCTCGTGATTCCTCTCTCTCTCTCTCTCTCTCTCTCAAAAGAGGTTGTGTTTCTTTTGACTAGGCCAGGCTTCATATCTCGTGATTCCTCTCTCTCTCTCTCTCTCTCTCTCTCTCTCTCTCTGCTTTTGTCTGTTTGGCTTGCCTTATCTTCTGGCACAACTTTGCATGTGAACAACGAATTTCCCGATTGGGGAGTGTTGCATAACAGTGAACGAGTATGACAATATGATTTGATTCCCTGTCACCAGAACAGCTCTATCATCAAAACTTCGGTTTTTCATGAGAAATCATATATCTCGAATGCCGAGTGGATGCTGATTGTTACTGTGTACACATCGAGTAATGTTCTTCCTTCCTTTGGCGTTGATAGGTGTGGTCTCTTGTCAGGAGGTTTGATCAGCCGCAGAACTACAAGCCCTTTGTGAGCAGGTGCATTGTGCAGGGGGGTGTAGGGGTTGGGAGCCTGAGGGAGGTCAATATCAAATCTGGGCTCCCTGCAACCACCAGCTTCGAGAGGCTGGAGCACCTCGACGACAATGAACACATTCTTAGCATTAAGATTGTGGGTGGGGATCACAGGCTCAAGGTATTGATCTCCTCCTCAGACCATTTCTGCTTCATCCCTGCTTCCTTCTCTTTGTCCATGCCTTCCTTCTGCTTGTTTCTTGTTCGGTCATACACAGGTATTAACCATATTTGAAGGTAAATATACCGGATAACCATAAATTGATCTCCTATTTTAATGTGTTATCTTTCTATCAATGTGTGTTGTACAGATTGGTTGGTTCTGAAATCATGTACTTGAAATTACATAAACCTATTGAAACTTCATGGTTTTTCTTGCTCTTGGTGATGATATGCTTTCATGAGATTGTGGTCATATAATTGTGTCCCTGTGTAAATGGATCCTCATGTTCTGGTTTGAGCTTGTAATTGTCGCATTTTAGGATATATGCATTCTTATCGCATACAGCTCATTACTTGTATAGTTTTCTGTTTGGTCTAGATTTGATTTAGATGAATTTATTCTCTTCTTAGTAATTATTAATTTAAAGTCAGAAAAATGTCATTTGGTGTACTGTTCTTATATATGTTAACGCTGTTCAGTTCCGTCTGGACATGATCTCATCTAATTAATATTCTTATGAACCATACCTTTTCAATCTATGTCTTGTTGCATTTCCCTCTTACTGGACTGTGGCTCATCAATTGTGATGCTGAACTGCAGAACTACTCATCCATCGTTACTGCCCACCCTGAGACAATAGATGGTCGACCAGGGACTCTTGTGATAGAGTCGTTCGTGGTGGATGTGCCTGAAGGAAACACCAAAGACGAGACCTGCTACTTTGTGGAGGCATTGATCAAATGCAACCTGAAGTCATTGGCAGACGTTTCAGAGCGCTTGGCACTTCAGGATCACACGGAGCCCATCGACGGCTAAAAGTCATCGGAGGGCATGCTCATAGCTGTCGGTGATGAATACAGGGCTTCGGACATGGAAGTTTTTTGAGATGGCCTGGTAGTCTCTTTCTAGCTCCTCTCCCTCCATGTTTCTTCCCTCTCTGGGTTGATCGGTCGAATTGAGCTCCATCCATTGCATGGACATTTGCTTTATCCCCATATTAATATAGGGTGTTGTTACCTTGTGTGAAGAATACCTGCGATTGCTTTGTTCTTCCTTTTGTTTTCGTGTTGAGGCCATTTGCCCAGCTGCCGTATGGCACGAAAGTTTGACGGTCTCTCAATATAAGATTTGACGCTTAGTGGACTTTGGCCTTCACCTACCGGCCGGTAGACATCAAGTTTATGGTGTGACCCGAGTCGACTTTCTGTAGCGTATCTTTTTCTTGCTTTCCCTGCAATCCATCGTCTTTAAGACCGAACGTTAAGCTGCTCGGTTTGGTGGACGTTGGCATGTTCATGCATCTTCTGTGAGGCCTCTTTTGGATCCCTCCAAACCCCATTCATGGGGACGGAGATAAACCCCCGTGTTACAGTCTCCTTTGTTCGGGCCCTGAAGAGAAAAGATTGTTGGCCATTGCATTCGGAAGAATACACAGTTACGATGACAAGAAATACAGGGATATGTAGTTGCTTTTGGTCAGCTTTCTCTTCATTTTGTGGACGATTGAAGGGGGGCAGCGCTGTCGTTGATTGTGGTCTCCTCTCTTTGTTCGCCTTTGATTGTTCGGCAGAGGTTGTACCAGCGGTCCAGGTGCATGAACCGGGGACTCTTGGATCAACATCGTACGAACGCTTGTCGGACATGAGAGGTGGGTCTCCTGACACCTTATCCATGTCGGAAGCTGTGATGGGACAGATCCAGAGGATTCCTCAGAGAAAAATCTTATTTTCCCGGTTGTAGTAGAGGCTGCAGGCTTCAATGATTCTTGAACGATGAATTTTGTCATCTCACACAAGGTTTTTGTCTTTGCGAGGGACAAGTGCGGCAATTGGAGAGGCATGGGAATCCGTCGCTGCAGTTTGTAGATTTGCCTGCGAGTTCAGGGAACTTAGATTATGATGTCGAAGGATGCTCTGCTTTAGAGGAAGAAGAGATCCGAGGGAAGAATGTGAGGTGATAAAAGGTGCCTCTCTGCGAGCCTGGTAGATGCATCGATTCCTCCAGAAATTGTTCGTAGAAGGAAGCATCTGGTGCTTCCAAATTCCGAGTCCATGCCGAAAATTTAGGCTCTAAGATAGTATTATTACCATAATTTCAGAGAAAACAGGGTCAAAGAAGGAAGTCCATAGGCGTATTCAACTTACCGTAGACGAGGGTTTCGAGTTGCTTCGTGACTCCGGCGACGCAGAGGGTGGTTGGGAGGGATAAGATGAAGAGTTTACTCCTGAGTTGACCAACTTAAATAAATTATGGCCTTGAATTATATAGATCATAATATGCTTAACATTCAAAGGATCGGATCGAACAGGAAATCCCATGTAAAAGTTCCTAATGCGTTGTCACTTTGAATTAACCATAAATAATTGTTCCCTTTTCGTCACGCAACGTACCGGTAATGGTGTCACTCACAAGCATGATATGTGGGGTCCACGCTTGAGGTTGGTGGAGCATCACGCGCGGAACCTCTTGATGGGGCCTGCCGGAGAGAGAGATTTGCTTTGGGACGGAACTTGATGACCCAATACAGTACCCGGGTTTGTTTCTTGGTTCAACTTCAGCCAACCCCAGGGTGAGTGTCACCCTCGATCCTCGTCGCTCCTCGGTCTCTTTGCGGCGACAACGGCGATTCCAGCCGACCATCGTCCGTCAAGGTTACGCCATCTCAGCCATAATATCGGGGAATCTTCCTCCCTGCACCGCTCTAAAACCCTTCCTCTCCCCTCTTCCTTGATTCTTCCTCTCTGTCTCACTCTCTGATTTATTTCTCAAAATGTTTTCTTGTCATTGCGTGATTTTAGCTTCTTGGATGACTCTTATGAATACAGAGGAGGAGAGGAAGAAGGAGAAGTAGAGAAATCGATTGGGAGAGCGAGGGAAAAGTCAGCAGAAATGCCTCCGTACGACTGTCTGCTGCTGGTGAAGCCCCAGGTGCGGAAGGAGGCGCTCTTTTTATGGACCTGGTGGCGCGCGTGGGGATGCGAGTCTACCAGCGGAACGCCGTAATCACCGAGGTCAAGTCCTTCGGCACCGTCCAGCTTGGTTACGGCATCAAGAAGCTCGACGGCCGCCTCTTCCAGGTAAATTTTTGCGCTATCGCCCATTTCTCTGATTCGAGTCCAATCTTCTTCGGCTTCTCTTTCTTTGTATTTGGAGGTAGGTGATGCGCTCGTAGTGTTTGACAAAATGACAAGCACCTTTTTACTATATTCTTTTAATTGCCACAAAAAGAACAAAATCTTGAGGTCTATCGTGGTTTTCTCTGTTCTTCTTGGTTGCATTGTTGTTTTTATCGAGCTTGGTGTCTGTTCTAATGATCTCACATCTGTTTGAATCTTTTACTAGCTTCTTACATTTATTTTTTTCATCCAATACTTCTGAGGTGAGCTTCTGCTTGCTTATATAGACTGATTAGTATCCAAGTATTCTTTGCAGTCTCCTTATTATTCGGAGGATCAAATAAGTTCTTATACATGATTCAGTTACTTAAAACTTACATGGCTAGGTTTTTCGTCAGCCTTGAAATTTGAGCTTCTATTTGTCACACATTTGAACATTATTTCAATTTTCAAAAACATTAGTTCTGCTTCTTACTCTTATATAACATAGTTGCTTAAGGAAATTCCTAGGTTAGACTTCAGTTTGATTCATCTACTATGAGGGAACCTGCAATCATACTTGACAATACTAATGGACAACTGGGAGGTGCTTCTGTGATGATATATTATGCTCAGATGGCCTTGTTGAATTATGAGATTCAGCCATGGATGCTTTTGTGCTAGTCTAATATTTGAAATAGTTTAGGGACTGTACACCCCATGGGAACAAGTCTAAAGTGTTTGAAAGTTTCACGCAAGAATCAATTGAAGCTAGTGAGGATATGAAGGTATTGACCGAACATGAAACTGAGCGAGAAGCTCATTAACCTGTTATTCCATGTATGAGGACCTTGACTTAATTAATTTAATTGGTTTCATATTAAGAAGTTATGCACTAGGTGGGTATAATATATGGTATGAAGCACATGTACACAAGGCAGAATTCTGCTGTCTTTTCTTGTGATCTTTGAGATTCTTGGACATGGGGCCCGCTTATGGTATGTCAACTCATCATGGAAGGCTCAGAAGACTCATACATGGAGAATTTGGCACCTGTTGAAACTGAAGGAAAAAATGAGCCCTTAAATCTTGATTGTTTTACTTGAAGTTAAACTTAATCTTGGAATAGTAGTGTCAAGAGAAGCATAATCCGAGGTCAATAAGATTTGGGGAAATGAAGCCTAATGTGACTGACTAAAAATTACAAGAAGAATTGCAACTAAAAAAGGCTTGTAGGGAAAAAGATGTATGCAAGTTTAAGTTTCCAAATGTCAGAGGAAATTAGCTAACTTGTTATGAATTACCATAAGTTCTTATCTTGTGCCTAGAAAATTTTGAACAGCTTGGCATACAGCTATGTAGAGGAAGATCCCCAAGTTTTTCCAATAAGCATGTCAATTAAGTAATGTTACTTTAAAAATAATAGAGGCTTTTCTTTCGATCGCTAAACTATTCTCAAAAATTTCCATCACAGGCATCAAATCTGTTCAGATTTTGGTCATCTCTTGGCAACACAAATAATCATCAAAGAGGCTATCTTGTAATCCATAAAACTAACCTGATATTTTGTCTTAGATCTAGTTTCTTATTGCATTAAATATTCCTTTTAGAACTGATCCACAAGCCAGAGAGCGTTACCTTTTTGTTATCTTCTGATACATACTTGCAGTGACTGGATAAACTATATATTGTTTATCAAATAATACATGAAATCACTTGAGAAAATCAGTATTCTGGATAAGTAATAATTTGCTTGTAACAAAAGGCATGCACAATTATATTACAGCCATGCATTTTTTTTCAACCTTGGAGTTGCAAGTAATTTCCAGAATTATACAGTCTGGTCAAAGGGGGTTAGCTTTGTTTCCACAGAAGTAAATCTTCACTTGTAAAATGCACGTGCATAACTTAGTGATTGTCTCCATGTTTTGGCTGCTTAGGATAGTTTTTTTTTTCCTCTTTTCTCTATGTAATGAAGCTATTATTGTAAAGTCATGATTATTTGATAAAATGTCATGATTAATTCATCTGAAATATCTCATAGATGAATCATGCTGGTAACTACAATAAAAAGTCATGCCGTCTTTTTTTACAATGTTCTCAAACAAATGGTGCTTTGTCCAGAGCCAACCAATAGAGATGACTATGATTGGAAACCCACATTTGATAAGGAAGATCGTCTACTGCAATGGCTTGTTGTGAAACACTGGAATGCTATATGGATTGGAATTTATTAACGAGGACGAAGGGAGAGATGTTCCGAAGTGGTCGGTTGTACAATAAGAGAGATGATGAATATGATGTGGAATGGGCAGCATACCCGGAATACGGAACAGATAAGAGGGCATCAAGAACTCTCGATATGAATGTGTAGTTCCCCCAATGAGAGACACATTTACCGTGAGTTTGCAGTCGAATATGATATTTTTTGTCTGAAACGAGTGTGAAATGTATGTAGTAGTACCACACTAACAACCTGTACTAGCAGGAGAGATTGCGGTACGCTCACCCACGGCCAGAAAAATTGGACCCCGTCATGTTTACAATTTGACATCAAAATGGAGCTGCCTGTCTTTTACGAAATTCCAAACAATTCCTATCCTCACAAATCACGACCCACCGCCAAGGCATCATCTTATCTAATCTTCTTCATTCCACATGGCTAGCAGCCATTTGCCATTCCTTCTCACCATCACAAACCCAACAAGAAGTCGGACAGACTTACCCCTTCCTTCCCTCGGGAAACTTCTCTGCGTCTTTGAGCTCGCAAGATCCCCATGGAATGATGGCATCTCGACTGTTTTGCTAGCCTCCGCTTGCTGTTCCCTCTTCAGGCGCCTTGGAGACCAAGATAATTATGCCATGCAAGTCCTCAATGCAGCAGGCCTGGCACCAGTAGCCTCACTCCACAAGGCCACTCCCTCCCTCGAGAGGAGACCCGAGCCTAGGCGGCTCCCCCAATTCAGGCTCCCCAAGCTTGCAGCCCTCTCCTCGATTTTTGGTGCTGGTGGCCTCGCCAAGGCCTTGACCTACGAGCAAGCTCTCGACCAGACCGTCGGCAGCTCCTCCCTCGACTTCGATGTGGGAGGTCTCCTCGATGGGATTGTGAATTTTGGGACCGAGAATCCCCTGCTCCTCGGCGGTGGCGCCCTGGTACTAGCGGTGCCCCTCATTCTGTCGCAGATCTTGAAGAAGCCCAAGAACTGGGGCTTGGCGTCCGCGAAGAGTGCCTATGCTAAGTTGTCCGAGGACGGGAACGCGCAGCTGTTGGATATAAGGGAAGGGAAGGATTTCAAGGAGGTGGGCAGACCGGATTTGAGGGGATTGAAGAAGAAGGCGGTGGCGATCGCGTATAGAGGGGAAGACAAGCCGGGGTTCCTGAAGAAGCTCGAATCGAAGTTTAAGGACCCAACCAATACCACCTTGTTCATTCTCGACAAGTAAGGTTTCCACATGCTTCCCCTATATTTTATACTGATCTTATCTTTAGCTTTTCTTAATTATGTCGTCGTCTGATGAATGTAAGACATTTCTTTTTTAAGTCTCGACCGATAGATCTAACGCATGACTTGGTACTTTGTCTGTCTGTAGTTCAACATCGTTGGTCCGTTGAATTGGTTTCATAGAAACTTTCAAGCCGTTTGATAATGCCTTCGTTTAGGTATCGGGGTAGGAGTTGCAGGGCTCTTCGAATTACCTTATTCGAGAAGGGCTGCTCGTGCTCAGTTACAAGTCAGAATTTTGACAAAGTGAAGTGAATTAGCATGCAAGCCATTTTGCTTCTTATATCCATGCCTTTCCATTCCTACAAGATTTGGGGGAATAGATGAGAAAGATTTTGTGAACTGAATTAGCATCCTGTTGAACATGAGACTCCATCTTAGTTGAGGAGATGCTATGATTTTATACTGCAAGGCTCAGCTTCTAATGGGACAATAGAGAACTTCTTTATATGTTGGCTTTCCTGTAAAGCGAGAATTGTTAATTTTGCTTGGAGTTCTATTAAGATAGGCAACTTGCATCCCAGCAAACATTTAGATTATTAGGGGTGAACTGTGGATAATTCAGGGTTTATTCAAAGAATTTTTTGAGATTTTACAAGGGTGTGAATAAGAAAGGAGTTGTGTGTGGTGTTTTTAGTTCGATATGTGCACCATGTGTACACATTATAAAGCAACTATTAATACCAATATATATTTCACTTTACTGATCACATTTTTAGACCTCAGCAAAAAGTTGCAATATATTTAATCTACTATTTTGCTCATACTTGAAAAGTCTTGTATGGTATAACAGTTATGATGAGAATTTGGAGGTCCATACAACTTAATTTGCTGCTTGATGCTCTGACTGCCTAAGTATAATTAAGGCTGACAACATTAATATTCTCATGGAAGCCAGATTTGATGGTAAATCAGAATTGGTTGCGGAACTGGTCACCGTCAATGGTTTTAAAGCAGCTTATGCGATAAAAGATGGTGCAGAAGGACCTCGGGGATGGATGGTCCTTGTTTTCTGAACTTTGTAATTGTTTTAGTGTCAATTTTCAAGTACCAGCTGATGAGTTTTCTCACTTTAACAATTATACTTGTTTGTTTCCTGTATTGCAGAAAAGTGGTCTTCCATGGGTGGAACCAAAGAAGACTTTAACTCTTGATTTTGGTGATCTAAAGGATGCAGTTACTGGTGGATTTGGAGTAAGTTAGCCAACTTGCATCATGATGATTTCTTTTGAGTTCTAAACTGACTATGAATTAAATTTTCTTGACTCATTAGGTTGACTAATTTCTATACATGTATGTTCTACCTTATCATATTGCTTTTAAATGGTTACTTAAAGCTCGAAAATTGCAGATGGTTATAATGATTTGCAATATTAGTACTTTCAGCAATTATCTTTAATGATGATCTATATACAGGATGGTTTAGATGGTCTTCCAATTACTCTTGGACTTGCAGCTGCCACTGGCTTAGGTATATTTGCTTTTACAGAGGTAAATCACATTGTTCTGCTCATTGTGCTTTATTTATTGGAGAAATGCGCTCGAGGAGGCTGTTTACGCTTATAATGTCTGCCTTCTGCTGCAGATAGAAACTCTGCTCCAGGTTTTAGGGTCTGCTGCTCTTGTTCAGTTATTCACCAAAAGATTCTTGTTTGCAGAAGTTAGTATCTAGCAAATTTTCTTCTTCAGCATGTGATATGAAATCATCCAGAATCCTTACATTTACTCATTTACAGGACAGGAAGGTTACTCTTCGACAGCTTGATGAGTTCTTGAACACCAAGGTCGCTCCTAAAGAACTAGTCGACGAGATTAAGGTAGATCCCAAACCTCAAGTTAATATTCATCTGGAAATTCATTACTGAACCATGTCATGAAGTTCTACAAACATGTGATGTTGCACAGAAACCAGAATAAAGCTTGAAATTTCTGAACTATTCTCCATATGCTTGTTTACAGGATGTATTGTTAGGGGAATGGCATATATGCATGTCTGAGCCTCGAGTTTTACCCGGCAAGATTAATGCAATTTGAATAATTTGTCTAGTCATGTAATTTCTTATTACTTAGGATTGTCATTACAGAAGGCATACATAAAAATCTATAGCTTTATGGATATGCATGCAAATTGAACAGTTAGGGGATGAATAAGCTAACAGGATATTCCGCATAGCTAACTGTGCATTTTGCCTAATGTAGTATAGAGATTTAGCTATGAATTGATCTGTATCATGCAGCACATTGTAGAAATCACCATTAACAGTTATCTATGCTCATCATTCTCGTTGTCATGTAAATTCATCTGTAATTGGGAAGTCAGGTTAATTAAGCCATCATGTTATTTGCAGCTAGGGTAGAAAACTCTTCCGCTAATTAGTGATTGAAAGTACATGTGATGCTAAGTAGAATATAGACCTAGTTCGGTTCAGTATTGTGTATTTCAGTCAAAATTATATCTAGCACTGAATATAAGCACACAAGGATGTAGATCACTTGGTTGGTTGGATTTTTCATGACACAGTTACTTTCAAATAAGTTGCAGAGTACTCTTAAGTGAAGCTACTTGATTATAAATATTATATATAACTAGTATTTTATAAACCCAAGAAAGAAATAAGCTCACTTGAAATTTCTAGCCTGCTTTATCTTTTGATATTGGCTTTCTTAGTTGTTGCATTCATCATCTTCAACAGTTCTATAATTTTTGAAAGCACATATGCTTATTCTCCATGGTAAATAATAGATGTTTCTATACGAATACTAGATGATTGGCAAGGCTCTCCTACCATCAGATGCTAATGTGAAGGCTAGTCTACCAGCTCCAACAGATGCTTCAGCAGCTCCTGCTCCAACTCAAAAAACTGATGCTGTAACCTCAACTGAACCTCTCCCAGCAGTCAACTCAGTTCCCAAAGCTGAAGTCAAGGAAGAGGCGCCTCCTGTGACACCGAGACCTCTTTCACCTTACCCATATGTAACTCTCGATCCCTTCACATGCCTTGCTCTTTTATTCTTTGATTCTTCCATTATTCATCATGACTGCTCTTTCCACATCGTTTCTTAGGAACCATATTATCAGGAAACTAAAATTGACATGTAGACCATAATTGCTCAAAAGATGCAAAGTTAATTCTTGGAATGAAAGAAAGAAAGTACATCTCATGCCGAACATCTTTGAGATTAATATTTCATCATATCCGAGAAATTATATCGAATTATGTTATCTATGTTCAAGCATATACTTTATAGGATAGGATTCAGCAAATGTATTGACATGATTTCAGCTTTCTCAATTTTCCTTTTAAATGATTTATCAATAAAAACCTTATACTGTATGCATCTGAATTATGTACAGTATCCGGATCTCAAACCTCCATCTTCACCTTCTCCGTCGCAGCCATAGAGGATCTGCTTCATTATGTTGGTTTCATGGGATCACTCTTCTCAAATGCATGGTCGGATGACAGAGCGTTCAGCAGGAAAAGATGTTTGGAAGGCCAGATATCCTCAAATTGGTTGATTTAAGATATAGTTCTAAAAAGGATAATTACATATGTAAATTGTTCATCGATAAGAACTGTTACATGCATTTTCTTCCCTTGGTTTTCTTCATGGAAAGCAGAAAACAGTTCATGTGCTTGTTACTTGAGATACCTCTTCGAGTTTTGAGTTCTGATAAAAAAAGGATCAAATATGAGTTATCGGGAGTGTGTTATGGAACATTTTATGAAGAATGGATAGTAACTTTCAGGAATCTACTCGTCCATTTAAATTTCTTCCAAAATCCCATGTGGTCTTTTTATTCTTCTCAATTTTCTTTCACAGGCACTTCATATGAACCACTGAAAATTTGTATCTTTTGTGTGTCAATGTGGAGAGTCCCATCAATGTGCAAGTTTAATTTTATGAACAAAGCAGGCTGGCTATTTTGGTATCATGAGTTCTGACATCCAAGTTGCATATTGTAAGATAATTGTGCAAATATCAACCAAGTTCATATTGCAAGATAGCTGAATATTATTTAAATTAGATTTATCGATCAGCAACTCAACAAGACAGATTAGCTGATCATTTCTTCTGGTTAGTAATAGGAATCAGCTTGTCCAATCCAATGCACCAAACATCAAGACGAACAGATTTTTAAATGAACGAGGAACCACTCATATCAAAAATAGTATTATCTCGAGACAAATACAAAATTAGTTCATTCCAATAAGAAGACGGCGTCGATGTACAAAATTAGGTCTTTTGCTACAAGACCTTATGGTAGTAATACGGCATTTAACTGGAAGGCATTATTAACAAGATGATAAATCGACCAAGGCTTAAGTCATAATTGACTTCTGTTTTGGTTAGAAATAAAAGACTTGTGTATACCTACTTTGGCACAAGCGTGGGTCACGAGTTAATATTCATCGATGATCGCGAGAAATCTTATAGCTCAATCATCAAATTTTACTTGTGTTAATTATTTGCTTATATAATATTATCTTAAGATATATTATAGATTTGATTAGATTCTGATAACGATTATTAGAAGTCGATAAAAGATATAACACGAGTTTAATTTTCTTTGTAGATCGATATGATAAATATAATTTATTATTATTTAATTTTAATTCTAATATTAAATTTTTTTTATATAATAATAATATATTATTATTATTTAATGCTTACACCGATACCATCTCATCTAAGATGCGTCATTACATTCGAAAAGCAATCCTTCACGATGTTATGATCCTTTCTTTCCCATCGTGGAGTTGCACATTGACGAGCCATGTAATTAATTACAAAAGAATGATTCGAGCATATGTGCGTATCCACTCCGGGTTTTGATGTCGGATGCGGATCCTGGTTATAATATATTCGGACCATCCATTTTTCTTGGAGGCATTCACTCTTATTTTAATCACCGGTGGAATCTAATTGTCCATTTCGAGAATGAAATCGTGCATTACTATTTTAGATGCAACAAATTAATGGATCGGTCATAGATTAGTGTGAAAAAAAAAAAAAGAATATACTGCGCCCACGTGGTCTAATTGTCATGACGAATAAATAGACGGCCAAAGTCAATGCTAATATGTTAATCACTTGGGCTGTACCAACCCTTATATATATATATATATATATATGTTTGATAATATGTTTGTTTTATTTTTATATATTTTTTCTTGAAAATCATAAGTAAGATCAGTGTACAGCAATAGAATGGATAAAATTATCGATCTAGTTAAAATTATCTTAGATTAGTCTAGTTTTCACATATCATGTTTTCACAAATTGATAATAAGTTAAATTAAAATTTTCATATCATTATTACAGTGATACGAAACTTTCCATTTTTTTTCTCGATGATCGAATGTGAATACATCATATAATATATATATATATAATTTAGATCATATACTTTGTATGCTTATATTTGTTTAAAATGTTAATGAAAATTTAGTTATTTTTTAAGGATTAATTGGAACTCCGTCACACGATCTTGGCAGTAGATCCAACGCTAGCTGTACCGTCAGCCGTGCATACTGCACCCTTACTTTATTGCTTTATTGCAGAGATGATGCACTCTCTCTCTCTCTCTCTCTCTCTCTCTCTTAGCTGAGGCTTACGCTTTCCTTACATCACAACCCTATTCTCTCTCGCTCCTCCGTAGTCACACCAATTCCCCGTCTCCTCCTGTGTCTTTGTGTATATATGATCATCAGGTGACTTTTCTTCCGCAGTGTCCATTGTGGGCTGACACCAACCTTGTCGTACATCAGTCTAGCCATGGACAACGGCAACGGAACAGCTGCTACATGCCTGCGACGTCGTCACGTCGCGATGATGCCCACGCCCGGCATTGGCCACCTGATGCCCTTGGCCGAGCTAGCCAAGCTCCTCGTCGACCGCTACGGCTTCTCCATCACCATCATCACCCTCGCCGTCTCCGCCTCCAAGGCGCAGGCTGCCCTCCTCTTCTCCCTCCCTCCCGACATTTCCTCCCTCGCCCTAGCCCCTGTCCCCCTCCATGACCTCCCCCCCGATGCCCACATCGTGACCACCATGTCCATAGCCATTGTCCGCTCCCTCCCCGACCTCCGCGACGCGCTTTCCCGCTTACGGTTCTCCACGAACCTCGTCGCCTTCGTTACCGACCTCTTCGGCACCGACGCCTTCCCTGTCGCACGCGAGCTTGGCGTCCCGCCCTACATCTTCTTTCCCTCCAACCTCCTAACGCTGTCACTCTTTCTCCACCTCCCTGAGCTCGACGCCACCGCCACCTGCGAATACCGCGACCTACCCAAGCCGCTCCGTCTCCCGGGTTGCGTTCCCATCCCTGGCCGGGACGTGCTCCACCCCCTCCAGGACCGGTCCAACGACGCCTACCGGTGGACGGTCCACCACGGGCGCCGCTACCGAGAAGCGGAGGGCATTCTCGTTAACAGCTTCGAAGCTATGGAACCGGAAGCGGCCAAGATCCTCCGGCAGCACGAGCCCGGCCGTCCGCGAGTTCACCTTGTTGGACCGTTGACGCAGTCCGGGACGGCCGAAGCCGACGAAGGGCTCGAGTGTATGAGGTGGTTGGACCAGCAGCCGCCCGGGTCAGTTCTGTTTGTCTCTTTTGGCAGCAGGGGAACCCTCTCGACGGCGCAGATGGCGGAGCTCGCGCTGGGTTTGGAGCTGAGCGGTCAGCGATTCCTGTGGGTCGTCCGGAGCCCGAGTGACTGCGGTGACTCCAGCGAGGCATACTTCACCGTACAGAGCAAGGAGGACCCATTCCGTTTCCTTCCGACAGGGTTCGTGGACCGGACACGGGAGGTGGGCCTGCTCGTCCCGTCGTGGGCGCCACAGGTGGCGGTGCTGAACCACGCCACCACCGGCGGCTTCCTGAGCCACTGCGGGTGGAACTCGACGCTGGAGGGCGTGCAAGCCGGGGTGGCGATGGTGGCGTGGCCCCTGTACGCCGAGCAGAGGCAGAACGCGGTGCTGCTGGCGGACGGCGCGAGGATCGCGCTGCGCCTGCGAGCGGCGGAGGGCGGGCTCGTGCCCCGGGAGGAGGTGGAGCGGGTGGTGAGGGAGCTGATGGAGGGGGACAAGGGGAAGGTAGCACGGCGGCGGGTGGCGGAGCTCCGTGAAGCGGCGGCCAGGGGCCTGAAGGAGGGGGGCCTCGCCTACAAGGCGCTCGACGAGGTGGCTAACAAGTGGAAGACCACGATTTAAAAGTATTGCTCTTCTCTACAACCAGAAATCACCGTAGTTGTCATTGTAGAACGCGGGTGGGTGGCACATCAATCTGTGCTTCTTTGCTTTTTCGGTTCATGTGGTCCTCGATATCCATCATCTTCTAAGCTCGGTGTCTGTGTACCCTGTTGGACTCCGCATGGACTTTCAAGTGCATTGTTGGGAAGCGGACGGTGATGGAAGAAGCAACTGCATCTACCGCGGGTTGCGTGGCCTGAAGAGGACCAGCGAAGGCAACAGTGTGGAGTGAATGATTCATAATGATGAGTGAATGATTCATAATGATGAAGAGGACCAGCGAAGGCAACTACACATGCTTGTCCCAATAATATGATACCTAAACACCCAAATTTAATGACCGATGAGTCAAGAATGTTAGTTGACATGACATGAGCATCGGAGGAGGCTGTCAGTTAACATCTGATCCTCTTTTTCCAAGTATGGTTTCTCATCAAAGTAACCCTCTATCTATTTAGTGGATATGATGATACCTTCCATTTCACTGAGACCATAGCGTTCAAGGTAGAATAGGCGATGCCCGGTCGTTCTTCCATGAGTCGGTTCCTTGCTTCCTTGCTGGAAATGGAAACGAATTAAGCTCGTTTATATGCATGAATATTCGCAAAGGTAGAGAACTCGGTTGGATCCAAACCTGAAGAGAAGAAAAGAATGAGGGTGGCTTCCTTGGCCTGTTGGGATCCGCATTGTGTTCATCCTTCTCTTTCTTCTTCTTGTGACGGTTCTCCTTCGTTTTCTGTTTCAGATGTCAGCAAAACTATCACTCGGTGGAATCATGAAGTGAAAGAATGTTCCCAACATGGACGGAAAATAAATTTAACCTTAATTATGTTCTCTGTTTTCTCCTTCTTCTTCAGTAATTGAAGAGCTTCCTGCCTTGGAACTTTCATCTGCTCCTCTTCTTCCTTCTCTATGATCACAGCCTCCTGATCGATTCATGCGCTGAATTAGTATCATCTAAAGATTTAGAAACTTCTAGGGCCTTCATTTCCTACCTCCTGCTTCTTTTGCTTGTAAAGCTCCATTTCCCTGTTATAGGATTCCTTCTGTCTCTTGGCGATCTGCGAGGAATGTGTCGATGTATGAGAATATAAAGCAAAACATCAGAATCATTCACACTGCTGACTACCGGAAGGAAATCATTTGTTCTTATATACCTCCTCAGAGGGTGCTTTCTGCTCTCCTGTCATGTTCTTCCATTCCTCTCCTGCTATCTTAGAGATCTGAGAATATAAAGCAAAATTGTGTACCTATGAAATGCTGCTAAATTTAAGGTTGTATAAGCTGAGCGTACCTCAAGAACATTCTTGTTCTCTCGTAGCAGAGCTTCACGCCGTTCTTTCGAGAACAAGAAGAAAGCTGACATGGGATGCTTTGGCTTCAAAGGATCCTTCTCTTTCTTAAACGTAAATTTACACCGGATCAGTTAAAATGGCTCGCAAACCAGAAATCTTGATAGAAAAAAGTTGATCTTGCGAGACAGAGGGAGATCAAGTCACCTCGTCCTCTTGCCCTCTTTGTCAGTTTCCTGCCAGTACATGATGGAAGAAACATTATCAACTTTTTTCTCACAAGAGAGGCTCGAATCATCAAAAACGCAAACCCACCTGTTTGAACTGCAGGTACTGCTGCAGCAACTCCATGGCTGTCTTCTGCAACTGCTCTTCCTCCAGGAGCTTCATCGCGTCGATCTCACGCTTCTTCTGCCTCATCACCTGCAAGTAGGCCTCCTTCTCCCGCTGGTACTTGTATTCGTAGGGCTTCTTCTCTTCGGCGCTCAGCGCCTTCCATTTCGCTCCCAGCACATTGGATGTCTCTTTGTAGTCAGCATCAGGGTTGGCTTTCTTCACCTACGATCGGAGAGAACCAAAACCTCCTTTATGCAAAGTCTTGAGTGAAAGTACGAAAGACTTGGTCGATTTACCTCATTCCACTGATCTTTGCACCATGCGATGTACGCAGGGCCGTTTCTTGATCTTCTCGCCGCGGGTCTTGTCCTTGTTTTTCTTCTTCTTATCAATCTTTTCTTGACCTTTCTCTCTCAGAGACTTGACAAGGGGAAAGCTCTGTCCAGTATCAACAAGAAAGCAAGAACCCCTTGAAACCCCAAACCTAAATCGAAGTGGAAAGAGGGGAGAAGACCAGAGAAAATAGAAGGACGAATTCAGTGCAGGCGTATACCATCGTCGGCTTGAACTCCTTCAGTTTCTGGAGCTTCTTGAGCTCCTCCTGCAGCCGCTGCTGTTCCTTGCCGCGGTTCTCGATCTCCTCGTCCTTCCGCTTCAGCATCTCGTCGCGTTGCTTCAGGAGCTCCTCCGTCTTCTCCTTCTCCAGCCGGAGCTGCTGCAGCCTCCCATGCAGTTCTTGCAACTCGTCCGCGAAGGACTCATCGGTTGCTGCCGATGACCTCGGCTTGGAAGGGGCTTTCCTGGACTTCTTCGGCGAGACGAGCAGGGAGACGCCTTGTTGGCTCTCCTTGGCGACTTCGCCAAGCGGGGACGAGGATTCGCCGGCAGAGATGTTGATGTCGCTCGGCGAGAAGTTCTTCAGCGCCTTCCGGCTCCTTCCCTTCTTGTGAGCGACCGCTGCCATGGCCGGGTGGGAGGGAGGAGCGAGCAACGGAAGTACACGATGGCGTTTTGGTAGGACGACGGAGAGAGAGGAGGTGAGGTGGGGATTATAACTGTCGGAAACCGATTTTTCAAATTCGAATCGCCACGGAAGCCGATTCGAAAACCATACGGTTCCACGTGGCCAGATTTGACCGGTAACCTTCCACCGTGCCAGGAAAAAGGGAAGCTAACGGATCCCTTAAAACTATCAAACATATCGATTACGCTTAATGGATGAGAGTTAAATCCACAAACAGTTTGACCAGAATATGTCACATTATGGTAAGGAAGATGAAGTTTGACCACAAGTAAACTTATCTTAGATCATCAAAAACAAACTCGAAGGCATTTGCGGCAAACCAAAGAAGCAGTAATCAGGTATAAGACAAGGGTGCAAAGCAAGGTGAGACTTCTACAAAAACCTGCCGAACAAATTGAACGGGAATTCACAAATAAAAGAAAAGAGAAAACCTTTAGAAGATACAATTGATTGCTGAGGGAGGACAAGAGAACAACACCACAATCAAAGAAACACTCCCGACAAGATGATTCTTATGTGTCTATCACAACTGAAAACTCTTCCGCATGCTTTCTCGGGCATGTTCATCAAGTATCGATGCATCAGTTGGCAAGGACTCTAGGAACCCACATGCCAAATCCATGTTTGTTTCTCTCGACCCTGTTGGAAGTATCAAACGTTAGCATGTTGTGTATACATCTCCATGCAGTGAAGATTGCTGGCTAACTCAAGCATCAGTATGAAGCTTAGAAGGTTAAAGCTAACAAAAATGTGGCAAAATAAATATAACAAGCATGATTCATGACATTATTTGAATGCAGGATAATGAAATCAAACTTAGCCTAAACTCTTGAGATTTCAGGTCAATGTCAGGTGTCGATCATATGGACAATCCTGCTTAAACAATGAGAGCAAAGGGGTACCGATGGGAAGCTCCACCGGCAGAAGGTAGGAAGATGCGGAAGTTCCGTAGCTTGCGGACAACTATTTCACCATTGCTCTAAAAAAGAGCAGGAATCCTGCCCTGAATCGTGCTAGCTTGCGGACAACTATTTCACCATTGCTCTAAAAAAGAGCAGGAATCCTGCCCTGAATCGTGCTCGAACTCATTGCGAAAAAGAATATGAGAGATGACCTGATTAAATCATAGTACCCAATATATTGGCAATAACTTGATAATTCAATTCTCGAATGTCTTTTCTTATATATAAATTGCAATGGAGAAATTGTTAAATGGATTATATTAGTTTACTATTTGTAACTAAAACCATGGTCACTGCTGTATCTATAAAGACATCTCCTCAAGGAGCTGTAAATCCTGCTAGTCATTTTCACAAAGGTTTCAGCTAACCAGCATCAAGCTACCTGCTAAGGTCTTAATTGTCTCATCAAAGACCACACACTGACAGCATAGTAACACGAATACAACAAAACTATCATCTCGGCTGTGAGCAGGATTTTTAATGGCAACAATAAATGTCCATGGAAAGCTTGTGTCTGTAAAATGATGACTAGGTAAAGACATGTACAAAAAATTCAAAGGAAAAGAATGGAAAAAAGCAACATAAACATCTATCAATTAGTTTTGATGGTTCTAATAATACTTTGTAGAAAAATATAGATCATAGATGTTTTTCCACAAAATGAAGTTGGTGGGAACTTACGTTGGTGCAAGCTTGCCAAGGCTATCCAACTCTTCACCAGAGGATTCATCCCAAACTCTCCCAGAAATCTCAATTTTATAAGAACCAGGAGCAGATGGAAGCCCTCGACCAATAAGCAAGTCCAGGTCTTTATGATGAAGCTCTCTCCCATTCACAATAACACCAGTATTTCCCCTGCCACAATTCTTGGGCATAGGGTAATTGAACTCTTCAATAAATGGCTGCAGAATGTATCACTCTGTTAATGATATCGTCGTGTAAATCTTAAAGGTTTATAGCAATTATAGCAGCTCTTACAGGAATAATGCCATGACATGGATGCCCCATGACACCCCAAAATCCAGCGTGATAGTCATACCTGAAAGAGAAAATAAAACTTTAGCCTTAGATACTGCAAAACTGAGTTGGAGGGCATCCTGGCGTTGACAAACTAGACAAGCAGATGTCTTTTTCAAGCATGAACATATGGCTTTTGAAAATTTCTAGGTGTTAGTGCATGAAAGTGGGTTTAAACAATTAGATATATTGTAGAAGCTAGGAAACATAAATAACTAAAGCTGGCTCGAATTATGATCTCCAACATCTTTCGATTAATATGATATTCTAGAGAACTGGAAATCTCAATAAAAACTAATTGATTTTCTCCCCTGTAACAGTGATGTTTTGGGCTAAACTCCAGTAGTAAGACATGATGAGGAGTGACAGGCTTTTGAATCCACGGTCTGCTGGATAGAATCATGTTGTTTGGAGCATACACCAGCCAAAAGTCATATTAATGGTTCAACTGAGAGACTTCTAGTGCTTTACTAGAAGTTCTCAAGGGGACAGAAACCAATAGTTTGAAGGCAAGTGCTGCAGCTGTGGACCCCTGGTTGGAACAAGGATGCCTATTCCATGGTTAGAACAAGGGATTTGTAGTAGTAGTTTGCAGGTGTCAATCAGGTTGTCATCAGCAAAAAGAAATAGATTTTGAGTTTATCTATTTATCTTTTAAAATTGAAGCACAACAAAGGTAACTGGGCCAATGTAGATCCAGGGCAGAAGAAAGATAGATGGAGCTTTCAAAACCGAGATTGATTATGGTTAGTCTCTCCTGAGTATTTCTACAATAAAGAAATATTTTCTTTCAGTTTTCTGTAGTTTGCTAGAATGCCCAAAATTGACAACAAAGAAGTGACCCAACATAGACATAATGATCTAAATAAGCAACGTGGGGCCCCACCATTTCATCATAATAAGTTTTGGGTCCATTCAGAATATAAATTTGGTATAAAACCAACTTCATATGATTTTAGCAGGACCCATGGCTTGCTCATTTTTAGCAATGACTTCTATATTGTGGAGTTCATTTAGAACCATGAAATGGAATAAATCTCTTGAAACACTGTCACTGAACTATGAATTTGATGCAGAAAATAAAAATCACAAATATCTGAAAAAGTAATCCAATGCATGAAACCACTGTATATAAAAGAAGATGTTTGTATGACTAAAACGCTAGTCACCCAGTTCATAAAGAAACAAGTCCTCAAATATCTTGAATGTCTGAAACAAAAGCCATATTTTCACAAGCATGTTTATCAGTTCATATATTACCCTTGCTTAATTAACCTCAAAAGGTTTAGGCAAAGGCATCATATCATCAAACTGTTCTAGCAAGCATGCAACTAAATGACTTCAAAATGACTGGAAAAGAGACTTACCAATAGTCACCAGGATGGATTAGGCCAGCTTGTTTTTCAGCTTTTTTAACTAGACGATCAGGAATTGGATGACCATTAACTGAAACTTTAGAGTCGCCAGATCCCATCGCTTTGTGGAAACGAAAACTCTTCTTGAGGCCTGCAAGGAATGAGTCACCAGCTTTGATGACCCTTGGTTGAACATCACGTTCACTTATCATGTCCGAATAATCATGAGAAGAATTTGCATTTGGAAACTCATTAACTGACACGTCCATCTCAGTTGCCATCGTAACATCTTTTACTGAGTTCTGTCTAAATTTACTACTTGAGGGCGTATTCTTATCTTGTTCTGAGCGTCTACTGCAGCTTCCAGTTCCAGATGCATCATTTGCTTGATCAGACAATGAGGAACCAAGATGTTTGCGAATTGGTAAACTTGGCACACGTGAAATAACCTGAGGTTCTAAGGGAATATCTGAAGAGGTAGGAACGTCCTGTGAGAAAATGTTATTTGAGATGTCAACATGCTCCGACATAGTGGAAGATGAAGATGGACCCTTCTTTTTTTCTAACTCATCCAAGTTCTTCAACCCATGTGCCCTTTCTATCATCTCATTATCGCTGCTAGTGACAATACAAGGCAGAACTAACTTCTCATCTGTAGACTGAACACAGTCGCCTGGGCTACAGCCAATGTCATTGTTCTTGGATGAAAGAGATGATGTTGGTGCCAGACCAGATGCAACAAGTCGACTTCCATCACGCTGGACCAAAATGACCTTGGAGCAAGCTCCACATCGCAGATTAAACTTCTTCTTTCTTGAAAACAACAATTTAGCAGGTAGTTCCAGAAGTTCAAAACAATTACAACATACCATAAAAGGGGCAGCACCAGCAAAGGGTTGACAAGAACGTCCAACATTCTTACTGAACATGGCCCTCTGGTATGCTTGCGGCTCATGCGAATGAAAGGAAGCATTTCTGAATCTTGAATTATAACTTCGTGAACCAAAGATCGAGGGAGCATCAACTGGATGTAACTTATGATTATTCACAAAACATGGGACCCTCTGATGGCCAAATGTTGTTGGGGGGCCTCTTGCAAGGACTGAGAATTGTCTGCGGTAGCAACGGGCACATGAACAAGCAGGTTTATGGTAAAAGGGTTCTTGATTATAAGTCATAATAGGATCAGGATCGAAGTGCCCATTAAGATAATTATCAGGTAGCCTCTGAGGGTACTCACCACCTAACTGAAATGGAGCTCTTCTACGTGCCAAAGGATCACCAAGTCCAGGCATGTCGTTCAGACCAAGCATATTACCATTGTGATCCCGGAGTGTTGCAGGCCGGCAAGATGGATTGCGATTCAATGACCATGAGCTGTCAGGAAACCTATTGGCACAAGCTGTCATTCTATCAACTGTAGCACTCAGCTTTTGCTTGCTTGAGACCTCACGTGTTCTTTGCACTTGATTCCTCAATTTATCAATCAGTCTCAGAAGCTCTGCTTGGTCTTGATCTCTGCCAGCACCAGCACCATTCTGCCTCCTGTCACGATCACCATCAGCGCATACACGCCTTGAATTCTGATGATAGTCAGATGGGCCTTCATCAGGGTACGGATCACGTTGGATTTCTGCTTTGAAAGCCTTTCGATTTAGATTCTCCTCACCCTTCTGGACTTGTGCCTGCTGAGCACAGAAAAACATATCAACTGATTGCTTGGCTTTATCTCCCTCATGTAAATTTGCTTTAATTAAAGCTTCTGCATTTTCACCAAGATTGCCAACTGGTAATATTGCCTCATGCTGACAATCATCGCCCTTGCTTTGTGCTACACACCCTTTGGCAGAGTCTTCTAACTGGAAGGAGTCGGCTTCCTTTGAAACAATTGTTTGTTCAGTTTCAGATACAGAAATACCATGGGAACTTTCTGCTCTCTCTGGACCTACATCCTTCTGTCTCATACTCTCAGCTCCATTACACTCACGGTCAGTCTCCGACTTTGCATCCAAGACCACCCATTTCTTCTCTGCACTATTTTCTAGGACCTCAGGATACTTGGCGTTTACACCTTCAGATTGCTCTGGCAAGGCCTCTGACACGGAGACTGGTCTTTTTACTGTATGATTGACAAATAAAAATGAGATCTAACACTATCTAAAAATTGAGGTGATATTAAGAACTAAAAAGATGGATTAAAAAAACTGGATTTTTGTTGGGATTAACAAAAAAAAACTAAGTTCAAGTTTTATTCCTGATTAATACCAACTTCAAAGTTATACCATCGAGTCAATCTCGTTTCCTATAAGGAACCATAATTCTCGGTCAAAAACAAAGAAAAAGAAAACCGAAAGGAGAATTTTAAGGAGCGAGACATGTGAAGCCTGAGGATCACCTTGAAGAGTAGCACCGCAGCCACCGCAGCGATAGACCGAGAGATTGGCCAGCTCCGGGAGGAGTCCACTGCAATTCGGGCATCGCACCACCCGAACCTTAGTTTCTTCTCCTCCTTCTTCCGCCATCTTTCGTACGGAAATTAACCCTATCGAGCGTCCATGACCCCTGAACGCCTCCGAACTTCCAGAGACACCAAGTTCCGACCTTTCCCCACCTCCTCCAACCCCCCACCGAAATCCCTGCTTTCTAGCACCAAACGAGACAGCGGACCAAAAAGCGATCAGCTTGGCCGCACCGGATGCGACGGAGCTCAGGAATCGACTGGATTTTCCCGCGAGCTGCGATTGTCACGTCAAAGGGCAAACCGAGATCAAAGCTGGTCCTGTCTTGGCAAACGAGAAAGCCGATTCCTCTCCTGCTCCCTCTCTACTTTACTCCCGGCACGCTTTCTTCCCCCTGAGAAGTAGGTGGAAAGACAGGAGGAGGTGGTTTCGAAAGGAGGATGGAGAGGAGCAACGCGGGATTTTGGATGACCGACGTTGGCGTAATGATGACGGGACGAAGTCTTCCTTTGGCTCTAACCTCTTGGTTATATATATAAATATATATATATATATATATAATCTGGTAAGTCTAATTACATTATTTTCTACAACAGTTTCTTTTTATCTTTAATTCTATTTGTTATTATTTTCAAGAACCAACTACTGACTTCCAAATTACGTGTGTAATAAGTTTGTGGATTCCGACACCAAAACAGTCATTGTCAAGGGTTTACTTAGTCTTGGTAAGTTGTAAGACACGGCCAGTGGAATACTATTAATGTTTGTTGACCTCAAAAGTCAAGAGTCAAAGTCTAACAAAACTTATGAGAGTTAAAGGATGTACTTGTCTATATCGTATTGGACCTCATTCCGATTGATTGAGATCTGGACAAAGAGAAATTCTAGAAATAATTATCCTCTGCAATGAGAAATGATGTCCAGCTTAAACGAGCATTACTTTCCTTCACTACATCGAAACGTACCTCTCCAGTCATACGTTATTAGTTCATGGAATGAGGTCGCGAGAGCCTCATTGCAGGCTTCACCCATGTCGAGGCCGCATGGTCCCATTCATTTCTTCTCCGCATGCTTGCTGGTGTTTTATCCACCTCAAAATCTGCACCGGTGAATCCATAAAGAAGATTGAGTTAGCTGTCCATTAGTAGTAAACCCAAATGTCACAAAATATAACCAAGTGGATTCTTTATTTTTTCTTTGTGGCCCTCACTCAATGTCTACTTATCCGATTGAGAAGAAAGGTGCAGTCAATTTCTCATGACGCCTATGATCATAGGATGTGCTTTTGGTCTGCTTTGACTTGAATCATTCAAAGGAAAAAAAGGAACATCACTGCCACTGATGGGATCGGGCGACACAATACATCTATTGTGTTACAAGCAGGTCGTGTCTCTCTCTCTCTCTCTCTCTCTCTTGTTTCTTCTTCTGATGCATGGGACTTGCAAGTACAGTTCTCTCATGGACCTGCTCTAGTGTTGAATAAAAATGAGTTCCAAAGGCACTGTGCCATTCAATATGTGACATGAGACCATAGATCCCTCAGATACAGATAATTGATTAGGAGTTACTGCTGGATATGGACCAACGATAATATTGTGATTTCAGAAGTTTTTCTGCATAGTCATTCTTCCTCTTCCTCAAATGCTATAATATGAAATTTTGGTATATTTTCATTTCACTTTCATATTGTTTGCACAACTCTTAACTTCACTAGAAGGTAAGTGTTTCGACGAGAAAATGAAAAATAAACCATACACTTACCATGAACAGCCAGTGTATAGGGTAATCGACAGAAGATTGTCGAGAATTTAGCATAATTCAAATTTCACGAAGAATATTACAATTTACATTCAATAGATCTGAATATTAAAAAATCAGATAGATCATGTTATCCAAAAAGAACCACAGATATAAAAGAAGCAGGTTAGGTCAGACAATGAACTCTTTTTAACAAAAAAAACAGAAATTCATACATTAACAAGAAGAGAAAAGAGAAGAAAAAACGTGATACTGATTGTCGATGACAAAAGAAGACCACACCTTGCAGTAGATGACTCTTTTGTGTCTATAATGACTGAAACCCGTTCGACATCATTTATCGGAATGATCATCCACCATCGGGAATCATTTTTTAGCCAAGACTCTTGGGATCCGCATGCAAAATCAATCCATGATTTGCCCTCAAGCCTGTTTCAAGAAGCAGACATGTTACACATGATTCTCCATATATGGATAGTATGTATGTATCAAGATTAGGAAGATTGTCAGTAGCAAAAAGGATTATGGAAAGCATGACTCATGAAGAAAACAAAGGAAAAGGTTGCAGGAACTGATGTTGGTGCAAACTTTCCAAGAAATATAACTTTTTACGGTCGGATTCATCCCAAACTCTCCCAGTAGTCTCAATTATATAAGAACCAGTCGTAGATCAAAGCTCCCAACCAACAAGTAGATCCAGATCTTTTTTATGAAGCTATCTCTGAAGTTGATAGTAGGGTGTTACAATCACCCCCACTTAAAGGCTTGATGTCCTCATCAAGGCCTAACATAACCCAGATCAAACCCTAGTATGGTGCATATGAGGCGTAGCCCAATGGTGGCTCCACGCCGTGACGAGTCCTCTGACTCCGTCTACGGGTAGCCCTTTCCTACTCGAGCCCTCTCACCCTGCCCAAATGCTAGGTCGGCTCTGATACCAAATATTATGACTCAGGCCTGATGGGCTAATTAGCCTATCAACTTCGTTTGGTCTAAACCACTGACCAAAATGCTTAAGCTGAAGTTGATAGTAGTACACTCATCAGACCCTTATAAGTTAATCTTAATCTTGCCCACTTTCGATGTGGGACTAATCAGGGGTGTTACACACAAGATCACCCGTCCTACCCCCTCCACAATTTTTGGTCATTGGGCATTGAACTCTTCAATAAATGGCCACTGAACAAATCATTTGTAAATGGTATTTTCCTATAAATCTTAAATGTTTACAAAGATTATTGTTGCTCTTACAGGAATAATGCCTGGATATTCCATGATCATTATTTTCTTTGACAACCATTATTTGCTTGATCAGAGGATGAGCACTTAAAATATAGGTGACATTTCATATATATATATATATATATATATATATATATATATATATATATATATATATATATATATATATATATATATATAACTGGGCAGTGTGAAAGGCATAAACTTCTGGTTTGATGATTAGTCACAAAAGGTTCCATGGTTGGATGATATGGTTCATGAAATTTACATGACACAAATTCTCAAGTAATGAGATGTGATAGAACTGTCAAGAACAGATCGTTTTTTATCACCTGAAGTCACTTCTGATCAGGACAGATGGGGAATGAGGTGAGAAGTAATGGCCTCTGTAGAAGTCAGGATGACTTACATATATGGTTGGCTATCAGAGAGTCCAAATTTAGTTCCAATGAAGCTTGAAAATTGCATTGAAATGAAACAAAATACGGTATGTTGGTACAGTGTACTATGCCCAATTAGTAATGTAGCTGCACGTAAATTGCAACTCAAGAAAAGCCCTTTAATTCAAGATAAATTGATAAAGATAGCTGCTATTCATCGATCAGCATGGAGTTTATATCAACTTTGTGCACAAAGAGAAAATGTAAACATAGTAGCATGTAATGGGGATAGAAATTCTACTGCGTTAATTTGAACATATTTTAAGGCAAGAAGTGCATTTGCTTTCATTCGAGTTTGGATTACAAGTGATTGCTTATCTATTACATGAGAAAACCCTATAAAATATTATACTTCAATTCTTTTTCTAGCTCACATTAATTTCAGAGTTCAAGTCATTCATATCTTGCCGATATAAACAATCACACAATAACTCTCGGTTAAGATCACATTAAAAGACCCTTATTTGGAGAAACTTAGGAATCAAGACAGGGCAAGATGAAGGATTACCTTCAAGAAAGCACCGCGGCCAACGGTGAGCTCCGGGAGAAGGTTCTTTCGAACATCAGCTCCATCTGCTGCTTCCGCCATCACCAAAAGCGCATTGCCTTCGTGACATCCGGGCCCGCCCTCGCTCCGTTGGTCGCATCAAGGATCCAAGGGGATCAAGAACGGTCATTCTGGCTTACAGGAGCGGATGAGAAGAGAGGGGAACGGCGAGGCGGGGCTTTGGACGACGGCCTCGAATTGATCGACGGGATATTGGTCTTCCAACGGTGAAATCGTAAGTGGATCGGAATTTTTTAGAATCCGACTCCGATTCCATTTAATTCACGGATCCAGATTGAGGATCCGTAATCCACATTCGGTTGTAGTTTCCTTCCCTTCTCCTTTGTTGCACAGTAGCCACCTGATCCTTAATTATCTAGTTTCTCACTCTTTCTTTGACAAGTACAGAATGGGAGCTTCTACATGATATAGAACATTCACGCCCCATCCGATTCTTGTTTGACCAGTTTAAGAGAGAGAGATGTGAAGGACTGCTCACCAATCCACAAACATGTCTATAAAATTTGAGTTGACTCGATCAATGGGGTATCCCTGTTTGACCCAACATTCCATCTCCTGAAGAATGCTTCTGAAAAATTCCTGAGATTAATCCGGACAAGCATTATTAAGCGAGGTTTATAAGCACCACTATGATCAATCAAAGCAGTGGGAATTGGTCAATGGTGCAAAGCTGCTAATAAGGAGGAAACCACATGCAGGGACCCAGTGACAACGATGAGAGCTGGCTGATCTCTTGATCTGGATTTGAGCAGCTGATCTGCAAGCTTAACTGAGTCGACTATAGATGCATTCTCGCAGGAAGCCAACATCACTTCGTTGGGATCTGATGTTATCAACGAGCAGCTGCCATGGTCCTCGATAGCCTTCTCATCGTCCATAATCCCGACGTCTACCAAGTCAGCACCCGACTCTAACAAAGCTTTGGTCCAAGCTTCCTTCAAGGTCGAAGCTAAAGCAATGCGAGATCTGCCCCCTGCTATGCTCACCTCGGTCAGCAAGATGAGCTCTGGTCTTCGACCTGCACATGGTTCAAAAATTATAGGAAAAGGGCCAAAAGAAACATTATCGACAAGATGAAGTGTGATTGATCACAACAACACTGAAATATGAAAATTATTGTTCAATTTGAGCTTTTATAACAGCAAAGACCAAATTTGGAATATAATAGGAACAAGTACAACGACTAGTATAGGTATAACTGAAATGAATATTGTTTGTTATTTAATCTTCGGGAGGAAAAAGAAAGTATCCAAGCACTTTAAAATTTGAGAAAGGAACCTACAGTACCCGAGAGAAGTTGTCTTGCAAATGCTAAGTGGTCTTTATCACTGGCCATCGCCACCAAAAATGCCAATACTCCATCTGGTTGCACCATCCTTATCACCTCAGCTAAACCTTTAGCAGATGCTTCAGTGTGGGCTGGAATATATCTTCCACAATATCAGCATACATTAATGATGACAATGAAAAAGGAATGACCAATCATTCATACACCTCCATCGATAAGAATGGTTGTTCCAGACAATCCAATTGATGAAACTTCCATCTGTGTTAGAAATTGGCTTCTCCCAAGCAACCTTGTTTTCTCTAAACCAGCTCGGATGGACTTCTCTGAGATCACCCACCCTTTAAGTTTCAGATATTGATAAGGTTAGTATGATAATATTACATAACAAGAAATCTGTCAGCAAGCAAATTGACTATAACAAGAAAATTTAGGCAACAGTGTAAACATAATTAAAGTAAAAGATATATGGTAAAAGATAAGATAAGCGGAAACAAGTCAGGTAAAAGATACACGGTATTTAGGTAAGAAAATCCCAAATAAAATTCAGAGAGTAAATGTCAGCTCCAGGACATTACGTGCAATGGCAAACAAAGAAGAAATCACCTTGATCACGAAGGCACAATGCTGTACAAGTAGCTGTGGCAGCATTTTGAAGCTGATGGGCACCAAGCAAGTGGAGGTTCACATTAGGTACTGTGATAAACTGCAAAAGGGATACATAATGTTATTATTTAATCAAATCAAAGGAAATCTTTGGCATGCTTTTAGTAGAAAAGAGAAATACAAGTAAATTCAGTCTCATAAAAAAAAGCAAATCAAAGGACAAAAGTCTGTTCAAACTTACCATTTGCAAATCCTCCAATTGGATGAGTATGTCACAGGTCTGACTAGGTTTTCCATCTTCCATTCTTAACCATTTTAATGTTTTCTGAATGCCAGGATCACATGCTGATATCACCATGGACTTCATCAAAGATGCTTTATGCCTAATAATGCATTCAATGTGTGACTCAAAAGGTCCACCAATAACAACCTGCGACATCAACAGTTAAGAGTCACAGCAAAGAGCATACTTCAACAGGGAAAGCATATAAAATCACAGTTCCACAACTGTCATAAGTCATAAGTATAAAAGCAAAAAACCATTGATCAAGGTGTCAGAAACTTCGTTATTTACAAAATTTCATTTACACTATGACTTCCTTGTAGCAAATTGGCAACAGTAATGAGATATATATATATATATATATATATATATATATATATATATATATATATATATATATATATATATATATATAGACTGTGAAGTAACATGAAAATCACAAGTAATTTCATGACAGAAGTGCTGGAAAAACATACTATAAAAGTAGTGGAATTCTATACAGGAAAACCTAACCTCTCAAGTAATTATTCCCAGATCTGTTAACTTGTAATCTTTGTGAAATCATTGTGCAGAGAATGCATTCATGATATGGGCAGTTACAAGAAACTCAATAATCTAGGTCGGCAAGAGTCACAACTTTCATATGGAAGAATAAGTATACCTGAACTTGCACAAAAGAATCTATATGGGAATCATTTATAAGATTACTTTCAGCCCAAAAAGTATGATAAAGGGACGTAAAGATTTTGTTTAAACATCCAATGTACTATTATTAACCTTAAAAGGTTTAAGGAACATCACAACTTCTACATGCAGTTCTGATGCTAGTGGAGGTTTCATATGTTATGTGACATCAACATCGAGTTGGTTACAACTGAAATTTGGACTTCGAAAAAAATACTAGAAGGAAGACCATCATTATAATCAACAGTCAGGAACCATTAAAAGAATGACCATTGCTCTCCGGTGCTAAGAATTGACCTTCCTAAACTAAAGATGAAAGTCCAATCAACAAATCATTTAAGTAATACCAAGACAGGTAACAAATGAATAGGCACAAAAGAACACACAAAAAGAAAATGGCGATAAGCAACAGACATAGTGCTTTAAATAAATAGATTAGTTTTATTATTGAAGGAAGAAATTTCAGGATAGCTGGTAGGTAATAGACTGCTCGTTGTGCAGAAAGGTACAACAACTGCTGACTCCAAACTGCTTCAGAAGGCAACAATGAATGAAGAAATAACCAGATAAGAAAAAATATTGAGAAGAAGGTACAATTATGCCACATGTATATTTGTAGTAACTTTAACTGGATATAGTTACGGAGTCATATGTGTATATAAACACACTTGAAAATATTCCCAGAAAAATTCAGGTGACTGCAAAAGAATTGAACAGCGAGAATTACACAACTGGGCATCCATGCTTGATGATCCCCGATTTTGCCATCGCAATGCTTTCTAATGAACCACCTAATGCAGCCAAGTGTTCCTCACCTATCGATGTTATAACTGATGTAGCTAGTTCAGTGCTGCATATAACATTCGTAGCATCCCTAGCTCCACCGAGGCCAGCCTGTTCAGCAGGTAATGACTATATGATTATATTACTGCATACCAAAAGACCTCTAAATCAAAAACTATCGGATACCTATAATTAATTGCACTACAAGGAACATTTTGAGACGAGGGTCATCTAAGAAAATGTTAGTAAACAGTGGAATTAAATATTCGGTTAATGAAATATATGACTTACTTCAATAACAGCAATGTCAACCCTCTCTTCAGAGAACAGGAGATAGGCAAGAGCAGTGAAAACCTACAATGACTTCATTAGCGTTCATCAGATCTCATGACACAATAAGAATTTGAGGTCTTCGCTAGTAGAAACTTACACATCTTAAAAAAAAAACAACAATCTTCGTGGACAAGTTATCAACCAAACTGAAAGAAACTGAAGTAATATAAACATGCAGCGCTTACAGCAGACGCAAGTTGGTTTGGCAACTACTATAATAATTTTTTGTGCTCTTTGACAATTGAATTCTTGAAAACATTCAACGAAACTTGAAAATGGTCCAACCAAAACTGTATCCTCAATAGAAATAGGTACATATGAAAGAGGAGACTTGTAAGGAAAATGAAAGAAACAAAGGAAAGATACTTCTGGATACACCTGCTGGATGCAAAGGTGTGTCAACAAGAGTTATATGGAAAGAAATCCATGTATTTGTAGAACTCTAGTACCGTTTGCATTGTCATCACATGGATGCATCATGTGTGGTTATAGTGGGTGAAGTGATACGTACCATAACCTATGCTGCCCCATGCTATTTATCTGCTTGTTCACATTTATTTCGAGTACTACACACCTATGATAAGTGCCAGTACCTGACCATTATAATAATGCCATTAAGCATAGGCCATCTTGAATAACACAGGTAGTCCATGAAACACTTGTGTAAATGGTCATGAAAGAAAAGTCCAATGAATTTCAAAACACTGATATTCTTGGTTTCTTTCGTCCTTCTTCAAGTAATACACAATAAGAACAACGAATGTACAATGGAATCCATTAACTCAAAAGCCAAAGAGTAAAATAGTGACACAATGGACAAAACAGATATTACGTTAAAATTACTTGCAAAAAAATACAGCTCCAATCAAATACATGACCAAGTTCCTTTTCTAATTTTAATAGATATGTACCTCAAAGTGGCTCAGAGCCCCCTTTTCCTGTTCTATTGATTGATCAATGATCTCCTTCACCTCACAGAAAACTTTCTTTAATAAACCTGCTGAAACAGGATCTCCACCTCTTCCAACAGAAATGCGTTCCCTTATGCTCAATAGGTGTGGACTGAAAGAGTAATTGTAAGTCAGCTGTCAACCTAAAAGTGGCTAGCTCATCGATACAAATCTGCCGAGATTTTAGGTATCTTGTTATCTTTAGCACACCTTTTAGTAAATATATGTTGATATGGGGGAAAATTGATGAAGAGAGAAATTTTGGTTATCATATTAGGATTTTATGGTCGTATGGTTTAATAGATTTAACAATGCAGAACAGAAAACTAGGTGAAAAATATATATTTTCAAAAGACTCAAAAGTTATTATATACTTTTGCTTGACATGGGTTAACTCCGTTAAAGTAGGTTCAAATACAGTGGTCAAAGAGTGAGATTATAGATCATTCTTCACCATTTATATAATGAAATGCAGATACAAATTATGCTTGACCAAAGTAGGGGCAAGCTTCATAAAGAGGGCCAAAATGCTAGAACAAAAAGGATAAATTAGCAAATTTAACAAGAAGTGATGTTAGATGGAACATGCAATTCAGTCTTCCGCACAATCACACATCTTCTACAAAAAATGTTTTATCATACAATTATTTTTCAAAAGATATCATAAGTTACCTAGTGTAGCAGCCAACAGAGTAACCTTCTTCACGTAAAATATTGGAAATAAATGCAGCAGTGGATCCTTTTCCTTTGGTGCCAGCAATATGAACAGCCTACAGAGGTTGTCACCACAGTGAGACCAAGGCAGTATTTGACCTTTACTGAAGATTTTCCAGTCAACTGTAAGAAATGCAAAGAACTAACACAAACACATTCCTAGCATTTCAACAATGAGCTGACACGAGCACATCTGTGGCATTTCAAGTTTTTCAACAACTGCTGTCCGATTTAAGTCACATTTAGCTGTCCAAAAAATTCTGGAGGTTCACTTTACCTTATCAGGGTGGCATGTTTTGAGCTGCATGATATCTAACTAGTTATTTATAGGACCAAGCAATTTTGCTGCTATGCATCAACATTGACCCGGGACCATCAAGTTAGCTCATTAGTGCTGATTTCACCATCAACCTATACAGGCAAGCAAGCAAGGGGGGAAGAAAACACACTGAACTTGACTTGATTTGGAATCTATTCGATTCCATAAGAGTAATTTTAGGGAAAAGAACTACTTTGACACGATCTGACCATTCTTCATGTCTTCTACGTCCAAAGCATAAAGACATCTATTACAATGGAGTTTTCTTCCTTTGCAGTAAATCAGCAAGAATTAGTTTCGAGACCAGAGAATCGCATACCTTAAATTGTTTGTGGGGATTTCCGAGCCGCTGCAGCAACCGCCTCATCCTCCCAAGATCGAAGCCATCATCGGTGTCCGTTCCGGCCCCTAGGGGAACACTGACCCTCTCGTAATTCTTCAATTTCTCCATGTAGTCCAGAAACTCACCGAGCTCCGGCTCCTCCGGCACGGCCGCGGACGACTTGAACCGCGACGAGATGGATGCCGACCTCGAGGGTTTGGATCCCATCATCCCCAGTTGGCGAAGCGGGCGAAGGGATGTCGCGAGGCGCTGCATCGCTTCCCGATTCGCTCTCTTGTAGACGAATCCGGGAGCAGACGAGAGCGACGAGGAAGACATGGTGGGCTGAGTCGCTTCGGAGGGATCGAGAGGACCGCGAGGGGCAAGGCGAAGCTTCGAGGGTTCGGCGCGGTGGGCCGTTTTCCACCGTTGGATACGAGATCCGAAGCAATAGGAGCGGTGGATTTGCGAAGACATTAAACGGATCTTGCCTCGGATCCTTTGAAGCCACCAAGTCACCAACGATGAAGAAGAGCAGCCCGGGAAGGATCCGACACACAAAGTGGGCCGTTTTACACATTGCAGTATACACACAGTCCAAGAGGATGTTAAATTGTGGTGCCATTGACACAGTCTTGATCTGCATGGTTTTTTATGCTAACCAGGAAAAGATCGTCTTAGAAGCTGCTCTCAATTGTTCATATCGCTACAATGTTCCAACTTCATGTAGAACAGGAGAGGGTCTACTTCTTTTTAGATACAAAGAAGGCATTCGAGTCTCTTCTTTTTAGTGATTCGTATCACTTTGTATTCATTGATTTCCATATTCTGTGTTTGACTACGATCAAACCGGTCGAAATGATCAAAACACAGAGAGAGAGAGAGAGAGAGAGAGAGAGAGAGGTTGTATTTGCAGAGACATTCGTGTATGTGGTCAGTGGGATGTGGCCACTGAAGGAAAAGGCAGCTTAATGGTGGCCTACACGAAGACCCCTCTCAGGATCATCGGCGGCATATCGATAGCGTGCCGTCCACGCCCTCCACAGTCTCTCCCTCTCTCTCTCTCTCTCTCTCTCTCTCTCTTTCACATTGTAAGGTGCATTGGATGCCACCACTGATGTTTACAGTGATTTCCTGCGTTGAGTAATGCCCCTCCCCACGAAAGGACATAGCAACAAGTGACAGAGACATGCGTTTGTTGAGCTTAGGGTGGTTGAGTTGGAGTTGGACCTAATGGCCACTGCTCTCATCTGAGGACTTGGATTCAGTGCTTTACCTGACAGTATGACAGTGACTGAAGGTTACTGTTGGGTTTCCCCTGTTTCAGAGCTCCTTCCAGTTTCTGCATTGTGATGTTAATTCTCTATATGTGCTTTTATCAATGCTGATGCAAATCAATGGTTTTAGCTGCTTGCATAATTGGGTTCTCTGTTTTCTTTTTTTATTCTGGTTTAACTTGCTTTCTATGTTCTCTCACCCCCTTTCTTCTTCTTCTTCTTCTTCTTCTTCTTCTTCTTCTTCTTCGTCTACATCATGCAGTAAGTTTTGTAATCCTTTAGTCATTTCATTTCCTTTTCCTCAGAACACTGACAATGACAGTAATTTGCAATATCTTTTTTTCTTGGATGGCTATTTAATGGTCACATGGACATGTTGGTTGTTTGTCATAAATGACCAACTGCAAGATATGACCCAAAGAACTCATTCAAAAGAATAAAAAAGATGTGAGTAGCTGCACAATTTGTCCTGCATCACATTTGCTACATTTACTGCATGAATCAACACAGGTGATATCTTTTACTTTCACTTTTTCATCTTACTTCATTGTTTTCTTTTAATTGTGCTATTATTATTTTTTATTGTCTTCTAACCTACTGTGAGCCACATTAAAGACTCCCATAATATATTCCTGTGAGTCTTTTTCTTCCCTTTATTTTAGGTTCTCCTGCAAGTTGGTGGTGTTCTGATATCTGAGATTTCTGTGTCAGGGGCAATGTTGCTTCCACGTGCTCGCCATCCTCACCAACATTCCCAACCGTGACTTGGCACATCCATTTTTGGTGGTAATAAATGTTGATTACGATATCTATTCTCACCAATATGACCTATGCATGTGCGATGTACTTGCGATGCACGCAACCGGGATTTGTCTTTCTTTTTTGTTTTCTTTTTTGGCCCTGTTTTCCCAACTATACATGTCCGAATCAAATACTTAATAGTGTTGGCCTAAAATAGAGTTCGATTCACACATCATCATCACCTCTCTACTCGAAAAATATCATGATCAGTTTTTATTACATCATATATAGATAGGACATGATTCACCAAAGAAGTGTGACCACACGGGGCGAGTGTTAGTGAAAGATACTTTTAAGATATCAACTTCATGCATCATTTATGCCCACAACCAACCCACTCCAACAAGCGTCATTGGCCTCCAATGGCGCAGTGTCCACTTTCTTCCAAGCCACATACTACTTGTGCAACCCAGATTAACACGGGGTCGCCCTGGGCGATCCAATGCAAAAGCCACACGCATTACCAACGTTTGGTTGTCCTTACATTCCGAAGCTTTTCTTCTTCCGCTCTATAAAAGGCCGTTCTCGCCGCAGGACTGCCAAGGAACTACTGGAACCAGAGTGGAAGGGAAAGGAAGAGAGGCCGGCCGTGTCGACATAAAGGAGGGAGATGAGCGAGAGCTTGGAGCCGGCGGCGAGGAGGACGGTGACGGAGATGAATGGGCATGGGCACAACGGGAGGAAGAAAGAGAGCTGCGGTGACGGGTGCTTTCAGATGCCGCTGCACTACCCCAGCTACACCAAGGCCGACTACGAGGCGATGCCGGAGTGGCAGCTCGACCGCCTGCTCTCCGAGTACGGGCTGCCCGTCGCGGGGGACGTCACGCAGAAGCGCAGATACGCCATGGGCGCGTTCCTGTGGTCGTCTCCACGTTGAATAGGCATGGCTGTCAAACGAGTGTCGAGGCCACCGGGAAGATCTATATGCAGTGGATTAGTCTCTACTAACTAGTACTACTGAGCATTTTTGAGTTCCGGATGCGGGGATGGTCATGAGTTCTTCATCTTGTTTCCCTCGATTTGCATGAGGTTTGTGTTAATGTAAGAGACATTAAACATCTTCATAATATTACGTGAGCTCATCTTACAAGATTAGTTCATGCGCCACAGATATAACTATGTTTCAAATGTCGACAAATACGGCTATCTTTGACCATCCTTTATAACGACGATTGCGAAGGAGTCAAGTCATCACGAGTAATCAAGTGTCGTGCTCGTTCGTCAAGATTCGTAAACTAAAAACCTGATTTCTAAATGAGCTAAATCATGATGATTTAATGGATCTACGAGGATGTGGAAACCATGTCATCCGCCACCACTTCCAGTTGGGTTTCTTTTGGGGTTCTATTTGAGAGTCAAAAACATGTTAATGCTACCACCAAATGGAAGACAAGGCAACGTTGAAATTTGTGGCTGTCTTGGCGTCTGCATTGCTTGCAGTGCTCCTCGTCAAACTCCCCTGTCTGCGAACACCGCCTCCTGCGTGCAACACATTATTCGTCCCAGCGCATTTCAGATGAATGGGGACTTCTCCTATGGGAAAAACTGTGATTCTTGATGTGTTCGGATAGGGAATTCCCAACCAAGTAGGTTGACTTATTTGTGTTGTTCAGAAGATGCATCAAATTGCTCTTAGATAAGTAGATTCCAAGTGTCAAATTGGCCGCCGTGAGGCCTTCTCTTCCTTTGTCGTGCAAGGAGTAGATGGTGCCGAGAAGGAAAGAAGGAGTTCTTCTGGGAATAAAGAAAGGTCACCATGCATGCATGTTGCTGATTCTGTAGAAAAATAGAGCAATCATAATCGATGGAGTTCTTCTTCTACAAGAGCAGCTATATGCACATAGTAACATAGCAAGCTACCACCTCAAGCCTTATTGATTGACCTGAGAATAAGGACCCTCACATGCTGAGAGGTGCCAAGACATACAACAAGACATCATTTTTTCCTGCAACCAAACCAGCCGCACTTCTTTCATTGGACTCCAGCGCACAGATCCTTGACATGTTGTTACCCGAAAACGAGGGCAAGAAATCAAATGCTCGACCCCACTCGTGTTAGAGAAACCATTGCCTCTCTTTTTGTTCATGGGAATCCTCCTCGCCTTCTCCCTTGTATAAAAGCGTGAGCCCTGTCGTCAAGGAGAACTCGAGGAGAGTTTGACGGAGCGAGAAGCAAGAAGAATCAGCAAGGGAGAGAGATGGGTGGGCGTGTGGAGCCGATGGCGAGGAAGCTGCCGGAGGCGAACGGGCGCTTGGGAAAGAAGCACGGCTGTGACGAGCACTACTTCCGGATGCCGCTGCACTACCCGAGATACAGCAAGGCCGACTACGAGGCGATGCCAGAGTGGCAGCTCGACCGACTGCTCGCCGAGTACGGGCTGCCCGCCATGGGAGACGTCGCGCAGAAGCGGAGCTTCGCCATGGGCGCCTTCCTGTGGACTCATCATTGAAGGGAATAACACCTTCGTTTCACAGTAATGTTGCATCCTATATCTACGAACATATAGAGGTAGATACGTCGTCTTGAAGAGAGAAAGTATTGTCACGCTGCCATTTTTTACATTCAAATCAATCTGAATCGTATTCGAAGGATATTCAAATGTGATTTAAATGAATTTGAATAGAAAAGAGTCCTCAAGAAAATTACTATTATCAACTAAATTATATCCGAATCGGAACATAATGGTAGTATCCGAAAACTTGATATATTGTTGTACAAGTGATAGGTGTGAAGTTCGAATTCATGTATGAGCGACGTCGAATATTTTTGAATGTAATCGAAACGGAATTAAGGTCAAAATGAGCTCCACGACATTGCTGGCAACTCACTACGGCAATTCCATTTGACCTCCACGGCATGGAAATGATAGTGAGGTGGACTAATGCATTCATAACTCGTAAGTGGGAAGAGATCTGCTGGATTACATGCATCTACTACACGATAAATAACCCATTCAGGGATGACATCTCTTTTCAGTGCACTGATTTGGTTGGTTGCTTCCCAGCTAAACCTGCAAACCTTCTATTTGTGCAACATCATCATCATCATCAACAATAGAAAACATCATCATCGAAAAGAAAGCTCACGCTAAGAACCTAGAAGCAGGCTAAGAGGGGGCATTCTCATGCAGGGCTCTGAAAGCCTCGTATTAACAGAGTTACCGCATCTGAAACTGGAAAAGCTAATCTAAAGTCTACTATGATCACCCAGTTCGAATGGAAAGGTCCAGAATCCTTGTTTTAAGTGATCTCTGATTGCACTTGCATTAAAGAACTCAATGCATCTACCACCACATGGTTTCAACTTTACTATCACCATAGTTTCCACTTAAATTAAACCTAATGTTCTTCCAACGTCAAAGTGCATCTAAATGAGCTTCAGATTAATCCCCCTGTTATACCTATGTCATGCGTGTCGCTGACCGTGCACATCGAAGTGGTCTTCAGTTGCAACAATGAGATGACAATAGAACAGCATAAACTATTCAAGTTGATGATTCTGCCATGAAAGAATAAGATTCTGCCTTCTCCTGTTGGTAGTGTTGTATGAATTAAAGATTTCGCATAGGTTAACTACCACATGGAACGCATAGATAGTGGGTGGGACTTTTCTCCTTAGTGTTTCTTTTCCATTTTGTCCACATAGCATTAATTATCAGGCTGTGCTATAAAGCAAAAAATTAAACTGCTGTGTGTATGGGCGAATCGCCAAGTAAACTGCTCTCGGCGATGCTTTGACTGAGTCCTGCCTTCCTCCCATGTGATCATGCAGTGAGCACAGAGATGCACGACAGAATGGAATCCGATCGTTAAGTTCTTGGGTGTAAAGTTGCAACAAAGCATGAGAGAGATATCCCAGAAATCAAAACACAATGTGTGCAGTGAAAAGGTGGTGGACGTATCAACTCACTCGCCATCAGAACATGCTCTCCTGCGTGATTTCAGCATTAGAATGCTGATTGCCGCCTTTCATTGCATAATTTAGGGCATCATCAGTCGCACGCTGCTCCTTATCCTTTGGATGTGTGCCACCCGTGTCCTCTGGATACGTGAGCCTGCTAACCCTCTCTCTCTCTCTCCTTTCTCCATGCATGCTTTTTGCGATCCTTTCTCAGGCGTGGTGTCGCCCACATGTAGCAAAACCGAAAGAGTCGAAGTAAATGAGCCGTGAGTCAATCTGGAAAGGGAAGCACCGGCGTTCCTGAAGTGGTGGGTGACGAGTGGAAAGACAAATCATTTATATATATATATTACCATAGATAACAATTATTAGCTTTACTTTTGGAGGAGGAAGAGGAAGAAACCAAGATATACATGCCGCATGAAGCTTGCAGTTGGCGAGACTGGACCCAGGTAATCATAGGGCAACTAAGTTCAGCTGGAAATCCTCATCCTATTATGATCCAGATCATCTTTCAATTATTCATCAAATCGTTACTGTTCCAGCAAATTACAACTGGGCACGAATCATTGTCTTGCATGTATTAAATTATGAATAAATTATCAATTGCATTATCGATAACGCTGAGACCATTTTCCCAAAATAATATCCATCTTGTAGTCGCAACTCTCCACCCTTCATGCAATTAAAGTCGAAGCTTTAAGGCTTAGGAACCGATTTGAGTGTCACGATGATGAGATTGTATCACGAAAAGAACGATTAATTCATCACAAAATTACCTCCTCGTCAAAGACGTCAACTAGGAATAGCGGGTTGGTCTTCGACCATCTCTGACTGCCTCGGGTGTCTCGTGATGAGACTCCTACAAACGAGACCACGGGCCCCTCCTCCTCTTGCTTGGTCGCCCGTTTAAGTTGAGATCGAGAGTCCCACGACTCGCTGTTGGATCAGATAGGATTCGAATTTTGAATTGAACGTGTGACGAAGGAATCCAATTTCTCACGACTCACTTGGGGCTGTCAGTCCTGTCGGGTCCTTTAGGCTCGGGCGTGGATGATAGCTCGATGACCCGTCAAATCGATTTGAAGCTCGGTTTAGTTAAATCAATTCGACGGAGCTTTAGCGTGGCGATCTTTTATTACGCAGAGGCTTTAAATTGCCCTTTTGATTTCAAGTTATATATGTATGTGGAAGACAGAGATGCGCCGGTATGCAAGTGGGACCCGTCGGAGCTGGAAAACGCTCCAGTCTGGCAGCAGGGCCCAAAGTTTCACATGGGCGGGACCTACGAGCGAGAAAGGGAAAGAGATGGACTTTCTTCTTCTTATGTCTCGCGCACGGCGAGCACCGACGAGATCCAACCGATTCGATCCACGTCGTGATTTTTGGGCCCGCTGGGTCTTCGTGGCATCCTGTGGTTGGTCATTTTTAAAGAACCCTGTTGTGGTAGTCGCTCGCGGATCCCTTCCCCCGGTCCAATACTATCCTATAAATTCGCGAACGCCGCTGTCTCCTTAACTCGACCGAGTTAGAGATCAACGGCCCCTTCCTTTCCTCCGAGTCTCTTCGCTCCCCAAACACTGTTATAAGTTAGAGGGAGAGAGAAGACAGAGGTGTTCGTCCTCGTCGCTATAAGTACGCAGACGTAACACATGGCTTCTTCTCGTTCTTGGGTGGGTCTCGCTTTGGTGGCCTTCGTGGCAATCTTTCTCGGCATCCTCCTCCCCGCCGCACAAGCCCAGGCTCCGGCTCCGGCTCCGGCCCCCACGAGCGATGGTCAGCCTCATCACCTCATCACACACATCTTTCTGTAGATTTCTTGGTCGACATATGAATTCAATCTTGGTCTTGTTTGCAGGAACGTCGATCGACCAAGGCGTTGCCTACGCGCTGATGCTGGTGGCGTTGGCCGTCACCTACCTGATTCATGCTGCGGATGCATCCTCCACATGGGGGCTCTTCTAAGATCTCCATGGAGTGGATGAGGGCGTAGTGAGGCTTGTCTAAAATTGTATTGTGGTGCAGAGTGTAGTTGGATCGGTATTCGCTGGTCGTAGATTTTTAAGGATTCTTTGACGTTGCTTTGTCGTAATTCCTTCTCTGTGTTTTAGTATATTCTTATCGCCTCGATGCTTGTTCTTGAGAATTCCTTGACTTAATCCAAATGTGATCGTCATGATCCGAATACTATAATCGACTCATTGATTTAATACCTCGAGAATGTGCGATCCAAAATGCTTGAACTCAAACTTTGGATGATTTAATTTCCTCCTATCAAGCTCAAAATTAGTTTCATTAATTTATCTATTAATTTCATTAATTTAGATTTATGTGATCTAAAATATATAACCGTAAATCGATTCGAACGTCCTCAAAGTTATTAATAAGAAAAGTAACATTCTGAAAATAAATTCACAAAATATGATTAATCAGTGATTTAACTCTCAGCCATTTCTAATTTCTAACGTCATCATCTTTTTAGAATTATCAGATCCAATAAATCAAAATTTGTTTGGTTAAAATTGCGTTTCGAAAATAAAAAACTAAATGTTTAATATTAAAATCAACATTTGAATTTAAACTAAATGTTTTTCGACCGTATACAAAATTAAATATGTTATTACCAAAACTTGAGGATGATTTTCTGAAAATAAAAGTTTTCCTGTTTTGTGATCATTTGGATCAGACCAGTTCAGAGTAATATTATATTATATAGATTAATAAAAATATATAGCATATACTATAATTAATAAAAAAATTATAAAAGGATAAAGATAATTAACAAGAAAACATAATATAACATCATTATCATTGCTTGTATATGTTAATCAAACCAATGTTATTCTGATATGCTAAATAATAAAATAATATACATTTTATATTAAAAACAATAATTATATACACCATATCAATTTACTTCATACTTAAGCCCTCATTGTTTTCATTAATTTAATATGATTTTAGTAAAAGATCAAAATTGGTAAATATATCATCCGGAACACAAATTATTAATTGAAACTGTGGTCAACTGCTCTGTCCCTATCATCCTCTTTCGTTATATAATTATTGAATATTTGCTCCCATCAATTGGTTCGGTCAATGATCCATTGCTTCAAGATTTGACCGGCTTGATATATGATCTGATCCCTTGTTCTTTGATTGATCTGCCATGTTGCTGAACTATATATAGACCTCATTTTGGGGGCCCAACAAAAGGTGTACTGCAAGCCATGAGACAACACTGTGGAGCCTAAGTTATCTTTATGTGACCTCACACAAAGATCAGAGCTGTTCGTGGAAGGTCGCGAAGCTAATGCAGTGAGATCTATCACGAAAGCGTTGACCGAATTTAATCTTCAATCTTATATCCTGTCGAGGAAACAGGGAAAAGATATTTTTGGGTACTTGATGAGTGAGTGCTACTGTCTTTTCTTTGCTCGAACACGAGGTAGCATCCGGCATTGATTGCTGCTGACTGATGCCTTGCATGACTCGCACATGTATTTTGGCCTTGATGAACAGAGTCAGTAACGTGTATTTGTGTCGTAAACGCAAATATAACAGTGTCTTCCCGTCAAATGCTTGCAACGAGGAAAAGATCGTCTTCTTCCTCTTTTGATGACAGTTGAAAGGCAGCAACAGTAAATGGTGAACAAGCTCCATTTGTACGTGTGGGTGGGGATGCAGAAGCATTACCACGTGCCAACTCTGGCGTATGAATGAATGAGATCGGATGAGTGAGAGGTCTTCTTCGTAGGGAGTCCTGTCCACCATTACCGCTCGAGCTTCAGCGTAACTACTTCGCTTGCTGCTGCTGTCACGGACTCCTGTCTGCGGTCGGGGAGAGGGAAAGAACCAAAAATGGAAAAGCCTGCAGAATCGAGAGGTGCAATTAGATGCATCTTCTTCTTGTCTGTGGACGCAGTTAAAGCTCATCTTTCTGTATGTTTGAAGCTAAGTTTTTGCTTTTAGCGTGAAGCAAAATTCCAAATTAAAGAAGTGACGAGGAAAACAGTGATCGGTGAACCAAAAGAAACCTTGATCAGTGTCTTCCATCACATGCCAGAAGAAAATAAGAGCACGAGACTACCATATCTGAGAAGATGATGATCTGATGCAGTGATCACCATTACAACACGAGAAGTCATGGAGATGTGCAGCACTAATGAAGTGTGTTGGACTTCGGATCATCTTTCGTCCAGTCTATTCCAGACATCCTCACACTTGGGTACAGAGCATCACATGAACCCAGAACGCTCTCAACTTATCTGCAACCTCACCAAGTCCCAAGAAAAGCAAGACAGGCCGTTAAATCAGAGAGAGAGAGAGAGAGAGAGAGAGGGGGGGAGTAAAAGTAAAGGCTGCAAACGTGACTGTGGATAGTCCTGTGCACCTCCAGTGTTCTTTTTAGCTGGTACCTGTTATTTATGAGATCATGTTGGCTGGTGGAATTTATGGGGGATGGCGTTATTCTCCGAGCCTAATCTGCTTGGGATACCCCGCGGGGTGGTGGTACCTTGAACGTGGAAGCCTGAAGGAGATAGATGCATGGTGGAAGATGACAAACCCAAGGTGCAGGTTTAATGTGTTGTCTGGAGGAGCTTCACCAAGGGAAGGAAAGCAGCCGCTCCTTCGTACTTGTCCGAAGAAAGCCTCTGCCGGGGGTCACCCAAGTCATCACCAAGGCAAGGAAAGCAGCCCGACAGTCCAGATACAGAAGCATGGTGGTAGACGAGGACCGAGAACCAGAAAAAGGGATAACGTTCGTGTTCGCCTGATTGCTTTACCGTCGGCAGCACCATTCCTAGCTTTCCGCTTTCCTAAAGCACTTCCATTTTACCTTGTTCGAAGAAGGAAGCTACAAAGCAAGGGGACATCAAAGCCAATAGAAACTATAAATGTTGGTTCTTCATTAACACTACTCCGCTCAAAGTCCTACACTTTGTTTGACACACCTTTGTCTCTGCACTGCATCCAAGAATTAGACTGCTTTATCTCCTTTATTTTCATATCTAAAGAACATAGTTTATTTTTCTTGATGGGAGCTCAGAGTTGCTCCCCTCTCTATATGCAGTTTCCATCATTGCCATGTTATCTCATGTATCTGTATAGGACAACCTTCGTGATTCAGGGACAGTTCCTAGAAATCACCGCAGGTGGTCCTAAACCTTGCTTTCATGCTAAGATATAGCAAGTCCTTTTATCCGTGGGTACCTCCAAATAGATTGGCGAGACCTCTGCATAGAACCAAATCAAACGTATATGCCTTTCTCGCGTAGATTAGGAAGCCGGAGTTTACCCATCGTTAGGAAGACACCAAACATACACCTTCGTTGGATTAAATCGAATTTTAGGATTTGTAACATTTATTGTCGATAAAAAATAAGCAATATAATCTTAGATTGTTTATTTTCATCAAAGACAAACACCCAAAGATCACGTCAGCAGAATCCACTTGTTTCGTGAGGCCATGAATTGCTCATTGGATCTGTGGGACTCACTGTATCTTATCCATGACACCGCATGGGGTATGTACAGGAGCACATTCGGATCGATGTGACGTGAGAGAAAAGGAGCACAAGAAGCCTCGGAAACCTTGAACAGGTCCGCCTTCATCATCCTTCCTGCGTGCTCCACTTGTTTATTCTCCTTAGCAGAGATCCTCTGAGAAAGGAGAGACCTCTCCGTGGCATGCACGCACAAAAGATACATCCAAAAGAGTACACAGGGGAAAGACGAAGCTATTTGGCTTCGTAATTAGCACATGAAAGCCTCCAAAAAGATGAGGAGGAGGAGGCAGTGAGATTGGTCAGAAAGGTCCCTCCAAAGGACAAATTGTGCAAGCCGCGCTTCCCCCCATTGCATGGCCGAGTCATCAAACAATTAATCGCACGCCAAGGCCAAAATCTCAATTGGGCTCGATTGGGCCTCTCAAGCACGTCCAATGTGCGTCACTCTTGGTGGATTTTTGTTCTATGATAGGAATTGAAACGACGACGTTCCGAAATGCTGTAGGAATTGGGGAGAGTCGTATTCATTACGCGTCGGCGTCCCATCCGGACGCAGCGGCTCGGTGTCTCTCGTACGCTGTTGCCGTCTACGGTGGGTTACCGGAGTTTCCCCGTATTTGAATAAAGGCTTTTCCTGGGAAAAATAACAAAGAAATTAAGGAAGAAAAATCACATGGGCAAAATGGGAAACAAAAAGGGAATTAGAACCAGTGAGTGTTGAAAGCAGCCTCGCTCTCGTTCCAATGCAGTGGTGGTGGTGGTGGCGGTGGTGGTGTCACGTTGTACGCAGCGCTGTGGTGGTGGGATCTTATAAAACAAACTGCAGATCTCGCCTCTGCCCCTCTCTCTCTCTCTCTCTCTCTCTCTCTCCAGTTGCTGCTACAGCGAAGGCTGATACACCAAACCCAAAACGAAGACCAACCCAAGAAAACTGATTTCGCTCCCTCTCTCTCACGTTATCTTCTTCTCGGGTGGTGCTCTGTGGCTGGGACATACGGAGAGCAGAGCTGGTTGAACTCCGTGCTGCCGCCGCCGCTTCTCTTCCTACTCCCTCACCCTATCTGACACTGCCGCTGCTGCTGCTGCTGCCACTACCACGCCGTGCTGCCGTCAACCAAACTGTGCCATTGTTGCTTTTTTGAGGTAGACTTGTTGGCTATTCAAAAACCCCCCTTTAGAACCCCCCCGTTCTCTTTGTCCCTCTGCTTAGACTCTCCGTTTCTGTTCTCTCTATTTGAGGTAATATCTCGTCCTCTCTCTCGAATGAAGTTTTTCTTAGTTTTGTACTCGATGGAATCTATCGAACTTTGCAGGTCTTCTTCTCCATTCATGATATCTCAAAGCTTTTCTTTCCCGTTCTTGTTTCCTCTTTGCACTCTCGCTGTTCCTTCCCTGATAGATACTTTCGTTTGGCTTTCAGCATAGGAAGCGAGATTAGATTCTTATGATGCGTGGTCTTTGTGTGTTTTTTGACTTGATTACAGGAAAGAAGAGGAAGCTGATGCGAGGAAACTTAAATAGAACAGAAAACAGCTACTTGGGAGCCATGGACGTTACGCTGTTAATGGTGCCCATTAAGCGAACGGAGCACATCGACGTCACCCAGAAGACCCTCCCGTGGGGCCAATACCACCGGCACTCCGACGTTGCCAGACCAAGCACCATCAGGATCTTCTGTGACGACTACGACGCCACCGATTCCTCCGGTGACGAGGGATGCCGCCGACGCATTCGGCGCTACGTCCAGGAGGTGCGCTTCCAGGCCCGCTTTGAGGCCGTCGGCAAGAGCAAGCCCGCTAGAAAGCGGAAGGCCGCCGGCCCCGCCGTCGCTGCGTCCAGCAGCGGCGAGGCGGAGCGCAGATTCCGCGGCGTCCGCCGGCGGCCGTGGGGCAAGTACGCGGCGGAGATCCGCGACCCGTTGCGGCGCGTCCGGGTGTGGCTCGGCACGTACGATACCGCCGAGGAGGCCGCCAAGGTGTACGACTCAGCCGCCATCCAACTCCGTGGCCCCGACGCCACCACCAACTTCTCCCGTCCCCCGGCCGCCGCCGCCGCTTCTACCGCACCGCCAAAGAAGTGCCTCTCCAGCAGCAACCTCACCTCCATCTCCGGCGGGCACGACTCCAGCGAGGAGTCTCGCAACCTCTCCTCCCCAACCTCCGTCCTCCGCAGCTTCTCCTCCTTCGCGGTCTCCACAACAACGTCCATGGAAGGCGCCGAGACGCCGTGGCTTCAGCCGGCAACTACGGACTCCGACGCGAGCGGCAGTATGCCCACCACCGAGAGAAGCTTACCGGGGCAGCTCAGCGGCCTTTTGCCCTTCGACGAGGCGATGCTCCACGACGAATTCCACGACTTGGGAGACACAAAGCCAAGCCTTTTCGACGACGACGCGCGGGTCGGCCCATTAGCCGGCGATTTGAACCACATCTTCCTCGGCACGGACCTCGACTTCGGCTCGTCGACGTGGCAAGGAGGAGACGATTATTTCCAAGATATCGTCGACTTATTCCCGATCGAGCCGCTCGCTGCCGTCTGACTCCGTCCGGCGGTCGCCGATTAATCTGCCGTTTTGTAGCGGCGGAAGAGAAGACTACGCCTTTTTTGCGCTATCCATCTATTCTGTACTCTATTTAATATATTTAGTTAATATGGTTTGCCCTAAAAGATCTCCGTGCCTTAACGGCGGGGAAACGGAATCGAGAACGCCTATCGCTGCTCTATATTTACTGGACGGAATATTCGTTGGTAAACCATCGAACTCAATAGGATTATGTGAAATCCTTTTCCTTCCTGCTTTAAATTTCGATTCCGTCAGATGACATAAACATACTGTGTGGGCACCGTTGCGGCAGGTCATCGGCATATAGGCGCCTTAAATGGCACGTATACAGAGCCCACAGCAAATGAACATGCAGAGAAAAGAACAACAATTTGGACCAAATGCGTCTGTATTGGCCGAATCCCACAGGCTATATGTCGTCGTCTCCTGCTGTCTCTGTCTTTGAAATGAACAAGCAGATCAATACTCCTGCTGCCATGGCTTTTACTTTGGACTCCTTGCAACACATGCATGAACGAGGACCAGCCACTGAAGCACCGAATCCTAAATGTCTGCCAATAAATCAACGAATGAAGCATTTGTGTTTGCAATACGATTACCGAGAGGAGTGCTCTGCAGTGCTAATATCAAGTTAAACAAGTGAGTCCAATTTTACACCTCGTAATCATCAACAAGTCCCAGAAAGAGATTCTTGAAAGCATGTATGTATGGCTTCCTAAAGAAGAAGAAGAAGATGAAGAACCGCTCTCTAATCTTCCCAACAAGACTTGCTAGGTGATTCAGAGTTTCGTGTAGCCCGAACTCCAAACTTGGGCAATATCGTAAGATGAGACAGCCGCATGAATGTGAATGCCAAAGTGATATAGTAATGAGTAGGTCTATGTTTAATATTCAAAGGGACTGACTTCTCTCAGGGATTCTTTCTGATGGATATGGTAGAATAATAGGGAGTTAAATGTAACAGGACATTGGATTCGGGTGCCTCCAAATCCTGCAAAGAACACAGTGTTCACTGTTTGAGAGCCATAATTTATGTGGAGAGCTACAGAGATAAGAGACATGGCTCAGTTCGCACCGTCTATATAAGAGCCATATTTGTTACTAATTTATGAAAGGCTCAATAATGCCAGAATCTTACCATTAGATCCTCCACGTGTCCCAGGCATGCATAGCCTGTAACGTTACACGCATGTCTTGCAGTGTTGCCTTCTTTCCCCCTCCCAAGCAATTAATTACCCCTCCTTTGCTACTGCCGATGGAGGAGTGCTCAGGTTTTGTGGTTGCTTGGCTTTCTATAGCACCCGGCAAGTTTGTGCTATCAGTGAGAACGCGAATGGCAGCGAATGGATAAGGAAGCTTTGTACGTTGACCACCGGCAATAACTATACCCTAACTCGTAGGAGAGACCACTCTGCTTTCTCCGAGAAATTTAATGTCTCACGTAATCAATGACATCAACCGATTACTTTCAGCCTTGACATGTTGACTTTAACATGACCAAGTCAATGGAGCACAAAAGGAGAGGACGCCATGCTGATGTCCATCGATGTAGTTCCTTCCACAATGTATCGAGGGAATCTAATGTGAGGGACCATCGCACAGTGGAGATAGCTATGGAACACCCAATTCCCGTACGTTTGATCTGACGTTAAGGAGCAACAAGTACAGTAACACCGACTGTGAAGCATCTCAGTGGTGTCGAAACACACACCAAATCTAATGCCAGCAGCAACCATGTCTTGCCTTCTTCAAGACTGCATACATATCGACATGGAGGCAGCCAATATCTTCGATCATGCTGCATCAGACCATCCACCGTGCCTCTCGAAGCTTTTTCCATGGTGGTGCTGCTCTTCGCCCTTGTCCGTCCCACGACATGGCTTGTGAATCATTACTCTGTCAGGGCGTGAAAGGAGCACATATCATGCGCAGTGTCCAACATGATTCGAGCAGGTAGAAAGTCTAATGCATTCTGCATGATGACAAAAGCTTCTCTACATATAAACCAGAGCAAGAATTCTGGCGAAATCAAACATCATTGGATATCACAGGGTCCTCCAGAGTAGTACACCTTCCCCCAATAAGAGTAGCTAGCAAACACTTTCATACACACATTATTTCCCACCGATGTGGTCAGATGTCACGCTCATGATTAATGGAACCATCTTAGAGAATGTTTTCTCATTCCCATCATTATCTCATAAACAAATTACAGCAGCTTCTTATTCAGAACACAAATTGATCCACGATATTAAGTCGAAGTGTCCCTTACAGAAAGTATTCGGTGATCGTCTGTGTAAATGAAAACCTTTTTTATGAAGATACAGTATGAGCTCGATGTGAATTTGAGAGGTTGAAGCCAAACCCAAAGATGATTCCCTTACTAATAATGCTTACAAACGGAAAACAAATATGAATTCAATTTACAGCAACAGCTAATGCCATCTCCTTCAAGCATACAACTCGGAAACCGTCTCAACGTAGATTAATCCTGAAATTGTCAGACAAGAAGAATGTTATCACCTCTCAGTAGAATGCAATGCTCATCAAATTTGATCTATGAATAGTACATGAACGATCCAAGGTTCAAAATTTTGAGAATATAAAGGACACAGAAGAGCTGAAAATAAGATTAACAGAGCAGACGAAACGGAACCCACCGACAATTGATGCTAGCACAAGACTAATCTATATTCCTTACCTGCTCAACCAGGACAGTAGGTTTGCCAGTAAATTGGACATGAACTAACAGCATTTTGCCATCAAATGTGAGTGTGCCAAATGATCTTACACATTTTCTGCCGGTAATATTTCTATCCAAATTGTAGAAAAACATCGTTAGAATATATTATCTTCCTCGGACCCCCTTGCCCGCGTAACAAAATTAGTGCAATCCTGATCAAACAAAAGATAGTGCAATACTATAATAAAACAAAAGAATCAAATTCTACCAGCAAGACCATGCCTTGTTGAGATCGGTGCGAGGTCAATCATCAACACTGTCCATTTCTTAGATTCCGCGGGGGGCCTATGAAAGGAACACACTACCACAGCACATGCTTATTTTTGATATTTGGCCAGGCCAAGGCTCCATAACTAAATTCTCTGATTACTCATTCCAAGTCCAATAGAATAAGTTGAACAACATATGAAGTTCTTTGCAATTACAAGAATTTCATCTTCGAATATGCTTTTAGGTAGGTAGATAAGCATCGATGGAATATTACTAATCAGTCCGTTCCTAACAGAAAGAATTCATTCAGCAAATATTATAAACCAAAATGGACCCTAGAAAAGGTTCCGTAAATGTAACTAAGTCATTGCGAAAAAGGTTCCCAAAAAAGGCATCCATGGTCAGCCTGGAATCACACATATTACCATAGAAGACTTGTTTTTACATTTATAATGTCACTTGCTATGAGGCATCCTTACTCGTAATGGACCTCATACCTAATAATCATTGTACTGCTCCAATCAAAGTCCAACGATTCGACGATGATAGCAAGAATCCAGAACAGTCCTATTACCAGTTTGAGATCTACCCACCAGGAGATAACGGTAAAAGAGGAACTCACTAGCATATTAGAATATTGTGAAGAATAAGGACATCGGAACTATGTATATGCCAATGAATTTCTTAAGAAATAATGCTAGCAATATAAGTAGTTTCAATAAATTTCACTAAAAACACCGAGGCTTATCAACAAAAATGTGGTTCCATTGCCAGATTGATCAAACATGGAAATTATCTATCATGCCAGGCACCAGAACCATGTGCAACCTAAGGAACATGAAAGCTCTGATCAAACCATACTTCTCTAGTCTTTCATTCAAGATTCGATATACAAAATAATGCAGAAGTTTTTGGCTAAGAATTCGGCACAAGTTGAGGGTAAACCTGTGTCTTATTTAAGTGACTAGAATTCGGCACAAAAATTCACATTGATCCTTACCCGATCTTGTAGAAGTGGGAAGGTTGTGCACTGGCCACTTTTTCTTTTTAGTCTCAAATTGAACACAACCTTACTAGCCATCTTAAAAAACCAATAGCAACAAAACCAAATGAATTGATGTTGTGGCTAACATGTTGAATATGATTTCTCAATGATATTTATCAATTTCCTAAGAAAAATCTCATTATAACAAAGGTAATATTCCTTTTTAATTTAACATCCCTTAAAATAACCACAAATAAAAGCACGTAAAGCATAAAAATAACATGGCAAATTTGTTCTAGGTTTTACATGTCAAGCATCAGAACTGATAAAAGTCAACTAATTGTAAGGAGATGAAAACCAATCGAATGTAAAATTTGCAGCACAAGGACTTCCTAAACTCAATAATCCACTTAAAAATGTAAGAAGAAATAGTAAATAGGAGCAGAGAGCATACCATCTAAGAAAGTAGAACCGGCATTTCGGCAGTGTACCACCGCTCACCCCTTGCTTTAAGCTCACCGGGTCGCATCCCACCCGGATCGGCACCTTCCCCGTGATCTTACCGCCTACTCTGACTCCCAACCTCGTCCTCACATCCACCAAGAATCGTACCTCCTTGCTCCGAAACCCCGCCCGGATCCTCGCCCCGGCCACCTCGTCCACCGCCACCCCCTTCACCGCCGACGCGAACCGCACCAGCGTCCGGTTCCTCCTCCCCTGCTCAAACCCAGCGATCGCCGCCGTTCCCACCGCAACGTCGCCGTCGTCGTCCGCCACCGCGATCCGCGCCTCCCCATCCCCGTACTCGAGGACGAGCCTTCCATTGGGGTTCGTGGCGAGGATCCCGACGTGGGTGGCCACGTCGAGGAAGGTGCCGTCGGGCCTTGCGGCAACGCGGAGCTGGGTGGCATTGAGGTACGCGAGGCGGAAGGAGGGGAGGTGCGGCTGGAACCAGAGGTAGGCGAGCGCTGTGGCGACCGCGAAGAGGGCGGCCGCGACGAGGGCCACCGCGGAGGCCCAGCAGCAAATGCGGCAGCAGCAGGAGCGCCGGGGGCGGCGGTGGCGAGGCAGCGGCTTTCCGGGGCGGCGGAAAGACGGTGGCAGCGGCTGCCGCCGTGGTGGCGGCCTCGGTACGCCCGGCGCCGCCGCCGCTGGGTCGCGGTATCCCGGGGGTCTCTGCAACGCCGGCTTCGAGGTCGGCTTCTCTTCCGCCATTTAATTTTACTTATTATTCTCTTCCTCTTCGATTTTTTCAAGAAAAAATCAACATATATTCAACAAAAATCAAAAAAATTATGGAATTCATTCAAAAGGTATAATTGGAGGGGGAATAATAATTCAGCAAACAAATAATGCGAAAAAATAGATTGAGAAGGGAGAATTTTTCGGACAATGAGATTCAACAAATAAACGATCCAACGGCGGAGATTCAACGAGGTAGAACTTTGAGATTTGGGACAGAGCCGAAACAGGATTAACACACACGTAAACGACGTGGGAATTGAGACAGCGGCGGCGGAGGAGGAGGAAGAAGAGCGCGCACGGTGTCTCTCAGGTCATACGAATGCCGGGAGACCGTCCTCTTGAGATTCGTGCACTCGCCCAGTCACGACGATCGGACGGACGGGACCGGAAGCAGTCCCTCTCCGCCGAGGATGCTACGCCTGCAGTATTGAGTGAGGCGAGAGGAGAGAATCGTGGGAAAGAGAAGGAGGAGGCGGAGAGGGGCGACTTAAACGCACGTGCCGCGCCGTGAAGGAGGTGACGTGGTCGTCCAGGATTGGGTTATGGGTCATGGGATGGGCCCACGTATCTTGTCGGTGATGGATAGCCCAATTCCCGCCTAATTGCATGCTGTCGGCTGTTAATTGATACAGGTCTTCAGCGTTGCGGGGTCCAATCGATCGATTTGATCTTACGTAATAGACCATATTACTTAGACAGCTATCACAAAAACAATTCTCACATGAAACCACCGGTTGCAGCTCTTTATGTCAAGCTAGTGCTTGTAGTATGTGTGTACATATATATATACATACACATATATAATAACACATTCATTGGCGGAGTAGAGGCTCCATGTTCTCCCACATGATCACGTCGCCCTCCTCGCTTGTCCTCTTCCTGCAACCCAGCAGCGGCGCCGAGAAGGATCAACAAGCTACAAGAACATTAGGAGGACCACCACTGCATGTCCGAGTGGTGTTACATGGAAAGCATTGTATATTGTGGTCTCACGTCCAATCCCAGCGCGAGAGGAGGATGGGATCTCGCTGTTACGGCAGATGGCAGGTCCGTTCCCTGGAGACGATGGACCACACCAACAACGCAGACACTGTTAGAGGAGGTTGGCCTCACAGATAAGTCTGTGATGTTGAGGTGGTGGAATGTTGCGACATTTCGTTATTGCTGTCGTTGTGTTCTCTTTCCTTATTGCTGTTGAGGTAAAAATAACGTAGCTGATCAGCGTCACACGCTTGACATGTCAGCTCCGGTGAGATCCACGTGGTCGACATGTCAAATCCACGTGTATGACAGATCAGCTTTAAGAACCGTATGTCTAACACGTTAGAGTCACCTGGCCAACACGTTAGAACTCCACGTGGAAGACACATGAGCTCCATGTGATTGACACATCGGAGCCACTTGGTTAATTCGCCAACTCCACATGAAGGACACATCAGCTCCATGTGATAGATCATTAAAATATTTCAACAGAACTCAATTAGTTATATATCTTATCTGATTATAAAAAGATCATAAAATCTAACACAATGGGCTACACTTGCTCGATGAATGTCATGTGAAGAATGATTGTGCAATCCCGGGTCTAACACAAGCTAATAACAGTTACGATTAAACTCTATGCCTCCATTACTGCATGAATTGTATGACGAACAAATACAATAATCCTAAGCGCTCATTATAAAAGAGGTGCATAAATATATCTCGACACACTAAATATCATAAGTTTGACCCATTCAACTTATCCAACATGTCGATCGAGTTAAGCTTGGAGGAATATTGTTCCTTGTTTTTTTCTAATCGACGAAGTTTTGTTTATGTTCCAAAGAAAGTAAAAGCACGACCTTAAGAAAGAGAATATTAGGAAGGACAAAGGAGCCGTGTTTCATGGAACTTTAGATTTATAGGTGTGCAGCACGGGGTAAGGAAGAAACCAATAGTTCGGCATTCATTACCAACGCAATGACTACTAGAAGACGGACACAAATAACTTAATTGAATGGCTCAGTGTTGAGTTTTTCCAAATTTTCTATATGGTTCAGTGTTGAATCAATTTAAAAATTATCATGTATTTTTCTATTCACTCTGACACTGTTAGGTTGGCACGAGAAAAGAAATAAAAAAGTTGGGCTTTCACAACCGACACTGTTGACGTTAGTTGATAAGGGCTCGTAATCAAGGTGTACGATTCGGGAGCGAATTTGTTCGGTCGAGGTGCAGGCTTCGGGCTCTCATTCTAACGCTAATTTGATAAGGGATCATTTAGTCGGTCGATCATTGATATGGCTCATAGGCTCACGAGGAATTATCGTTTTAGACGATGAACGTACTACATATTCCCAAAAACGTTTTTGAGAGTAAGAAAGATCTGACAAAGTTGTGATAATGATGATGATGATGATGATGATAACAATAATAATGATGATGATACAAGGACAGCTTAGTTAGCTGGAGATCGGAGGACTAAACTCAAATCATGACACAATGATGGAGGAAGAGGGAGCTTAGTTATAATGTTCTGATTGAGGATTGGTCTGATCAATTGTTTACGGAGCCAAATCGTTAAGCCTCTGAAACTATCGAGTCGAACCCGAACTTAAGTTAAACCAATTATTGATCACAAAAGATACACCAAAATAAATTTCATCGTCTCACGTGATTATTACTGGTGATGTGACATAATGATTCGGGATTGATCAGCTGTTAACGGCAGGGATTGCTGGGGTGGTGGTGGATTCCACCCAAAAGGCACGCGTCCGGCGACACGTCTGCATCAGCACCGTCATCATTTCTTGCACCCACAAGGCATCATTGGACCTACTAAATCAATCGCAGAAGACCGAAACGAAGGGTTGGGATTGCGATCGATGCATCAATCAAGAATTTAGGATAAGTTTGATGCAATATTTATATGTGTATGTACTAAATAAGATATGTATCCATAAAATGTGAAGTTACGGATTCGCCCTCTCCGGCATCACCCAAGTGGCAAAACCGTCCCTCAGATGTTTGTAGAAATGCACGCCCACAGAGCACGAAATGAGAGTAGGTACACGCAACAGTGACGCCCGGGGAATGGCGTGGCGTGACGAGCATGGCGACGATGAATAATAAAGAATTTGAAAGAGGCAGGAAGTCACAAGAACAAGCAGACGGACGCCTCTTTCCATCTATTCTTCGCTCGGGCAATGGAAGGGGAAGCTGCTTCTCGACCTCCGAGGCCGTTCATGGGGGTGAAGGCCCGCCGCGGAGCCTCCTTCCGCCGGGACGTCAAGGGTGATTACCTCGACGTCCCCTCCGACCCCTTCCTCTCCGCCATCTTGTCCAAGCAAGGTTATTCTCTCTCTCTCTCTCTCTCTCTCTCTGGTTGATCTTCCTCCGGAATCTCGTCTTGTCTTCCGTGCAGAAGGAACAAGCATCTAGTTTCTCTCCCAGGGGATGGGTTTCATTTTTGGTTGTTTGCGTTTCTTTGTTGGGTCTACATGGATTGTGAAGAGAATCGGTAGCACTACAACTAGATTTTCTTGGCTCGGTTTTGGAGCAAGTAATAAGCAATCGATCTGGTTGATTGGAGTTCTCGAAGGAGTGCGGTTCTTGAAGCGTGGTTCTTGGAGCAAGTAGTACGCAAGCAATCAAGCAAGATTTTCTTGGCAAGGTTTACTGGGGAGTAGTTCTTGAAGGAGTGCGGTTCTTGAAGCGTGGTTCTTGGAGCAAGTAGTACGCAAGCGATCGAGCAATATTTTCTTGGCAAGGTTTACTGGGGAGTAGTTCTTGAAGGAGAAAGAAGGGATAGGTGATTTGAACTAGGAATTTCTTGGGAAATGGCGATGGTGGCGGTGGCGGTGGCGGTTGATGAATTCTTGGAATGAGATTCGGGCAAGGGTACTTACGATGAAGAACTACAAAGATCGAGGGTACGATACTTCAAGATATTGAGTTATGGGTTATTTTTCCGACATTTCTTGGTCAGTAAAGGTATTACAAGTACAAATAAGATCAAGAAAGTTTTTCCATGTGATTCCGAAAGATCTAATATCCATCGAGGATGTGATGACCACCGACCATTAACTACATCAAGGATATTTGGGGGTGTGAATTTTGTTTCTATATGGGTTCTCCTGTTCTATTGTTCTCTAGGTTTGAGCATTACATCTTCGATATCTGAGATCATTGTTTGATTTTAGTGACATTTAATCCTTATTTTTATTCATATATAGAGAGAAGGTGGGATCTTCCCACCTTTTTCTTCAACAAAAAGAAGTGGTTATATCATTTTCATAACATTTGTCTCATTATAGGATAATAAAATGAGTGCCCGCAAACTTTGCTTTTTTAGTCGAGCATCAAACAGAAGCAATAGGAATATGAATATCTTGTTCGATTGTTCATGATCATGCCGACCGGGTTCCTTAATGGAGTGGTCAACAGGTATTGAAAGCAAGATTTTTTTTTAGATAAACTAATAATACTAATTAAAGTTCTTATGACTGTTTCCAACTGGTTTCTATGTGAATAGCTTAACTAAACTAATTATACTAGTTAAAGTTCTAATAACAGTTTCCAACTGGTTCCTACATGAATAGCTTACTCTGTTAGTTTTTACACCAAGGCAAGTAGAATGTCGTGTCTCACTCATGTGAAGAACTTCGACTTATGCAGGAGATGAGACACTTCTATTTGCTGACAAGGTCTTGAAGTGTACAGGCACTGGAAAGATGAAGCGGTGTATATTAATGATTACGGGTTCTGCTATCTATCTTGTTGATCCAGATGCTGATGTATTGAAACGACGAATTATGCTTGCATCTATCGATAAGATATGTTTGAGCAAGCTGAGTGATAACTTCTTTGCGGTCATTGTTCCAAGTGAATATGATTGTCTTATGGCCAGCACCAGGAAAACAGAAATTGTTACTGTCCTCGTTGAAGCTTCCAAAAGTAGATCAGAATATGAGATTGGAGTGGTTTTCTCCAATAGGTAACTATGATAATAATGATAATTTGCTCACTTTGTCTTTTGAAAATAGAATACTTTGTGTTTCCTGATTTTATTTTGAACTTGCATGTTTCCTCTATTTCAGCAAGTTCTTTTCTGTGTCTATGTGTTTCTCTTGTCTCACTCTTTGCTCACGGAAGGACACACAGATATTTAATGCATAACTTTCAGTCATTTTGATTCATTAAAACATCGGATACTTTCTAAGTTCATTAAATCCCCAGATGCATTCTGATGATTACCATGTTGGTAATTATATAGGTCAACTTTATCTCTTATTATGTGTGATCTTGTGCCTTTTGTACCAGTTTATCAGCATGACTTACAACAGCATGCCATTTTTTTATGGATGTTGGAATGAATATTGTCCAGTTTCCTTTATTTCACCACACCCTGGTAATTGATATTCTACATTGTTGTTAGCTGTGTATCTTACAATAAATATAGATGTATATTTATGTGATTAATGGCAAAAATCAGATATTGCACAATTGTTTTCGATGATATTTCTCTATTCTGCTACAGTATTGTTATATGAAGCAATTTTTTTTCTGGATAGCAATATAGAACACCACTGTTAGATTAGCCTTTTTCTCAAATACTAATGACTCAGAAATAGATATGTGAAAATATCTTGATGTTGGTATTCTATATCTGCAGCATAGGTAGGGCAGCCTGGTAGCTAATATATACACTGGATTTGAAAAACTGTTTGGACCGGTATGAGCTAGGTGGTAAATACTGGGTTTAATGGAGATCCCCAGGTCATTGACCAGTCAATTATAGGCTATTCCAATTCAGGGTCCCCAAGACCTGTGCCCTAACCCTATAGGCCCGCTCGCTGGTGGCAGCTGGTATATCATATGTCAGTACATTGATATGAATCAGATCCGTATTGGTCTACTGAGGAACTTACATGAGTCCAGTACTTGAGACTTCGAACTATGGATATGTGCAGACAAAATTATTGTTTTTGTTGTTGATGTAGTTGTCCTTAGTCACATCCAATGTGGTTGTGCAAACTAGAATGAAGGCACATTGTTTATCAGGTTTGTCTTTTATATCTTTCATGGCAATAAAATAAGGTAATCAATGTTTCAAATCTTAATATAATCTTTGTTGGCCTTTGGCAAGGGGATAGAGTTGGCAACTAAATGTTCCTTCTACTTGGAAATTACACAAAAAGAGGCCAACTCCTTTGCATGTTTAGCATTGGACAAATTCTTGATTTGGAACCTGCTCTAAACCCACCAACAGTTTTCTTTGTGAGCATATTTTTGAAGATGTAGATGGTTTATGGACTGTAGATTTACTTCTACTAAAGGCCTATTTGGCAAGGAGAAATTAGGAACACAAGTTCTGAGGGAATGCTCTTCTCCTGAACTGTTTAATTTGGTCGGTCATCAGGCATCTACATGGCATTGGCCAAAGTAATATATTATTAGTAGCTAATCTTGCCTAATTTTGATGATCAAGGCCTACAAAGGGACAATGAGATCCTCATCCCAAGAGTAGACAGTGGCAATGTTGTGAAGTTGCATATGCACTCGGTGATCACCTTGCTTTCTTGTAGTAGGGGGGTAAATTGCATGTGGACCGTTTGCTTCTAGTTTAGAGGAACAACTTAACTTATATTTGCTTTAATGTCTAAGTTTGAATAGTGGTGCCATTAACCTGTTGATGTTTAGGCCATCAGGTTTGAACATTTCCTCAAAAATTTCTCATAGTTAAACAAGGTACCCTTCTACTAGATGCTGTGATTTCAGAAAAGTTCCGAGGTACTTTTTCCCATTAGAATCTGACACATCGAGCTTTGCAATGTGATATACTTCTATAACATGGTGAATCTCATGCTGTCACATAAAACTTTGTGGGGATATCAACAGAATTGTTGTACCCTCACATAAAACTTCCTGTGAATATCAGCAGAATTGTTGTGCGTGGAGTAGGAAAGGAAGATGACTTAAAGACTGTGGCTCTCATCTCCTCTGCCAAGATTTTATTACCAATGTTACCTTGAAAGAGTTCTAATAACCCATCTACATTACAATAGAATAACTAGTTAGACTTCTATACTGGTTCCAAATTCATAATGGAAATGAGAGAGAAATTTGGTATTGAAGACGATGATAAGAGTGTTCACATTCAGAAAACAAGGGTCCAGAGATCTTAGAAAGGATACTGTTTAATAGTTTACTATGCATGCAAGCTATCAGTCCGTCGGTGCACATTATTTCTCGTTTCTTTTGTTTTCATTTGTATGGTTGTTTTTAGTTTTCTTCCCCTGTTTTGAGTTTTCGCGTTTCACAAATGACAACTTTTTATCCTCTTTATCGGCAGACATTTGAATTTTTTTTATATGTTTGTCTTCTGGCATGTCTTTTTAAAAGCCACTGGTTAACATTCTAGACTGTGAAGTCAAGCGAAACGATCATTGTTTACCAAGTGTTCTACTTTATCACAGAGCTCATATTAGATATTCTTTGAAAATTCAGGTTAAATGGACCTTGAGAAAAACTTGCTTTTCCCTCTAATTTTTCTTTGTTTAATATGCATACAGTAATTTGGTTGTTGCGAATGGCAGGTTCGAGTATCGTGCTGCTGCTGACATGGTGAAGGAAGTTCGGTTTGCGGAAGTAGACGGTCAGTCATTTACTTTACGTTTTGGAACATATCCGAGTGAAAACTGAAGCTAAAATTGCGCTTTAAAAATGAATATGCATCTGTGCTTCTGGAAGTTTCAGGAAAGGATCATTCAGGTAAATGAATATGCATTAGTTACAAGATTAGTTGGCTTTAGCATGAGAGCAGTAGGTAGTAGTATGACATACAGCATTGAAGAGAAACCCATTCATAGGTGGATCATATCTACCTATCTACCTACCTGCAATTAATTGATTTTATGCTAACGTCAAATAGGATTACTTTGGTGGTCCCTAGTCTATCCAGATACTTGTGCAACATGTTAAAACCGACCATCCGATTACAGTCACCTTTGCAGACCAAGACATACAACAAAGCAAATGCTATAACTCAAGTTCTCTTGTTGGGGAAAATAAAAAGAGAGAAGATTTTTAATAAATTATTTGTTTCTACGAAATTTCACTCATCGTTGTGATATAATCCCATCCCATATTAAATAGCATCATTTTTAGTTATGTTTTATTAACCCATAGGCATAACTACCATCAATAGGCTTTTTCTGCATTTAGATATTTTTTTTTTCAAACATGAACAAAAAGAAAACTCTTTTGAATTTAGAATTTAGTTTGCAGTTCCTAACTCAGCTTGTTTAGGTTGTTGATCTAATGATGGATGTTTCTTCTTTTACTAAGCCACGTGTTTGCTTACTAAAAACGAAATCTAATTGCATCGAGGGTTTTGGTTTCTCGCAGGGGGCATTAAAACAAGGATCGTGAAGAAATATCGTTGACATTTGAGTTTGACTAGCACCCTGAAAGCGGCCTTGTATAGACAATACTAGATTAGACTTGTCTCCTACTCTTGATCGTTGATTTGTCGTCAGTCTCCGGTGTGCCTTTATGCAATTTCACATGTTGCCGTAAAGGCTGTAATCAAATAACTCGGTTTAAATTGTTGCAGATGCTTCCTCGAGTTTTGTGATGATTTATAAGCGTAAGCGTAGGGAACACTGATCCATAGTGGTCGCCGTTTGAGAATCCGATTTGGATTGCGTGTGCTTTCTAATGGTAAGTGGCCAATTCCCGTCTAATGGTAAGTGGCCAAATACTCTGGAGCACTACGGAACATGAAACAATTTCATTTGCAAGTTAAACAGTTCATAATAGGAAAAAGAGAAACCAAAGTCGAAAGGATAACCCATTTAAGAGAAAAATGCCAGCCAACAAATTCCATGCTCGAAACAGGAGCAAATGTCCAGCAACGGGCATTTGAACCACAACCCAACCTAAACTAGCTGACTATACTTCAATCAGACGACAGTAATCAAACAAGGTATAGTTTTATAGCATGAATGAAACAACTAATAATATAGGTGGCAAAGCGGGGGTATATAAATCTTACAGTAACTGTTCAACTCAGCTATGAACAGTAATCACCACAATATACAACCCCATGTTGCCCAACTTTAATAGAAAAGAAGACAAACAGCAGAGGCTAGAATCAACAGACTAGTAGGAACCGATATACCTCCTGTAAACATTTCCTAATACAAAATCTTCTTTATGCACTATATTCCACTAGAAACAAGCCAACTGCTGTTCAGGTGGTGGCCATGGCAAATAAGGACAAAAACCCAAAATGAAATTTAGGAGCTCCGTACACTTTCCTCAACCAGCCTGGGAATGTAAATAACAAAAGGAACGGCTTGCTGCTTTTGAATCAAGGATCAGTGTGGTGTTTCGACCTCTCCTATCATGAACTTGATTGACCAGGGAAAATGGCATCTCTTCAAGGCATAAACACAATAGATGTGTCTGACCGCATTTTAGTTATAGATTCTCACTGGTTTGTCAAAAGTATGACGGTTCTGCATATGGTGAAACAACATAAGCAAATCAAAGTTGAAATTTGATCTTACCCAGAGGGGAAAAACTTCAAAGTTTGATGCTTTTCTGTTTTAACAAACATTTACAATAACCTGACAAATTAAAAACAATTATCTAATATTGCAAAACCATAAAATGGGAAATCATCCTAGGCAGAAACAAGAGGCTGGGTATTTGAGAGGAATCGAGGAGCATCTGTTTGTCATCATCACAAAACAAGAAATTTCATCTTGGTATTCCTTCACTGAGATGCACATTCAAGTTGTCTTCTATACATGTGCAACCAGTGACTAAGCTTTAGTTGCATTACCAAATAAGTTCAGTAATAAAATCAAAGTCCCTTTTTAAACTTGATGAGAAGCTTGAATTAATCTTAATCCCTGTTATATGTTGAAGCACCTCACAGAGAAAATCTATGATCTAATCCAGTGTAAAACATTAATAAATAATATCACAACATTTTCTCTGTCAGATTAAAAAGAGCTACCACATATCTAGACTTGCTAGAGTTCCTCAGTATCAATGTTAATCACAATCACAATTCTAGTGATTTTGTACTGTTTGAATCATGGTTCAAAATTTTGGTTATTGGATTCATGCCGGTCCCTGAGCAGAAGATACAATATGCTGGTACACTGAGCGGTATGGGTCTAGTTGGTCTGGACCGGCCAGATTAGCTCCATGGAGTCCAACTTGATGAAGTAGACCACATAAGAGGTGGGTGCAAATGAGGGTTCGAGCTGGAGGGACCTATGGCGCTCGCTTCGGTGCGCTTGTGGAGCTGCTCGACCTTGTGGAAGCATTGGATGGAGGACATGGGCAGGAAAGGTTTGCAATGAGCGACATCCTCCCATTGGAATGCAGGGCTGTCGCTGCAGCAGAGGGCATGCCACTTGTCTGGGTAGGAAATGAAGAGAGCAAGGATCTCCTCATGAGTCCACATTGGGGCGGTCAGGCAGCAAGAGACAAATGCCAAGGTGGTGGCGATAGGCCGAAAAGAGACACAATGAGAGGAAGGACACATGGTGGGGGACAAGGGAGGGTGATCTTTCCTATGAGGGGGATGGCAACAGGGAAAGGAAGGAAATTTTGTTGGCCGCCACCTCCAGAATGAGGAGAGAAGTGGTGGCAGTGGCCAGGTAGTGGGAGGACAACAAATTGATGAATGATGATTTTTCTGTTTGGTAGTGAGTGAGGGCAACATCCAGGGGTGAGCGGCCTACCGCAGGGCATGCACACTTGATGGTGTGAGAGATGCAAAGTGGGCTCACTGCTCCCAACGTGAAGGCTTCTGAGGCTTGAGTTGCTGGACTGCGGATTTATGCCCAACAACGGGCAAAGATTAAGATGTAAGCTCGGTTTGTCCAGGTAAACCTGTATACTGGATCGAACCAAATGAAAATGTTGGGTTCACATGCTGGCTCATGCATGGACCAGTTACATGCTGTGTGATAGGGACTCAAACTAAATGAAAAACCTACTCCTCAAAGTTAGAAAAAGACTTCAAGATAATAATGGCTCGTATTAAATATTAACACGTAAATAACAGAATATACTTCACCTGATTTGCTGTGTAAGCCCTTTTTGGAGCAGTGTCCGAATGTTCTAATCCAAGGTACTGCTCCCAAGCTCCATAAACATCTCTTCTCTATTCAATTCGAAGATCATACAAGTGAGATGGTTATTTTTATTGAATCAGCTAATGAAAATGTCACAAGAACGAGTCGCAAGTATAAGGTGTAAACCTGAAAACGATTAGATACAATTTCTGAATCTTGCAGGTAATCTGGACGACCCATAGATAAGAATGCAAACTTCCACTGTATTAATAGATAATTGTTAGATTTATAGCTGACAATTTCCCAGAATAAGCAAATACATTCAAAGTAACTTTCAGGAGCACGTCAGAGGCTACTTTAAAAGCTAATATAAACATATACTAAAATAATTACTGTAGGCATGGTGTTAGTTTTTTACACTGACCCAATGCATGAAACATTTCTCTCTAATGTGCAGCTTTATTTTTATTTGCTATAACAAGCATGGCAGTATTTGAAAAATTCTCATGTTACTCTTGCACTTGTAAATAATTCATAATAAACACAAATTGCATACCTGATGCAATATTTTTTATATTTAGCACTCAATATGCATAAGCTTTTATCGGAAGACTACGTTTAAAGTTGATCAAATTATGTTACATGGCTGCAAAATACAAAATAGACAATGCACAAGGAAAACAAAGCTACCTCTATGCCCCCAAGTTAAACAACATTGGCTTGAAGACTATTGACTGGGCTGAAAACTCCGACCCATCCACCAACATGTTGTACCATGTGGGATATATAGGCATCAAAAAATCACTTTTCCTAACAGAACTCGAAAAAGTATTCTATATGCCAGCTCTTTATAGTAGTTATATCCCTTTCTGTGGCACTTCAACTAATAGAATATTTCCTTTTTCACCAATAAAAAATTTTGATAGACATACAGAGCCTAACAACATTGTTGACACAATGATTTAGCAGCTAGCAGCTTATTGTAACAAAAAATATAATAAGCTGGATCTGCTCTTCAAATAACCTAGTCATAGGTTATGCCAAGGCACCCAGTAAGATGCGCTGGTCAAGACATGAGTGAATTGGAACCAAATTTTCTTTTGGTCTCTGCGCAGGTTTGAACCTTGTGAATAAATCAAGGTCAGGTGTGGGCTGGTTATCATCAAGTTCAAGCCCCGCCCATAGAGTACCTATTGTAATATAAACTATCAGTATGCAAGATGCACACAATCAATGCAAAAACCTAGCTCAGCCAAGTTCTCCTGAGTTCAGTTCAAAACCATGGAAAGCCTCAGGCAGCTTGTTGCAGGTGTTATACTCATGTTGATGGTCAAGTAAAGCAGTCCTAGGAGATTAACAAGTTCCCTTTCAATGCATCATTCATGTCAATGCATTAATGGAAAAAGTAGAGGCTGCTGGGAAGCACACACTTTCATTGTTGTCTTGAATAAAAAAGGAACGAAAGAATGAGAAAGCTTAAATCTTTTCAGTGAGGAGGTATATGTGAGCATGACTCATAAGCAGTAATGAGGTACTCAGCTCTTTGTGATCTTGGGAAACAAATAAACAAGCAGATGTTCTTGAGAGAAATCTGAGAATGCATCCAGTTAAGAGACTTGAACGAGAAGTTACCTTAGAGAAGTCATCATCCGGAATCTGAAGTTTTTTTTGGATACGTACTTTCACTTCAGCTAAAGTTTCACCCTCATGAATAACCAGAAGAAAAGGTTCCCCAAAGTTCTGAATTTGCTGTTGAATCAAATAGCAGAACTGTCAGTTTGATGACATACATGTTTGGTACAAAGTTGAGTCAAGAACACTAACTTCATGACAACAGAAAACCTCTATTATTATTGGAATAAAAAGCAGAGAGGGAGTGAATTGAACAACGTGTTTTGAGTGAAAACAAGAAGAGTTTGCTAATGTAATTTGAAAATATCTAACCACCATGCATAGAATCAACTTAAATGCTCCTAAACTTGCTTTGCTTTCTTAACATAACTTAAACTGAATCAATGCGGGAAGAAGCTGAAGATTACCCACCATCTGATTCTGATTTGGATCTTTCATGAAATGATATACATGAATTAAGCGATCTTGAGGGCCAAGGTTTTTCTCTTCCTCTGGAATCTGTTAAAACAAGTCATAACTTATGGTTATGTATATTCTCATGAGCTTGACTTATGAAAGTAAACAAATCATAATTAAAAGTAGATTCATCTTGGGATTAAAATGCTTATTCAGCCAAAGACTTCACATGCCATTTGATCAGTAAAATATGTACCAACAATAAGATTCATTGAACAAAAACTCATAGTGACTTACAACTTACCTCCTCTGCACGCAATGTCCAATACTGATCATTTATGTTTTCTATTTTTTCACTAGGTGGGAATATCTGAAATGGAAAAGTAAAAGGTGGTTATCAAGCTAGAAAAGTCAGAAGTTTAATTAATAATGGTATAACAATTTGACCTAGCATTAACATATGCAGCTAACCCAAAAAGTTTCAACTGTTTACAAAAACTACTCCAAGATCCAAAAATTCAAATGAGACAAAGAAACATCATCCTCCAACTAAGTAGCTCAAAGGCTAAGTAGATTCTTAAGTGATGATTGAAGAAACAAACAACTGATCAGAGAAGGGAAAAAAGAAGTTGCTGTGTCAACAGAAGCAAGTGCATAAGAACAGAATAGTCTGTTCATAGACAATACAATACCTTGTAAATCTTGTGATAGAAGACCTCTAGTAATCGAAGTTCAGCATTAGGGTGGGACAGCTCAACCTGCTTAAACAGAAAGGTAGGTGAAGCCAAACATTCATCAAACTGAACTTGTAAGCTGATATTTATTTCAAGCATGCAGCTTGTCCAATGGACTGGACTAGAAATTATATAATATTAAAAAAAATAATTCATTGGCATGACTGGTACTGTAAAGGCATCTTGTTCTTATTTACAAGGAAAAAAACCATAAAATTGTGCAACAGTTGCATCACCTTTGCCTTTAGGTCATTGATCACATCAGCGACAATACTATTCTTTGGTAGTCTAATGCTATGAATTGCAACCTGGAAAATTAGTATATGTTATCAAATAGTTTACAAGGTTAAATATTGCAACCAACATGAAGATTTTGTTTAAAATAGTTTCCAAAGTTGAAAATGTTAAAGAATATAATAATAGTCATGGAATAAATGTTGACCTCATCCTTGGTGGCATGATGAAATGCAACTTTTAGAGTTTTTAAACCTTGCAATTCAGGCAATGGTATATCCAGCACTTCATAATATAATATATCAGATGTCTGTGAAAAACAAATCTATTAGATTCAAATAGATCATATAAAACATGAACTTACAAGAAAATAATAATAAAAACATAGCGACCAGTGGGAAAAGGTAAAACGTAGAACCTGTGTGAAATGGACAAGCATATCAGATAAATGATCCACACCCCTATATTTGATGGGTTGAGGTTTAGGCTGCTGAGAGTAGCAGTTATGTGATGTAAGCCGGATTTTTGATGGATCATTTAGGCTAAGTTGGCGTGCCACCTTTTCTACAACATCATCGTAGGTATCAAGTTTTGACCTTCAGATAAAAAAAGAGAACAGATTTATATAAGACAAAATCAATTACACAACGATCCAATGAAAAACAAACTAATATATAGAGGTTACTTACAGCTCTAAGCAAAAATCATCTTCCTTTGGCTTCTCTAGCAATCGAAAATGAACCACCTGTGCCAATGACATGATTAATAACAAAAAGCAGAAAGAATCAAGTTAAAACAAACTTGATGTGATAACAGACTGCATGCAAGCAATACAATTAAAGTAAACAATACGGTAATGGTTTCTCAGGTTTCAAGTATATACACCAAAAAAAAAGGAAAACTGACAAGGCTTTCTTAAAGATTGCTCATAAAGAACATTTTGGATGATGAAGTTATTACCTTTTCCAAAATATAAGCCTATGCTACATGAAGCCATGGTACCTGACTGTTTGGCTTTTACTACCTGAATCCTCCCCGCAATTGTTTTACTAGCATAGTCAACTCAAGAGGCATCAAAGTCCTATTTCATCACTTCTATAGTCTTGCTCAGTTTGTAATCAGTCATCTGGATTAACTCACCACACTGTGTCCTATGTATTATAGATCTCATTTGAATATATTTAAACTACTTTAATCAATTCTTCCGACATTACGAATAATTAGTACAAAGGTTTATAATTCGGATCGATTGATAATACCAGCCAGCAATCAGACCCCTATGGTCCTTGTACGAACTAAGTAACAACCCCTATGGTCCATGTACAAGTGTATGTCACTCAAGTACAAGACAGTACTGCTTGGACCCAAAAAACGGAGAAAGCAGGAAGAGGACGATAAGCGGAGAGAAATCAAAAAACGAAGGAAGAGTGGTCGAGGAAGAGGAACGGATGAGGAAGAGATGTAGGAGGCATATTGGCGGTTGAGGAGGCAATGAACCAACAACACAGGACGGTGGCAGCAAGGTTATGGAGCAATGATTTCAAGGCAATGGAGCGACGACGAAAGGGAAGTGGAGAAAGAAGCAAGACAGATGAAAAAGAATATAAGAAGATTGATTTGAGTATAGGGTGGTGGACTTACCGCCAGCCACCCATGGCTTTAACAACAGTTAGCCTGGTTTGATAGTGTTAATGGGCGGTAAACCTTACATCGAACCAAACCACGCAACATGATCTAGTATGTGTCTCATTTTCTAGTCTAATTGTAACTACCGACTGATATGAACCAAGGTTCGGAATTTCGTACCGTACAGGAGTATCGAGCTCAACTCGATTCGGTACGGTATGAGTGTACCGAGAAGTACACTCTGACATATCGCTCGGTATATATATAATATAAAAAGTTCAAAAAAAAAGGGCGACATCGCCTCGTTTCTTCTCCCCGTGTGGGGAGAAGAAACCTCATTTTCTTCTCCTCGTGAAATCGAGGCTTCTTCTCCCCATGTGGATGACGAGAAGTTGCGGACGATACAAAGGCCTCGTCGCTTCAGACGAGGAGGTGACATCTCATCTGTGGCGTCCGACGAGGGAGGGCGACGACGGATCGGGATCATCAAGGGAGAGCGATGCCGAATCTCCAGGTTCTCCCTTTTATTCTCCTTCTTCTTCCTTCTCTCTCGACTAATACTATCCGGTAGTGGGTACCGATGGTCGAAATCGATCGTTACGGATCGAATTTGAGCAGTAACGAGGCAGACACAACCCCAATCGATGGTATCACCGGGTAGCAGGCGATCCGCGTACTGGTCTACTAGCAGACTGATACATATCGCCCGTACCGAAATTAAAATCCTTGGTATGAATCAGTACAACTGGATAACTAATAAAGCATAGCCTAGTATGTAATTGTAAGGGGCACTGGATAGCCATGACACCCCATATGCACTACTTTTATTTTAGACATCTTTATTTAATTCAGCTGACATTTTCTTAAAATTTCCAATCATTTTGCTCCAAAAGCAAAATGAAGTTGTATAGCTAATTGCTTATCCTGATATTGATATGTAAATAAGCTATTAGAGATCAAACTCATAAATTATTCGAATAATACAAATCTTCCACCAAATCACTAGATATGCATAGCAACAATTGATTGGGATCATAACAAACAAAGAAAGTTAAATGTAAACACAGAAGAAAACAAATGGGATGCATGTTTGGTTGTTTACAAGATACCAAAGGATGATCAACATATACCTGCCTATTACGAACATATTCCAAAAAAGATGGAACATCAGGATAACGGATTGGCTCATTATTGCCAAGTGAAGGGGATTTCTGATAGCATATAATGTCACCATCCTCCAGCTACAAGCAATAAAAAAACCAAGTTCAAAAATTCCAATACATAAAACAGGAACTTTGCAATCACGGCATCCATGCACCAGACAAACCTGGCTAGAACGAAAGGGAAGTCTCTTGTCAATGCGTTCGCACATCACATTTGGCTCAAATTTTATTTCCTGAACATCGTTGAGACAAAATTTAAAATACTTTAATGAATACAATGTTTAGGAATATAGGTGCAGTAAAAACATGAATAGTAACGTATATAGTAAAAGAAGATTCATTAATACACAAAGATAATGACATAATTAGTTCCTCAAATGTGTGATAACCTCGAAAAGTTCAATTTCTTCATTTGGTGAAAAACCAGCCATATCATTCAATTTAGTAAGTATATCTGCTGGCTTTCCAAGCCCCTTCACAAACAACCTCCCAAGATATCTAAATTCACAAAACAATTAAAAGTACAAAATCAAATTACCGTTATATAGTACAAATTTAATGAAGGGGAATAAATAAATGAGTACCTAAGCTCCTCCTTTTCAGGGTCATAAAGCTTGAAGAAAAGCAGTATATCTTCCTTAGTTTTTTCAGGTGGGGGAGAAGGATGCAAGTCCTGAAAACGAAGATAAGATAGAAGAAACTATTTGTTTGGTCATTGGAAAGTGCAAATACACTAAAGAAGCACTAGTCGTTACCGGTCCAAGCTCTACTTCTAGGAGTAGCTTAAGTTCAGCATTCTGTGCCTTATTAGATATCTCCCTCAACTGCCCAACCTACACAATAAAAATTTTGGAGTGATGCTTAGAGAGGCAAGACACATACATATAGAGACAAAATAATTAGTACAAACGAAAAGATGAGATGGATCAAGGTATGTAACTATGACAGGAAACGCACAAAAATGCATAGCAAATACAAACAAATGAGAAATATGAGTTTCACATGAACAATCCATAAGTAGTTCAAAAACTAAAACAATCTTATTTAGCTAAGGGTGTGTGGTTGTATGGAGAACAAAAAATTGCCTACACCAGAAAAAAAATTATATTACAATGTTTGTTTGACAGGAAAATAGAACAAATATCTAAAAATTTTTTTTCCAGATTTATAGAAAAAAGTCGCTTTTTGTTTACTGGAATTTTTTTGGTACAAGAAAAGAAAACCTCACCAAATTCTAACAGCTTTTATTTAAAGAGAATATCATCTAAATTTTCCTCGATCCAAATGGAAGAGAAAAAGATAATTAATTTTCGATTCCTTCTCGCAATAAACAATCAACTTCAATCTATTCACATGGAAATAGCTTTCTGGTAAAGAACACTTCACCTTTTCCTTGCAACCAAACAGACCATAGACCAAATAAGCACAACTACAGAAAAACCCCACTCTTGGGGCCTTGCCGGGACACAGACAGCGAAAGACAAAGAAAGAACCAACAAAACACATTGTAACATTATAAAGAGACATGAATATTTATAAGAATGTAGCATGACATGATTTTCTTACTATGATTCAAATGAAAATTTGTGCCAGTAATAAGTTGCTTACAGATTGTGCTTCTTCTTGAGGACTTAAAGGCCTGTTCGGACGGTATGTATGATTCTGTCGTTTAGCCCACAACCAAAATCGTTGGAAGTGTACTGGTATACCAAATTCTCTCGCCACCTCCTCCTGTAAGCCATATTGTTGTTGGATAAGTTACCACAGAGAAATACAAACAGTAATTTATACATATCACCATACAATGAACTTGCTCAAGTGCATATCTGATCACCCTCAGGAATTAACAAGAAACAAAGTCAGCCATATGATCCAGAAAAGTGAGGAGAACACCATAACTTACGTAGGTCATCATTGGGAGTAAGAATTATTGCTGATGTGCATAGTTTTTATTTTGGAAAGACCAATGAGATAATTGTTTTAGATGATACCAAGGCCTGTGCTAGATCATAACAAGATTTTACATTTTAATCTCTATCTTACATTCAAGCCATCAAAATGAAGAGAAATTGAGATAAAGAGTTTTTGAATTACCAAACACCACTCTGAGGAATATAACCAATTATATATGAGTTGTCTTTCTTTATCTAAAGAGTTTAATGACAAAGATCACACTAAACAAAACGAAGGCCCTAAAATTAGGGTCCTAGAGAATACTCATTACTTGAACTCATTACTGCATACTATTTGGTACATATTATCATTTCAATTGAAATAGGGTTATAAGCATGCCTGTTGCATCTGACATCTAATTTAACAACAAGAAACCCATGTGTCCCAATATTATCAACAATATTGCAAATTGTGGAACATCTCGTGAAGTGAAAGGTTAACTTCTAACCACAACAAACAAATATTTTGGTTTATGTTTATAACAAACATAACTCCATGACGGCAAAAGATTCATGTAGCCGACCTCAAATGATTGGGATTTACAGTTTTGTTGTTCTTGTTGCTGCTGTTTATAACAACATACTTAAGTATTAAACATAACTCCAAGCCATAAAGAAAGAATAATAAAGGGTAAACAAATGACATGCAGGCAAGCTGACTGTAGAATCCATAATTAAGCATGAACATAACAAGTTTTTCAAATGTTCAGTTTACGCATTTATTAGGACGCGAATTGCAGGAGTACCATGAACAATCAAATATCAAGAGTTATATTTAATAGTGAATAAGCATAAGAATAATACCCATACTAAAGTCAACATATAAAAGAAAACTACCATAAATTACCATAATCGATCTGAATCAACTTTGATAAGTGGGCGCCTAAAAGAGATTACCTTGAAAATACTGAAAGGCAATTGCTTTTGTATGCGAAAGCTGCAAACTTTGTCATGATCAACCAGGTCAAAGTAAATATCCCTTCCTATCTGTTCCATCAGGTCCTTATCCCGGGCCACCTAGAGGCACTCGGAAAGGCTTAGTATGGATGGCACCAGGAACACAAGCACACGAGGAAATCACCAAAGCACGTTCCAGCATACCTTAATGATAGTATACAGGTGAGCCTCAGCTTTCTCTTTCTTTTTTTGTTCTTTTTCTTCTTGTTCTCTCTTCAATCTTATCTGAAAAACAAGTATTATATGTTACATGCAGCTACTGGAATTCAAAAGTAATGCAGCAGTCTTACCCTAAGGTGCTCGGCAATATCCTTCTCATCTACATTACACATTATTTTATCCTTGTCACTTTCACGAATATATACAAGCATGTAAGCATTTGAATACTTTGTAAACTTGAATGGAGTATTATTGAAACCGGGATTTATCTGTGGTAACTGCACTTAGGAAGAAAGAAAACATTAAAGAGAACAATAGGAAAAGAACAAAAAGAAGTTCTCAAAAACCATTTTGGTGACAAATTACCTCCTCCTCACCACCATACTGTTCCTCAATTGCCCTCTTTGTATCTTCTTTTGTCACACGCTCATCATCAAACTTATACCTGAAAGAAGGTCTATTCATTTACCAACACCAACCAGCGCATATGTAGGTTATAAAGAACTAAAAGATAAATAAGAATTGAGAGAGTATACAATGAGGAAGAGAGACAAAAAAGCACAGTTACATCTACTATTATTAATAAAAAATTTATAAGATAATCTAGCATCAAAATGACTATCACCCATTGACCAACTGTGTTATTGCACATGGGCATACAAATCCTTGCACCTTTTTTCTGTTTTACAGCGATTGAATCATGGTACGGCTACTATTTGTAACCATACAAAACCTTGTACCATTTTCTGCTTTTCTGTTTATTTCCTGGGAAAGCCGCCACACCGAACCCTGAGGAAGAAGCGCAGGTGCCATTTGAACAAGTACCCTTGACAGCACCCTGCACTGACAACTGAGGCTCCTACGAGTGTTGAGCTAAAGGCCAGTTTAAAAGAAGCGGTAGGGGTGAGGACAAGTCCAGAGCAGACCGGTGGAAGTTGAGGTTCTTAAAAAGCTTGAGGTTGGCAATCACAAGGATGATGGCATGGCCAATAACTATGGCACCATCATCAAACAGGCCAGTGTCAGCTGTCATCAGCCTCTTTTCGCTTCTCTCTGTCATACACACACATATACACACTCTCTTGACACAGAACCAACACCCATCCTCTGCACTATCCTTCTAGTGGTTTCCTCCCATCTCATGAAAAAAGAAGCAATTAATGAGTTAACAACACAAACTGCACCTGTCAACCAGTTCAGTTAATTCTGATTCAGTTTAGAAATTTTCCAAACAAATTCCGATTTGGTTAACAGCACCAGGAACACTTGACATCAGCATGATAGCAGATGAACAGATGATATAGCAACGAAATGCATGCAAGGGAGAGTCCCACTTAGAAATAAATAAATACCGGATTATATTTAAACTAATCTCAATTTTAGACATGCAAAACACGAGCAGAATAAAATAAATAAACTGGAAATTTTGATACATAATGCGAAAAGTTCAGCAACAGAAAACTGACAGATTGCTGAAAAGTGGAGATATATAACTAGAACACAAAATTGTAGCAAGATTTTTGAAGCTTGAGAAGATCATTTAAGCCTAGATATCAGTCAAGAACACAACTATGGCTTGCCAACAACTGCTTATAAATTATGACAAATAAAATCAAGAACTTTGTAAAGGATTTGGTAACACTCCAGGAGGTTTAAGTTGGTTTATAGGATTGGATGGGTTTCAAACCACTGATTTAGGCTCAAGTATTTCGAAATAATGGTACAAGCTTATAACGTTAACAGGTCGGTTATCTTATTGGACCAGGTCAAGACAAATGATATCAAAATGCACTCAAAATTGGACACCATGAGAGACCAAATACAGGAGGACAACCATGGATTTATCCTATCGGACCAGGTCACGACAAATGATATCAGAATGTACTCAAAATTGGACACCATGAGACACCAAGTAAAGGAGGACAATTGTGGATGGTGCTGAATTGGGATAGGTCTCGTGTGTGCTATATTAGCTTGATTTTGAATATGACTTGGATTTTGACGAGGACATCAAACTTGAGGATGGGAGATTTTGCCACCCATCTTAGTCCTACATTACAATTCAGAGGAGGTTTAAGTTTGTTTATAAAGTTCAATGGTCTATTACTACTAATTTCAGCTTAAGTATTTTCATCTAGTAGTTTAGGCCTATTTAATATGTCAATCATCCCACCAAGTCGAGTTATGACAATTTATTGCCTCAAAATAGCAGGTACAAATAGAAAAACATAACCATCAAGTAAATGCATACCACTGGTCAGAAAGATTTGGACGGATAAAGGCATAGTAGTGTCCACCATGCACTCCACCACTGTGAACAAGCACACTGCATATTTGACCAAAAGAAAGTTACAATATTAAAAAAACAACCACATCAATAATAATAATAAAAATTATTGCTAAAGCCATAGTCTAAGACAACTCAACTTGAATCCAATCAATATCGATGCACAAAAAGAAGTTGCTTTATTAGGTTTACATAAAGAAACAACAATTAATTATGTCAATGTAGAGCAATGCCAAGCACATATGCTCAACCTGCAAGTGGAAACCAAAGTTTTTCACAGAAATACCATAATAGACACCATTCATTTACAAAACGATAAGATTGACTGACTCAAAGAAACATGCATAGAAATGCTATTACATTGAACTATATCCATAGTACCAACAAGGATCGTCATGTCAATAGGCACATGTCAGCATAGGTCAAAACATATGGCACTTGGGAGGTATTTGAAAATGCCATACCAAAACCATACCAAAGGTTCCAAACTAAAGCTAAGTCATTTTTTAACCTATGTTGACTTAGGGAATTCTATGAAATGCCACACCAAACCATACCAAAAGTTCCAAAGTACAGCTATGCCATTTTTTAGCTTTTATCTTGGCTTTTGTTCCTAGTATGAACCAAGGATTTTAATTTCGAATGATACCGCTTGTACCGGCCGGTACATACCTGTTCGTTAGGAGACGGCGCTCGAAGAAAAGAGAGAATCGGGAGAACCTCGACGCTTTCCGATCCGACGCCCTCCCTCGACGATCCCAATCCAGGAGGTAACGGAGAGGCAACGAATCGAGTTCTTCGCCGCGTCCTTCGTCGAAGCCCGAAGATGCATGTGGTCTTTGCCACGTTTTTCGCCGAAGGCTAGAGACGTTTACGGCCTTCAATGTCTTCGTCGAACACTGCAGATGAGGAGAAGACTGCGTTCTTCTTCTCATCGCGTCACGCTTAAGGCTGAAGACGTCTGCGGCCTTTGACGTCTTCGTCGAACGCCGCATATGAGGAGAAGACCGCGTTCTTCTCCTCATCGTGTCGCGTTGTGCCGAAGGCCGGAGACGTCTGCGGCCTTCAACATCTTCGCTGAACGCCGCAGATGAGGAGAAGACCGCGTTCTTCTCCTCGTCGCATCGTGTCGAAGACCGAAGACGCCTGCGACCTTCGACGTCTTCGTTGAACGTCGTAGATGAGGAGAAGACCGTGTTCTTCTCCTCGTCACGTCGTGTCACGCCAAAGGCCGGAGACGTCTACGGCCTTCGACATCCTCGCCGAACACCGCAAATGAGAAGACAACGTTCTTCTCCTCATCTGATGTGACGAGGAGAAGAAAAGGAGACGACGTCGTCGAGGCAACGTACGCCTCCTTTTTTTAATATTATTTTTATATATTGATTTATATATATATATATATATATATATACACACACACACGAACCGAGCGGGACACTCTAGCGTATCGCTCGATACACCCGTAATATACCGTATCGAGCAAAGCTCAAAAAGCCGATACGATACGAAATTAAAAACCTTAGCATGAACATATAATAATAGCTAATATCAGCTCCTCTTTTATAACATGGATGCCACTAAATACCAAGTAACACCTCGTAAATCTTGTAGTACCTTCTCACAAACAAAGCAAATTGTGGCAATATATAGTAAAAACATGGGAAGTCAACCCAACAATAACAAAAAACCAAGTTGATTAAAATTGTAGAAATCAGAAGATAAATGTGACATTGATATCATTTACAAGGAAAAAAAAATCTGAACACAAGGAAGAGAAAGATGAGTAACTTCGAATTAAGAAAAGATAAACAAACAAATAATATAACAACCAATAATCATTACCTGTGAATTGTGTATAGGTTGCGGACCCTTCTGTCTGCATCAGGAGAAAGATATTTGCCATTTTCTCGATCAAGGTCTAATTGCACTGGAAACTCATAACGGTCATTTATCTGCATAAGTTTTATGCAAGACAGTTGCCACAGTAAAAAGGTTGACAAACAACAGATGTTAACTGAACCAAAGCACAAATAAAATAAACTCTAGTAAATTTGATGAAAAGAATAAAAAATTAATGTGTTTATCCACATTTGACTTCTAACTGAGTCAAACATGTCAAACATGAATAGCACTCCAGCAAGCAAGGACTTACAAAAGCCCTCTAACTATTAAACTAGCAGATGCTTAATCCACGATAAAACTTTATTCCGACCAATTAAACAAAACTTAGGAATTAAAAGAAAGTGTAAATGCTTCATTTCAGATGCTCATATAATATACTTATGGTACTCATCGTTCCATAAAAGAAGGATCTACCTAAAAAAAATGCAGAAGTTCTATGATGGTGGACCAGAGAAAATTAACTTGGGGTCCAACAAATCTAATGTCTGTACAGCCACTAAAGCACAATCAGGAACAATAAATGTACAGCAATCTCTAACTTTGCTTCAGCATAAAAAAACTTAAGTTGGATACAATTATAATTATGACTTTCTCTTGTTTAAGCAACCAGATTTCAAGTAACAAATCTAGGTGAAATCGTGTTACCATCCTAAATGGATTGGTGAATTTAAATGTAGACTCCATTGAACATGAAAAGAACATATCTAAGAACCCACTAACTAAAAATTCATATTCAAATATTTCTTCTTAGAACATACTAATTTGACCCCATAAGTGGAACCACCATCCCATAGCATGTTGCCACCAAAGGCAACACCCTGTATTTTTTGCACCTCAAGGCCAAGCTTCCCTCTAGAAAAGATGCACTCTGTGCAAGGACTGTTATTTTTGTCTTCCTTTTACTTCAAGGTATGAATTTCACACTTCAATAAGTTTGATCACAAAAGAGGAATGAATAGTTTCCAAAATTTATGTCATTTGCCCATCACATTTTTCAAATTCCAAAAATTATATTTTCAGTGTTCTTATTTAGAAAGAAGTACCTTGATCAGTACGATCTACGGTTTAATCTTACATGCATCAAAAGGTAACACAAATTTTAACAAGAATCAAGGTTCTAGATTTAATATCATAGAATAAACCCTTTTTCAGTTCATTCCCATCCAATCAAAAAAAAATTTTGATAAGTCTTAGCATATTTATTAATTTCAGTTATGATATGCATATTCGTCCAGTCCCCAACATCAAGAAACAAAAGGACATACAATGGATAAGGCTTCCACCAATGTAAGATCCGAGAAGGATCAATGTACGCAACATTAGAGAGGTTATTTCATTGACTTGAAAGTCAAACCCTTGTGCTTAAACTTGATCACTTAAGTCGCAAGGGGGCAACCTTACCATTCTAATCTCTCACAGTCCTCAATATTAATATATAAATTTTGTAACATCATGTATCTCAATGTAAAATTTCTGTATTGTTTAAGTTATACTTACATATAAACATTAAAAAAAAATGAAATTGAGAATGGTAAGTATTTAATGTATGAGAATAGAGCTAAAATCTACCAACTAGTTCATTACTTTTCATACCAACTTCTCACTTTGGCAACAAGTCTCTTATCCAGATCAAAATCATGAAATATGTGATCTAATGAGGAATCAGAATGAAGTCAATGCCACCAACAGAAAATAAGCATGCCTTTGCAACTGTACCAACCTTAATCATAGTATCTCGCATGAAATCATATTCAAAACGTTTGAGTTGAAGTTGCAAAACAGGGGGGAAATCAGCAAAGAGAACACCCTTCTTGGCATCCTGAAATGTACACAAGCTACTAGTCCAAATTCCAGAAAACATTGTAAAAATATTGTATCACAGGATAATGTAGAATACTTGTTATTATAGAAAAACAAGATAAAAAGATGAATGAACCATACACCTAAACTGCACAGGCTAGTAATGCCTAATGTTATTCTTTAGCACTTCAGATTCTTCTCCATTTAATAAAAAAGTTCCAGAATGGACTGGCATGCTTAAACTAAGGTAGGAACAGTCAGCGAATCTTTCTCAGTGTATAGGTAGAAATTTATACAACCTGTTACTTGAGAAAAAACAAACAGAAAGTCTGCATTTGCATTCAATCAGGCAAATAATGCTGCCCTACAGCGAGTGAAAGTAGTACAAGTATTTATACCTATAGTACAAGTATTTATACCTACTACATTCTACCTAATATTAAGTAAAAAGAAAAAGAGGAAAAGAAACAAACAAATACATTAAAAATGGGAAATATATCAAACAGCTATATATTGTGAACAAATTGATGGACATACAAATTTAATAAGGTAAAGTTTTCTTGATAACACAAGAAAACATGCACATAAAACAAAAGTTTCTATCAATTTATCTTTCTGTTTCTACATATCTTTTCTGTAAAAAAAAATGGAAAAAATAAAATTTTCCTCTACATTTCTAATTTTCTTCCGTTGCTGGCCTTTATATATATTATATAATGATGATCTTCCATTGATCAACTTCTTGCCTCAAACAAAATCCAACTTCAATAATTTGAATATTTCATTTCCCAGTAAAGGATCTCTGCTACCTAAGCACAATCCCTTACATTAAATATGACTCCAAAACAGCAAGAGGTTTCCGACTTAAGCTGTAAGAAATACAACTATGGTTTCAGAACTAACCAGTATTTTATCCAAGGATGACTAAGTAACTAACCTGTAGACCATACTGTTCTGCATGATATTTGTTATCTCCTTCAAGACGCTCAACTTCAACGAACTTATCAAAAGAAGCATAAACATCATGACAACCTTTGACATCAAGCTGAAGATCTAAAGAAGTGGTTTCCCGTCAACTATACAGAGCACATTGTGCAGCTTAAAGCATAAAACAGTTCAGTTCTTAGTATAGTTTCCTACCATAAAAAGACTCCTTTCTGCTGGATTTGTAATCAACATTAATGCACTCTATGTAATTCGTGTGATGACCTTCAAATAACTGTTGTATAGTGCCCTCAACAACAGTTCCCTGTGATTGCATCATAACTGGTTAGTATCTCCCAGTATCAAGATGCAGCTTGTTAGATGCAACAACCTTACCTTCATCTTGTCTTCCAACTTCTCACAAAGAACCCTATTGAGTTCTTGGACATCATGTTGCATAAACGAATCATATGTATCCCATCCGAAAGATTTCGTCAAATCTTTTGTAGCAACACTGCCATCACTGTATTGGAGCTTATAAAACAAACTCTGCAGGGCCAATGGAATGCTTCCTGATGGCATATCATTCTCAGTTGTAGGCATATGGTACACAGCCTGGAAATCAAAGAACAAAACAGAATGTCACGAATTACATAGACCGTGAAACAGAGAAAGCATAAAATTTCGCACCTTCCTGAAATAAGGAATATGATACAAAGTCTGGAGAAGGGAATTCATGTAACAAGTAGCCCCCTGATTCTTGAGACCAACATAACCTGTCTCCTTTTTTGAGTCATAAGACCAATAATCAATGACTCTGCGGACAGCAACATCAGCTTCAACTACTATGGTATCATTTACTAGAAATCCTCTGCTTGGGTCATATACTTCGCTTAGAGGCATAAACGATGTGAAACCCCAATCACTTTCACGTGAGTTAAATTGGTGTTGGGTGTCTGCAACCAAAAAAATGTTAATCACTTAAATTCAGCTAAAAAACACTTTTATCTCTGCATATAGGCAAATAAGGACACCAAAACTATTTCCACATACAATGATATCAACTGGAACAAGAAAGTTTGATGCATCAATCACAAACTTAATCCATATTACAGTTGAAGTATGATTTGAATGTAAAGCATAGCTCACAAATCAAATTACATCATCCAGAAAATAAGTGTGGAAACCTCACTGAAGCTAATGCTAACTCATGGTTCACAAGTTGCAATTTGAAGGAGGGGCTAATCCAGTCAGTTAAACTGATACTTATAGAGAGAAATTAATAATCTGCTGGCAAGTTTTCTTCTTTTTTCTGGGGTCAGAATAACAAGTACTACTACATCCTCAGAGACAAATATCTACTTGCCTCAACAACAATCAACTCCTGAATACGGCAAGACAAGTAATGGTCCATTTCTCAGTAACTTGGTAATGCATAACATATCCTGCCAAACAGTCAGCAACTTGATTTGCTTTCCTGAAACATATGAAAAGCCCAAAGGATGTAAACACAACCCTTGCCTCCAAAACATCAAAAAATACCGGTTGAATTTCTCTTTGGCGACCTACTCCAGTGTTTATTTTATCAAACTAATTAACATATTTGAGTCAAATTGCAGAAAATAATTTTAGGTTAGAAGTATTGGATGACGTATTATATAATAACCTAAGCCACACAAAATAAGTCCAACATATGGCCCAAACCACGAACAAACCTTACCTGCTATTGCAAATACTGACTTGTTTCTCATGATTCCGGTTCGCATTAAAATTTTTGTATCTTAAAAAAGACCAACCAAAATTGAACATCAGACTACCTGGCCTGGGAACAGCCAGCAGACAAAAATGGAAGAACTGCCCAAGGAGGTCAACAGGTCCACAAACTTTGCTTCTATGCATTCTGAGATAAAGAAGATAAGAGAAAGGAGGCAGAAAGAAGACCAAGTACAGAAACAAGCTAGTTGGCCTGAAAAATGCTCTTTTCACTATGAGTACTAATGAAAGTGTGTCTGGTTTCTTTCAGTTCACCAACCACATCAGCGCAATCGAATCCTTTTCCTACTTCAAACATGTTTCATGGATGACCTTCAAAAGTCAATAAGCAGCTGAATGACATTACCTGTTATTTCCTCAGCACAGCCTTCTTTTCACTTCTATTACTATTAGGGCTATGAACTGTAGGAAACATTACCGACAACTTTTAAAATCATTGCAAGCCACATTTTAAATATTAAAATAAGAGGAAAAAATTGCAAGAAATACAACAAAATAGAAGATTGATCCCAAGACTAATGCAATCAAATTCTAAAGATGATTTAAGGGATCAGGATCCATTCCCAAAAATTGCAAGAGAATTGGTTATGAAGATCGATTTGATTCAATAAACCTGACTTGTTCACTGAAACTAAGCACAGGGTTACTGAAACCAGCCGAGGACAGAGATCTCCCAGAACCTAAAGCCAATCTAGAATTTTGATGCATCAAAACAGGTGTCACCAACACCAATCAATCATAGATCTGAAAGTGAAAACTCATTTCCAAGCTAACATGAAGAAGATTCCCGGTTTCCCTCATCTTTAAGCGGCCTATGAAGCTTTAAACTGATCAGAATAGATCGCATCTTAAACCATGTTCTTAGCAACAAATAAAATTATGCATCAACTTCTTTTGGTGCACAATCTAGACTTTCAAGTTTCAAGTATAATCCAATCTTTGCGATTATTTTCATATGCAACCCTCGAAAATTCAAATGACAGATCCTTACAACTTTTCATATGCAATTATTTTCATATGCATCCACATATTTGTCTTAGTTTCTTTGATTTGGTAAACCCACCCCTGTTTTCTCATTTGCCGCCATAAAGTTGCCGCCAAGAAGAGGATAAGGTTGCCGCCAAGAAAATTGCTTTTCATCTTAAATTCAATCATAGAACGTTATCCTAACTAGTCAAGCACGAACAGTTAAATTTTGTCAACCCCTGATTTAACTTTTAACAAAAGTTGATGGTGTAATTCCGAGCAGGTAATTCACATCCACATGGATTGCTATCAGAAACACAAACAGCAGCTTTCAGGTAAAACGGCCACTTTACTCTTGTACTATTTAAAGAAATTTCCATGGTGCGGCTAACATCCCAAACTGACTGACTAGATGGGAGTAACTTAGGAAAGATGGTAAGGACCACTCTGAAAAAAGAGAACTCTTTGCTTTTACTTTTCATGTGCACAGCTCTTTCTGTATAAGACTATTAAGTACAATTAACTAGACCTTTTTTCAACTCTAACTGATTCCTCTTGATCTTCACATTGAGTTAACTTCAAATCCTTTTACAACTCTTTTAAATGAGAGTTTAAAGCCAGCCAATCAATCTTTCACATTGTTTTTACAACCAGAAAAAAAATTATGCCCAGAAATGCAGTACTGAAAAGATAAAAGGTCAAAAAAACAGGAAAAAAAAAGGAACCGCTGCCTAATTATTCTAACCTAGAAAAATACTCAATCTCTTTACCGCAAAAAAAAAAAGAAAAAGAAAAGAGCGACTCACAGAATAAGAACGAACAAGTCAGGGTAGTCACGGGGATCAACAAAGTAAAAGGAGACACTACATGTTTCCATATAAAGATTATGCTAGTATGTCAAAAATATAGCCAACAACGATCCCCTGGATGTAGAACGCAAGTCTAGTGCAGCAAACCACCATAAAGTCAGTCACAAAACGCTTAAAGATGAGGTCTTATCCCAAATAAAGTCTCATGTGATGAAGAAAGAAGAAAGTGTGTATGATTAAAAGCATCAATATATATGTTACTGTACAAAACAATATTTTATTTTATTTATTAAATCATCCAGTGATATCGCAAGTCACCACCTAGGCCTTTCAGCTAGCCTAATCACCTAAGCACCTAGTACATTTAGGTTTCCCACAATTCCAGCACTTAAGCATGTAGATGGAACCAAGGCAGCCACCTATGCCCTGAAGCCTGCTTATACATGACCATTATTGAAGGAACATGGGACTAGGTGGAACCAAGCTAGAAGGCCTGCTTATAAATGGCTATTACCAAAGAGTAATAGAACTTCGTTCAGAAAATAATGATAGGACAATGACACATCAATTTAAGTAATGTCACATGTCCATGTTCTTTTATCAAAAAGTAAAAGCAAAAAGTAACTGTTTTATATTGTTGCACAACAGACAGTAATTGTTAAAACCATCTTGATATGAAAGTTTTTTTGTCATGATGTGTGCCATTAACTAATGACTATGCATCTATTGACTTTCTACTTTGCCGTTACCGGTATCTTAAAAAGTATCTTCAAATGAAACACCTTTCGAAGGGATATTAGGCAAAAGATTTAGCAAGCCTTAGGGTTATAAAAGGTATCTTCAAACAGAACACCTTTACCAAGGGATAGTGGGCAAAAAAATTAGTTAGTCTTAGAGATAAATAGAAATGATGACCAGAATGAATCAACAGATTATAGAAGATCCATTTTATATAATGTGTCATAAAAAGTTATGCTAGATTCCATACAAAACATTATATGTTTGACTAAACTTTAATGTCAGAATTAATACATTGTCAAGAAAATGTATGTACTTAATTTTAATATTGAATCTGTATCATTTTAATGCATATTTTCTAGGCATCACCTGTCCGGACTTTTAAGGGACCAATATATATGCCGGTGCATGCACTTTGAGAACTTAAAATTAACCATGTAAGCATGAGATGTTACCCAACCTCAGTATTTCCCAATTATCATGACGAACTAATAGGCAATTTAATATAAATTGGAAAGCAGCCCTGAACAAAATCATCAAGTCCTCTAATATACCTTTCCTTATTGAATACTTGCTTTGGATTTGATTGACCACAGCCAAACTGAACTGTGCAAACCTACTCCACCCATATGGTAGGCTTGCTGAATCAGCAACATCCAGGTACATCGACAAATAATCAACATTATTACCTTTTGGAAAGATAAGCACTCTCCTGTCGCAATCAATACAGGAAAAAAGGGAAGAAGAAATGTGTGGCCTTCAATTAAGAATCCAGATACATAACTAAGCAGCAGAAGTCAGAAAAAGATATCTACATACCACTGGTAGCCACCGACTATAAACATATCAGAGTAGAGCTTCTTGGTATTCAACCTAGAGAAATTCTCGATTGTCCATGTAAACCTGGAGGACGAAGGTTCCTCTACCTGATGGTTCTCAGCAGTACTAGTAGTTTCACTCTGAGCAACTGTGCGGAACATAAAACAAACAAATCAAAACCCTGAAAACAACACTTACCGAATAACATATTAACATAATATCAGCAGTAAAAAGCCATATACGAATCATGTACGAACGAAAGAATAAAACAGACTCAATCCAACCAAATCTCAATTCAAGATCCTTGTTATTAAGAGGAACAAAACCAAGATCAAGGCTAACCTTCCATTGGCTGGGGCCCTTCCGCGATCTCCGGGCGTGGGACCAACAACTCGTCCTCCTCCTGCTGAAAAAACGTCGAAGGAAAAAAGAAAAGAATCAGCTCCCCGGCAGCCAAATCAAACCCTAGATGTCAGATTCGGGGATGCAATGGGGATCCAATTCGACCGGACTCGCGAGCCATATACCTAACCCAAACCCTAACTACTCGCCGAAACCGATATCAAGAAAAGGATCAAGAAAATAAGCAAGGGAACGAAAAGGATTAGGAGTAAAGAGCAAAGTTGAGCCGAAGGTTTGGGAATCGATGAATTCAGGTGGTGGTGGCACGTACATCGAGAGGCGGTGGAGTCGTCATGGTCATGAGAGGCGGGGCGTCGGAAGAGCCGATCCGAGGCGGAGGGCGCGAGGGATCGCCCGCGGAGACGATCAGAGGCAGAGAGTGAAGCAGAGAACGAGAAAAGACCGGCAGACGAGGAGTTCTCAGCGGCGAGCGACGCCACCGAAAAGAAATGGTTCCTCAACGGGAGCCGAGGTTTTATTGCCGATGGGGTTATTTCTGTAATTTAAAAGCCCAAGAAGGAACATAGAAGGCTCTAACGTATACCATATAACGTATGTACCCTTGTACATACTCTTAAAAAAAAATTAACTATATTTTAATATTTGTAAAAAAAATATAATATAAATTTAAAATTACAATTAAAATACAAAACAAAAAAAAATAACTATATTTTAACATTTGAAATTTATATTTAATTAATTATGAAATGCTGATACTGTTTATTCAAATTTATTTCCAGCATAAACATATATATATATATATATATATATTATAAACTAAGACAGCATAGCATAAATAACGATAAATAGTGCGGATGTTCATGTAGCAACCGTATCAATCGATCTTGAATTTTAGGAATTTGAAGTAGTCTTCCAAGATTATAGTTGACAAATATTTTTGGAGTTTCCATATGATTCAAAATCGAAGAACAATATCACTTTGAAGACAAGACAGTAAATTTTTGTTGACAAATATTCTAAATTTTTTTTATCCATTTATGTACTTCTAACAAAACATTCATGTAAATACTGATCTCTTTCCCAAAAAAAGAACATCATCACCATAAAACGAAGTAGAAAAAAAGATAGATACAACTTTTCTTTTTTTGTACACATGTGATTATGTATGGCAATCCTATCATCATTGATAACAGCAGTCGAGTATTAATTAGTGAAATTGAATGAATCCTCTTTCGGATTCTACAAAACATAAAGTCGCATGGAAAACCAAACAACTATTGATTTTTAAAGAATAACAAATAATTGTCGAGGATCCACTGGAGGAGGGCAGGAAGGTGGAAGATGACGAGGACCACAGCAGATACTGCGCAGAAAAGAGAATGGAAAGAGACGCCGTGTGACATCAACTCAAGAAATTGTTCCTTCGAAGCGACCACCGCTTCATCGCGAACCAGTTCTTAATCGCGCTAGATGATACGGATCATTAATAATAAGATGACCAAAAGAACTGTGTTTTAGATATACGAAGAAGATGAGATATATGGCATATTTTGGTATCACCCACGAGACAACGATCAGCAATCAGCAACCACGTCAACGCTAAAGAGAAACCCCAATGCTAATGGGATGACTGTCTCTCCTCCGATGTCATATAAGATGGTGTCGCATGTCACAAAGCCGTTCCGGAAAACTCCGAATCGCGTCGCACGACACTAGTACATGTTGGTCGATCGACGTTCACACAAAAGCTATCGCTCGTGGAGTCGATTGTCATTAACATACCATATACGACCGACTCCTGTTCACAGGTATAAAATGTCGACCCCTTGACCAACACCGAGGGAAGAGGAAAAAAAAAAGGAAACTCCTCTTAACTTCACTCAACTCTGATTTAAGCTTCGAAAGGGTCGGGTCAGAAAATCTTGATCTCGACCTTTTGTGTAGGAATTCAACGACGAAGAAGCAAATAACTCAAGAAAATATCTCACTTGGGAGACGAAACTTAGATCCGACGACTTGACTCGACATCGATTTCCTCCGCTCAAGTATCCACATGGACAACTTTACACATCCGGGAGAGGACCAAGCCGAGCTTACACCTTGGCTATGGCATAGTACTCCCTAACAGTTTGACTAGCAACAAAATTATAAAGAATTACCTGTATATTTTTTATAAGAATTTAAAGGTCATATGGGCTAGTTTTGAGAAATATCCAGTAAATTGGACAATTTGACGTGTAACGACATGAGATGAAAAACGAACAAATGATCTAAACGAGGAAGATTATATATTTAAAAGTAATAGAAACTAAAAATTCAATACGATTAAGCATCCAGTAACGAAGAATAATTGTGTTGAGCAACGACGTTGTTCTTTTCTTCTGCCAATAAAGCATGTATGTCTTCTACACTCCTGGTGAATCGGTGTTCGAGTCCCTGCGGTGTATCTGACGAAGTCGATTTTGGGCTAATAGTTACTTGCCTTGTGATTGGAGGTAATCATGGGTCCACGAACTGGTGGGCCACCATTGCCTTTCCATCAATGCAGGAAGACAGTCGGGTACCGAGAAAATTGGGTGAGAAAAAAAATGGAAATAACGCAGTGAACGGCCGGCGGCCCTTTTCGCGTTAGATTTAAGCCGAGACAGCGCAAATTTGGTTTTGTAGGCGTCCGTCGTCATTTTCGCGTCGTTGTCTATCGAGATCTCCTCGCCTCGGAATCTCTCTTCCTCCGATCCATTCCATGGCGGAGAACGCTGCGCCGCCGGCAAAGACGGAGGAAAAGCGGTCATGGGCCGACGAAGAGTCGGACGAAGAGAAGGAAGCCGCCGCGCCGCCTTCGCAGGCCGCCGACGAAGCCCAACCCTCGGAGTTGAAGAAGATCGAGTCGCTCTCCATCTCCGACGGGAAGGACAGCGGTGAACGTCTGCTGGATGATCCCGACGATTCGGAAATTAAAGCGGTAAGGCTTCGTATTATTGTTCTCGATATAGTATAGTCCGATGTTAGGGTTTTTGAGCTGTTTTATTCCGACTGGGTTTGATGCTTTATATCGGATGGATCTTGTCAGTATCGAGGGGAAATCGTGTGACTGGGTTAGCCTTTCGTGAAATAATGATTTATAAATTGAATAGGTTACATCCGGTGATACTGTCTACACTTCTGCTGTGACGTTCGAAGACTTGAAATTGTCGGATGAGCTTATCAAAGGGTTGTATGTTGAGATGGGTTTTAGTAAGCCTAGCAAAATACAGGCTATTACTCTACCTATGATTCTCACGCCTCCGTATAAAGATTTGGTAGCTCAAGCTCACAATGGCTCAGGGAAGACCACATGTTTTGTGCTTGGAATGTTGAGTCGAGTCGATCCAAAGAGGAAGATACCACAAGCCATCTGCATCTGCCCTACTAGAGAGTTGGCTCAGCAGGTAAATTAATTCCTGTTTAAGTACGCAGCATTTGGAATAGCAGGTTGTAACTATTCAGATGAATGATGCAGAATCATGCGGTCCTTCTGAAGATGGGAAAGTATACTGGCATAACTTCAATGTGTGCTATTCCATCTGATTCTGCTAATTATATTCCAATAAATAAACGTCCACCAGTAACTGAGCAAGTAGTGATTGGCACTCCGGGAACCATTAAGAAGTGGACTTCAGCAAAAAAATTGAGCACAAGGGACATGAAGATACTTGTTTTTGATGAGGCAGATCATATGCTAGCCGAGGTAGCACTTCATACCATATTTTAAAAATCTTAAGTAGTGATAAATTACTTCTTCAATAATAGTTTTGTAATGCCTCCCCAACAGGACAATCATTAGTGGTTTTCTATGACAGTACAATTTACCTTTGTTGTGCATGCTATCCAATATCTTTGAACCTGAATTTCTGTTTATCTTGAAGGCATTTGACTCAATCCTATGAAACCTGGTCGATCCTGGCCAATCACTAGTTGATCCTAATTGATATTAAATCTTTTCAAAAGAAAAACAACGAAGAAAGAAAACAAATTAGCCACACTATTTGATCTGATCCTGAATCATGTGATCAATTTCAGTCCTAATTATTGGAATTGACTAGTACCTGAAGGTATTGATTAATATTTTAACGAGGAATTATTATTATTTTCCTAATAAACTCATTTGTCTGTCTTCAAGATGATCTGTTGATATTTCTCAGGAAATTATTTTGATAAACTTTGGTTTCATGTCGTTTGTTTACTTCTATCTTTGTAGTCATCTTTCTTGGATTATTTTGTTTGGTTGTCTATCTTATTTTTTTTGGTACAGGATGGCTTTAGGGATGATTCTGAAAGGATCATGAAAGAGATTCAAAGAAGCAGTGGTGGTTGCCAGGTTTGGTTTTTTATGATGCAGTTAGATTTCATGTTTAGGTTTCTAAGTTCAGCATGATACTGTTTTTTTTCTTCTGAGTTTGTTTATGCAAGAATTTCTCCAGATCACATTGCAAATAGTTTACAAACTAAGACATATCTAGTTACTGGCCCATATCTAGTTACCCAGATTTGGAAGTAACCAACAGCAGCAAGGTTCTTGTCTGACAGAATATATCATCAACAAGATAATAACTATGTATCATGGTGTCATATATTTATGCAGTACTTGTAAGTATGTCTTCCTCCCGTAACAGGTGAATGATTGCACCTTGCTTGGAGTTGCATGAGAACAGCAAACCATACAAGTACTTAAGATCATAGGGTTGGGTATCTGGTACAACTATGCTGAACGTTAAGCCTTACCATTTTTGTTCTTCAAGTCCTTGTTAGGAAATCCAAACAAGGAAGTTGTTTGTGGGTAGCTAATATGTAGCTCAATGTTGATAAATGACAGGGCTTGCGTGATTAAGTAGAAAGGAAAGGGGACCCGAGGAGCATGTGCATCCTAGCTTAGCCATACATAAATATGGAGAAGTAATTTCACAACAGTAGAGCCCTAACCTCAAAATAAAAACTTTTAATGTATGCAACATAAATATTGAGAAGAAATTTCATAGTTCTTTTCTTCTTTGAATCTAGTTTCTCAAGTTGGCCACAATGGATTGCTGAAGCAGTGTAGAGGTTACAAGATTTGGTTTCTTGCACCAATCTGGTCTTGTCTCGGACCGAATTACACCCGCCTTATAATCTTGAACTTGGGGTGGCAACATTTCTCCTTCCTGATTCCTAGAACATCAATGGTCCCCTTTCTTCAATAGGTTTCCATACATGTTAATTTGTTTTTCTGTCTTTGTTGAACCTAGCCTATGATTGTATAAACTCTAGCCTTACTTTCTTTCTAATTGTACATTCATGCATATCCACTATAATATGCTTTTAGATATCCTTCTCTCATTTTTGAATTAATTTCATAGGTTGTTGGTAGTAAATTTTGTTGTACCTTACACTTTATTTCTCTTCTGTTTGTGGTTTATTACATTTTTCTATATCCTTTTAATTCTGCATTCGATTTTTCAAATTGTAATATTTGTTGATGCTTACCATCTCTGTTTTGGATATAAAATGACCTTTGTATAATTAACTTTCCTTTATCTTCAACCTTTCTCTTCTCTTTCCTCTCAACTGAACATAGATGCATAATTCTAGAATGGTAGGCAACCTTGAGCTACAAACCTGAGCTAGATATTTAATTTTGAAGCTAGATACTTGCTTTGGTTACCTGTTCCTGTGCAAATGCAGCTTGTAGTTCTTATTTTTTGATACCAATTCTTTTCATTTGCCAATTTTACTGATGTTCTTGGTATTGAGGAGATCTCCTGAGACAATTGATATAATGTTAAGATTTGCTATATATTCATTTCCCATGTAGTAAGACTTGATGGTATATCTTCATGTGAGACTTTCTCCCCCAGATCCTAGTTTGTAAACACCACTTTGCAAATTTCCCAATATATTCAAAGTTCAAACCTTGAAGTACTTAGCAGAAAGTAAATTGACTGTGAGACTGTCTTCATAGTGGAGATCCTCAGGAATAAAGGTGCCATTTCAGAATTTTCTAGATAGGATTTTTTTTTTCATTAACTTACAGAGTCCATTCAAGATTTACCAGGGAATTATTGGAAAATTAGATCTCCTGATAATTTCCGGGTGAAGTAAAACAGATAACAGCTTGTAAGCTAGGAATTTGTTTAATCAATAAACAGTTAATGGAAAGTGGTAGAAAAATCTGGTATTATTCTTTGTTGGTCGTCCCTGGCTCCGTGAAGCACATAGAACAACTGTGTGCAGTCATTCACACTAAAATGCTTAACCATGTGTTCATGACATATCTAATTGCAAACATTCAATGAACTCTTAGTTCCACTAATCAGAGTTAGCTTTTTTCACAATCATTAAGCCTCCTGCTGAATCATTGTTATCATTCTGTTCTTGTTTAAGAGTGAACATGTTGTGTTGTGCATAAGATGTTATTCTAACTATATTTCCCATTGTTAGACTGCTTACTTTTGTGTTTGTTATAGTGAGTTTTCTAGTTTATATTTACAATTTCTTATTTAACCTTATGATTGATACAATCTCTACTAACCTTGTAGTTAGTAGAATTTCTTATTGAGCCTTGTGGTTGATTTTCTTATAGTTTTTGTATTCACTTGTGTAATCATCAACAATACATGCGAAGCCTACCAAACTACTCAAGTTTACTGACTTGTTTGGTTTGTTTTTGCCACAAGAATCATATGCAGCTTAATAAATGCTATGGAGGTCATATACTGTAATCCTTGGGATATTTCAAATTTTCTTTCATTTCGTCTCTGTCATATTCGGTCTTATGTTACTGTAAATTGCTGTTACTAATTGAAATAGATGAGGTTGAACTTATTGCTCTTTTTCTTGATTTTTGTTGTTAGGTGCTTCTTTTTTCTGCTACATTCAATGAAGCTGTCAAGGCATTTGTATCAAGGGTAATCAAAGATGGAAATCAAATATTTGTGAAGAAAGAAGAACTCACGTTGGAAAAAGTAAAGCAATATAAGGTCCAATGTCCAGATGAACTTTCCAAAGTAGAAGTAATAAAGGACAAAATTTTTGAATTTGGGCAAAAAGTAGGACAGACTATAATATTTGTCCGTACAAGAAATAGTGCTCGCATGTTACACCAATCGTTGACTGAAGAGGGCTATGAGTGTACATCAGTTCAAGGTGCTCTCAAGCAAGAAGACAGAGACCAAATTATAAAAGAATTTAAAGATGGATTAACCAAAGTCCTCATTACAACTGATCTCCTTGCTCGAGGTTTTGATCAAAGACAGGTATTAAATTTATTTATCTACAAGATAGATTTTAAATTTATTTATTTAGAGATAGATCTTTGAAATCAATAATTCTTATGCTTTTCTTGTTCCGTTGAAGGTTAATTTGGTTATCAACTATGATCTTCCTATAAAGCATGACAATCCATCAGAACCAGATTGTGAACTATATCTACATAGAGTTGGTAGAACTGGCCGCTTTGGTAGCAAGGGTAATTTTTATCGTTGCTTTGGATAATATGTCACATCCTCAATCAATGATTTCTTCAGTTATAATAACTACCTTTAAACCCATTGTTCTAAAAGGGTGAATGCAGCTGCATTTGCATGTGTGTCCCTACGACCCTGCTTATGCAATGTATATTCGTAGTGTTACTGCATTTCCGGTGTGTGTAGCTGTTTATGTAATCAAAATAAGCATGTGTGACCTGCATATACATATGATTCAATGTGGCTTATCTATTTTATTACTGTATCATTTTGTTATAATGTAGAAAGATAAAAGATTATGTAATTTTAGTTGTATAAATATTTGCCTACTACTTAGTTTTACCTTTTTATTGGGACATCACAGATTTTTGTTGCTTACAGTTTTACAATTCTTTTCTTTTGTCACTTGTCTCTTAAGTAATTTATTAAATGAGAACTTAATCATTTTGTAAATTCTTGATTTGGCCTTAGTAAGCACCACCGTTATAGGTCATTTTGCTATTTGGTTGCCTTGATACTCCCTTCTTCACCGTTGCGAATATTATGCTGAAAGATCATTTCTTATCTATCACGTTCTCTAGGTTGCAACAATAGGGCAAGGGTTTAATGCCTTTTAACTACTTAGATTTAGTCACATACCAGGGCGATATTTTGTATTTTCATTTGAACTTAAGCCTGGATGAACAAAATAATGGGAAATCCTTAGTTGTTATAATACTGGTCTTGCCGTGTCGTTTGATATATGTTATACCTTACATGTATGCTCCACATCTTTTTTTTTTTTTTGCTGAGTCATGCGACATTTCTTTTCGTGATGGTTTAGATTCATTTGATAGGATGCAATCTGTTATTGTGCAAGTTGCGAAACTTAACCTTGTGGTGTTCTACTGATTAATCTGGCGATAGGTGCTGTCTTCAACTTCTTGTGCACTGATAGGGACAGGTCAGTCATGGAGAAAATCGAGCGTCATTTCCAGCATCATATTCCTGAGGTAATGTCCTCCTAATTTATTCTCCTCCGTATGCACCAGATTATGTAGAAATATCTTAAGAAACCGGATGACACCTCCCTGTACCACAGATTCCTAACTGGAGGAGTGAGGAAGATTTTGAGTCTGCTCTGAAAGATGCTGGTTTGCTATGAAACAAGTTTGCTGCCGCCATGTATGTTATCGATATGCTTGATGCGTTGTGCTTTTGATTATAACAAGCAGAGAATTTTGTACTTATTTTGTTTTAATTATTTCTGGCGAGTGATTTTCTAGTTGTTTAATGGTGTAGCTATTAGGAGATACCGTTTAATAGTTGAACGATCAAATTCTCGAGGCTTATTTTTCACTCGTTATAATAAATATTATGTGAAAATTAGACATTTGTACATTGAACTTGACGTTCATGAACTCGGTACTTGTGTAAATTACGAGTGACTATGGGCACTATGTATGTTGATATATTGATCGGTTCACTGGTGATTGAACCTTCTATAATTGCAGGATATGACATCTTTAAGAGCTTCGCGGGGGTCGGATAATTCCAATCAGGCCACCGTATCGCACGCAAGTTAGCGGCACCAACCACCACAACTTTGTTCCACGCACAAAGATAACACGAGTTCTCCCACATCAGAAGGGAAAAGTTTACACAGTCATATCTCGTGACTAAATCACGAGAGAGAAGAGCGTTCACAAATATCACACAGGAAACAGCATAATAACATCATAAATCCGGCCATCTTCAAGCCGATGGCCATCAGAAGCAGCCTCCTATGTTCAAGCTTCCGCTCATGATCACCGGCACGCCGCGCTCCGCGCACAGGCACTTGAGCTTCCACTCCGGTATCACCTCGCTCTCGCCCCGACCGCTCCTCTGCCACCGGCTCGACGACGCGCTCCTCGAACTCTCCTTCCCGCGCTCACGTTCCTGCTGCTGCTGCTGCTGACCTCTTCCCGCCGCTCTATCCTCGGCCACCTCCTGTGCCACAGAATCCATCTCTCAACCACGGGAGCACTCTCCTGAGACAGATCTATCTAGTACTAGGGAGACGGGAGGTTGCCGTGGTGCCTTTAAGATAAGCTCCCACGAAGCATCTGGTACGGTTAGTTAATGCGGTGGGACGAACACTTGTTATTTTGTACAACCGAGTTGCGGTAGAAAATGACACGAGGCGCTGGCTGTCGGCATGGAAGCATAGAAAACGTCACGTTGTCGGTTCCTGTGGATAGAGATAAGAAGGGGCAGATATGGCGTATGTGTGCATTAATGTTGTATTTATCCTTCGTTTTTTTTCTTATCTATGCGAGTAAAGTCAAGTGGATCAATCATATAAATTCTCTTTGACGACGGTGTTCTTCGAAAAAATTATAACACACCCCAGATATTTTTTCAAAAATACATAAATTTATGGATGATTTCTCAAATAGAATTTTTACTTTACCAATTTGTTTTTCAAGCATCTGTCCTGCTAGTCACTCTCTTCTCCCTGAATAGTCGCTCTTACGTAGTCCTCTCGCACGAGGATAGCTTATCGCAATGTCGTTCGTAGATCTGTCTTTTTCATTTGTCCATAACCTTCGTCATTGATCGTAGGATGGGAAGAAAGAGGGTGCATCATTGATCGCAAGTAAGGATAAAGAGAAGATGATTGTGCACCCTCATTGTTGGACGCAAGGGATGAAAGAGAGGCGCACACCTTCATTGTTGCTACCTCATGCGAGGGTTGCAGGCAAAGTGTGCAATGGCTCGATTGGTGGGGTCAACGGAGGCAGTTTTGTTGGTTATGGGTGACGGTGAATATGGCAAAAGAATGGGCAAAATGATCTTTTCACATTGTTAGGAGCGTTGTTTCATAATTTTTTAAAATAGAGACGCTAAGCAAAAAAATTTAAAAAATAAAAGATTTTTTCAATAATTCATCTTAAATTTATAATTATTAATTTAAATATTTTATAACTTATTATGATGTGATAAATGACTATTATTATGACAAATGATTATTATTAGACATGATAAGAAAATCAATAGCATATCACAATGACCATATTATTGAAGTTTAGTTGAATCATTTTGGACTAGTGTTATATACTCTAAATAAATTGTCTTATGTTTCGATAGAAAAATATAATATTATCACGAAAAATATTCATCTTTAAGTACAGAAAATGATAAAAAAAAAATCATATTGACAAATGCATCACATAAAGAGAATTAGAAAAAAAAAATATTTTGAATAATTCATATTATAAGAAATATTTCATTGACCACAAATGGTTAGGTAAAGATCTAACTATAAAATATAAATATAAACATGATTATCGAGGTCTGACCAGTCTCTTTATCGAAACCAATATCGGGAAGTGATCACATCGGAAAAACATTAATCTTTGTGCATAAGAGAGCTTATGAATCCTCAAAAAAATATTTTTAATTAATAATCAAAATTTAGGTAAAGAGCTTATTAATCACTCAAAAAAGTTTACAAGCTCAGGGTAAAAAAAATGTTTTTAATTAATAATCAAAATTTGATTACTTTCAAGGGGCAATTATTGAGATTTTAGAATTGTGACGGTATAAATGTGAAGAAAACCCAAACTGAAAAATAATAACTTGTTTTTGTTACAACAAATACATGTCATAAAATTGTTTTTGTTATTCGATATGCGGAAGTACTACTAGACGTTCAGGTCGTACATACAAGCTCATACAAATAAATGACTGCCAAAACTCTCTTTTCGAGAAACAAAATTTGATTCTTCAGATTCTACTCGACCACTTTCTATTTCTTCTTTCAACAGCTTTTCTCGAGCATTCGTTCTCCAATCTCAAGAGAATTTTGACTTGAGTGTCGTAGGGGGATTTCGTCACACAATCTTCTTTGGAGCATCTTTAATCTATGTGATAGTTAATAACACCTTTATTTTTGCACATCGATTACCTTAACTTAGAGAGAATATATATATATATATATATATATATATATATATATATATATATATATATATATATATATATATATATATATATATATATGGTGTCTAATACCTAGAATACCTCTAGTCATTTATCTTTTTTTTCTTTCTTTTCTTATGGATAGATCTATAAGATAAACCAGTCTAGTTATAATATTTTTATATTTTCATGGTATTGCTAGAAATATTATAAGATTATATAAAATACTAAAATATAGTGTAAAAATATTATAATTAAGATAATTCATCTTATGTATCGACCTATAGGAAAAGAGGTAAAGAAAAAAAAGGTAGGTAGTTGGTTACCAAATTAAGGGTATGCCAAGTATAAGAAAAAAAAAATCTATTAGCAACCCTTTTTTAGTATCGAGATTTATATTGGCAACTCTTTTTTTTTTGTCTTATTCTCTTTTGAGTGACGGATAATATATCGTATCGAAACGATAAGTAGTGTCGGACAACGAGGGGAGATAGAGGAGGAGATTTGTAATTGAGGATTATTGGTAATTGAGAGATTATAAATAATAAAAATATTTTATTATTATTTATTTATGGGTTGTCAATAACAAGGAGGTTATCAATAGCAAAAAAAAAAAGAAAAAAGAGGGTTGCCAATAGCAAGATTCTTTGCTATTCACATCTCATTTTTAAAATTATTAATATTTTTAGTATATCTCTCAACAAATTGATGTAAACATTCTCATTATTTTTCCTCTTTTCTCCTAATCACGACATCTACAATATCAAATGATATCGAACAAACGCAAATGCGCTGATCATCTTTTCCTTATTATTATTATTCTTTTAATCATGAGCCATGTCGAGAGGGCATCATCACGATGAGGGAGCTATGAGCAATAAGTGACATTAAGGTTTGTGAAAAACAAAAGAATCAAATTGGTAATTGAGATAGTGTAAATAATAAAATTATACTTACATTTTTTTAAGGGATTACCAATAGTAAAGATTTCCAATAACAAACTTAAAATGAAATACAGTTAAAAAATTCTATAAATAAAAAAAAAATACTTGTCAAAAAAGTCAAAAAGTGAAGGTTTTTTTTTTTGTGTGTGGGGAAAGATTCGACCTAAAATATATACGTAAATTAATGAAACATATTCGACATTAAAGAGAAGAGCATTGAATCCTCTTGCTCTTTCCCGTTTTCCGTGGAATCACCATCTTTACCGTCCCCGGCGTTGGATCTTTCTGGCTCACGACACCGAATCCAGCCGCAGGATAATGATCCCTCCATGACGCCTCCACCAGCTGTCAAATCTTGTCTGATTCCCTCGATGATGCCTCCATCGTTCGCCATGTTCTCTCTTTCCATCTCCGCGGCCCAATTACCTTGTCTGCCCAGCTGCGATGCCTTACAATCACCCATCGAAGTCAGTGTACAGGCAATGATCCGCCGACACTTCTCACTGACTCGTAAAACCCGCCCTCCTCGCTCGCCACCTCCCTCTTTGCCCCCACCATGGTGCGTAGGAACACTCCCTCGCTCGTTTCTCCTGCCGGAAGCCGGCCGGTATCCCCATTGCCGTTCTTGTTCTTTACCCTGCTGTTCTTCGCCTGTTCCGGCCCCGCCAGCGAAGCCAGATGCGTGTTCCCGGCGATCTTCAACTTCGGGGACTCCAACTCCGACACCGGCGGCTTCTGGGCGGCGTTCCCGGCGCAGACCGGCCCCTTCGGCATGACCTACTTTAAAAGACCGTCCGGCCGCGCTTCCGACGGCAGGCTCATCATCGATTTCTTAGGTACTGACCATGCTTCGATGGTTTCTCTTTCTTGCTTGGTGGTGAAAGATGGCTCTGCTTCTTGGAAATGCGCAGCTCAGGCACTCGGATTGCCGTTCCTCAGCCCCTACCTGCAGTCCATCGGCTCGGACTTCCGGCACGGCGCCAACTTCGCGACGTTGGCCTCGACGGTACGGCTGCCCAACACCTCCCTCTTCGTCACCGGAATCAGCCCGTTCTCCTTGGGGATTCAGCTCAACCAAATGAAAGATCTCAGAACCAGAGTTCTTGCGCTGAAGGGAACTGGTAAAATGCCACTCATTCTACATGTGCGTTTCATGGTTTCTTTAGTCGTCGAATGATGCAGACAGAGGAGCAAATATTTTAGCCTGTTGGCGAACATGAAAACGATTTACAGTACTGAATGATCTAAAATTAACCATGCCATGGAAAGCTTCTAAGATCGATCATGTTCATGATTCAGAACATCTTCCTCCTGGCAATGTCTTCGGTCAATCACTCTACACCTTCGACATCGGCCAGAACGACTTCACCTCCGAACTGGGATCTCTCGGCATCGGAGCAGTCAAGCAGTATCTTCCTCAGGTCGCATCTCAGATTGCCTGGACCATAAAGGTGAAACAGGAAGCTGCTGTCATCTGTGTTCCGCAGGAAGCGGATTCACTCGCCATTTCTGTGTTATGCAGGAGATCCATGACATCGGAGGGCGGACGTTCATGGTGTTCAACCTCGCCCCCGTTGGATGTTACCCAGCTTTTCTGACAGAGCTTCCTCATAACACTTCGGATTTAGACTCATACGGCTGCATGATTTCCTACAACAATGCCGTCGTCGACTACAACAATCTGTTGAATGACACTCTCCAACACATGAGAGACATGCTTCCGGATGCCACCATCATATATGTAGATACTCACTCTGTCAAGCTCGAGCTCTTTCGACATCCCAAAAACCACGGTAATAACCTCTCCGGAAACACTATTGGCCTCGACTCGATCATAATTCTCCGAGCAACATGACGATTAGCAGACTTCCGTCATTCCGACACCCTTCAATACTGTGCAAGCGGGAACATAGTCCATCATTGACTTTGGCTTGGGAAGAACTCGAACATCTGTCCATCTAGACTCCGCATTCCAGTTCTCTAATTTGCTTCGCGTGAATCTAAGTTTTGCCTTCTCCATGCAAATTTATTGGCACTATCCTTCATTCATCATTCCCGATCATGACCTAACTAGTGATAAATACAGGACTCGTCTACGGAACCAAAGCTTGCTGCGGACATGGAGGTGGTGCTTATAACTTCGACCCACAGGTTTACTGTGGAAACAGCAAGGTGATAAATGGCATCAAGGTGACTGCAACTGCTTGTGGAGATCCACAAAACTACGTGAGCTGGGATGGGATTCATGCCACAGAAGCTGCAAACAAACTAGTAACCGGGGCTGTACTCGGAGGTTCCATCTTTCATCCTCCCTTCCCTCTTTCCAAGCTTTGTGATCTCCAGCCAATAGGTTAAGCGGCAATTAGCTTTTGTGTTTAAGAAGGTGCAAACAAGAAATCAGAGCTTATCAGGTCTAAGAGTGACGATAAGTTACTTAGTTTTTATAGTGGTATACAGTGTCTTCTTTGAAGTGGTATGAGCTTGAAGGTGACTCTACAATAAATGATATGAGCATAAATTTAAAGAAGATGATGGCTGATGACAAAGTACAAAGTTTAATTGAACATACATACCCTATGAATGATTTGATTGTTTCTTTTACAATTTAGAACTTAATCGTTTCCTTCCAATCTTTAATGGAGATGACGAGTGCATGGTGTCTTCACTGTCACTCTCACTGACTGCCATTTTTTTGTTATAAGCTATCGAATTATGGAGGCCCAATTAAGGTATTCGTTCCTCATTTGTGTTTAAGCCTACCTCCTACTAAAGTTCAAGCTTTTCTTTGGTACTCACTCTTATACAAGGTAGAGATTGTGATATCTTGATCTAGTTGACATTGAAAGTAGATTAAGTTAATGAATTAATTATCTCAATAAAAAAATTATGATAATTGATATCAAAACCATCGGTAGGAAAAGAATCATTGGAAATGTCATAGCATTGAATTATTATTGGACTTTACCTCATATATATATATATATATATATATATATATCAAATAATTTAAACTTACGAAATCGACGATTTTGATTTTCCCAACCTATGAATCAAAACTGAATTATTTGGATGTCCCAATCAGAATCTGTCTCAGTGGCCATCCTAAGAAGATTGGGTGAGGTTGACATGACACTTCGAATCGGAACAAAAGGCCCCTCCCCTATCACTGTTGGATGAGCGAGAGTGGTGTCTTTGGGACCTCATGTTTTCTTTCGACCGGACTACGCCTCGCCTTAGCGAGCTGTTACCATCACAATGTCCAATTTTCTACTCGATGTGATGTACGCCAAATTACACTTCCAAGTCAACAGACAAAGTTACGCTTCACATGTATCGTTTGGAGTGATGGGATATAAACCCCTTACAAAGTTACGCTTCACATGTATCGTTTGGAGTGATGGGATATAAACCCCTTCAATGTGAAGGGTAAAAACCACGGGGCAAACTAGAGATAATTCACTATGTCACATGTATCGTTTGGAGTGATGGGATATAAACTCCTTCAATGTGAAGGGTAAAAACCACGGGGCAAACTAGAGATAATCCACTATGAGAATAATGAATATACAAATCTCAATCTCTTGCCCAAAACCCCTAGATGATTGAGAACAGTCTCTCTGCGTTGTCCTTGTCTTCTTCCCTTTCTTTCTCTTCCTTTTCTGCCTTGTTCTCCTTCTTCTTTTTGGAATCCCATGGCTCTCAAGATCTGCCTCGTTGCTGCCTTTTTATAGTCTTTTTCTGCTTCTAAAACGCAGCCACCACACCCTCCTAATCTTAATTAGGGTTAGGTTAAGAGAGGGTGTGGGCTGTGGGCTGCCCTAGCCCACATGCGTTGTCCTTGTCTTCTTCCCTTTCTTTCTCTTCCTTTTCTGCCTTGTTCTCCTTCTTCTTTTTGGAATCCCATGGCTCTCAAGATCTGCCTCGTTGCTGCCTTTTTATAGTCTTTTTCTGCTTCTAAAACGCAGCCACCACACCCTCCTAATCTTAATTAGGGTTAGGTTAAGAGAGGGTGTGGGCTGTGGGCTGCCCTAGCCCACATGGGCTGAATATGGGCTATCAGCCCAACATGGAGTTCTAAAAGGATTTAAATTATTTTACAAATGTTCATGTACAAAAAGGAAACACCAAAATATCAAGATTTGATTTTGGCTTGTAATGCTAGCTCGTGAAGTCAACACAAAGTTGGGGATTCATATCGTTGAGAAGAAATCTTATAGCAACACCAATAATAATAAAATTACAAGTATTAATTATTTAGAATTGATTATATGCGTCTTTTGTTGTCGTTGATATTTCTAAAAATTCATATGTTTAGTTAAGTTTAAAGTGCTTGAGTCCTTATTTATAGTATCTATTAAGTCTTTTATGTTTTTTTCAATCTTTTCTCGTATCACTAATATTAATTATTTTACTTCTTATGATTATCTCATCCGGAGATCCCTTCAATAAATGCTCATATTATCTTATATATATATATATATATATATATTTTAATCTTTTCTCGAAACGATACTTAGTTGTTCACAAATAAAAGTATTTTTTTTTCTATTTCTGATAACTTTATGCATCCATCTAACATTTTGATCTCAATAACATAATTTTTTAATATATTTTTTCTTAACTGTCCAATACTTAAATGCATCCATATATTTTTTCTATCGCCATATTAACCATCTAGTTGTTACTCCATGAATAATATCTTCATCGATCTTTTCATCTTGTTGAATAACTGATTCGGGATACTTAAGACTTTTATTTAAAGAAGCTTTTTTTTATCATTGTACTTTAATTATATTCTATTATTTATTTCTATAATCACTAAGATTAAATTTTATATATTCAATTTTAATCATATTTAATCTAAAAATTTTTCTACTCGAACTAATATAATAAAAAAATTAATTTTTCTACTCGAACTAGACAAGAATTATCAAACCACATAAAATTTGAAGATTATTGCTTAACTCCGTGTTTGATTATTCTTGATTTCTAGATTTTTTTAATACAATAATGTTTTTATTATTGAAACTTAGAATAAGTATTTTTTATCATCTCGAATAGGCTATATTTTCGAAATGGATGAAATGACACATCAACGTCTGATTGAGTGATTGGTTTGACAAAAATTTACAGAAACTAATTATCTATTAGATAACAAACACGACAATATGACTAAAGTAGTGAAACTTATGCCATGCAAACTTTTGACGTAGCTCGCTATAAAAAGAAAGAATGCAATAGGCACTCGACTCAAATTCTAGAGAGATAAAAGTGACTTTCTTATTACCATGTCAAAAACAGAAATCAAAAGAATATTTATTTAAAAAAAAAGTTTAATTATTAGAAAATCTCTCTATTCTGTTAAGTAGAACGAAGTCTCTCGCTTGTAAACCATTTTCTGAGTCAAAATACTAATATCAAAATCAATCGCTTAGGGATATAGTAATCATAGAGTGTCACCGTCAAATCTAGATGTAAGGTTGTAGATAAGAACCAAAAAGACTCTAGATGGTAGCATTAACATCATTTGAATAGTGTAAAAGGAAGTAGGTGGAGAAACCTAATTGCAAGTGATTAGAATAGTTAGGACAATTATTTGTCGAGGTGAGATTAACGTGGCATAGTTGTGGTGAATAGTTATCCTCTTAAAAGACAATTATGTTATATAGGGAGATAGCTTTTAATAATTGAGGTGAATAGTTACCCTCTTAAAAGACAATTATGTTATATAGGGAGACAGCACAGCTGTCTCCCTGCATAACATAACTTCCTATTGAGGTAGTGTAACCTTTCCTAAGAGTAGAAAACCATCTCCCTATATAATCTATAATGTCCTATTTATATATCTACTTAAACCAAAGCTTTGTCACCTTCAATTAGGTTGAAATCAGTGCTTTACGGAAAAATTGCTGAGCAAACCAATAGGAAGGATAAGGAGATGAAAAGAAGTACAGCTCACTCTTTTAGTCCTGCTGATTTGATAATCTCATCTACAACTCAAGCTTTCAAAATCTTCCATGCTCATGAATCATTCAACAATGTCATGCAATGATTAAATGATTACCACTGGCTAACATTTCATATCTATCTTTTTTTAAGATTATTATTTTTAATTATATTAAATGACTTATCATACATGCACTTAAATTTCTCGCTTATACAATAATACACTAATAAATTGGATGTCTCGATACATCTAAGTATGCATATAACAAACAGTCCCTATCCTAAAGTTCGTGAGTTTTGATGCAATATTCTACCTCCTAGATATACTAATGATTAGCATGAGTCACACAATAGGGGACATGAAGCACTACAAGGTCCTTTATATATATATATATATATATATATATATATATATATATATATATATATATATATATATATATATAGATAGATAATGGAGCCTCGCATGCAAACGATAAGACTTTGATCCACTAAACGACATGACAATTAAAATCTCGTGATCCAAAATGGCAACTTTGAGTCAATAGACTTTGTATATGTGGCTAAGTGATCGATGATAGAAGATAATTATCCTAACAGGAAATTTCTCATTCTATCGAGGAAAATCCTCTATTCTGTTTATTCAAAATCCTTCCTCATAGGAGAGCGAACATATTAATATATTCAAGTTAAAGCTATTTTATTTCTATAATAAAGCTTCTTCAATTATTGTTCTTATCTTCTATTATTTCTATTATGGTATCAGAGCCATTTGCCTAGAGCAAGCTCTCTTCTCGCTGCCAATTCATCATTGGTGTTGCCACTCTGCGCCAACGTCCGTTCCCTTCCGCTACGGCATCTCTAGTGCTGCTCATCAGCACTGCCCCACCTTTCTTCCTCGTTGTAACTATTTTCCTTCCTCTTCTGCTACAGCTTCCTCATCTGTTGCAGTTTCCTCCTTTGTTGTAGTAGCATCACTGCAACATTGCTATAGATTTCTTTTTTACCGTCGCAGCCGTCGTAATCGCAACCACGACCAATGTCGTTGAGAAAAGCGAAGCTTCGCTCTTGCCTTCGACCAGCGACCAACGTCGCTGAGAAAAGTGAAGCTTCACCCTTCAGCTAGCGACCAATGCCATTGCATTCCTAAGAGGCTCCGTGGTCAATCCTCATCTTTCTCACCGTGGTAGTCTTCGCTGATCTGTCAACATTCGGCAGACTTAAGGAGAATGAAGGGAACGCCTGTGCCATCACAGCAACAGCAATCACAGCAGCAGCAGCAGCGATCTACACTTATCTTACTCATGAAGCCTCTCGCTTGTAAACAATTCTTTGCATCGATCCAAGATTGAGGAAATTTTTCATTCTGTTGAGGAAAATCCTCTATTCTGTTTATTCTGTTGAGGTTGAAGGAAATCTTTTCTCATAAATAGGAGAGGGAACATGTTAATATATTCAAGCTAAAACTATTTCATTTCTACAATAAAGCCTCTTCGATTATTGTTCATCTTCTATTATTTCTATCAATCAATGCATACACGCTTACTCGAATGGTGGGACCATCAAATCCTTCACATTTAAAGCAGAAAAGAGAGAAGATTGATGCCATCGACATTCAATAATTTCGAATGTCACAATCTCCATCACATTATTTTAAGACACATACGTAACATTACAACATTAGCCAACACATTTTAATCGTATTCTTCATGCGTGGTGAGAAGTGTGGAGTTGTAAAGGCATCGAAGAAAATACTTCAATTGCGATTAAATTAACCATAGGAACTTTTCGAACAGTTATATTATGAATATAACGCAATTGGATCCGTATAGAATAATACATCACAATCAAGATTCGTTTTCATGACAATTCAATCCACCACTAACGTAGGATCTATGCATGTATTAATACATACATACATATGGCCTCGATTTGTTTCACGTCCAAATCATCCAACACGCAATTGTCATCGCCGCTAATTATTTTATTTTATTTTTATTATTAAAAAAACAAATGTTTTTGGTGGAAGAGAATACATAAATATCATATTTTAATTTATTTTGAACTTCTAAACCTTACAAATGCTTTTTTTATCAAGTGAAAAGGTAATTAACAGGAGATTATAAAATGAAAATCAAATGAGGGTGAATTAGTGCAGCAATAAAATATCATCGGTTTAAAAACTTTGTTGCGATAAAACTGTTTCCGACGTAAACCGATTTCGGAAGCTTAATAACTTGGAAGCGTATGAAAGCGTAGTGACTAAGTAAAGTAGTTTGCAGTATGTAAATGACAAGAATAAAATGCAAACCAGAGAACACATCAGTTTTAGAGTGATTCGGTCAACGTGACCTACATCTACTTTCGGCGAACTCCTCCGACGAGATCACCGACGTCCACTATATGTCTTCCTTCAATAGGCAAAGGCCAATCACCTTATACATCCCTCTTCTCCTTTTACCGAGTTTAGGAGACAACCCTTAGAAGCACTCACTTACTCCTTTCTCAAACTAGTCAACACTTAAAAGAGGGAGAGGAGATCACACAAGATTTTAGCAACGTTTCTTTCTTTTTAAACTCTTTGTGCTTGTATGCTTTAACCAGGGATAAGAGGGGTATTTATAGGCTTCAAGTTGATTCAAACTTGGAGCCTAAAACTTTCCTATCCCGAGGGAATTGTGTTGCCCTGGGTGGTACCACCGCCTAGGTCTGACGGTACTATCGCTTGTTGGGCGGTACCACCGCTTGGCACCTTGCTAGGGACGGTACAACCGCCCAGACTAGCAGTATCACCGCTTGACATAGCTTCGAAGACTGTGCCACGACGATGAGAATTCTTGGGGCACTGGTTGGGCTTCTTATTGAGCCCAACACAGTTCTTACATGGGCCTAGCTGGCCCTTAATTGGGTTGGCCCAAATCTAAGCCCAATTACTTGCTAACTACGATTCCTAAGACATATTCTAGGCTAAACATGTCCGTAAGTCTTAGTTCTTCCAGCGAGCTTCCAGCGAACTTTTGACGATCTCTCGGTAATGTTCCGGCGGACTCTCGGTAAGCTCCTAGACTTCACGACGATCTTCTTGGCGAGTTCCGACAAGCTTCTTGGCAAGCTCCGCGATTTCTCAGTTGGTTCCGCCAGAACTTCCGACGAATGTCCGGACTTCGACGAACTCTCGAACTCCCAATGATGTCGCGTCCTTAACTCCGGGACTTCAGTTTGCTTCATTCCTTGCTCTCGTAGTTAATCCTGCACATGTAAAAACACACTTCGATCTAGACAATTAATACTAAGCATTAATCAAGTTGTCCGGCATGTCATTGGTCCCTCGATGCCTCGTCCAATTCTTCGACGTATCGTCCTCTCTTGAGGCCTATTGCCCAATCGGTCAGTTAACTCTGCAACTCTGATAGCCTTAGCGCAATATCCGCTCTTCTTGGCCCGATGCCCGAATCCACGGCCCGAAGCCTTCTGTCGATACGTCGACCGATCCACCGGCCCGACGTCCAATCTTCTGACATGTTCCTCCGGCTCAACATGATTTTTCTTGCTTTAATTGTCTCATCCTGATCGAAGCATCCTGCTTCACTCAAAACGCAGATTAAAATATAAATACATATCAGTTGGTTTCATAATCAAAATACGAGATTCAACCGCTACTTAGCTACATCATTACTTTCTTTTTTAAAGATATGAGGGTGTTTATATTTAATAAAAAAAATAAAAAAATTCCCCTATCAATATTCAAAATTTATCGATATTTATTATCCGTAAATATAATAAAATTTGAATGCTTTAGAGGGTTTTAGTTTTTTTTTATTATAGAACTAAATTAAGGTATTATTACCCACTTAACATCCTCGTCCAATCGTTATTAGAGATCGATTCGATGAGATAATCGATCCATTAATTATTATTATTATTAATCTAATTTTATTACAGTAATCTCACCTGATTATTATAAATCGATTCAGATTCTGCATGCATGGGAAGCCATCAACATTCGTCCAAGTGCGCAGCGTTCTACGCGTCGGCTGCAGGCACAGCGACTCCTGGCAGTCCTCAGGACCATTGGACTTGCCCCGAAATAGCCAGACCCACATGTCTCCCCCAGAGGGAACCCGCCACGTGTACCCGCTACATGAAACCCAAATCGACAGAGCAACAAACGAAACAAAAGGCTGCCGTATTGTCTTATTATGTATAACATTTACAAAAACCTAAAACAGTAATAAAAAAAGAGATAGATAGATTAAAAAAAAAACCTTTATAAGAGAAAAATAAGGGGAAGTCGTCACATTCGTTTCCTCCTATTCTTCCAGCCACACACACACATACACACACACACACCACCGAAGGTCCCGATCTCCCCTGCAAACCGGAGAGACGCCGGGCTCTTTCTTGCCATCGGATAACCAGTCTTCTTTAAAGCAACGGCATCGCACAGAGACGTAACCAATCCGTCCGCCGCCTCCGACGACGAAGAAGAAACAGGTTTACTTTCTGGATTTGCTTTCTTCGATCCGCGATGACGGGACGGCCCTCGTTCCTTACCATGTTAAATCTTGGTCCTTCTGTCCACGAGACGTCAGAGGTGACGGCAATCCCACGGCAGAAAGCGTGGTCCGACTACAACCGGCCTTTAAAGATCCATCATTGTTCGTTGACAGATCCTGCGAGCCGCTTTCCTTCACGGTGACCGGTTCACGGTTGCCACCGGCTGATTTGTTTTCGTTCGCCTTTTCTTTTGATAAGATGTCTCTTCTTTTGTCGCTATGTTCTGGTCTTGAGAATTATCGCATTCTGAGGAGTTGCCTCGATCGTGCGTTCATGATTGCCTGCTGTGATTTCCGGTTTTGATTTCTTTTTGTGTTGCTTGTGAAGGCCCGCTCCGTGCTGTGCTACCGCTGTTCTGGGATCATACACTTTTGTTGCTCTTGATGCGACTGGTGCCTATGATTTCGGGAACGTAGAGTTCGTCCATGTTTGGTGCAAGGTCTCTGCCTTGCGACGTATCTGACGAGGTAGTGGAGACTCCAAGATTTTGGTTGTATAAGAATCAATAATTGATCCAAGAAGCAAGAAGACTGTGACAGACTTCACACGCCATGGTTGCTCTTGAAGGTAAAGTCCGCGGACCTGTACTCTCGCATCAATTCTTGCATTTTTCTGCTCCACTGAGTTCTTTCTCTTGGCTAGATGCTTGGATGGCCATCTGTGGTGATTCTGCTTCTGCCGATCAAGATGGCGGTTCTTTCGGATTTGGCGAACTATTCTACTCTTCTTCATGCATGAACCACATGTTCGTCAGTTTTGTCGATGCGATCCTCATCATCGCGTTCCTGCTCAACTTTGTCTGCAAAGTCTCAAGCAGATCAGTCGACGCTCGACCGCTCTTCGGTCTGTCTTCTTCGTTACGAATAACCGCTGCTGTGTTCGACTCTTTGCTGGGGTTGGTCTATTTGGGCCATGGATTGTGGATGCTGGTCGGCAATCTAAGGACTGGCATGGATGGTGTGCACCCTGCACATCAGTGGCTACTTGTTTTGTCGCAGGGCTTTTGTTCGGTGCTCGTCGTTTTGATTGTTAGCGTCAGGCGCACACGATTTGGACACACATTCATTAGGATCTGGTCTCTCGCTGCTTCATTCTCCACTGGATTTGTATGCTTTTCGTCCGTTCTAGCGGTCCTCGCAGAGAAAAAAGCATCTTTTCTGATTTGTGTGGATATCTTATCCTTACCAGGAGCTGTTCTGCTGCTACTTTGCACCTTTAAAGGGTCTAACCAGGCAGATGGTTACGAAGCAGCTGACGGATCTCTGTATGAACCTCTCAAAGGTGAATCCAACCCCAGTGAAGAAAATTCAGATGAATCTGTGACTCCTTTCGCAAAAGCTGGATTCTTTAGTAGGATGTCATTCTGGTGGTTGAACCCTTTGATGAAGAAGGGGTATCAAAGGCCCCTGGAGGAAAAGGATATCCCTCAGCTTGGAAAGGTAGATCGAGCTGAGACTTGTTACTTGCTGTTTCTGGAGCAGCTAAATAGACAGAAGGAGAGGCGACAAACCAGTTCGCCCTCGATATTGTGGGCTATAGTTTCTTGCTTTCAGAAGGAGATCTTAGTGTCTGGGTTTTTCGCATTGCTTAAGATACTGACACTATCGGCTGGTCCACTGCTTCTCAATGCCTTCATCAAGGTGTCATTAGGGAACGAGGTCTTCAAGCACGAAGGTTATGTGCTGGCCTTTGGAATGTTCTTGGCCAAATGTTTGGAGTCATTGTCCCAAAGACAATGGTACTTTCGCACCAGAAGGATAGGACTGCAAGTGCGGTCTTTGTTATCAGCGGCTATTTATCAGAAGCAGTTGAAGCTGTCAAACTCGGCTAAATTGGATCATTCCTCCGGGGAGATAATGAACTATGTTACAGTGGATGCCTATAGGATTGGGGAGTTCCCATTTTGGTTTCATCAAACGTGGACTACAAGCCTCCAACTCTGCATTGCTTTGGTAATTCTCTACCATGCAGTAGGCCTTGCAACGATTTCGGCGATGGTTGTGATTGTCCTCACCGTGCTTTGCAATGCTCCCCTGGCAAAGCTACAACATGAGTTTCAGACGAGGCTAATGGAAGCTCAGGATATCAGGCTGAAGGCTGTATCAGAAGCCTTGGTGAACATGAAGGTGCTGAAGCTGTATGCTTGGGAAACACACTTCAAGAAGGTGATCGAAGGTCTGAGGGAAACCGAATGCAAGTGGCTGTCGGCATTTCAGCTTCGGAGAGCATACAATAGTTTCCTCTTTTGGACGTCCCCTGTACTTGTGTCAGCGGCTGCGTTTTCCACATGCTATTTTCTTCGCATTCCTCTTAATCCTAGCAATGTCTTCACCTTTGTAGCGACGTTGCGTCTCGTCCAAGACCCAGTGAGACAAATACCTGATGTGATTGGTGTTGTGATTCAAGCTAAGGTTGCCTTTGCGCGAATACTCAAGTTTCTGGATGCACCTGAGCTACAAAGCAACCAACTAAGAAAATTTTCCCAGGCCAACGTCGAGCACCCAGTCGCGATCGAGGCTGGAAGCTTTTCTTGGGAGGAGAACACGATGAAGCCAACGCTTAGGGGTATTAACTTGGTGGTTAAGGCTAAGGAGAAGGTAGCAATTTGCGGTGAAGTTGGCTCAGGAAAGTCAACTCTCTTGGCTGCTATTTTGAGAGAGATCCCAAAGACAGAGGGAATGGTACGTTCTTGTTCATCCTACTCAATTTTTGTCGATACCGAATCATACTATTGCATCATTGCTCGTCTACTGCAATCCTAATTCTTGTTCTTTCTTTGGCTGTTTGTGATTTATAACTGGTTTTGCTTCTTCTCTTCTTTTTCATCTTGGATGAACAGATTCAAGTTTCAGGAAAAATTGCATATGTTTCTCAAACAGCATGGATACAAACAGGAAGCATACAAGACAACATTCTGTTCGGATCAGCTATGGATCAGCAAAAATACCAGAAGACACTAGAAAAGTGCTCTCTGGTAAAGGATATCGAAATGCTGCCATTTGGAGATCTCACTGAAATAGGCGAAAGAGGTGTCAATCTCAGTGGTGGTCAGAAGCAGCGCATTCAACTTGCCCGTGCACTCTATCAAGATGCTGACATATACCTCTTGGATGATCCTTTTAGTGCTGTTGATGCCCACACAGCTACCAGTCTATTTAATGTAATGGCTTCTACATTAAATACCTTATGTCAATGATATATATTTCTCTGTTTGATCTGAAAGTTTAGTGCTGTTTTTTCTCTTCTCGAAGGAATATGTTATGGGTGCTCTGGCAGAGAAAACAGTTCTTCTGGTCACTCACCAAGTCGATTTCCTTCCAGTTTTTGACTCAATTTTGGTTAGTCTTTGAATTATCTGCCATACAACTTCCCTAGTTTATTGTGTTATGCATTCATCACTGTCATGTCTCTTTGCTAAACATTATTTATACTCTGTTTACCTGTGGCAGTTGATGTCGGATGCGGAAGTTCGTAGTGCTGCTCCTTACAACGAGCTATTGGCTTCTAGCAAAGCATTTGAAGACCTTGTTAGTGCACACAAGGACACGGTCGGTCCCGGAAGACTCGAAGGTGTTGGTTCGCAGAGACAAAGCAAGACATCTGCGAGAGAGATCAACAGTAGCAAGAAACAAGAAATGGTGAAACCATCAGGACTAGATCAACTGATAAAGAAGGAGGAGAAAGAAAGTGGTGATACGGGTCTTAAGCCTTACAAACAGTATCTGGGCCAGAACAAGGGGTACCTGTATGCCTCGATATCAGCTCTTTCTCATTTGATCTTTGTAGCTGGCCAGATCTCGCAGAATTCATGGATGGCTGCCAAGGTTCAAGATCCTCAAGTCAGCATGTTTCTACTAATCGTGGTGTACTTGTCAATTGGGTTCAGCACCGTCCTCTTCTTGCTAAGTAGATCCATTTTTGTAGTGGTTCTCGGTATCCAGTCTTCCAAGTCATTGTTCTTCGAGCTCATGAACTCGCTGTTCCGTGCTCCAATGTCATTTTTCGACTCCACACCCATTGGAAGGATTCTAAGTCGGGTAAGCATGTCCGAATCAAACTCAACTTCCTTTCTGTAGTAATATGGAGCCTTTAATTATGAAGAAAATTCACACGTTTATCGAGCTAATATTTCTCTCTCAGGTTTCATCCGACTTGAGTCTGGTTGATCTCGATGTTCCATTTAGCTTCATCTTCAGCGTCAGTGCTACACTGAATGCATATAGCAATCTTGCAGTACTCGCTTTTGTGACATGGCCAGTTTTATTTGTTTCCATACCAATGGTCTACCTCACCATTCGATTGCAGGTGATCTCCACAACTGTGTTTTCTGATTCTTGGATGTTAACTGCTATCTTGACCGAGTAACCGATGCTTGTGTTGTATGCTGGATCTGCAGAGGTACTACTTGGTTTCTGCAAAGGAGTTGATGCGCATTAATGGAACCACAAAGTCTCTGGTGGCGAATCATCTGGCTGAGTCCATATCTGGAGCAACAACAATAAGGGCTTTTGAGGAGGAAGATCGATTCTTTTCCAAAAGTTTGGAGCTCATCGACAAAAATGCGAGTCCCTTCTTCCATAATTTTGCTGCCAGTGAGTGGTTGATTCAACGATTAGAGACTATGAGTGCTGCCATCGTTTCTTCATCGGCACTCATCATGGCTTTGCTTCCTCCAGGAACTTTTAGCTCCGGTAAGCACTCAAATACAAATCGTCTTTCACTGCTTCGTCGTGCATTGCTATATGTGGTGAAATCATGATTTATATATTCCTGATCAGCAAATACAAGAATTTAGTAGATCAAATTCTTTTAACAATAATGGAAACTGTTACATCTGATCAAGTGAAAATTAAGTTAACTTCATCGATTTCCCTATGGATTCCCTCTGAAACATTCATCTTTAACAATGTTCTATCCTGTGTGACCAAGCAATACAGTTATCTTTGTTCTTAGAGGGATCATACTTAGAACTATGAAAAACACACACATGATGAAACTAACATTTGCATGTAAGCATGTACATCTGTGCGAGGTATCAATTCTTCGTTTTAGAGAGCAGATGTAAGTGGACCCAAATGAACTGTTGTTTAATTCCTCAATTCTGGCACAGGTTTTGTTGGAATGGCACTGTCTTATGGTCTTTCTTTGAACATGTCGCTGGTCTTCTCTATCCAAAACCAGTGCACTCTAGCGAACCACATCATATCAGTAGAAAGGCTGAATCAATACATGCATGTCAGCAGTGAGGCCCCAGAAATCGTTCGAGGCAATCGGCCGCCATCCGATTGGCCCGCTATTGGTAGAGTAGAACTTCGTGATTTGAAGGTAAACTTCAACAAAGCACACTTTTTTCTCGGAATATTTACTTCGATTCTAATTTTGAATGGAGTAAGATTAATGTTCCCTTAAATCTCCACAAACAGATCAGATACAGGCCTGAGGCACCCCTTGTACTCCGCGGAATCAGCTGTACGTTCGAAGGGGGCAACAAGATTGGGATAGTTGGAAGGACGGGAAGTGGTAAGACAACTCTGATAGGTGCATTGTTTCGTCTCGTTGAGCCTGCAGGAGGAAGAATCACCATTGACGCTCTTGATATCGCCACGATTGGACTACATGATCTGAGGTCACGTCTCGGAATCATCCCTCAGGATCCAACCCTCTTTCATGGTTCTGTCAGATACAATTTGGATCCTTTGGGACAGTATACGGATCAGCAGATCTGGGAGGTATATATAGTGGTTTTCGATCTATACTATCATATCTAAAATATTAATTACTCAGTGACAACCAAAATTTATTCTGGTTATGAGAAAACATTGTCGATTGAGTCCATCTTCTTTACAATCCTAAAGGTTCTCGACAAGTGCCAGCTACAGGAAGCTGTTCAAGAGAAACACAAGGGGTTGGATTCACTAGGCAAGACACAGCAACACTATGTGATGTCTCTTTCTTTGTGTAATAGAACCGTGATACTAACTAATTTTGCTTGAGACTACTTGCACTGCAGTGGTTGAAGATGGATCGAATTGGAGCATGGGGCAAAGACAATTGTTTTGCCTGGGACGTGCACTTCTAAGGAGGAGTCGCATACTAGTGCTCGATGAAGCCACAGCATCCATCGACAATGCCACCGATGCCATTCTTCAGAAGACCATAAGAACCGAGTTTGCAGATTGCACAGTCATCACGGTTGCTCATCGCATCCCAACTGTGATGGACTGCAACATGGTGCTTGCTATCAGTGATGGTGAGTCCTTTCTGCATTCGCTCATCCAACCCCAACTGTTGTTATCACGTAGAACAACAGCGTAGAGATGGCAGAAGAGCAGCTTAAAAGAGTGTTGATAAACACCTGTTTCTGTCGGTTCAGGAAAATTGGAGGAGTATGATGAACCCATGAAACTGATGGAAAGAGAGGGATCGCTCTTCGGGTCGCTCGTCAAGGAGTACTGGTCACATGCTGCAAATGCAACCATCCAATTCACGGACTCGCACTGAAGAATCCGAATCCCTTCGTGACTCTCAGCTTCTTCCACTGGATATAGCTAAAAGAGACGTGCAAATTTATATCGAGATGTAACATCTTGTCTCGTTGGTTTGACTGCTTTGGGAACATCAAGAGTCGTAAACGTGAAACCCCATGGTGTCACAAAGTTGTTAATGCTTGTAAATGATGGTCGATTTCGGGGCAACTTTGTGATCTTTAGTGCTCGTTAACAATTGTTGTATCAGATATGATCATCAATGTCAAACAACCAATCAATATATACGGTCCAATCTGTCATTAAACCAGGGTGTTTCTACTTTGATCATTTTTCTTGATCTCATCATTAGTCTTTTTAGGATCATATCTATCTATCTATCTATCGTGACCGGAAGCGATTTTGATAGTTCATGCATATCCAAGTTGTATATGTGTCCTAATGATGCAAGTGATGGAACATCCAAATGTTGTGAATAATTTTTATAATAATCTATAGAATTGTTTTTTTTTTAGTATGATTTTGCTCTTGGTCCAACTCTTCATCTGAACCTTTCAAGTTTCAACATTCTCAGCATATTGTCCCTTAGTTAAGGAAGTTATGATAGTAGATAAGATATTTAGGTAAATTTTGATGTCAAATAATTTATGTTCGAGACTCAAACCTTTTACTAAGACTACACAAAAATTTGTCTATTTATCTATCAGTCAAAAAACACTTTTAAGGTTGATCGCTTCTGTTATATATGGTGGGAACCGACTCTAATAAATAGATGCTTAATATGAAGAGAAAAATGATGGGTAGATAATAAATAGAAAAAAGAGAAATGGAGAGAGAAAGAAGGTGAGAAAAACTTGATTTGTAAAAGTATTATTTAAAAAATAAATAAAAAAGTTAGAGTTTATCACGTATGAAGATCATCAAGGACGATAATTTGGACATCCTTTCTATTAACTTAGGTTGCTTAGATATTGATACATGAGTCGTTATTGTAAGTTGACTAAGGAGAGGAGGCAAATCTATAATGTCCTAATCAGATCTACTTTGGTACCAAAGGTTGGTACTTCGATTAGGTTAGTGGGTTAAAAAAAATTGATGAGGAAACCGATAGAAAGGATAAAGAGACGATAAGAAGTTAAACTAATACTTTTAGTAGGTAATAAAAAAATCAACCATAAGCTTAAGCTCTCATGATATTTCATACTTATTCATGAACTAGTCAAAGTAAGAGTCAAAGCTTAAATGATTACCGTTGGCTACTATTGGTGAATTGATGCGCCGTGGCTGATGAGTCAACACGGCTCGGCCCACAAGTCGATGTCGGGAGTTTACGATCGATTAGGCGAGACGCCTTGGCTAATTACGTTCGCAAGTCGAGATGCCGATGTCGTCTTAGGGGAAGCACCTCTCGATTGGGACACTGGCGTCGTCTTCGGGGGGGTGTCTCTCGGTCAGGACACTAGCATCGTCTATGGAAAAGGCGTCTCTCGGTTGGGGTAGTCGCACTTCCGGGGCGACAGCGCTCCTGCACAGAAGGCCCTCATCGGGAAATTCCCAACTTTAGCCCCTCGATGACTAAGTTAGTGGTTGGATTCCTCTTTTTTTCTCCCTCTGGTCGGATGCCGGTTAGGGGCTTTTATATTACTATATGAGGATCAGCTGTATGGGGGTTTGGCACAGCGATCGTTCCCCGAGTGGCGAGATGATACCTTCGTGCAGTCGTCGTCCCGGAATGCACGGAACGACTCCATGCGATGCCATCCCGAGCTTTCTGGGATGGGATGCACTGAGAGGCGTCTTGGTACGGATCATGTCTTGGCGCGTAGAAATACTCCTCCTGACTCGACAAGGGCGTGATGCGATATTGGTGGTGACATGACTGAGGCCCAAAATATGCCTTATCAGCTACCATTTGCAAGAACGTTTTCTACCTATCTTGATATCATAAATGATTACTACGGGCTCATTAAATTTGCGGATTTGGCTGCTGTTGAGATCTATGCTCGTAGATGATGCCATATTCTACGAACGCATATACACCAATAATAATGTGTCGCACAACAGGGGAAATGAGAAGGTACAGGTCACTCGAGAATTTTGGACGTACAAGAAACAATAATTTATCCAAGAAGCAAGAAGACTGTGACAGAGTTCACAACCCATGGCTGCCCTTGCAGGTACAGTCCCCAAATCTGTACTCAATCCTCAAATCTTTTGTTTTTCTGCTCTACTGAGACACCGAGATCCTTCTCATGGTTAGATGCTTGGATGGCCTTCTGTGGTGATTCTGATTGTGCTGATCAAGATGGCGGTTCTCGTGGATTTGGCGAACTATTCTACTCTTCTTCATGCATGAACCACATGTTCGTCAGTTTTGTCGATGCGATCCTCATCATCGCGTTCCTGCTCAACTTTGCACGCAATGTTTCAAGCAGATCAGTCGATGCTCGACCGTTCTTCGGTTTGTCTTCTTCGTTACGAATAACCGCTGCTGTGTTCAACTCTTTGCTGGGGTTGGTCTATTTAGGCCATGGATTGTGGATGCTGGTTGGCAATCTAAGGACAGGCATGGGTGGTGTGCACCCTCCACTTCAGTGGCTACTTGTTTTGTCGCAGGGCTTTTGTTCGGTGCTCGTCGTTTTGATTGCTTTGTGAACATGAAGAGTTACTAAATGAGAAACCTCATGTCTTCACAAGGATCTTAATACGCGTAAATGATGGTCGATTTCGAGGCTGCTAAATGAGAAACCTCATGGCTTCACATGTCTTCGGTGCTCGGTACCAATTGTATCTGAGCGTTTCACTTTCCTAATCATTAATAGTCGGATTCTGTCGCGATATCTCTGTATCTCCTTATGCAGAAAGAAAAATGAGTTGTTTACAGAGGTAATTTGGCCACCAAATAGATCCCATCCTCCCTGAACATGAACTTAATGCTTTGTTGCTAATTGGTTTTATGATCTCTCTCTAATATGTTTCCTTGCTTTTTTTGACCAATCAATTGAAACAAATCTTTATCATACATATTTCTTCAGCCTTTATCTATTCCATAGATTCATTTACTTTGAGATCAGAAGTTTCAAGTAATCAGAGCGAGCAGAGAGAAAGGGATTCCAACTCTCCGCACTTTGATCCACTCATCCATCTCTCCCAATTTAAATAAGATTAAAATTTTAATAAAATTTCAAATAAAATTAAAAATTTAACTATTTCAATGAAATTTGAAAATAAAAAAAGTTATGGGAATGAAATGTGTCCAAAATGATATATATATATATATATATATATATATATACATATATATATATATATATAATTTATGATTTTATTGACTAAGCGATAGTTGACTGCAATGACACGGGGGAAGACCGCTTGATGGTCAATTCAGCTCTCAAGTGAAGGATACTATTGATGAAGAACAGGCTATTATTAGCTTTTAATCTAAAAATTCTAATCCTTTTAACAAAAAAAGGAAAGGGAAGGAGATACTGTTCTCAATCACCGCCAGCGAGGCAGAGGCTCTTTCGTCCCCTTCTTCCTCCGCTCCATGAACGCCTCTCACCCGAAAACCCTAAACCTAAATGCCTACAAAATCTTCAAACGTTGCGGGGAGGGAAACGAAGCGCTTCAAACGTTGAAAAGAATAAAGTAGCACGTTCGTACCCATCCCGGATCTACCTGTTGCTGATTGCACAACTCCTTGAACCCGCAAGTGGGTCCACTTCACTCAATCGCAATCCGGGTGGGTCCAGCGTAAAAGCCTCAACCGGGTGTCCGTGGGGGCTACGATTCGAACGATTACGCGCGTGCCAAGTTTCACGTCCGGCGAAGAGTTTCTTTGCAAAGGACTTCGTCATAACACGCGAGTCCCTCAGACATACCCGACCATGTGAGGCCCACCGTGAACGTAATCAGTGGGTCCCTGCAGCTGGTGAATCGCGAATTGGGGTGTTTCTTTCAAAGCAAATGCAGCTTCTCTTTATCATGCCAAAAGGTTGATCACACTCTTTTAAGCATGCTACAAGTTACGTATTGATATGCTTCAATCACGGAAATCCACTGAAAGCTATAACATGAAACACACCATTTTACAACAGTCATGTCGACAAGGCAGGCAAGAATCAAATATACCCTTTTAATGGGTTTTTACTCAGATAAATTCTCAAGTTTACAGATTGTTAAGCATAGCAGGAGCTAAAGTTTTGAAATTGATAGTTATTATAAAAGAGATTTCAAACCATCCTCTTCAAACAAAATTACTATGAACAATATAATGCATGATTATGTTGTGGTTTAAAAAGAAAACAAGTCGGTGGTAAAAGGTACAAAAAAACTTTCTAGCATTACTATGAACAATCAAGATATTCATTACATAGGCCGTAACTAGCGCACATGAACATCTGAGTGAAATACAAAATTTATAGAGGAATGGATGGTTTAGTGAGAGACAAACCAGTCTGCATCCTTCACTCTCCAAAGTACCTGCGTATCGGCATCACTTGCTTCTTTTCATTGTCTGATGCTTTCAGACGAGCTTGCTGTCCCTCTAACCTTGCTTCAAGCAATCTCGCCTTCAATGTATTCTCTTTTACACCTTCTACTAATTTTGATGAGGATCGAGATATATCAACATCTGGAGACTTGTGTTGCTCAATACAATTTAGATTTGAACTTGTGTTTCGGAAATGTCCTGAAGCAATGCCCTCGCTTGCTACAAGAAAATGATCCTTCGACGAGGAATGACTATGGTGCTCATCTCCATGAGATATATTATGATCAACTTTACTACACTCTGAATTTTCTGCAACATTGTTCACAGAATTAGCAATCAGGTGGTCTAGACCACGCCCATTATCCCACTTCATTTTCATGTCCTGTGAAACTTCAAGCGCATGGAAGTGACTAAAAACTTGAGGTTTATTAATTCTGATATGATCAGCTACTCTTCCTTCAGATTCAGGATTGCTGTCCGGATGCTTTCCTTGTGTTCTGTTTGACAGCTGCATTTGGCTTCCACATGACTTAGTTTCATCCTTTTCTTCCGTGCACTTCAAATGCAAGCTAGATGAAATCTGATTCTTGCTCTTTTCAGAAGATCCCCTCTCTTCGACTGAGAAAGTAGACCTTTTGGTTCTGGAAGAATCAAACTTTTCTACAACATTATGACCATTCCGCTGTTGCTGGTCAATGCTGACAGTGTTACTTGCACCCATATTTAGTTCAAAGCAGTGCAAATCACTTGCAACAGAATCATCATCATCATCAGCATCTTGCGGTGCACTAGCAGCACCATTTAAGTGGACAGACTCAAGTGACTGCCGCCGCAAATTGATCTCTCTCTTTTCATGGTTCTCATACAGATAACCATTATTAGAGACAGATGACCTACTAGCTTGAATGAAGGCTTCAATTTCACTTCGTAATCTATCTGCAACCATGGTTTTATTAGCAATATCTCCTCGAGCTTCAGCGATATTCATCTGCTCTCTCTCATCCAGCCATTCTTCTGAAATATGAAGTACCAACCGGTCAACTTTGTGATCGCAAACTTTTACAGACCTTTGCTTCAACTGCCTCACTTCATGTTCATAATCCCTGATTCCCTTAGCAAACTCATCGCAGAGATCCTCCAGAAGGCCATTTGTTTTTCTCACATTTTCCAGATCTTTTGCAGCCTTCATAAATGCTGCTTTTGCTTCAGACAATTCTTTACCTAGTTTCCTATGCAGACTTTCAGAGCGTTTTCTTAGCCGTCTCTCATCTTCAAGCTCATCCCTTATTGACTGCACTACAGCTTTGATCCGCTGTTGCTCTTTCTCCTTCCTAATTATTTTATCCTCAGTAACTTGCTTCATTAAATGATCCATTTCACCACGATATGCATGCTGCTCTTGCATCAGCTCCTGAATTTGTGCTCTTGCATGTTCCAACTCCCCCTTCAGTGCTTTCACCAATGATGCATTGGACTCATTGTGTTCTTCAAGGCTCCAAATGTGATTCAATACTTTCAAGAGTTCTGTTGATGTTCTCAAACCATATCCTGCATCTCCAAACTTATCCTTGAGATCAGTAGCACTGCTATGAGTGATGGCTAGGTTAAATGGAGCAATCTGCCAGTGACATGACCAAAGAACAAGAAAGTTAATAGTAGTACAACAACAATGAAACCGTACTCTCCCAACTAAGAACATTGACTAAACTGCCAGAACAAAGATTCTTATTGGAATAAAGAACATTTAGTAATGCATATACATTTAAAAGCTGACAGATCAATGTTTGTATTAAGAATTCCATTGTGTACAAACTATGGCTTGCCTCATTCATCAAGATGAGTCCTTTAACTAGTCAATTAACCGAAGATAGTTTCAAGCAATGAAATCTCGCAAAAAAAAGGCCCCATGGAGTTAAGCAAACAAGCTAGAAAGCCAAAACAAACATTACCTTATATGAACTCGTATAACTTGCAGGAGAAACAGGTTGCAAATTATGACTGTTCCCTTCATGCAAATGCTGATGCTTGATCGATGAAGCTTCAACATGCCTCCTCAAACTGCCTACACTCTGAGGCTGGCATGAGAAATCAGACAAACTCACACAAACTGAAGATGTCTCAACATGAATAACAAGTCACTTCAGATAAAATGTGCAAAGCCTAAATGAGCTTGAAAAAGTAAAAAATATATAACCAACTGACAAATAGTTGTCATCTCGATGATGATGATAGATTTTGGAGTAAAGGTTCCATGACAAATTGCAAAATAAAACTTGAGAACATGCACTCACAAATTATGTGAAACACAAAAAAAGGTAAAGTACAACATAAGATGCCAGTGCTTTAGAAACAAACACATCTTTTGGAAAAAAAAAACACATGAAATATTTGAGCGATCATCCCACCAGTATATGGATAGCATATATACTTGCTGTCCATAGGTCCCAAGCACTTCGCCATAAAAAATTAGTTGGGAAGTTATGCATAACATCTGGAGATGCCTATATAAGAGGTAATAAAGGAGAAAACCAGTACTTTTTAGGACATCAGGTACATGGTTTGACATGTCAAAAAATAAAATTTGCCAAATAAATTACAGCTTATTTAGATTAATGCAACTCACCATTTTGGTTTTGTTAAAACTTGGCATCCGTCCAAGGTAAGTCCTGACTATACAACTCTTCAAGATTTATAGGTTTCCCCATGGTTCTTAGGAAAAGGTATTATTATGAACAATGCAACACATATTCTCGGATCCTTCCTCATATCAAATTAGATACATATCCATGTGCTGAGTACAAATCCATAGTATAGCCACTTACCAAACTCTTGCATATAAATTTGAAATATCAACAAATATGATGATACCAGAATTAGGAACTTGTTTTAGTTTTCAAGATGGCAAGATGTAGTTTTCTAATATTTTATATTCGTCCTAGTAAGCATCACAGATAATTTATTAAAGTTTCTCTTTGACTGTTGCATTGACCCTCCCCAAACTCCACATTTCCAAGAGCCTCATTCACATGTGTGAACAAACTCCTCTTTATCTCCTTGTCACAAACACCATGCAACACTGCTTAAGAAGGAACTGCAGTAGCCAAACTTTCGTTTAATCGAACTTATTTCTTCCTTTTCGCTATTATGGTGATTGCTAGTTTCTTGTTCAAAAGAATTTATAAAACCCATGACATCATGGTAAGATGGAATTTTTATGGCACAAGAAATTTCTAGTATTTGCCGGTTATCATTTCATTTTACGACGTTTTCTAGTAATCTTTACTGGTATCTTTTAATTTTACAACCATCACCTTAGCATCAATACACACAGTCCAAAACATGCAAACAAAAAAACCCATGGTATTTTGACTTCTAGCAAAATAAATGTTGACCTAATTACCCTGACCATCATAAGAAATTTATGATATAACTTGGTAAATTATATCAAGTTAATTACCAAAGCTTTGGTAATTTTGACTTCTAGCTTTGGTAAATTCAAAAGCTGCTCGTGTCATCCAAAATTGAACCTAATTACCCTGACCATCATATAACTTGAAAAAGTCACCACTACATAAATTTTTCCTGACATAGCAGATTCATTATTGCTTTAACAAGGAGACTATAAGTCCCATGATTGTACTGTAGGCCTTTCAACTTGCATGAGGAAAATATATAATTTTTTCACTATTATTTGACAGGACCAGAAGAGACGCAAATGCGGAATTGCATGAAAGATTACTTTGTTCTGCTTAAGCTCGTGTTTCTTGTAGGGATCTTTCTTTAGACAACAAGCGGATGTGGTTTATAGCCTGCCCATGGACGATGGTATGGATTCATTGCCATCTATATAGTTTTTTACACAGCAACTAAAGTTTCATATAAATGAATCATGAATTCCTTCTCACATCCTATTGTTTAGCCTATAAATAACAGAAACTAACAGATGACTAATCCTTATCTTTCCTTGTCTTCTAGCTGCAACATGTTGCCTATACACATCCAATTTGTACCTCTACTTGGACGTAGATTATAATCACCAATCAATATTCATCAGTATCAACAAAAGAGTTTCACTTCTTATTACGAATTAAAAGCATGTCTAGGAGAAGCCCATTAGTTCCAACCCATACATTTTCATCTGTCACGAGATAATACTCTTTAGCATACATTACCGGAATACCAGATTGTCATTAGCCAAAAATCCAAGTAATAAACTTTGACAAAAGCTGCAAGAGGACAACCAGAGGAAAATCTACGACAATCAAGCCAACAATGGAAAACCTCATTCCAAGAAGACAAGTTGATCAAGAAATTGCACCTTGCACAAGAAAAATCATACGTCATATGGAATGATAAAAGGGAGAGATTGGATCCCGGCGAAACGAAATAGTTACAAGAATATAAAGCGAAGAAATCCGCCAGCCAAAACCTAAAGAACTCAAAGCTTACCAAATCTTCGTGCCCGAGTATATGCGACGGACCGATACCGTCCTCGAGCGCCTTCCCATCCCGACGGTGGCGGCGGATCCTGGCGCCTCGCCGGCCGGCCGCGGACATCGTCAGGACGTCCTGAATCTCCCAGAGGCCAGCGCCAAGCTTGCGAGCGGAGACCGACCGACGGTGCGGCTGGGCCTTGTCGGGGTCGGACAGTCCGGGTTCCTCCAGCTTCCAGGACGGCACCGGAGTGCAAAGGCCGCCCCTCCTGTTCGCGGAGATGGCTCTCCTCAACTTCACGCCCAAAGGCGCCTCTTTTCCAGCGCCATCCCCTTCACCCTCATCAATTGCTGCTGCTGCTGCTTTGTCCCCTTCCATCAATCCCCCTTAAATCTCTCTTCCACCCTTCCCTTTAAAAAAGAGTAGACCTTTTTCTTCGCCCCGAGGTGCCCTCCCCCATGCTCCTCTTGCTCTCTTTTTGAGCTCCCCCTCTTCTTCCTAGTGGAACCTCCGACTGCAGTCACTGCTAATTTCGGCGTAACAGCCTGTTCTCCATGGGGACCGTAAGATTCGACCCTTTTCTTCGCTCTCTCGCTGTCACGGGAAGGGAATACTAGGGCTTAGATTCCGGAATACGAGGTGCTGTTCCCTTGTATTTACAAGCTAATGTTTTTTACTCTCTTCACCGTACGTACATTAAAACAAAATAATAATAATTTACATATTAAAAATAATTTAATATCATCGAACCGATGCCCAATTTCACCGGTTCAATTGGGGTTGTGGGTCGGGTTTACGTGTCATGATTACGCTTCGGCACGTTAGTTCTCATGCTCGTGAATTTTAATGCAGCGTAGAAGCGACTCCCTTTTCCTCTCGCGCTCTCTCTGTTATTCCTCATCGTGGTTCCCACAGAGTTGGGGGTGGTACAGACTTCAAGCGTCGACATTTAACCTGACTCACCACCAACAAATCGAGACGCAACATCAACCAGCGTTCAGTGAAGCAGGTTCCGTGTCAGCCGGGTTGCGAATCCAATCACAGCAACGACTCGAGGGTTGCGGACAACCGAGTCAGTATCTGCTGGGTGGATAGGAATGACTCGTCTCTTTCTTGGCAACAAACTCATTGCCTGCGTCCCGATCTGCAGGACTGGAACGAAGGTCCAGTGTCGCACGACAGCCCCCACATAATTAGCAGTCCATTCGATATGGATGTCAATGGATCGAGCTTTACGTGCGCTCATGTCGATCTGACCCGTTTAAACCAGGTTCCGATCCGCTATGACTCCGGCAGCCAATGTGATCATTGTCATAAGAAGCATAAGAAACATACAATTTCTGGTGGACAACATATTCACGTGTAAAAGCATCCCAACACACAGGATCTCTGCCGACAGCTTCAAAAGAGCATCAGTTGAACACAATTCCACATTTCGAGTACAAGAAATTTGTATATTATTCATACTAGTTGATAATCTTTCTAGCGTCAATCTAATAAGGGACCATTTGATCGATCGATCATTGGTGTGGCCCATAGGCTCACGAAGAATTATCCATTTTAAACGATGAGCGTACTCATTTGATTTTTACCCTTTGGGAGTATGTAAGTTCTAAAAGACAATTCTAAGGATAAGGGAGATCTGACGGAGTCCTTGATTCGTATACTTCTCAACCAATATAGGACTAAATGACCTTATCATCATTCATCATTAGTGATAGATCCTTAAGGTCACTCCGAAAGGAAAAAATGAATCTCTTATAGGTCATTACAATTTGATAATTCACAGAGGAGGCTCATACAACGTAATGTTGTTTTTCCAAAATATTTGACATGAGTATCAGTTTCTGGGGAAAAAAAATTGTGATCACAGTGAAAATTAGCCAAATAGCCTATGGAATTTGCTACCCAGAGATTTGATATGCTTGAGCATACTCGGAATTAATGAATGACTTTTGTTATCCCAAAATACATAAATAAATTGTTGAGTGGTAAAAAAAATTATGCTAGTCAACTGCAAGCACTGCCATTTCAACAGCAACATTTACCTCCAGGTTTTGCCAATCACAGTGTAGAACAACAAGAAAAGTGATGAATGGTACAGGTACCAAGATTAAGCTCTCACTAGTATGGTATCCAAGAAATGGTCCTCTCTCTAGCAGGTGGAAACATCTTCATGACAATTTTAGGGTAACCATGAGCAGTTCCAATAGATTTAATTCCATTATCTATTGGTTGTATAAAGTATCCATTGGCCTATAAGTTTGTCTTAATGATGACAGAATAAAACCAAAATGGTTTGTTTTGACACTAATGTTGTTCTTAAGTTCCTAACTTAAGCCCTAATCAAGGGACTTAATTGAATAATTTGCATGGTGTTCAGAATACTGCAAAAAAAAAAATTGTCAAACAAGAATCCAATCAGACATGTTCTTGATGTGGATAATACTATAGAATACAACAAGCGATGAATTTGAAACCTATATGCACAAAAAGATCTGAGGCATTATCCTATGCAAAAAAGAAAAACAAAGTGGCTGTTTCAAGGTATAAGCTCTCCAGAAAAGTATTGCTTCAGCATTTTCATGGGCAGGAATTAGGAAGTGCAGGGAAGATGTGAATTGGAGAACAACAGCCAATCTGCACTCCTGGCAGAAAATTAAACTACTCAAATGGTAAAGTTCACACCACAATGCCACAGGCTATGATTTTACAAGGATCAAGTTCAGGGAAACCATATTGGGCCCAAAGGCCATCTCAATATGCAAAAGCCTAGAAGACAAATAATAAAAGGATATTAGAAAGGGTGGAAAAAGAAGGACATGTTTATGTGGAGTAAACAGACAAGCCCCCAGAAACCTTGGTTTAACCGGCACTATGACCAGGGACCAAGAAAGTAATCCTTGATTTGCCACTATCATGATAACATAATGCAACCTGCTACTGTTGCATGATTCTTCCACCGATGAAGGCTTTCTTTTGCAATTTACAAGACTGTGGCTGTTATTCTGATTGCAGGGACATGCATGATCACACACATTTCCTTTTCATTCTCTTAGGCACATCTTGTACAACAAATCCCACACTAAGGTCCCCATTCTCCAATATTCAATCTGGTTTCTTGTAACTTGCAAAAGAAAGCCTTCTTTGTTGGAAGAATCATGCAACAGTAGTAGGTTGCATTATGTCATCATGATAGTGGCAAATCAAGAATTACTTTCTTGGCACATATTTCTGATTGCAGGGACATGCATGATCACACACATTTCCTTTTCATTCTCTTAGGCACGTCTTATACAACAAATCCCACACTAAGGTCCCCATTCTCCAATACTCAATCTGGTTTCCTTCCCTTGCCATGCACTAAAGCTAAGAACAAAGGGTGCCCTGGGCACCTGTAAATTGTTCCCTGTCTAATATCGATCTATCTAAGAGAAACAAGCCAATATCTATCAAGAAACAGTATGAGTAATTGCTTGTCACAATCAGTTTCAACTTGTCGTCTGCTAGCTGCAAAACCGAGCAAACCCAGGGAAGTTAGTTAACAGTCCTTCCATCAGAAAGACGTTGAAGGAACATTTGGTTTAAAGGAGTGCCATAGCCAGGAAAAGAAGCCCCTGCAATCTATTCTGTGCTGTATCTTTTCCATCACTTAAAAGTAGAACAATCACCATGACTACAAGCAACTAGTTATTGAACTCCCTCGCAGCCTCTACCTAGAAGCAACAGCACAGTAATTGGGTCATGGCAAATTTTTATTGCTTTGTTCTGAACGGTGTCCTGTTGCAAGTGTCGACCTTGGAGACAGAGCGTACATTTATGATTCAACAGGCAATAAATGGGAACATCTAGCCATCAAAAGCTACGATTCTGCCTAAAGCCTGACGAGTACTGAGAAGAACAATAAATAAACTATCGGGAGAACAAAGAAAAGAGGAAGAGAGAATAATTCAACAGCAGGTCAGAACCAATGCCAAAAGCCAGGGTTCTTTTCAGCACTGAACTGCTCCTTCCCCCGAACCTTTGCCCGCAACAGCTGCACCACAGCTGTAATTATTTAATGCCAGAGCCCTCGCCCATCAAATCAACCAATCCAAATTACGTCCCACTCAAAGATGACGCCTTTCTGACGTTAAGAGGGCTCGAGGAGGCACGGACGCGGCACGGCCTAGGGTTTACCCACCCACGTAAATCCCACGAGCATGGTAAAATCAGAGAGGAAAAGGCCACTATTTACCAGTCGGCCAGGACTCGATTTTGGAAGGGCGAGACCGACGTGAAATCCAAGAAATGAATGAAAAAGCAGCGCGTCGAAGATGGGAAAGGGATGTGACGAGGACGTACCGATGACTACGGTGCGGCGACCTTACGAGAGGAGGACGGCCACCTAGAGGGGTCACTGGAAGGGTGGACGCGAGTCGAGATCGACGTTCCGTCGTCGGCTGGGAACAAGGTGGAATCGGTGGAGGGATTCTGGGGCTACGCGACGGCGACGGGAGCCAATGAGGCGATCGACCCACTGGGTATAAGAACACTCCGGGTTTCTCGGATTTCTCACACATCCAATCGAGGAAGATGAAGTATTCCCACATTACATTATTTATTGCTCAATAATATTAAAACAAATAAGAAAATATTTGTTAGAAAATTTTAAAATAACTTAAATGATCTTAATTTTTTTTTGTAAAAAATAAATTTTAATTTACTTATCCCTTTAGATATTAACATCATTCATCTAAATATATCACATTAATCTAAAAAAATAAAAATTAGCCACCACTAATTATAATTAGTGTTACCTAATTTAAATAAAAAAAGGTATAATAAAATCACATTAATCTAATGTCAATTGAAAAGTCAGAGAATCAAAACTTAATTATAAAAAATAAAAAATATATATTTGATATGATGGTGATGTACCAAATTTACTTACCACTATAGTATGATTTCTATGAGTTCTAAAATAAGAAAACTATAAAATGAAGACAAACTTTATAACTATCATTGTTTGGAATGGAACATTATACTATGATCATTTATTATAATAGGGAGCAACTGAAATGAGTGGGGATGTAAAGATGCCACACAACCCATGCACACCATTAAATAATCAAAACACCCCTTGAAGAATCTATGTACTACAATACTTTTCCTCTTGATAGGTTTCGTTTGTTGATTGGAGGAAGCTTTTTCTTTTGTGTGTGTGGATTTGATGAAGCTTCTTACGTTGGCATGCCCACCCGAGATGAGTCTCATAACAGTGCACCATCTCACCTCTCACTTGTCCTGCTTCACAGGGATGTTTTGGACCATACATGAAGCAGTGTCAAAATGGACAGCCAAAGACAAAATCCACTGACCCATAAGAAGAAGATACATTGGATGCATCACATGTGATTCATGATTGGCCTTGACTCCTTGGGTACTTGTACAAGTAACGCCACCAACCACTTGGAAAGCCTTTTCCTTTCTTTTCTTTTAGGTTTGGAATACTTGAGCTAGATTGCTCTGCCAGTGCAGGGAGGCAGCTCCATCACGGCTCAGAACTAGCAGTACAACCATGCTTCTCTCCTTTTAATGGCCGGCTGGTAATGGCACAGTTGGGGTGTGAGTGAAGGTGGCAGGGCCAGCGCTCAGGTCTGAGCCACCACCTGACATCCCCTGACCTGCACTGGGGAGAGCTGTGAAGAGGCCCCCAGCCACACAATTCCACCACCACAAAGCATGATAAGGTGGTGGTCATAAGCATGGTTCTTCTTCACTCAGCTATTCTCATGCACCTCCTCCTCCCATCCGTTGTGCACATGGTGATCTGCAGCTTGTCTGTTCCTGCTCACAACATCAAAGCTTTTCGGTTGGGCAAGAAAAGAATATGGTTTCTCATTAATACAGACCTAAACCTTGGGGGTTTTTGAAGTCGAAAACTCCTGCTATTTGCATCATTCAACATATTAATCGACATCCGAAATATTTCAAGCACAGACAAGGATTGCAATTCCACCAAGGCAGTTCAGCATTAATCAAGAGCATTTACTTGGTTCTCCATGATGATGCATGTAGAAGAAGAAACAAACCAACGAGTTCTTATCCTATCTTTTCCTACATGATAGAGCAAATTGTTGTCCTGCTTGCTTGTGTCAGCTCGAATTACTAGTATGCACCATTAAATCATGGATTAGATAAGCTGAGGGAAATGCTGATGATTACACAAGAAACAGCAGCAATTCAAGGTTTTCAAATTCAAATCAAGTGATATGAACCAAAGAAAAGAGAAGAGAAAACAAGCAGATTGCAGACTTAATCTTGAAATCTCTACTTTCCAATTTGGTCATGTTTTTCATGTGATTGGTTAGAATTTTTTTTTTTTGGTAGGGCTGACAGACCACCACATTCATTATATTTGGATTTACTTTGATCCACAGGGAGCTCTTCACTTGTCTGGTTGGTCTTCAGTATTCCAGGAAACATTCCATGTTGAACAAGCTGTTCTTCATGAAGACAAAACATCTCCTTTAAATGAGCTTAAGCTGCACTTCCAGCACATGATGTACCAGATCATATCCTCGGTATGCGCAGCCTGATGCTCTTTCCCAAACGATCTCGAATGTTGTCATCTCCAGCAGAAATCAATAGCATTTTCAAGTTTTACACAAGATTTGCAATAGCAAAGTCAGTGAAGTACTACAAAGCCAGAAAATGGAGCTAAACTGAAAGCTTGGGCTCAATACCGAGAAGCCAAGCCATGAGATAGAAGACAGAAGACAAGCAAATCTTTGTTGGATCACTCTGTTCCATGGATAGATCATTAAAGTCCAAAATAAACTATACTGTACAAGCTGAACAAAACAAGGTTAACACTCTGTAGAATCTCCATGATCATTGCAAGAATGTTCTTGTCCATCATATAAACATTCCATGTAATTCTCTTAGACACGTGAAACAAAAACTATGGCATGATTGCTTCGAGTTGTAAACGGAAAGGCAAAGAAAGCAATGAGCAGCAGAAATCAGGAAGCGACCTCGAGCCTCGGCTCGAAGCTGAAGCCAGTGAAGAGCTGCAGGGGAAACCTCTTCGTCACGGGGCTTTTCGTCGACCACCTCCACAGCTTCTGGGTCGTGTCGAAGGTCAGCAGAGCAGGGGATCCAAAGCTCTGTATGTAGATGAGTTCGTCGGCGCCGCTGCTCGCGAAGACGTCGTCGAATTCGCCGAACCCCTGGAAGAACTTGTGCGGCATTCGAGCCACCTCCCGCCATTCCCTCCTCCTCTGAAGCTCCCAGATGCCGATGCCCTTGATGATGCCCGGTCGGTCCGGCTTCCCGATCCCGCCGACCATGATTAGCCTGTCTCTGAGGTTCATCAGCCTGCCGCAGGTCAGAGAGCATGGCACAGGGATCGCCGTCCGCATTAGGGACGTGCGGGCAGGCCACGCCGAGAGGTCGTACATCACCAGGCAATGGCGCGGCTCGACGTTCCTGAGCACGCCGGTGGAGTAGATCAAGTAATACAGGACGCCATTGCAGATCACGCACTCGTCTCCGCCCCGCCAGCCCACCAAGACTTCGGCGAAGGGGGTGAGCCACGCTCTGGTCTTCGACTCGTAGACGTGGATGGAGAATTGCCACTGGTAATAGTCCTGAGGCACCTGCTTGCACTTGGCGACGGCGACCGTGTAGCCGTGGGTTCTCCGGTCGACCGACATGGCGAGCGCGCTGTAATCGGGGGCCTTCCCCCCGGGGGCGTCGTGCAGCCTCTTCCAGTCCCGCGTGATCGGGTTGCAGACGAAGACGCGGCTCCTGTTCTCGCCGTCCATCAAGCAGACCAACCCGCAGGAGGAGGAGGTCGACCAGTTGCTCCTCTCGATGCAGGGGAAGTCGAAGCCGTACCATTTCCGGAGGCTCGGGTCGTAGGCGTAGCCGGCGACGGCGTCGTCGCTGCAGGTGAACATGAAGTACCATGGCTTCTGGGGCGACATCTTGGTCCACGAGCACCTCCCGGAATGCACAGCTTCGTACCACCGCCTGCAGACTGAGCTCGCTCTGACGATGCTCGCGATGGGCAAGAAGGACAAGACCTTCTCCAAGAGGTCATCGGGCAGAACGGCGTCCAATGAGATCAACGCATCTTCATCTTGGTCATCGCCGTCTTCGGAGGTCGGCTTAAGGCCCGCAACCTCACTCTGGAAGTAGGCGACAGGGTAAGACTCCTCCCATGATGTCTCACCCGCCATGAGGAAGATGAGACGGCACACACAACAAGATCAAGAGGATGGACCTGCACGAATGAACCGAGGAAACCGGTGAAGAGAATAAGAGAGCAGAAGAACCGAGGTTGAGATCACAAGCACATGGTATCGACACCAAAACCATAAAACGCAATCAGGAGGAAGCCGAAAGCCGGAAAAAGATTTGCCGATAGCATGACAAGCGAAAGGTGGCGTGTAAGCGAAAACCACCAAACTCTGCTCGTCTCAGAGGACTGCGGCAATTATTCGAACAAGACAAACTGCAGCCGCAACGAGCCAAAGGCATTCACATTATCAAATCGTCGAACACCGGTAACACCTCCCCGGATGTCCAAAAATCAAACGAAAACATCTCAAAGGCAATCGAAAAAACCGAGAAAAATGTGATCTTTTCTTCCTGTTCGTCTTGATGATTAGAAACGGAGCAAGAAAAGCACCTAAAAATCCAGCCGTCTCTTAATCTTTCATTCTTTTCTGCTCTCTCCCCAACCCCTCCCCCCCTAGAATCAAGATAAAGAGTACTTCTCAATCTGCTCTGCCAAACCTGGGCAAGGACAGAACACCAATGAGCACCACGCCTCACAAGAGATTAGGACGGATGGAAGGAGACAAACATACAAGGAACAGATGAAACAGGAAGTGGCTGCAGATGTAACAGCGAGGTGGCCGGCTGTGGTGGGCAGGATGGTGGGAGGAAGAGGCGTGTAGGGGTGTCTGTATCAATGTCCTGTGGCTGTCACCAAACACACAACTATATATATATATACACACACCCACACCTATTTTGGATTGAAGCATAAGCTTGTTTGGACTCATTCAAGGAAATGATGGTTCCTTCACATCTCATGTGCTAAGAATTCCTCCTTGCAACCTCCCACTGCTTGTTTTTATCATCTTTTTGGTAGAAATGATGTACAGAACATGAAAGACCACAGGATTTTCCCTCTCTTTTTTTTTCCCCATAAGCACAAAGAGTGATGAGACATGAGCCTCTTTTTTATGCCACCATCACCTACGTATATAGAGGGGAGAAGGATGGCCGGTCCCAATGTTGGATTGGGTGCTCTTTTGCCTTCTTTTTCTTTCCATGGTTGAGGCACCATGGCCACCCTTTATTTTACCTCATGCCACAACATTGCTGTGTTTGTTCTCATTAGCTGGTTGTCTTTTGTGGCATGGTCCATGAAGGCATATGATCATGCTCTTTTCTTCATGTTTTGGCATGAGTTATCCTCCTCTTTCCTTGGTGACTAATAATAATTATAATTTTTTTTTCTTCTTCATATGCATATTATGAAATGCACATATGTGAGATGTCAATGATTCCACTGCTTATATGATGATAATATAAGGCTCTTCACACTGTACTCCCAGAAACATAATATGATGAGTTTGGATGACTGCTTTTAATTATTAATTTCAGTACAATGCTACCTAAATCAGCAATTATTGATCGAGTAGGAGCTGCAGTTGGTGATCCAAACAACTCTAGGCAAGTTGAAAGCTAAGGTGACTCGAGTAGAAAGAAAGAAAGAAAGAAAGCAGTGACTTAAACAGCATTCATCCATTTTTGTGCCCCTCAGTAGCCTAAAATGAAGCTGGTGGGATTTGGATGTATCAGTATGATTAGATCTGTCACATGTTGACATAAAACCATTGCTCAACCATCCAAATAAATCACTCATCAAGAGCAGATGATGGTTTAACATGGATATCAGAGTCAGGATAACCCCACCCTTGTGTGTCATTTTTAGCACACTCCAGTTGGCTGGCTAACAGAGTTTTGCTGAATGTTTGGTTAAACCTCCATGGTTTCATAGGCAAATTGAAGCTGTGATGTTCATCGATATGCAATTGTTGTTGTGCGTATGCATCACTACTGCCATTGGAATCACATGATGCTTGGCAATTGGAGTGTACAACAGAGAAGACAACTCTGCTACCACTGATTTGGTGGTGGATTAAACATGCCTTTTAAGTGGCTCTGACCTCCAAAAAGACATGGACACCGTCCGACAGAGAACTTGTGAGTAGTGGAAACACCACTAAGATTGCACCTGTTGCCTCTCGACTCATTCTTCATGTCTCACAGTTAACAAAGTCATAGGTATGAGATAGACTGCAACATCCAAGTGCACATCAGACTGCAATATCATTGCAGCAATGACTTCCAGCAGTCGCAGCAAAATGTGTTTGTCCAAGCACTTGAAAAGCCATAAAGAAAGCTATTTATAGTGGCACATACTGCGCATGAACATAAGCAGCTTGTCTCTCATCCCAAGTAGAGTGGGTGGTTGCAACCAGAAAAGAATGGCAAGCTCCCCCCCAACATGGACAAAGTGTACATCAGAATGAAGGTCTAAGTGTAGGGGGAACGAAGGAGAATCATAGCAAGGTTGACAAGGTGAGTAATGTCAAACCCCATGACTCGAGTGGGAGACCTCAGTCCTCATCAGTCTCGATCACGATCACGATCACAATCACAATCGCAGATATGGATTTGTTTCTGAAAGCGCCTGTGACGATGTGGCGACCAAAAAGCAAGAACAAACTGAGGTCCAGAAGAACTCGATGTTGCATTTCCATATCTGCTTCCACTGCAACACCAAAAAGCTTGAGTTATCAACCAACTGAAGCCAACACATCCATCACCTGCTTCGGAAGATGGCCATCCGATTCTTCTAATGGGATTTCGAACTTGGCGTTGGTGGGCACACAAAGCGTCGATGATGGAAGACTTCGAGGGGATTCAGATCGAGGAAAATGAATGGCGGCATGGGATGTACTCTTTGAGTTTGCTTCCCCATGCCACTTTCCGTGGAAGGACGACTTAAATAAACCTTGGTTACTCCTTCAGAGAAAGGAAACGACGTCGAATTGCGTGTTGGACTAAGCATCGGTTCCAGTCCGAAAGGGGAAAGGAAGAGCAGGGTTTTCTGTGTGGTGCTCCATGGATTGCGATTCGGCGAGCGAGACAGGGCATTGTGCATGGAGGGAGCAATCGGCATAGCCGATGGCATCTCCCGTCTCGAGCTCTTCTCCCACTTGGTTGCATAATTGCTCAGTGGGAGTCCTATCTTTATGGCAAGTGTGTCATGCTCTTGTGGATTTGAACGCCGCTCAGAATATTATCCACCGCACATCATGAAATGATGTGAAGCAAATATCATCTCCTTTCGTCTCGACACAAACAATGATAAGCATATGAATAATTAAGCTACTCGGGTGGCCGAGCAGTTCATGGCTTCTACAAAGATGGGAAGAGGCCATTCTCATTCCCTTATAAACTTTTGGATCTTCGTGTTCTCTTAGGATCTATGGTGAATGCCCACTGAGAACTCAGAATCAGGTAATCTTACGACTAGAGCACCTAAATTTAATGAGAATATAAGTGAGAAAGATCATAACAAAAGAATCCAGAAGAGAATTCATCGACATCAACAGAGAAACAGAGAGGAAAAGAGTATGTGCTATGTAGAGCACAACACTTCATACGGATTCTCTATTTATTTGTTCTTAACATTGATACATAAAAAAGCATAACAGAGCCCAATGTGTTTTACACAAACATTGTTTTTACTTTCTTATCATACACACACAAAAGAGAGTGTGAGGATGAATTTAGAATCTCACCTCCACGGTAGCACGTCTCACGATGCAACCTTACGGGGAGAGGGCCTTCTTGGTTTGGAGCTCTTCACCTTGCACCTTCTCTTTTGTGACAGTTTTTTCTCCAAGTCCTTGACTCTGCCATTAAGATCTGCAATGACTCCCAGCTGTGCTTGCCCTGCCTCCAGCAGTGTCTCTAGCATTTCTCTTAGCTTCTCATTCTCTTCCACTAGTTTTTTCTCCTCCTTGCTTGGATTTCCATCGGCTGCATCATCGACATTTGCTTCAAATGGCTCATCTGCAGAGACACGTTCATCTTTGTTGATATACACAGCATCGGGCAGTTGCCGTGGACTCATACTGACGGGCTCAATAGCTCCTACCAATGAATGGACTTTGTCAATCTTTGGTTCGGATGTTTCAACTGAAGAGAAGCATTCATCTTTGATGATATTTGTGCCATCAGGCAACAGCATTGGATTCACATCATTTTCCGTGCCAACCTCAAAATCTCCTGGTGAATGACACTGGTTGTAAGTTGCATCTGGAAGGTGGGTCACTATGCTATCTGCATCTTCTGCCCTTTTTTCTATGTTCCCCACCGTGCATCCGGCACTTCCATTGTCGATGGCACAAGTGCCAAGGAAGGGTTGTTCAGAGCATGGAACTTCTGTGACTACATGAACAACATCCGTGTTTCCAACCATCTTCTCAACAAGGTCACAACTTTTTTGGTCGGGCACTTGAAGATCCTCTTTCATGGCATCAACTTCATCACCTGGCAAAATAGTTCCCTTGACATCAAAATCACCTTCCTTGACCCCAGCAGTGGCTTCTACAAGCTGCACCTGTTCAGGGTTAATTGCCTTTAAAGAATGGTTTGATTCTTCAGCTGCCAGTTCGATATCTTTTCCCTTCACCGATGGCACAGATGGTTTCTCCAATTTTACATCACCCGTCTCGTCATTTCCAGCTTCAGCATCGGGTAGCTCATCTCTCACATGCTCAACAAGGGAGTTAATTCCTTGACATTCTACATGCTCGTCTGTCTCGAGCTTCCACACCTCATCTACAGAGGCAGAAGGTGCCTCAACTTGGGGAATAGATGCTAAAGTCTCTGTTCCACCTTCCAATCCATTGGATTGTTCTTTCTCAGTAACGCCTTCCGATACACAGGATTGTTCTTCCTCTGTAACATGCGATTCCACTGCCTCCCTCAGGGCAGAACTAAGTTGTTCTTCCAGAGGAGCTATATCTTGATGTTCTTCAGTAGTAGAACCCATATCCACATTCAATGATTTGAAGTCACCGGTTCCAGCTACAGAATCTGGAGATTCAGTTATTACCGCATCATCTGTCTGCCATTTAATAGCTGCTTCTTCTTTCCCCTCCACAAATGTCTTCTCTGTCTGTGATGACATATGTTCAGGTTCCAAATTGGTTGTTACAAAAGAGTCTGTAGAAGAGATAGCTCCACAATCAGAATAAAGTTGTTGTTCAACTTCCATTTTTTCATGATCCCCTAGAGAATCAAGCTTATCTTGCAGACTGATTAGCTCCCTGGCGACATATTTCCTCATGTCTCTCACGCTCGGATGCAATCCCTGTAGGGTTCATGACAGATCAAACCAAAATTAAATACAAAAAGTCAGCACTAACTAATTTGAAGATCAAATATGGAAAAGAAGACATGTTCACAGTTTCAAGTCACTCGAATAATAATCCACACCATGTGAATCCTTCAAAAGGAAACAAAAACATGCAGATCAATGGACAAATCAATTTCGTAAGCAACAAAAAATATTCTCAAAAATATCAAGTCATTGAAAATAAGGCATTTTTTTTATATAGATAAGTGAACACATACCTGAATGGTATCCAGCTGCAACAGAAGATTCATTATGGCCTCACTTATTGCAACCTTGTGTTTCAAATCCTGTTCCTTGGAGGAGGCTTCAAACATCTGAATTTGCTTCTTCACAGCCTCGGTCTGTTGACGAATTTGATGAATTTTCCTTAACTTCTCAAGAGGTCGCCATCTTCTCACCTCGAATTCTCTATAAGCAGATTGAATAAGAGTTGCTGCATCTGATTGTGACAAAATTTTCCTTTCCTTCCTTTGTTCATTAATTATGTTTTCTGAGTTCTCCATGCACCTCTTCCCCTCATCAAGTTCATGTGTTGCTTTATCAGTTGCCACTTGTTCATCCTCCTCAACTTCTTTCCCATTCTTCAATACCTCTACTGTTTTGACCTCCATAGCCTCAAGTCCTGTTCCTTTGTCTGGCTGTTGATTTTCCCCAATCTTAGCAGATTCTTCCTTTACAGTAGTTGTCATCATCTCCTGACTTTCCGTTTTTGGATTCTCTGCTTCATTTGACAATTTATCAGCAGCTTCTACTACCCGGACCTCTTTTTTAGATATTTCTTCCTTCTTATCTTTTAAAATTGGCTGCTCTCTTTCTGTTTTCTCCTTGTCCTTGAGGCCCGGTGGACTAGGCGACCTTGATGTGCCATTTGTGGGCTTCTTCCTCGGCAATGGATCCACTCTCAAACATACAGGAGGCAACTTTGATGTCTTGGTCGGTGGCAATAGTTTGCTAATTGATTTCTTAGCCCCATTTTCCTCCTGTTTTTCAGGTATGCTATGAGATTTCTCCTTCTCCATATCTTTGCGCTTCTCATCCATGTTAGGCCTCTTTTGGTTGTCCTCTTCTATATGCTTAACAGGAATGATCTTAGTTCTGCTTTCTCTTTCAGTCACTGCTTCTGGCTGTCCAAGAGTTTTACGCCGGTCCTCTTTGTCGCCTGGTGATATGTGCTCATCCTCCAGAAGTTTTAATGGAATAAGTTTTATTTTTGAGGATGGTGTTTCTTTAACTTCCGGATTCGAATTTATCTCCTTCAAATCTTTATCTTCTGATTTCTGATCACCAGGCATCCAGATTATTGGCCAGGGGAACTGATTTCTCCTCTCATCATACTGCAGACTCTTTTTCCCATCTTCATCTCGCTTCACACCATCGAGTCCATTGATGTCCATAGGAATCCATCCATTCCACCGAGGAGATGATTCAGAGCTCTTATTAGTCATTTTGTTCTTCAAATAGCTGGGAGGGATGCATACTACTGGGTAAGGGTAATTTGGCTGTTGAATTAGACTTGAGGATTCATTGTCCTGATCTTTCTCGATCTTCTGTTCCTCAATCTTCACACTATTGTTACCTCCCTTGTTGCATGTGTGATCAGGGCATCCACAACAAGAAGCTCTGGGACGATCATAATCATATGGATTTTGATCAGCTGAATAATGTGGAGGAGGAATCACAAAAGAAGGGTAAGAACTATAATAAGGGGGGTAGGGGGCATGATAATATGCTTGAGGAGGTGGTGGAGTATATGGACACGGAGGCCTAAAATAATAGTAGCCAGGAGGATAGATATGGCTGCAACAACCATTAGCTTCCGTTGGACTTGGGTGGGCTATGCTACCATTGGAAGTCCATGGTCCAAAGGATGAGAAAGGTCTCGCTGTGTCTACTCTTGTTCGAGGAGAAACAGCTTCCCAGATCGGATAGTGGTGATAAGGACAAGGAATGTGGTCTCTGTTTTGAGGGTACGACTCCATGTATCCATAAGGGGGAACCATTCTTGCGATCTTGTTATTGGTTTAACCTATGAGAAAGGTTCAAAGTTGTAATTGTTCACTTCACAAGTCTTGGAAATTTGAGGGATCGTATTACTGGTAAATAAATCCTGAAAAAATGTACAATTTTATTAGGGGAAAAAAAATCATAGCTCTATGTGAAATTACATCAAAAAAGAAACTAAACAAAGAACACCCAATAAAATCTCTTAGTTCCAAAGTTTAACAAGCAAACCTGAAACAAGAAACTACAAGACATGCTAATGTGCAGGGGAAAAATTTGCAATGGAAAGACATCAAAAATTAGATAAATGATAATTCATTATTGTGTGTGTGTATATATATACATATATATATATATATATATATATATATATATATATATATATATATGCCTTGCATGCTTGACCAACAAGAAACCAGAACATCTTACGATTATTCCAGGTGTAGACCATTAGTTAAGGCAGGCGATATATAAACCATGTCTCACAAAATAATCGACTTTAGAACTTCTGATAACCAATTAAATCAGACATTCCTTACCAGATAGCCGAATATGGATAATATGAAATTCTAACGTTTTGCAGGAGGCATTTCAGTATTAGCACTAATATTATCTACAGCCATATATCACTTAATCAAATGACTGTTGCTCTTTTAATAGGGATTTACGATGGAGATAGAAGCATAATTTTGTAGCTGCCAAAAAACTAACTTTAGAATCTACTTCAAGGCAAATGAAAAAACAAATAATATGAGCTGCTAAACACAAATTACACATATTTTGCTAAACTCTTTTCTTCATCTCCTATCCCCTGGTTTCCTTGGAGGTCACTTCTATTCAAGTAAAAGGAAAAGGAAAATGTATCACCTAAGCAGCCATGACAGATAGGTTGAACTCAAACCCAATAATAAGATGTAGTTCGATGATTTCTTTTTATCTCTTTTCCCCTTATTTTCCAAACAACTCAAAAGGAAGAGAAAAAAAAAAAGACGAACAATTAAATGAAAGGGACTTACAACAGGATTTTCTTTCAATATCTTTTCCGACCAAATGAAAGGGAAAAAAACAAAGATTGCAGCAAATCGACTAGCTAACAGGAAAATCTTTGCCACCTTAACCCTCAAAGAAGATACAATGGCCAACTCAACAAACATCCTAAGCTAAAGACTTGGGAAATCAATTGGTCCATGTAGGCATGATTCGAACGACTGGAAGTCGAATGAGTTACTAAAAGTAAGAATGGTAGTAATATAATTTTCAAACTCCTAAAATATGGATGTCCAGAATTTGTTGAACCTTTGCCTTGATGATAAAGAGATCCACAATGTTCGAGATTATCAGTCCAGCTAAATATTTAAGCTTTTAGGGCAGATGCAAAATATCATGGAAAGCAACAAGATGACCATTTTCCTTCATTGAAGAGACACAAATCGCTTCATATTATCGCTGCTATTGAGGAACAAGTGCGATGCCTGTACTATCTTAAACCATGTGGTATTGCTGCCAACTAATGATTGAAAAGGAGCGGAAACGCAAACATCTGAGGCAGATAATCTCTACTTAATCCCCGCGATAGAGCAGCATCCCCTCTCCTAGTTCCGTTGCCGAATAAATTTGATTCATTTTAAGAACCAATCCAGCAATCCAGATCAAGACGAATAAAAGTAACTCAAACATAACCCTACTGCGGTATCCGTACTACAAAATCTCCATAACACATGATCAAATTCGGCATCAGGGTACCGCAATATCACGACAATCAACCAAGATTCCAAGCTACAACAGCGAAATTCTTTGACCAAGAATCCTACACGAGCAAGGGAAAAGAAAGAGTGACCAGAGGGGGAGAAAGAGATGATATCTAGACGAACCTTCCGGGAGATCCCACGAACCAAATGACCCGGCTATCGACGCGAAACGATCCGGCAACCCTTTCTTTCCTTTCCCTCTACTGAAACCTCAGTCGCTTGCGGAGAGCTTCTCGATGTTCCTGTGACATAACGCACGCCATCGTCTTCCCTTTTAAAGGGGCAATGGCGAGGAACTCATCGAACGCTCGAGAGGCTTCTTGACGCTGACCGGACGAGCTTCGCCTCGCTTCTCGACCTTTCCCGCTTCCCTTCCGACGGATGAGCTGTTATTATTCTAGATGGATCGGAAGGCGGCCCATTTTGTAGCAGACGGGCCTTCAACTTGATTTCCATGTTACAAACCATGCTACGTGAGCATGACTGTGTTTACATATAATAAACAAATATCATTCGGATTTTAATCAACCTAACATGATTCAGACCATGCAGACTCTCTGAGATGACTCCAAAATAAAAATGTATATATGAGATAGCTTCGAGATGAATCTGAAATGACTCCGACGTAAAAATATTATACTCCTAAAGTATTGTACTTTCGATGTTAAAAGTAGATTTCTTGACTGATGACTCTCATGTTAGTAATTTGAGACTCCAAATATTATTTAAAGTAATTTTTTTCAAATATATTTTTATTCTTGTTTATAATATATTTTTATATATTCGAATAAGAGGGAGAAAGTTTATGATTACTTTATTTTCTCATAAAAGAGGATAAGAGGATTTAGAATTATTCTCTTTATTATAAAGAAAGATAAAGGAGTTTGTGTTTCTCTATCTTATCATAATAAACGAGAAGAAAGTTCATATTTTTCTATTATGATTCTTTATGCACGTAAGTGATGGTTGCATTATAACTATCGGTAAATTTCCTATGAAAATGCTAGCAGAGAATGAAGCCACGTATTGATCTTGTCAGACAATTCTATGAAGCAATGGACAACTTCTTGCACAGATGTTCCAATGAATTAACCCAATTTCAGAATATTGACTCTCTAACCAATTAAGAAATGAGTCACATTGTATGTGAACCAATGCAAAATAAGTGTCCAAGAAACTCCATTGCTTGCTTTTTCTTTGATGCAGTCAGTAGAAAACCATAGTCAATTTGCACTTGCAAGGGATCCTTCATTGCTCACATCACATGTTATTGGCAAACTAGCATTGAATTCCAACTAGTAGTATGCTTTCATCATCTCGTGATTCTTTCCTTGTTTTCTTGCCATGATGGATTACCTAAATCACCCTGCTTTATTAAAGGACAGGTGAGGACTCGCTGGACTTACTCTCACTGGGACCAACGAATCTTTGCTCAAGATTCATCAGATCCATACCAACTCTCCTTTTCATTTTGGGGGTTCCCAAGAAAAAGGCCATGGCCTGCATCAGTCAGCTCCAATTCTTTCAAAGTACATGATAATAATGAAAGAATAATATCAGGACAATTATCTATCCACGCAGCAGATTGATAGATCAAAGCATCCTTTGCACAGCAGAGAATATGATAGAGAAGAGAGACTAGATTAAAAAGACTACCAGAGCCTGCAGTGAAGATGAGCTAATTAAGCTTCTTCCATCTGTAGATGCTAAATTTCAATTTTGGAAGGCTCTCATCTTGATCTTTCTTTAATTTTATGCATACAACTTTCTGGCAGTCAAAACACAGGAGAGAGGGAGGATGTGAAGTGTGAATGGGTTCCATGCTTGTGTGTTTCTGATGTGGAAGAAAAGGAAGTCGGATTAATCCAAAGGTCAACTCTGAATCTGAATCACTCTTTTCACTAAACAATAAACTTGGTTGTTGGATGTTGCTTGCCTGCTCCTCTTTTCTTCATCTGTGGATTTTAGTGAAGTGAATTGCCACACACTTGGTGAACAGGTTCATACCCAGTTGTTTGTCAGGATCAATTAGGTAATGGCAAGATGCATTTTATAATGATTGCATCTTGCATATTAGATCATGATTAGGTGGGGGACAAAGTAGGGAGAACATTACTCATCATTAATCTAATTATACATGAGGAAGTCATAGGTTCTTTCCTGTTACTAACAAAAGATCATAGCTAAAGGATTGTTTCTTGGAGAACACTCAGGATTTAGCAAGAGCAATGACATCAGAACAGAGCTCTGTCACAGGCAGCACATAAAAAAACTAGCTTGGACTTTTGGGGCAATGAAGAACAAGCTTGCAGGAGACCAAACAAAATAGTTGACTAGCTGTGCAATTCATCAATTAATGTCAGTGAATTCCACCAAAATAACATGATCCAGAAACTTATTTTATCTCTTGATTCTGCACACATGTTTCACCAAGAAATTTCATCTTCAGTCTACCACTGGTCTACTATTCAGGTCCTCTGTAGATACCGTGAATTTTCTTTTATTTGCATCTTTTAAGGGTCATGCAACCAAGAAAACGAGTGAACCATTGACAAACAACAGTCATTTGGTAAGCCCAGATGCATTACCTAATCTGAACCTTTATTTGATCTGAAGATTTGTTTGTAGTCAAGTATTGTAGATTTGTTGTGTGTTGTGATGCTACTGACACTTCACAAGTTTAAACATTAAAGATGGATGCTTATCTACTCAAGCACAAGATAACATGAAGAGGACTGAAACTTAGATATCTAAATTCCAGATTTGATAAGCACCTAAAGCATGAAGAGGATGTGATTATTGTTTATTTGGAAAGGTTTTTCCTTCATGTAACAGAAGACTGATGCATCATCAAAAAACAAATATGCACATAAAACTCTCTGATTTGCATAAACCAATAAAGGCCACATCTGCTCTGAAATGGCTGAACTGGTTAGAATTATTATTTCTTTTAAGAAGATCTGCTGAGCAGAGTGAGTGCTGTGTGCCAATGCCCACCGCCGAATTAGAATCTAATTCCCTGCACTGCCCACTTGCTAATGGTCCAAACTTTTGTTCATCTTCATGCCATTATTCTCTTCATTCTGTCTCTAACACAGTTGGGGAGATGGCTGAATCCACACTAGTGGAGATGAGGCGAAGAACATACAGCACAATTCCCTGAAATCTGATGGGAACCAAAAAAGAAATCTGCAGGAGTGTTCCAACTTTACAGCTCTTGTCGCTTGCTGGTTTCAACCTTTATGAATGGAGATCCTCGTCAACACTAGAGAGATAAACAAAAGGTCACTTAACCCCACTTCTTCCCAGAAAAATAGTGCGAGATGCTTGAATCACTCACAACAAGTACCTGAGTCAGACCAACAACAAAAGTAGTAAACAATGGAAGAAAGAAAAACTTGATGGTAATAAGATTATGATCTCAATAGAATAGAATAGAGGAAAAGATGTTGTAGTTGCGAGAGCAGTGAGTCATGAAATAGTGGACAGAAGAATCTCCCAAGGAATCCATAAACGGTGGGTGGTAGATACGGTGGAATCCACCATCCCACAGCCCAATGATCGTTTCTTCATCAACAGTAAATTGAGTTTATATTGGACTTTTCATTTTAATTTATTGATATCAACCCGAGTTTACCTCCAGCAAAAAGCTCTCGTCGCGTCATTATTACCAATCACCATGCGAGTAATTTTGGGTACAGTCATGACGGAGTAGAAAAAATTTAAAATGGGTCCCGCCGCCTCCGTCGAATCTGACACAGGGAAATGACCTTATCGTGCGCTGCCCTCCTTATCGTGCTCCAGCAGACGGCTATATATAAATAATAAAATATGCACCAAGTTAATGTTTTGTTTTACGAAGAGGTAATTACAAACCACCAAAAAGAACAAGAGATAATTATGACGTCATAAAGAAAAGCTGGAGTATTTTTATCATACTGCACCTGCAGGGAAATATATGCAAATGCAAACCTCAACTTTGACAAATATGTTCGGTAATACAAATATTCTTAGGGGTATAAATGCGAAACAAAAATCGGCCCTTTAACCCAATCCGCGTCGCGTCTTCGATTCTCTTCGGTGTGTGGTTTGTGGTTTCCGCTGTCGTCCGCAAGACCGAGAGAGAAGCTGACGGAGAAAGGGGACAGGGAAAAGAAAGCAAACGAAACGAAGAAAACCCTAGCTTCTACCGCTTTGCTTGGGATCTCAGGCCCCTGGGGATCTTCGATTCCTTGTTCTTTGGTATCCTCGATTCGATGTTGGGTGCCTTTCCATTTCATTTTGTCGCTTAATGTTTGTGTCTCGGACTTCTGGTTATTTATAGCCGAGTCCTAGATCTTTGTTTTCTTCCTTTCCGTTTCGCACTCGGTTCTGAGAAATTTGGTGTTTTGATGTAATTTTCTCGTTCCATGCCTCTGATGGATATGGATTTTGTGCTATATCGGTGATACTGTTGGTCGGAAGGCTTCGATTCTTTGGGGTTTTGGATTTAGAAGAAAGTCTTCGGCTTCTGTCCATTGTTGGACGTTGTGGATTTTTCTCCGTGTATTTCCGTGCCCGGTAAGTGAAGGGAAGTAGTGATATACCGAGATCTTCTTAAAGTTGGTATCACTAAATCTGAATGTTATCCAGATGAGTTTGTAGATCTTGTTAGATTATTGGCTGTTAGTTATATTGTGTTATGGTGAACAAGCTTGAAGTATTAGACTTGTTTTGCTTATTTTTCTTACTTTTATCTGCCTCAGATAGATTCTCCCGTCGTCGCCTGTCTGTATTCCCTCGAGGTCTGGGTTTATCTGTTGCTTATCATTTCCTCAAGTCTTCGAGGTTCGTTTACTTTCTCAAGCTGATTGCAACTTGAGAGGTTGCTAGTTTTTAATCAAGATCGATGCATGCTTAATCTTATCGGTTTGACTTTTATGTTGTTGTTTAGACTTTGTTACTATGAGATCCTCTTCTGGCTGATTCACAGTTATCTTGAATTTGTTTAGCATATATGTATCAGGTTCTTTATCTTTGATTAAGTATGTTTCAAGTATTTGAGCAGATTTAATCTAGTATCTACTTGTTGATTTTATTAAGAAACCTTTTTCTTTATTTTTTGTGCATATTGTGAGTTTTCGATTATATAAATTAAATTTCTTAAAGGATTTATCTTACCATAATGTTTTTAATGATCTCAGTGATATATTATCTTGTCATTGTAGAACATGTGATCATTTTCATTGTACTTCTAGCATCTCCCAATTGGAAAGCAAGTTTCGTGTGTTTAAATTGTTATTTTGTTTGATTTTATCCAATTGTATTGATTGGTTTAAATCAGGTTAGTTAGCTTGGGTTGATACGAGTTTACTTTGGACATTTCAGATCTTTGAGCAAGATTTTCTTTTTTTTAAGAGTTTGACATGAGATCAAACTCAAGCTATTCAGGAAACGTTGGTTTCTTAGGTTAGAATTTTATTTTTTTATTTATTTGCTAATATCATGTCGAAAACACATAAGGACTGCCGAAACCTGCTTCTTCGTTACTGTCAAATGGCAGTTTGTTTGTGTTTTGTTCCATTCATCTTCTTTTCCTTATATTTGTCAAATAGCAGCTTTCTTATTTATATAGCCTAATATTCCAGTAAAAGCAACTCAGCAGCCTGCAGAGTTGAAGAACTTGCAGTTTTCAACAATCCAAGTCTAGCATAGTTTAAGGAAGTAACGCAAAGAGGAATAGATGATAAAAACGGAGAAAGGAACAGGACGGAGAGATGGAAGAATGACAAGATTCTCTTAGAAGGATTGAGAATGTAAAGAGGATAGGCTTAGTCAGTAACAAGTTCAAGGCATTATGCATGGGAATGTATCACAGAGACTACTGTAAAGCTGAAGAATGGGAAGTCTCTCTAGGACTTTCATAATTTCTGTCTGTGTTAAATTTACAACATTATTATAGAAAAATAAGAATGTGACCAACTTTTTTAGAAGCCAATATATTATTCTACAAGAGAACTGTATTACCCTAAAGAACAGGAGACAAAGAGAATCAAACCATATATACTTCGTAGTGTCAATAGGTTAACAATTAGAATAGACTTAAATAAACCCATATAATGTGGATAGGCTTACTTTTTAATAGGTGCTTCTACATGGACCATATAATTCTTGTTAACGATAGTTGCCGTCTGCTTTGATGTGGCAAAGGACTGTTGTCTCACTGTCTCAGAAAATTCTTTTGCTATACTGCAGATTAAGGAAGCACTGTTGCCTTATGCAGTGGTTGCCTTAGGAAACATGGAAATTTGAATTGTTTGTTTTATTTGGGTACAAATGAAACATAATACTTGTAAGATTCTTCTGGATACATATCGAACATTTCTTTAAAATGTGTGATATTTGAACAATTAGTGAAGCCTTTTAACTTTGTTCGTTGTAGATACCTTGAGAGACCTTTGTTTGCATGAATTAATTATATACAAGTTGCATGTTTCATTAGATCTGTTCTTTTGTGGCATTTAGCATTAGATTGTGATTAATGAAGCTAACACAATGGCATTTATTTCTTGTAAGATTTTGCCAATTTTATCTACGATGACAAGAATCTGCACTTATGTCCCAATGACTTGGGGTCATCTACATTCATGAAATACTATGTTAATGAAATTATTTTCTTCATAATGAATAGCTTAGGGATGCTAGTTAATTATTGGTTATTATTTAGTAGGCTGTGTAACTCGATATTCTGACCCTATTAAGCAAATCTCGAGCTTTGACAATTTTATATTTTTTAAATATTTCATATGGTGTTTGTGCCTTATCATCACCTACTATTCAAGATTTGGCATATTGGTGTATTGTGTTGTGCCATTTTGGTTTCCCTTCCTATATTTCTGCTTCATAAGGCTTGTCTTTCCTGTCGAGAGGAAAGAGTATAATGGACTTGCTTCTATAAGGATACAAGACCACCAGAATAATCAAGTTATTTGTTAGACGATCACATAACTGAATTGATTCTCAGTAGTATAAATGATAGAAAAGAAGAAAGAAAAAAGGGACACATGGAGAAGATAGAGAAAGAAAGGATTGAAATAAAAGCCTGTGTGATTTGACAACCACACGACACAAATTTGATTAGTTAGTTTAGTTAATCTAAACCAGCTCAAACTGTGGGAGGAAAAACTACTAACTTCCTAATATAGTACAAATTGAATGCCCTGTATCTACTCTCTAATATATGATGGTTGTCTGAAATTTTGGTAAGATAATGAAACTTCCTTCCTTTTTTCCTCTGCGTTTCAATTTAACCTGTCTTTAAGCAAAAGGTTACATGATGTAAGAAATTATCAAAACATATGGTCAGAGAGATTTATTTGAAGTAGGTGTTCCAATTTAATTTTGTACACATACATGCATAGTTATGTAGCTATGTGTAGCTCCTGGTAACCAATCAGAAACATTTTGGTCCTGTAGTCCTGCCTTTTATAGAGTCTGATGCACATCACACTAGGCACTTAGCTTGTATTCCCTTTTGACCAGTCCTTTGGTGCCTTCTTGGATTTAAAATTTGATCTAGCACTTAAATAGCTGTTACATTTATGTATACATCAGGTGTAGCTGGGATACGTGGCATTATACAAATTTCTTGATGAGTTGCTGATTGATTCTTTGATTCCACTTTGTTTGCTATGGTTGCCACTTTTTTAAATCTGTTGCATCTCTTCAACCTAAGATAGCAGATAGAAAGACGTCATATTACTTCATTTTATGTATCACTTTATTATAGTAGATAGAAATTTGCTGATGTACACACACTCTTTCTTTAAGCTCTTGCATCAGCTACCAATTTAAACTAGCAAGTATGGTGTTCAACCTTGTAAACTACTACATAATGAATCTTTAGTTTTTTGTGGTTCTTACTATGTAACTTCCAATTTGAAGGAGCACTTTTTCCCTGAGATGGAATGTTTATGCACTTGTTAAGTTTTTGGAATCAGCTTTGCTGGATGTTTTTTTTTAGGATATTTGACTGCCTGGTCTATTATCCTTTCGTAGGGGTATTTTCTTTTCTTCTTTTTGTGCTTTTTCTTGGGAATTAATGAGATTTGCTGGTGAATTTTTCTGTCGTATATTTACTCTTGTAGCTGGTTTTGTGCAGAAACTAATTAGATGATTCCCCTAATTTTAGCGAGTCATGTTCTAATTAGTTTGTTCGACAGGAAAATTTGAGTGCTTTGATCATCCTTGATGGTACCAGTTTTCTGAATATCATGATCTGATGCCAAGCTTCAGCGACTGCTAAGTACATAAACAACTAGTCAAATTTTTTAGTAGATGGATCGTCGTGATACATCAGGATTTGTTAGCGGAGGTTGCAATGACTCAGAAACCATGAACACTTGTTTTGATTCTTAAACATAATCAGCCCCGGAAGTCAGGCAACTTGTTTTTTCCTGTCAATATTTTGTTGAGATTGTGATCTTTTCTGCCAATAGCTGTTATGGATGATAGGCTTGGGCTTTTTGGATATAGTTTGAATGTCCCATCCAGAAATGCTTTTAGGATTTTGGCTCAAAATCAGACTGATACCACATTGCGGATTGGCTCTCCTGGTTCAGCCTGTCTGGATTTTCTAAATTCAAAAGGGATAAAGAGGAAGTGGTGTGATTTTGATGGAAGTGGTATGGGAAAGGCTTCCTTAGCCCTAGATTTAGGCCGACCATCAAGTTCTTCAGATAGCAGCAAGAAGAGCTCTGCAACAGCTTGCACCATGTCTTCAGTCAAGGAAACCGACGACGGGTCCTCCATGGATCTTGGATTAAATTTTGATCTTTACCTTGGTAGTGAAAATACAGACAGCACAAAGAAACCTGCTCTTGCTGTTTCAAAGATGATGAATATTGAGCCTAACTTTGACGTTCAGTTAAGTTTATCCATAGGCCCATCTGAATCAGTTATTACTGGTGTAACTCCAGTCTCAGTTCATCATGATTATATCTTGGACAACCCAATAACTGCTAGTCAGATGTCAGCACTTGATGAAGGATCTACATCATCTCGTTGGAAGAATGGGAATAAATTATTGCCATATATAAATAGCATTGATAAAACTAGTAGTTTTTTCCCTGATGGAATGAATTATGCCAAATTTTATCTTGAACAGCAAGATTGCTCTTCTTCAACCATGACTCAAATGCTGAAAAATTCAGTTGCCGCTTCCGGGGTTACTCAAACACAACAACGCAATAGTAACACAAAAAATTGTCAGTTTCCAGGATGTGCAAAAGGAGCCAGGGGTGCTTCTGGGCTATGCATAGCCCATGGTGGTGGTCGGAGGTGCCAGAAAGATGGCTGTCACAAAGGAGCTGAGGGCAGAACCATCTTTTGCAAAGCCCATGGGGGTGGCAGGCGATGCCAGTACCTTGGTTGCACCAAGAGTGCTGAAGGCCGCACCGACTGCTGCATTGCTCATGGTGGTGGCCGTAGATGCAGCTACGAAGGCTGCACTAAAGCATCAAGAGGAAAATCTGGTCTTTGTATAAGACATGGTGGTGGCAAGAGATGCCAAAGAGAGAATTGCGCCAAGAGTGCAGAAGGTCATTCTGGCTTATGCATCGCCCATGGGGGTGGACGGCGTTGCAAATATCCTGAATGTACGAAGGGTGCACAGGGCAGCACAAATTTCTGCAAGGCACATGGTGGAGGTAAGAGGTGCACATACTTGGGTTGCACGAAAGGGGCTGAAGGATGCACACCCTTCTGCAAAGCACATGGTGGAGGGAAGCGCTGTGCATTTCAAGGTGGTTGTACAAAGAGCGTGCATGGTGGTACCCAGTTCTGTGTAGCTCACGGTGGTGGGAAAAGGTGTGCTGTGCCGAATTGCACCAAAAGTGCCAGAGGAAAGACAGATTTCTGTGTACGTCATGGTGGTGGTAAGAGATGCAAGACTGAGGGCTGTGGAAAGAGCGCTCAGGGTAGCACTGATTTCTGCAAGGCACATGGGGGAGGTAACCGCTGTACGTGGGGCCAACCAGGGTCCAACATTGGTACTGATGGCGCCCCTTGTGACCGATTTGCTAGGGGGAAGCTCGGCCTCTGTGCTGCGCACACTGCACTGGTGGAAGATCACTGTGTCCATGGTGGGCATCAACTGGTCACTGTGAATTCCGAGCATCAGATACCCAGCAAACCTGAGAAGATGAAAGAGATTGTTGATCCCGATAGGTTCTTGGAGATAGAAAATCAAAAGAATATGACCTTTGGCTGGAGCGGGATTCATCAGACAGAATATATTCATCCTACAAACCCTCTTAATTCTATGATGGCTTCTCTTCCAGAAGGTAGAGTGCATGGTGGGAGTCTTATAGCAATGCTCGTTAGCAATGCAGGTCTCGGTGGTGATTCTGCAAGCCAAGTTGATGATGGTAATTCCAAAGTTGATGTTGGTAATTCCAAACCGGGGATTCCACACATTATGGGTGGCAAGTGGGTCTGATATTAGAAATTTGGGTCCTTCGGTGTGTTATTCCCTGTGTAACTCTGATGTCTCTGGCACAATATAGGTATATATTTGATTAGTGACTTGGCTGTTTGGGAAAAACCTATCTTTCCAATAAGTTACTGGTTGAAACATACCTGTGATTTAACTGTACCTCCTTCTGAATGAATGAGGTGATGTATGGTAGTGTCTAGAACCTGTGCAGTTTAGAGAAGCAAATGCTTGCTGTAGGTTTTCTCCCCTTAATCCGCTCCATTCATAATAAGCTCTGTTAATATGTGATGAAAATGTAAATATTGTAGCTTGTGTGATCTTTTTCCTTTTTCTTTCAGATGTGGTGTAATTTTATACTGTTACTCTTCATTATTAACCTCATAATATACTCTGGTTTATTAGGAGTTTGACTGTCTGGATTAAGTCTGCCATTTGTGTCATTGCCATCCAAGTTACTTTCCTACATAGATTTTGTTGCTTCTCCCAATGTCAAACAACTTTGGGACCATTTTGCTGGTTTTGTAATCTTGACTGCAGGTGTTTGATTCTCGTCACTCTCCGTCTGTCCTTGTCGTGAGATATATTTCTACAGGTGAATGTCTGGTGGTGTTCTTTTCTGTTGCTTCTCTGTCTACGGTAAATTCTTCTTTGGACTTGCCAGTTTATACTCTGTCGTACACAATCGTATATAGTAGAGGCATACACGAATGATGACGTGGTTCAGCTTTAAGAATCGGGCTCAGCTTTCCCACGTCGTTGATGTTGATCGGACGGGCTGCATGCGATGGGACGCTCCATTCCTCGTGGTCAGCACGGCTTCGTCACTGTGCAATCTTTATACGTAACGATGCTCGCCCGGTGGTCAAAGTCAAACGACCCATATCCATGAAACTGTATGACACAGCCCCCTCTCTCTCTCTTTCTCGTGCACCGGAAAAGTCATGGCACGAAACATATCATTCGTCTGCCCTGCTGCCATCGATTCAGTGTTTGCACCCTCCTCTCTGCTCTGTCTCTCGTCTCCTCCACATTGCTTTTTCCCTTGTGCTGTATCTCAGTCCCTCTCTTTCTCTCTCTTTCTCCATCCTTCTTTTAAGACCCCCTTTGCGCTATCTTTCCTTGGACGACCATCAAAAGTTAGGAGAAAAAGGAGTGGGAAGAGAGGGAAAGCTACGCAGTGAGAAAAGCTTGCCTCTTGCTCGTAGTAATAGGAAACAAAGAGTTTTACAGGTCGGCTTCACCTCTGGCTCTCCCGACCATGGAATCGTTCAGCCTCCTCAAGTACTGGCGCGACGGCGGCGGCGGAGCCACCGTCGCCGCCGCCATTCGCTCTTCCATCTCCACCGCCGCCGCCGACTTCCCCCATCCCGTCTCTGCGACATCGGATGATGGCGGCGAAGACGACGACGAAGGCCCCTTCTTCGACCTCGAGTTCACCGCCCTTTCCGTCGATGATGGCGGGTCCGATGACGGCTCTGGGGCGGAGTCGGAGGGTGAGCTGAACTTCGAGCTGAGCCCTGTCGGCAGCGGCGTCGGAGGAGGAGGAGAATGTGACGGCATCCGTGCTGAGGGTCTATCCCCCTCTGACGGCCTCTTCTTCAAGGGAAAGCTCGTCCCTTTGGAGCCCTCTTCGCCAATGATCGCTGCCTCCGAGCCCGAAAACAAACCCCACGTCCCGGTAGTCTCCCTCCTCAAACCCGCCGCCAAGTTTCGTGTCTTCTTAACCCGGCTCCGTCGGCCCAAACCCACCGCGGCGAAGCCGGACACCGCCGTGGGCATTGCGTCGCCGAAGCAGCAACCTCAGCGGCATCAGAACAGGTTCTTCGTCAAGTTTAAGGCGGAAGACGTGCCCATCATCTCGCTATTCGCACGAGACAACAGCCCCCGGAACTCCACCACCGACGGGGCCGCAAATCCGCCGGGGGACACCGCCGCCAGCGTCCCCGCGGCGGTTGTAGCAGCGGAGGAGAAGAGGTACGCGAGGGAAGTCGTCCATAAGTACCTCAACATGATCAAGCGTTCCAGGAAGCAGGGTGAGAAGCCGAAACGTCCCGGAGAGCCAGCGCCGCCGAAGACTGGGCCCGGGGCGGAGGGGCCACAGGAAGCAGCTCCAGCACCCGCAGCGGGCGTGGCCGAGGACAAGGGACTCCCAGCCGGGCTGAGGATGGTCGGGAAGCGGCCAGGCAAGAACCGGCCGGCGTCAGCAGCCGTGGCCGCGGTCCCTTCACCGCCACCGCAGCGACGCGACGACTCGCTCCTGGAGCAGCAGGACGGGATCCAGAGCGCCATCGCACACTGCAAGCGTTCGTTCACCGGCCCGGACAAAGACACGCAAGCGCTGACGCACCCCATCCTGGATCGATTCACCGCCGGTGACTTCTAGTGGATGCACTCTCCCGCATATCCCCAACGTCGACCCGATCCGTGCGATGGGCGATCACAGCTGCGATCTGAGCCGCGCTTATTCCTGGTCGTCCGATTTCGATACCAACATCTAAAAAAAGAAGGGCAAAAAACGTGTCTTTATCTCCCTGTCGTTTGTAGCGGTTGTTTACTCGTTATGTTGACTGTGTGAGGCAGTGATTAGAGATGGAGAATGCAATGATGAATGGTGAGAACGGCATTTCAGGGAGGGAGGCAAAAGATTCCCATGGCATTGGGAAAGCTGCAGCATAATTCGGGAATCTCTTTGCGACATGGTGGAGCAACGAATGTGCGGTGCATCCCATCATCTCTCTCCTCTGCATGCTTGTAGGCTTTTCAGTTCGCTTACCCTGGAAATCCGCCACCTTTTCGAGCTTTTTGACAGAAGAAAGCAACAAGACGTCGAAAGACGAGCTTGGATTTAAACTGCAGTAATGTAGTTGTTCTCCTGTACCCAATGATCCTCTCATCATCTATCACATTAACGTGTAATCATGTGGAACAGAGATGGGATCACGTTCCCGACTCAGCCGTTGACAAATGAGGTCCGACTCGTCTCATTAATGTCTTCACATGGCTTTATCGTCAACCCACTCCCTGCCTGTCAACGTTGACACGGACCTAACCATTATGGTCATATTCACCGGCGGCCTGCATCTCGACGCGAACAAGAACGAGGAGAAGGGAAGAAGGTACCATCGTCGTCGTCGTCTTCACGGCCGAACCTTGTGCGCGCAGTTTTGATCCACGATGGACTGATTGGCCACGGCCATGGTGATGCTGCAGTTCATCGTCACGTCCACGTGATGCTTGAACAGCCCGAGGACCTGCACCCGGCCGCCCACCGTGGTCGACGTGGTCACCGCGATGCTCCCCCCCGCCAGGTCGTCGAACAGGTTGGCGTCGCTGAAGATCCTGTCGGCCATGACGTCCACCGTCACGTTGAGGCGGAAGGTGCGGTGCGCCCGAGCGGTGCCGGGGGGCCCGCGGGCGACGCCCATCTCGCGGGCGCGGTAGTAGAGGGTCGTGGTGCTGGCGCCGAAGCGGACGCTGGCGGCGTTGGGGTTCTTCACCGACACGTCCGCGACGACTGTCATGTTGATGGCGAAGGGCTGGGCGGTGGACGAGGGCGTGCCGGAGGCGATGGCCAGCCGCTGGACGGTGACGCTGTTCATGGTCATGATGGGCTCCTTTACCTTAAATACGGTGAGGGCGAGGGTGACGATGACGAGGACAGCCGCGCAGGAGCCACCGTAGATTAGGCACCGCCGGCGATGGCGGCGGATGGGCATGGGGGCGAGGTCTTCCTCGTCGCTGGTTGGGTGCTTGATGCTTACGGCCAACGGGGAGGCGCTCATGGCGGACGAGAGAGAGACTGCGGTTGTGGGTGAAGGATGAATACGGAGAAAGGGAATGCAACCTTGATTTAAGAAGCGGTTGGAAGTTGAAATGAATAGCCTGTGAACAGCTTTCGTGTGAAAAGATGTGTTAGGTATCGGAGACTATAGCGAAGCTGTTAGGAATTCGAGTAAGGTTAGGTCAAATCGGGTCGGATCACAATGGTCGAACCCAATACGATCCGACTCTGATTTGGTAACTGAACTCGACTCATATAAAAATACATAAAAAATTATCTTTATTATCACATTCTTAGTTGGGATCATCTAAGAAGTATGCTATCGGAGTAACATGTCATGTGCACATAAGAGTCTAATAAAAACGTTGCATGAAAAATAAATAATAGTAATATATTTTAATTTTTTTTATAAATGAACTAAGAAGAAAATTGAGTTTATAAACAACATTATAAAAAAGTATGCTCAATAACGTTGATGTTGTTCAATCTTGTTCGTCATTTTTTATGTTTTTCGCGGAGAAGGAAGAATAATAAGAGGAGGAGAAAAAAATAAAATAAAGTATTTAGGAGTAGTTTAGAAATTTTTATAATTTTAAAATAAAATATAAATGGTAAATAAGGAGTGTAAATAGTAATATTTCAATTATATTATATATGTCTTCTTATTTAGAGATATATTTTAGAGTGAGTAACCAATTGATCGTTTATACTTAGGTTGCTAACATGGATATGCATGTCATATCTAATTTTACTTACTAGAATTTCTACTTGTATTTACACCTTATATTATTATCATCGATGAATGATTAGTTTTTATTTTTATATATTTTTAAAGTATATATATATATTACATATTTTTTAAAAATATATGGGTATAAATATTTATACCCATATTTATATATTCTTTATATTTATCTTAGTCAACTCGGTTGTGTCGCGTGATGTGATATCTCCTTTTCTTCTGCGATATTTACCTTAGCCAACTCGGTTATATTTACCTTAATCAACAGGACTGTCCATGTTTTGATGTGATCATCTCCTTTTCTTCTGCGATAATGGATCTCTCATGTAATCATTTCGAATCAACCCCGAGCGAAGTTCAAATGTTAGTAGCGATATGATAAGGTAAGGATGACTATTGTGAGACAAAAAAGATGATTGATAATGTGAATCCGAAATAATGTAAGGTATTTTTAAATAAATAAATAAAAATAAAAAAATATAAAATATATAAAATAAAAAATATAAAAAAATAAAAAAAATAAAAAAAATAATATATATATAGTAAATAAAAAAATAAAAAATAAAAAATAAAGGAGAAAATTAAAATCGAGACATTCCAAAAAGGAAATCGTCGTTTTTAAGTAAGAGGAAGGGTGCATTTTTGGATGAGTGGTGGTGTACCGACAGACCCCTCTAAACGCGACTCCTACCTACCAGTTTTGCATCCACTTCAACGATTTCTGGAGGAGCAGGGATGGTGGGTCCCACGTAAGTCTTCAATTACAAGCAGGTAAGCGCAGGCGGGTAATTGGGTACCGAGTGGAAAAGTCCCTGCACGACATATAATTTTCCTGTAAGAAAATTCTAAAGTTGTCCTTGAAGCTTTTAATAAACCCTAATTTGCTCGCCCCTTCGTCTCCGGGTCTTCGAGGACAGTGATTAAGCAGACGAGCAATGGCGACTTCGAGGCCATCTGCTCCTCCTCCGCGCCTCCAGCGGCCCGCGGTGGCGATGCCTCCCGCTTACATGCCGCGGCAGACGTCCGCCGCTCTCGCCGCGGCAGCCCAGAATCAGTTGACGGTGTTGGCGGCCAACAACGTCCGCCTCAGTGCCGTCGCGGAGCGCCTCGAGTTGTATTTCCGCGGCGGCATCTCTTTGACCCCGTCGGACCTCTTCCATCTCGTCTTCGCCCTCGCTAGGTCAGTCATCGCCAAGTTTCTTTCTACAGGTTCTTTTTCAAAGTCGTAAGACGTTCTTGAATTCCTTACGTCGTAACAACCGTAGTTGAGCTCTTTTTGTAATAAGGTGATTTTTTCTTATTGTACTTAATGAAGATTTTCTGCTAAACACAGAGGTATTGATTACGCCCTCTCAAGCAACGATATTCCTGGAATTGCCAAACGTCTTCGTTCATTAATAAAACAGGTATTTTCTTGAGGTGTTCTCCTGAACCCAGGAATAAATTTGATATTTTGATAAATGTTATGATAGTCATTTTGGTGTTGTCATAAGACGAAGACACGAAGTCTGTTTGCATATTGTAATAGGAATGTAATACTAATTTTTATTGGTTTAGCAAAATACTTGAACATTATTTGGACATTCTTGTTATGAATGTTGCTTTTAGTTGCTTATTTTGTTATCTTTTGTTAGTAACGATTTGAAATTTTTATCTGTTTTTTATAAATGTTATAACTTGTAGCTATTTTGGTGTTGCAATAAGATAGGACATGAAGTCTGCGTGCAAATTGTAATAGAATTGTAATATTAGTTTTTGAACTTATCAAACTAGGTGAACATTATTCGACACGCTTGTCATGGATGTTGCTTATAGTTGCTTGTTTTTGTTACCAGTTACTAAATAACAAATTGAAGGTTGTTATTCGAACATAATATGAACAAGCTATTTGTAAGCTATTTGACCCTATGATAGTTTTTTTGGAAATTTATTGTAACTTTTATGCAACAAAAAGATGACACACATCTGATAATATTAGAATTGCACATTGAAATTCTACTGATTCTCTTATTAGTTTTATTTCATGTCAAGGATATAATAGTTAAAATATAAGATCTTGCTAATCTTTGTCCTGGATATAACACTCAAAATATATGATCTTGCTAATTATTGCTATCACAAAATATCTCGCTATTCAAAACTAACTATTTCAATTATCTGATTGCATCAACAATATATATTTAGTATAATTGTATGGGTTTCTCGTATCTCTTGTTTTTATTTTTTATTTTTTTGTTTTAGAGCATGTAGATTATTGTTTAGGGTGGTTATTGCAAATAATTAAAATCTTGTTCGGTATTGATACCAAAAGTGTACCAAGTGTTGGTATGGTTCAGTATCGATGAGCAACGGTCAAGAAGGTTTGTGTTATATATCTTGTCACTTTCGAGGATTATATATCCTGTAACTTTTGTGTTATGTAGGTCTATCAACGTCGGAATGACCCTTCACTTCAGTCAGCCATTATGGTGCTAATGATTTCTGCTAAGGTAATTTGATTTACAGATCTAGTAAGTCCCCTTTTCCAGCTCTGAGATCACAATCAGTTTGACTTAGGGTGATATAGTTGTTTTCTATCTGCAGCTGTGAGTTGCAAGAAGCACGCAATGACACGACAAACCTGATTATGGCTCATGTTAATTTGATAAATGAACTGCATTTCTTACTGAAACTACAAATTAAGTAGTTTTTGTATGGAATTTATCAATTTGATATTTATAGATGATAGCTAAATAGCATTTTGTCTTTAATTGAATTGAACTGACCACGTAGGTTTACAGTCCCACACATTTCTTTCTACTATCAAGCATTTTCTTCTTTTATTTGTTACATTGACTACTTAATTAAGTACTTTAAACATGTATTTTAGTTATCCGAGTAATCTGGTGTCCAATATGCTTGCCTAGTTACTAATTGAGTTGGTCTCATTATCTAGGTTTATGACCTTACACATGTCAGATAAAATGAAGTTTCAAGGGTGATTATTACTTTTGAATTGCAAGAAACTATCCAATTTCCAATCAAAATCCCTCTAAAGCTAAAGGTTCAATACTTTATCAAAAACACTAACAAGACCATTGGGGGTTATATACATGTACATGTATTTATATGAATGACATTTTTATTCCATAAGGATATGTCCATGGAGGCTTTGGCAATTGTCCATCTTCATTGGTGATGGAATCCTCCAAAACAGGAAGAATAGAAATAGGACATTAATGTGTATATATGTCTGTGTGTCTCTATATATATATATATACACACACATTAATTGCCTATTTTTAGCTGAAACTTCAACTGATTTCAGGAGCATTTACCATTTTAGCAGACAGCTGCCATCACCTAATCTACCTTAATCATGACTTCCACCAACACGTCAAATTTCTATGACTTCATTGCAGTTCAGACTTTCCATGATAGATGTTGCAGACGGTTGTTGATTGATACATCATCCTGATTAGAATCGACCATCTAGCATGTTATAAAGAATCCCTGACATTATGGCTTATTTTATAGTTCTTATGATTTTGGTGACAAGGACTTGATCCTAGATTTAAAATAACTCTTATCAAATGTATCAGATGATTAGAACTCAGTCCTTTGCCTACTTATCTAGTGTAGCATGCATAGTTTGAGTCCTTGTTATGGCTTGGGGATTTGCAAGAGAGGAAAATATCCCATTTCTTCTCATCCATCTGATATTTGCTCCCTTTGAGTTTCACACAATTGCTTCTTGGAGATTGGAGAAACTTATAGTATTTAAGATCTTTGGTGGTCGCAGTCTGCCAGTATGTCTTGTCTTTGGCTTTCTGACCATGAGTCTGCAAAGATGCTTTGTCACTTTGCTTTGATGCTCTTATACAATCACTCTCATGGAGAGTTCAAGATCTGTCACAGAAATCCCTGTGGTGAACCTACAATGTATTTCCATTTTCCATAGCTTTCCTGATAATCATCTATAGGCAACCTATTTTCCTCTGTAAGTTGCTGAAAATATGTTTCTCTTATGAGGTAATTTGCCTTCGATCACACAAAAATGGTGTTTTTATCCATGTCATGAAATACTGTTATTTATGTCTTTGCAGTTATTGCAATTGCATGGCAACATTTGTAGAGTACAATTTTGGAAGCATCCATGTGCAATCCTAGTGGTTATGAATGTGGTGGGCCAAGTGTACCAAGGATTTTTCCAATGTTGCCTGTGTTCCCCAGTTGGTGGAGCCATTCTGTCTCCCAGGTTTAAACCTGTTGTGAAAGAGGAAAATAGAAGAAAATAAAAACAACATCGACCAATTGAAATATCACTAGCATAATATAGAAAAAAGAGTTGGGAATTTAATGAATCAGGCAGACAATCACTATATAATAATTAATAGAAAACAGAACATGATAGCCCAATGATTGAAAGTCCAATGGAAAACAATATTTGGTAAATTAATGGGAATCAAACAATCACAATGCCCCATAACTCTATTGAAGTCAATGCTAGCTTAATGATTGAAACACAATATCTCAAATCTGAAAAGCAATACAACTTCAGTTTATAAATCTTAAACCACATGAATTGATTGGGCTAGGGGATCCATTATTGAAATTGCAAAATTGCCTTATAGATTATATCTATGGAATCATGCTGCTAGGCCTTCTGGTATTCAATTGATACCTTGCATCTCTGTTTATTGATACATGTGGATATAGCTAGGAGTTCCACATATTGGGTAGGGACATGTGTTGACCTGTACCAATTGGTATTTATTTGTATCAATTTGGCTTAATGGTTAGTTCCTTTGGTCTATGGTACCACCTGTAAGGTACAGTCTACTGTTGTTTCATTAGACCTGCACATATCATTGGAACTGCATGGTAAAATTGGCATGGCAATCCCATGGGCCTAATGTCCTCCTTTAATTTTAATTAAAATGGTTTGCTTGTATTTGGAAGCACGACAAAGTTGACCATTATTCTGCTCTTGTGGACATTTGGTGCATAAGTGGCATCATCAACATTGTCCTGTGACTTGTTTACAGATCATGTTTGTCATTAGCTTGTTGATGAACCTTCATTATTTTTTCTTTTTTTTATGACTGCTTTTTCCTTTGAACTTAATTGCTTTCCATATGGAGTTTGTGTAATTGCTTGTTCTGTACTTCCCTTGGCTTCTGAGATAGCAGATTATGTAACCATCCTATAACTTTTTTTCTTTTACAATCTATTCTGCAGAATGCTTGTAAGAATGGATGGTTTTCTTCTCCAGATGAAAATGAACTTCTCTCCATGGGAAATGAGGTTCAAAGACATTTGACATAAAATTGTCTTTTCTCAGACTTATTTTTTCTAGGCTTAAGTGTGGTCTTTCTAATTTCAGAATTTTTTAATACATAGCTATGTAGCAGCTTTTGTATCTCAATGAGTGATACAAGTGATACTTTTGTCGGCAATGCTAAAGATATAATTTCCAAGATTATACCCAGGTATGTCTTTTTTGCCATTGGAAGTGTTGTATGTGTCGTCTTCTGTTTAGTCAAAGGAGTCTGCAACAGTATTTAGTCTCATATGTTAGTATTTAGTAATGTACTGATGGTCATCTTTAAATTATTTTGTAGGTTTATTCGTGGCTTTACTTTCACTACAGACCCACCCCTCTTAATAAAACAAAAAGGGAAATCAAAGATAAAAAAATGCAGTTCTGTAACACGCGTAATAGTGTGCTCTCTTCCTAACTTTTGTTGGCCCCTTGTTAGCGTGCAGCATGTTTTGTGTGCCTACATAAATAATGGTACCCGAAATAGTCTTTGCTAGCCATGATACGGAGTAGGATGAATGGTTAAATGGGGACACAAATTTCTGCATTGCCTACTATTTAAAGGATATGACTTATTGACTTGAATGCTTTGTTGTAGTCTTGTTGTAGATAGTAAGTAGTGTTACAGAACTTGATGAATGCCAGTTGGACATCAATTTGTTTTTTATTCCTGATGTTTCCCTTCCAATTTAGTAGCACCCATAATTTGATGCTGAGAAATTAGAAATACATTTTTTCATTAAATTAAAGTGAGCCTTGCCATAATAGTCTATCTTTAAGAGTATGTAAGAAAGGATAGTTGCTTGTCCTTTAATTCCTTGTAATCTCCCTTTTCCATTAATTTTTAGACATTTCTTTCTCTTAGTTTGCTTATGATAGGATCCAAGGAGAGATTAGCCTGAAAAGTATTTACTCTGGCTTGAATTTTCATCTGAAACAATTGAAACATAATTTTTTCTTATCCTCTCCAACTGAGTTCATTAACAAGGATGAAACTTGGAAATTCTGGTGTAGGTTAACTTGGCCATAATGTTTGCAAGTTTTATTAAATAGTTGTTGAAATTCAGTAGTTTAGGGGAATGGTCAGGTCAACAGCTCCTTAAGAAGCTGCCATGGTTATGACAATGTTATGGGAATTCAGTAATTTCCTGATTGCTGTCTTAAGGGTTTTCTTTATATTGTTATATACTTTATTTTGTCATGTTTTCATATAAAGCATTATTTTATGTATCTGTTACTGATGGTTCTTCAATCTGCAGGTTTTATCCACAGTTGAAGTTCAGTCGTTTAGTTATTTCTTTCGAAGCAAAGGTCTGTGTGTGCATATCAACTCGTTGGATATGTGGATGTTCCATCTCATGCTTAAATTCAAATTTCATTTTGATCATTTAAATGGTATTGAGTTCTTCTTTTGATCAATAAAATAGGCCCGATACTTCAGCTTTTATAGATCTTGATGAAATAAAAAAGAATACATTAAATTCATGTTCACTGCTTTTTTGTTTTTGTTCATCGAAGTTTCTGTGGTTTGCATTCTTCTTCATTAGGCAACTTGATTTTAACTTGAAAAATATCAAAGAAGCTAGGATAATATGCAAATAAGCCTGTATAATTCTAGGATCATGCTCCTAACATTTTAATGTTCCAACTCATATAAAAGAATGAATGGGTTACCTTGATATAATGGAGGTAGTTGTTCTTTTTATCTTCTATCCTTGCCAATAGCACAAATGCCAGAGTACCACAATAATGTATCGGAATATGTTGTGAAATGCATTTATAAGATGCATCACTTCCCTGAATTTGTTTCTTTTTCTATTATATTCTGATTTTGTATTTGGGCTATTTATGGTAGACACCTTTTACTTATATTTAAATTTGCTGTACAATGAAATCTACAGATACACTTGTCACATAAACGAACTTAAGTCTGCATCCAGTCTGCCTTTTGTACTGCTAGTGCTGTCTCAGTTTATGTCTTGAGATGCTTTAACCCATTTGAGCACAAGCTATTGCTTTGATTGAGATTTCGTGACCTAAGATACAGCTTGAATTTGACCTTATAGATTCCATATTAATTCTTTAACATAAATCGAAACTTTCTCTATGATGCTGTCATATTCTTTTGAAGAACTTGGATTTTCGACAACATATTAATTCATTAATATGTTCTGCAGCCTGGTTATGATATTTTAATGGCTGATTTTCACATAGCGAGGAACATACCTCCAGATCAGAAGATTGTAAGTGAGTTTCTTTGTCCAATTATTGTCGTATGTTAGGGATCAAATACACATTAATTAAACAGTCCCTATTGAAAGTTTATTCGGTCAACTATCTATTTTGCACCTTCTCTTCAGGATGATTTTGTTCTACATTATTTCTACATTCAAGTCCTTTTCCTTGATTATATTTTTAAGTTCAGGACAAGCTTTTTTTATGTACATTTTCTATTGATAATAAGTTGTGATTGGGTATTGATATTAATATCTGTCACAGGAGCCATTTAATTAGTGTTTATTGCTTCATACATAAAAAGAATTCATAATATATTGCCCAACAAATATTGACATGACTGACACTGCAGTGCATTCCACTGGATCATATTTGTTATTGGTTTGGCATGCCAGCATAATTATATCCATCTTTGTGTGGCAGTTGTATGGGTTGAATAGATGTTGAAAATCTTGATTATACTCATGTTAACCAGTCGCCAATAGGTTCATGCCAACTTGATATGCCATGTTGAGTTTAGCACTACTGATGTGTCACTAGAATGAAAAATCAACCAAAAAGAAAAGAAAATCTTCTAAAGCCCTTTGTTGGATCAACAAAAAGAGGAAATGAAAGAAAAAGATAAATCTTGATTCTCCTCTCCTCTGGCATAGCTAGTTATAACATCTTCTAAGAGACAAGGGCCTAACACGTAAGCTACCGATGATTTAAACAGACGTTTGGTCTTTTAAGTTGTAGTTTGTTGTGATCTGAAAAATTGATGATGGGTTGGTACAAGCTTGAATTCAATTAATTTTGTTGACTATGGGATTTAAGATTGGGAGGGTGGGCGGGATGGCCTTGGTACAACGGTAAGATTGCTCCTTTGCGATAGGAGAGATTAGGGTTTGAGTCATGTAAACAGTCTTTTTAAAATATTTAAAGGTAAGGTTGCATACAATGACACTCCCCAAATCCCGTATTGGCGGGAGTTTGGTGCACTAGTTACGCCCTCTTTTTATGGGATTTAGGATTGGATTTCTTTGAATTTCCCAATTTGACAAAATGGAGTTTGGGATTGGTTTCCCTATTCTTAATGACTCTAAAATCAGTCAAGGTAAAATATCAATTGTGTTTTCAGATCATGAGGCATCCATCAATGCAAGGTCTAGGAAAGTTCAATATACAGTCTTACCTTTATATATAGAGAGTATGTTTCCAAACTAACCTTGGCCTCCTAGGTTGCAAAGGAGGTCACAAAGGAGTACTCTTACTGATAACAGGCTTTATCTATGGAATCTGTCAAGATCAGTCAATACCAACTAGGATTATTCAAATTTTTGCTGATCCTGATGGTCTCCCATAAGATCTACAATTCAAGCATTGGAATTGGACATTCTTGGTTTGGATCAGACTGAAATTTGTCCGTCGTATAGATTTCTTTTCAAGTCTGGCCTTGTTTTCAGCAAAATATCCAAGACAAGCCTCCTCTAGGAAGTATTTCTGTGACTTACCTTCTTTCAGTTGACATGGAAAACAAGTTAAAAACTGATACTGTTTGCCTCGATTTATTCTTGCCAAGCTGCCATCCGTGTTTGCGATCTTATGGAAGAGAACGATATCATGAATAGCAGTTCTCTAAACAAAAACCTTTATCTGTGACAGCAATTCTTTAAAAAAATAATTGTACTTCTCAATAGTGGTTCAGGACACATCATCCAAATTCAATTTTTAAGGATGCCAATTTTGGAGATAATTTCCAAACAAGACTAACCTGAATAACTTTTACAAAAACAAGGCTAGCCATGAAAACTTTTATCCCTTTAACCTGTTTGAACTTCAAAAAATAGATGTACGTTCTATTCTAAAGTCTCATCATTTGAATATATTTAGTTTTTTTTATCTTTTTTCAAGTAAGTGTTCTAATATATATTAAAGCATCCAACTCACTACTTGTATGTTTATTAATTTGTTTTGCAAGAAAAGTAGTGAAGTTTAGCCTTACTTCCATAAGGCTGTTGCAAAAAGATTCCAAGATGTGACTGCTAGAACTAGATACAAAGCATGCGATGATTTTCAAAAGGACAAATATGAAAGTACTTAAAGGAAAAATAATGAAGGTGAAATTCAAGAAAGGTGGTGGGAGTTGCTATCACAAATTATTAATGAAAACTATATAAGTAGCTTAATTTTACAGTAAGAAACAAGGATCTGAAAATTTTAGGTTTTTGTGGAATTAAGTGTAATGTTTGCTCCAGAAAGAACAATTGTTGTACAAATATAGTTTTCAAAATAAGTAGGACCAAGATGTAGTTGTTTAGTATCTAGTTTTGGCACCATTTATCAATAATTACTGTTGCAGTTGGAATATATGGTTAATATATATCAAAAATAAAGATTTCAATGTTCAATAATAAGTTGATGATGAAGAAAATTATTTTTAATGATTAGACACGATTGTTATTGCTGACAGACATGTTTAATCTGTAATTACTGGTGCACCTTAAGTCTTTAACATCAAAAGGAAAATTTTGTATCTATAGAAGGTCAATTATGTTATTTTACAGTATGAAGATGAGGACCTAGGAAAGATGTTTGAACTTATTATGGCAGAGGTTCGGATCTCGTGGTGGCATTTTGGTGGTTGGGGAAAATTAATCTTTTGGTAGAAACAACAATGGTGAATTTGGAAGATTGTTTTGATGGCTTGGAACCTTGGACTTGTCTCATAAAAAATAAGTATCAAGAATGGGAGAGGACAAAAGACTTGAAAACTGTGAAATGATGTGAAGATCATTGCATCATCTGAGAATGTTGTTCTTGATGGAGCTGGATGGTATAGGTTATCATCTGAGCTTTGGAGGCATCTCACTATACCGTAAATATCCTCATGACATTTCTTTTATCCATTTGAAGCTAATTGATTAGATTCCATGAAATATCCACTATATAGGGATATCTGTCATTCTAAAAGAACAAAGAAAAGGTTGAAAGAAAATAAAAGAAATATCAGTGTTTCTATCTGCGCTAAACATGTCAGCATGTGCTCTCTTTCTTGCAGTGCCTCCTTGTTGTTCAGACAGATAATTTAGATACATCGTCATGTATTATAAGCCCCCAACATGTGAGGTATATCTTTTCGCACCTCTGGCGTTCTAGTTAAGCCCAATGATGTTGTGATATCGAGATGTTTCCCACTTCATATTGCAGCTTTTTGGTGAATGGAAAGGGCATTGAGAGAAGGACAAATGTTTCCATGGTATTTGGGCCTCATCGACCTTTTATCTTTATGGTCTTGCCCCTGATGCAAAGCTCCTGTCATCTGTAGTATTCTTTTGTTTATTTAACAGGATTCAGGACCTCAGTTTCCGACAGATATTACTAAAATGCTAAAATATGGAACAAATATTATCCAGGCTATTGGATATTTCAGTGGTATGCTGATTGCACTTTTATTTGGATCCAGCAATACTCTAATTCTGGTATAGTATGTTTTCCATGTATATGCTTTCTTTGTATGTGCTTGTAACCTAATTTGTTTTATTTGAAACAGGTAGTTACATCATAGCCATTGCCTTCATCGGTAGAATAACTACTCCTGCTGCTCCAACACTGGAGGATTATGTTCATCCTGTGATTGAAAAAACTGTTTCAGGTAAGTTAATTTGTTAATTTTTGTTGATTCACTTTGTGATCTATAAATATATTTGGAAAATCACTACAATATATATTTGACTTATTTAATGTAATATGATTTCTTTGTTATAATTTTTGTAAGCATTTTTCCCATCTCCAACCCTTAAATTTGTCCCAATGTAAAAGTAATCTTAATCTTTATCTGTGAACAAAGGTGGACACATGATTCGATTCTCAGACATTGATAGTATAAGTGACATCAGGGGAACTTTATATGCCTAAAAATACATCTAAAAGATCAGTAAGTTTGGATGCAAGTATATCTGGAAGAATCTAGTTAATAGATTGGTGCAATGATTCTCATTTGTGTCTTGATACTTATAAATAATGCGGGTTGGATGTTTAAGCCTATAGTGTTAGAATAATGTGAGATACAACCTGTAACTGTAACCTGAGATGCAAATGCATTACATTTGGTTGAGTAACACCTTTCCATAATGCCTGTGTATCATAAACCAGGGTCTGCCGTACCGAACTGTACCGCCCGGTACGGGCGGTATGTACCGGTCTGACAGATTGTCGGTACGCGGACCGTCTGTTACCGGTCCGAGTGCACTGCAGCACTGTAGCAGTGCTACAGTATTCGGCACACCCAGATGTACCGCTCGGTACACCTGGGTGTACCGCTCGGTATACCGTACCGTACCGATACTGAGCCTAGGTCGAAATACCGGTACGGTACGGTATTGCGAACCTTGTCATAAACAATTAGTAAATTTATCCAGAAAAATAAAATTTTAAATGGTCTGGATGTTGAACTGATACAATTAAGCTGAATTTGGAAAAAAGAGTTGTGTCTTGAAAGTGTGATTGTTGACCTGTTTCTATGAATTTTGACCAAATTCAACATGGATCAGTTTATCCTATGTTTCTGAACATCTCTTGGGTGGCTATTATTGTCTTATGTGCTTTCCTTTGAGAATATGTGCTTGAAGCTATTATCTTAATAGTTCCTTTTTGCAAATGAACACTATTGATGTTGTATGTCTATGCTAATGTTATTGACCATAATAATGTTTTTGTTGGATTGGATGCTGAGATGTACCACTGAAAGTATTTGCTTGATATTGATTTAGATTCCGACATAATTGAGGGGCCATCAAGGATAACACTCAATTGCCCTATAAGGTGTGTTGGAATGTTCTTGGTGAAATGTAATTTCTTGTACTTATTCTATTTGATAATTGATTTCCTCGTGTTACTGAAGTCTTGAATAATAAATGTTAAGACAGTTCTTGTAATTAGCGATTTACTGCTGTCTTATTCTTGCATGATGCTATGTACAGCTTCAAGCGTATTAAGATTCCTGTTAAAGGACATCTCTGCAAACATCATCAGGTCGGACTCTATTTTGTATTTTGAATTAATATGAAAGATACAAGGCCTTTATTTGACTCTACTATGTCTTTAGTGTTTTGACTATGATAATTTCATGGAAATGAACTTTCGCAAGCCATCCTGGCGCTGTCCTTGTTGTAACACACCTACTAGTGGTATTGACCTACGGATTGATCAAAATATTGTCAAGGCAAGTACTTTGAATATCAATCAACAATGGCATCAACTACACATCAAGTTGCATGATGTTCTTTCTCTGTTACCAGGTACTGCAAGAGGTCGGGGAGGATATTGCTGATATTGTAATTTTTGCTGATGGATCATGGAAGGCGTTTGTTGAACACAATAAAAGTATAAATCAAGTTCATAAGGTGAGGTCTGGGCAGCAAGAAACTAGCAATGAGAATGGGAGTACATTAACTGGTGTTGTAGATTTGACTATGGAAGAAGATTATGCATCCGATATAGCGAAGTGTTCAGAAGAAGTTACACCTTCACATGGATATGCATACAGAGCTGAAAACATTATCTGCGAGTTAGAAGACAGGAAACCATTCAGGGATATTGAAGGTCTTCCGGTCTCACTGGATACTTCTGGGGCTCCAGTCACCAGTACTCCTATTGACATTCTAGCAGCTGTTTACAATACAGGAGATGGTATTTTGCCCTGGAATTTGCCTTCAGTTTCTAGCTCCACATCAGGCAGAACAGGTGGTGGCAATGCTAATGCACTGGGAACCTTGGAATCACTTGTCCCTAATGTTGTGCTGAATCCTATTCAAACTGATGCTGTTTCTCCAGCACTTAATAGGGTTTTAACAGGTCTTGAATTTTCACAGTCTACACCAACTTTTCAGCAAGCATCACAAGGGATGCCGCTTGCTGAAAATTTGCAATTACAGCCATTGCATTTGGCAGGTTCAATTATTACCAATGAAGCAGGGAGACCTCCTATACCTAGACATGTTAGTAGGACCCCAATAGCAGTACAAGCACTTCCTGCACAAACACAACCACCCAGTTCATCTCGAAGAGTGCATATAGGTTCATCAAATTCCAATTCTATGATCAACAGTATTACTTCTATATCTCACCAAGCATTTTCTCCAACAACTATGGCCAGTGGACTTAGTTCAATTAGCAGTCAGATGCAAATCGAGCAACACTTCAGAACTTCCAACATGGCTTCGGTACCATCACAGTTGCATTCCATAACTCCGGTAATTTTACTAAAATATTCCAGTGCAGCAAAGGTTACAGTCTTAGCATTGTAATTGAATGCATTATAATGGTGTAATTGATTGCAATTTTATGTTGTTTTTTGAAAGATTGTGCTGTATCTGTCTGAACCTTATTTCATTATGATGCACTTCTTTTTGTATCCTCAAATTCTTTTCCTTTGAGCACACACTATAATTGTGTATATATATATGTATATGCATATACATACATATATACACATATACATATATACACACACACATATATATAGTGACTGATTCAACTGTGTTTTCATGGATCTCATTTGACCATATAGGACTAGAACTGCTTGACTACTTTTAGGTTTGCTGCCTTTTGCATATATCTAAAACTTCTTTGTCTTGAAAGTTGAAATTGATGGATGTTGTTTTTGGTGGCAAGCTTTGAACCTTCCATTTAACTCTTTCGACCATGAACTTGCATGAATTAATCGACACCAGTGATAACCTAGATGGTTCTGAGAAAATGCAAGTTCGTCTTCTTTGATTTGCAATAATTAACTCTGATTAGTTAAAACCGGGCAACAATGTATACTGCAATCAGTGTCTCTATCTTGCCAAAATAGCTCCATAATAGGTCCCTACTGTAACTTGTCTTTATAGTCAATTAACCATGCAAATTTTAAATCTATTGGATCATGCTACAAAATAGTTGACGTTGTAGGTCATACAGTTGTCTTATATTTTCTTTCTTTTGCATTTCCACAAATTTCTTTGTTGTGAATTTTGTGGCACACAGTCTCTAAAACTTCTTGGTCTTGAAAGTTGAAATTGATAGTTGTTGTTTTTGGTGGCATGCTTTGAACTTTCCATTTAACTCTTTTGACCATGAACTTGCATGAATTAATTGACACTAGTGATAACCTAGATGGTTCTGAGAAAATGCAAGTTTGTCTTCTTTGATTTGCAATAATTGATTCTGATTAGTTAAAACCGGGCAACAATGTATACTGCAATCAGTGTCTCTATCTTGCCAAAATAGCTCCACAATAGGTCCCTACTGTAACTTGTCTGTATAGTCAATTAACCATGCAAATTTTAAATCTGCTGGAGCATGCTACAAAATAGTTGACATTGTAGATCATACAGTTTTCTTATATTTTCTTTCTTTTGCATTTCCACAAATTTCTTTGTTGTGAATTTAGTGGTACATGTGTCTCTTTGCAAGAACTATGTATTTGTTTGTCCTGTGTTTACACATGTACATATATATCAAGGTGGCGCCTTTCATGTTTTACGACTACTACAAGTTAATATATTCTGCTTGTTTGACATATCTGTAAAAATTCTACAATGGTGTCATGAGTCTTTTGAACTTGCCCACTGACCTTTTCGCTTTTTCAATTTTGAGATCACCAGGAACCCCACCAACATAGTAACTCAGCATTGCAGCGAGTTGGTGTTCCAGCACCTAGCCTGGTTGGCACTTCAGCTCCACAAGGCCAGTTAAGAGTGGCAGATCCTTACAGAGCAACAGTCCACTCTCCCTCAGACTACCAAAATCCCCAACAGCTACTATATCAAAGGGGACATCATTCTGCAAATCTGTCGAGTATTTCGTGGCCTTCTCGTAACCCTTCGAGTCAGGTGCTGCAAGCATCACGGAGTCCTGTGTTTCCAACAGCTGCGGGACCTAGTCTTAGCATACGATCATCTGCCGAACGTGCAGCACAGCCGGCCACAGCACAAACAGGAGCAGCAAGAATTCCTGTCACGACCAGAGTGCCGTCTTTTCCCACAGTCGTCGACATGGATGGGACACTGCCTTCATCAGGATCTCATGGGGCGTCTGAACTTCCATATGAGCGCAATTGGCAGCCAACGGGGCGCATGAGAGGTAGTCTAACTGGCAGTGCCTACGACGCTGCCCTTAGTCAGTACTTGGTTGCTCCTACACAACCAGCACAATCACGACCGCCACCTTCCTCAGTTGATGGTTCTACTGACCAGCTTCTGGTGTCACCTGTTAACTCTCTCAATGTTCAACCACCCATAATACAGCACGTCAGTACAAGACGTGCTGATTCAAATGACCAATCGACAGGATCATATGGCCTATGACATCGGTATTCCATCTACAGGCAACAGTGTTTGCAAGTGACTTGAAGAAGGGTGAATGCCATTTTATTCTCTCTCGAGCAGCAAGAACGACTGCACGAGCACGAGACGAACCGTGTGACGTTTGTTAAATTACATACACAAATGTCTCAAGTTGAAATCTATGTATGTCCTTTTGTTACCCGTCTTGAGAAAAGAGGAGCATCTTTTACTGTATCGCAACCCTCTTTTTGCTGTGTGGTGCCCTCCTCTTTTCTTTTCCCGTAAACAAGGTTGGTTGTGTACCTTTCAAACTATTATCGATCAGAAGAGCACTCATATTCCGTAGTGCTACGAATGTGCGATAATTACTCGTTTTGACTTTGATCACCTCAAGCTCATGGTCGGCCTGTGTTTGATGGGGTGAGACCACAACAACAAACCCAAATGTCCCAATTATTAGGGTTCGTGTGCAGAAATCATGATTCAGATTGATCCAAAACATTTTACGATCATCCTATAATATCAACTTTCTAGAATATATATGCATTATTATTAAAGAACGAGTCAATATCTTCAAGAAAAGTAAAGGCTAAGGAAGATTAAAGGCAAAGGTAAGGAGTGAAAAGGAAAACGAACTCGAATCAAAATCGTTGCTATCGACAATAATTAGGCCTACATTGCTTATAGATTGGATTTTGTCGTTGTTGTCCTGTACATTCCCAAACTCAGTACAGCGGCACCGAGTCCCATCGAGGTCCTTATCGATCTGATCCCCAGAATCTGCCCTATACATCCTTGTCGGTTGGCACGTGGGAGCAGCGGCCTGAGGAGAATAGCAAGGGACGGGAAGCCGAGGAAGGAAGAAACAGAAGGGGAGATGCTGCGGCTACTGGCGAGGCGACTGATGAGCAACGTGCCGGAGAGCACGGTGTACGGCGGGCCGAAGCCCCAGTCCCCCGGTCGCCGGGTCACGCTCACCCATCTCCGCCAGAAGCACCGCCGCGGCGAGCCTATCACCGTCGTCACCGCCTACGACTACCCCTCCGCCGCCCACGTCGACTCGTCTGGCGTCGACGTGCTCCTCGTCGGCGACTCCGCCGCCATGGTCATCCACGGCCATGACACCACCCTCCCCATCTCCCTCGACGACATGCTCGCCCACTGCCGCGCAGTCGCCCGCGGCGCCTCCCGCCCCCTCCTCGTCGGCGACCTCCCTTTCGGCTCCTACGAGTCCTCCGCCTCCGAGGTCCGTCTCCTCTCTCTTCCCAAGTGCAAGAATTCGTAAATACGAGTCCTTTGATCGTTTCTTGGGCTGGGGGATGCTGCACGGCAGGCGGTCAACTCGGCTGTGAGGATGTTGAAGGAAGGGGGAATGGACGCGATCAAGCTGGAAGGCGGCGCACCGTCGAGGATCTCTGCAGCGAAGGCGATTGTCGAGGCGGGCATCGCGGTCATGGGGCATGTTGGATTGACTCCGCAGGCTATTAGTGTGCTTGGGGGGTTCCGGCCGCAGGGGAAGACAGTTGCTAGTGCTGTCAAGGTGCTTTCTTTTGTCACAGTGAATTGCTTTTGCAGATTCTATTTGGTGCGTAGTTCGATGATAAGATCTCGCTATATGCAGGTCGTGGAGACGGCACTTGCTTTGCAGGAGGCGGGTTGCTTCTCAATTGTTTTGGAGTGTGTGCCTGCACCAGTTGCTGCAGCAGCGACTGCTGCACTGCAGATACCCACCATTGGCATTGGTGCTGGACCTTTCTGTAGCGGCCAGGTTAGATTGTCTATTGGCCCAAAATGGAGTTTTTAATGTTTATCAAGTTTTTTGATGTTGCTTTCTTGCAGGGCTATAATGAAGAGGAAAATGTTCTAGAATTGAAAATTATTTGTGAGAGAGATCCATCCACAAGAGGTGTTCGTGAATTTACCTAGATTATATTTTTCCTCTGAATTCTTGGACTGTTAAAGTGCATAAAATTATTAGCTTAATGAACAAGCACATGGAAAGTTCAAGAAAAAGAATCAATTTTCTTTTTCTCAGCCACTTAGATATGGTAACTTGCAATTTCTATAAGTTTGTTCTAAATGGCCCCATTTAGTTTTGACCTTCATATCGGTCATGCTGACCACCTTAGTTCTCCTTTTTTCTGTTCAATTCTTGCTTTTTCCTCTCTCAAGGACAGCCCATTTAACAGAAGTTCTTGGTACAAAACTGGATGTCCTATTATATGGACTACTATTTTGAGATCAGGTAATAAGGAAGTATAGCATGAATCATCATACACATCCAGCCAACGGACTTGATGTAGCTCTTAATGCAATTCACTTGTTAATGTTCATTATTCAAAAATTCCTTGCAGTAGATTTTAGTGCCTGTCTTGGGGTTCATGTTCCGGTGACTATCCTTGGCATCTTATCAATAGTTTGATAATCGATGCACATTAGGCAAATTAACTTGCAAGTGAGTTAGGAATACTTTCATTTGGTTAATCATTAGCAAGGATCACTGTTGACTAAGAGAGCAAGTTTGAGCTTCACCCCATTCATATAAAAAGTTCGTTTGTGAGCAGATTATGGTTCCATTTACGTTGCTGTTTGCTTAATCTCAGAAGGCTTTCTGAAACAGGTGCTGTGGGACAAGACCGCCGGATAGTTTATTCTCATTTATTTACTGACGTGGTTACGTTTTTGTAGATTATTTTTATTGCTAACCATCTACACCTTTTATGTATTTATTTTACTGCATAAAATAGTTTGTGATCTACATTTCTTGACAAATATAATGTCACAATATTATTATTCTTGTGGATTGGGTATTCAGTAGTACGCTGTATGTTACATGAGATGTACCTTTTAGGCACTCTGTGACAGAATCTAGGGATACCTTACAATTGCTATACTGATATGTTACCTGATGACACAACCCATATGGGCTATGCAGTTATTGCCATAGGATTTGTGCCAGATTGCTAGTCACCAACTGGCATAGGCACCACATGTTATGCTTTGGTCCTTGGTTATTTGAATGTTTATTATTGATCAGTTTTATTGTTAATTGTATTTTGTTCTTTTAACATTGTAGTAGTATAATGTCACAAAGTTATACTGATTTTGTTTTCTCTTGCAATTTTTCATGGTGACTTGATTGGCATTCTTGTTGGGCTTTTCCAAAACATGCAACTTGTCCTTTTGTGTTTGCTTATAAGATCACTGTTCATTACTTGCCTTTCATATGACTAAAAAAAAGTAAGTGAGCTGAGTTTCAAGTTGTGCAGGTGCTGGTTTACCATGATTTGTTGGGTATGTTTCAGCATCCTCATCATGCTAAGGTAATTTGGGTTTTTATTTTGATTCTCTCTTTACCTCCTTGTGGGTTCTTACATGAGTGTGCATAATCTTTTTTTTTTTTTTGACAGGTTACTCCGAAGTTCTGTAAACAATATGCACATGTGGGAGATGTCATCAGCAAAGCTCTTTCACAGTACAAAGAAGAAGTAGAAAATCGTTCATTTCCAAGTGCAGTTTATACACCATATAAAATAAGTGAAGCTGATGTTGATGGTTTTTCAAATGAGCTGCAAAAGATGGGCTTGAATGAGGCAGCTTCAGCAGCTGCTGCTGCTGGTAAAAATGAGGAAACAGCTGGATAGCCATCAGATGGCAACTGTGCTAACTTGTTTGAATTTGCATACAGGAATCAGGCCTATCTATACCGGTTTATTCAGCTTTTCTTCTTTTCAGTTATTGCTTTAGCAGTAAATTACAGAAACTGCCTATTTAAATATTTAAAAGTAAGGCTGCGTACATTGACCCTCCGCAGTCCCTACATTGGCAGAAGCCACGTGCACTGGGTACGCCCTTTATGCTTTAGCAATAAATTACGGAACATTGTTTTTTAAGTTTTAAAACAAATTACTGGCCCCTCCATGTTGATGATGGTGATTGTTTATGGTAAAAGTATATTTCATTCTCAAAATAAAGGGTGAAGTATCTTATTCTAGTTTTTGGACACAAGCAATCAATTAACATTTTTGTTTATTTTCTTGATAGATATAAGGTTTATTTCCATTTTTTTTGTAATTTTTCGTGTTGATGATCATTATATAAAAGTAAAGATTTTTTCCCTTGGTGGTGACACATTAAAATGTTAATTATGTTCTCTGCGGTCTTTTGTCATCATGTTTTATATTTTTTTGTTCACGATATGTAGTTGTAGGCCTAGCTTTTCTTAAATGTTCATTCCGCTGACTATTTCTGGATTATTCTTTGGTAATTATCTTAATTGTCATGAAGTACACTGAGTATATTGGAGACTACGTCAGCATAGGTTAAGAACCGGACCACACACCGGAAGAACTGGTCCACTAACAGCTGAACTCTAGATTTTGTGTATGCTACATCAAGTTTTAATGGTTATCTCACTTCTGGAAGATTTCTTGCTTAAATTTCAAACAAATAATTAAACTTGTGCTTCCTTGATACTAGCGGTTAGTTCATTGGCAGATTGATTTTAACGCTGATGATGGGTTGCAAGTAGAGTTTAGTAGATTGATATGACTAAATTGTGAAATTCTTCCTTGTTACTCCATCCTATAATTTCTTAGGATATATTAATTCATGCTTAAGAAATGTGATCTACATGACAATCTTGCTGATGATACAAAGCAAGTCTATTTCCTGTGAATTTAAATGCTGTTAAAGCTATCGAAAGCATTATAACAAGTTCATGTTCCCCAAGCTTTTTGGGCAGCACTTCATCATACTTAGCCATGGTTTTGTATCATAAGTTAATTGTGGCTAATAATTCTTAGTAAATGTTTATCTTCAGTCGGATGACGAACATTTTCTTGTCAATATTTTTGCAAAACCAAGTCTTTTGATTTGTCATGTTCATGCAATCTAGTCAACCCAGCTATCATGAAACACATTGTTACCTTGATATCAGATGTCTCAAGTTTTTGGCACATGACTTTTTTTTGTGATTGCTTTTCAAGTTTTACTCCTTCAGATGTGTTCAGTTACTTCACAATTTGCTTCTTATTTCTTTTCTATTTTTCCAGATTTTGTTGAACTTTTTTATCATTAGCTGCAACTTTCTATTATCCATTGTCTGATTTAATTGGTCAACTGAGTTCATCAATCGCCTTCTGGTCAACTGAGTTCCTCTTGAATGGCAGCAACTAACCACTGGGCCTATGCTCGACCTTGATTCCTTTTGTTACGTTCATCTACTGAGGACTTTACTGATACGTTGACCCTCTTAACATTTGATTGAGTTCTTTTTAACCGGATATAGATAGAGATCCGTTCTTTTCAACGTACGGTCGAGTCCTTCTGCCTCGTGTGGTCTTTCTCAGAGCTGTAAAAATGTTAAGAGTTGACCAAGAACTCAAAGTCAAATGGCATGCGAGTGGTGGATAAGCTTTGAATTTAGACACTCCATCTGATTCGAAATTGCAAATTTTCAACTCCAACGTCATCGCTATTAATTTCATTGGCCTGCAAAGTATCGTGTGGTCGTGCAGCTGCTCCCTTGTTTAGCTGTATCTTCTCCTCCCCCCCCCCCCCCCCCCCCCCTTTGGTTGTGAGCCACACATTAATTGTGTCCATTATGAACGATGATTTCTTTGTGGTGTTTCCTTCTCCTTTTCTTCTCTTCCTCTGTATCCAAGTCTTCTTTGGTTGATCTCTTCTTTAGCACACACATTGATAGTATGATCTGCTTTGAGCAGATACAGATAGGAGACCTTTGGCGACATGGCAACAGATGTCAGTGGACATTTATTTTGGTGTCGTAAGATGAGAACAGATAAGAAGCCGAAGAAGATAACAAAAGGGTCTTCCTTTATACATTACATATGCATACTGCACAAGACACAACATGAGACGAAGAAATAGAGCGAGGGTAAAAAAATGAAAGCATATTGCACATTAATGGCAGCAGCAGAAGCAGCGGAAGAGATGACAAAATTGTGGACTTTGCCATCGCTGAGGCTCTGAGAGAGGTGGAGATGGAGAAGACGTCATCTGTAGCAGCCGTGGCTGCTGCTGCTGCTGCTGCTGTTGCTGTTGCAATTAGACAGCCATGGCAGAGGAAGCAAGTGGTCCTCGAAGCCTGCGTCGCCGTCGAAGAACGCCCCCATCTCCGCCGTCGTCGCCGAGGCGGGGCCGCTCTCCTCTGATCTCACGAACAGCAAGTCGTCCTTGCCCATCATCTCCATGTCCTCCACCAGGAGCAGGCCCTCGTCATCTTCGTCTTCCACCTCTTCCTCCTCGTCCACGCCGTCTTCCCCTTTCTCTGGTCGGCTGCGGAAAGGCTCGTCGTCCATGGAGGCAGTGAGCGGGGTGGCGGGGGACAGCCCAGCTGCGGTGGTCGCGGACAGGGGACTGGCTTCGGGGTCGGCGGTGGAGAGGCGCTCGCCGCCATCCCCCGGGACAGCGGCGGCGCAGGGAGGACTTGGAAACTTGTGGCGTGTGCTCCCGGCGAGGGCGCTGCGATGGGTGGGCATGGGGTGGTTGTGCTCGCCGGTGTAGGTGATGATGTAGATCCCCGGGTCTGTCCGGCTCCGCTCCACCTGCTTCCGCGCGAGGCACGCTTTAGAGCTGCTACACTTGTAGTAACCCCTGTTTCGGACCTCAAAGTCAGCCTCTTTCTTTGAGCTTCGATGTCGAAGCAAGACGAGAAACACGGGAAGAGGAAGGGTAGCTTGATTACCGAGGGTAAGGCGAACCTTTTATGGGTTTCTGTCCGTACTTCCGCCAGGCCCATGTATCGGAGGAGAGGCCGTCGGCCGGGACGTGGCACACCACCTTCTTCTGTTGGCTCTTCCTGGAATCCCATCAAAGATCCAATTCTTAGATCAAAGTTCTCTCCTCCTTCATCTCGAGGGTAAGTGTAGGAAATGGGCGGCATGCTTACCTTCGCCTGGACCGGTGGGTTCGGGAGAGAGGCCGGTCTGCTCTCCGGCACGGTGGGGGTTGAAGTGACCCGCCCACGGCGGCCAGCGGGGAGGTGGTTGTGGTGGAACGAGGTGGCCAGCCTTTGAGGAACGAGGAGTTGTATAGCTCTTCCGCCCCCAAGGTGCTGGTCCGCCTCTGGTTTACGTCCGGTAAAAGCACAAAGGCGCCACCTTTGCCTCCCTCCGCCGCCAGGAGCTGCCTCGAGTGCGGAGGCAACAACGAGAAAGTGTCCGACGTCGTCGTCGTCGTCGCCGCCCCCGCCGTCCCCGACGGCCGGCAGCTCCGCACAACGGCGCTCAGATCCCAGTTGTCGTCGTCCATCGCCGCCGCCGAGAACTGGAAATCGTGCCTTAAGCACGGCCCGGGAGCAAACCCTCCTATAAATAACCCTCCCCGGTGCCGCGTACAACCGACGGCGTTGACCGAATAGGGAAGGGGGAAGGGCAACAGCGGCTCGGAAAAGGGAAAGGGGATGTGAGGCGCGCTGACTTTTGTTAGGAGGAACAGAGCACAGAAGAGTGGAGTTGGGATTTATACCATGGAACTGGCGAAAGCGGTTTTCAGACAGAGAGACAGAGTGGTGGCGAGCATTGGATCCCTTGTGTTTTGTCAAAGCAAATCCACCCAAAACCGGGTTGATTTCTAGGGAGGAAAGAAAAAGGAATTCTTTATTTTCTTAGATTTTCCAACTTGACTTTTGGAAAATGTCAAAGGAGTGAGAAAGAGAAGAAGAGCATATATATATTATATATATATATATAATAAAAAGGAAAAGTCGTCTCCAACAAGCGGTCGTCTCACCAAAAGACACGAAAGTGTTCAGAGACAATAATACAGCACAGCTGCATCCACAGAGGCGCCTCGTTCCCCTCAATTAGATTCCTTCCCCCTCTCACACATGTCGAACACGCACACCCACGTCCACCTGACCAAGTCAAACCCACGCCTTTTCTCAACTGCTACTTCGCACATCGCCTCCGTAGACAGCAACATGAACACACATCACTGCACTGCGTGCCATCTGCTACCTCCTGCTTATGTTCTCTTTGCCTTTTATCTAACATGACCAGCTTTGATCTGCAGCGATGTGGAGCGGAGCGGAGAGCACTGCCCAAGAGAGAAGAGAAGGGCGGCTCTCTCCTCTCCCAGAACACGCCGTAAACGCCGCGTGTTGTGTTAGGGGGAGGAGGAGAACGCGTCTCGGTTTTGATGGGTGATGGGACTTTCTTCTATACAAATATTTATCTTATTTTTTTAATGTATAATTTGTTCTTGGGTTTTGTGGGATTGATCGAGTTGTTACAACATGCCTTTAGAGTTTTATACTACTTATCATCTTGGATATTGTAAGAAGAAAATGCATAAAAAAGATGTTTATATGGGGTCATTCATTTCTGGAGATGATCAAAGGGTGGAACTTGGCATGAAGCGGTTTGTACTAATGGTCATAGTGATCATGTCACTGTGTTGGATTAGGATGTGGGTAATCTATTTAATTTGAAGTTTGATGCTAAGATGGAAGCAGAATAGGAGAGCATTTGAGCTAACCTTAGTAATACTTTAATGTAGTTGGTGGAGAACTCTCACCATCCAGTAGCAAGTGGTATTGCAGCCACTTGACAGAGAAGTTCCAAAATGCTTCTTTTTTTCTTGTTTGTCAGTTCTAAAAATAATAATAATAATTCAAGACTTTTTAGATGTTTTTAATCCCATTCTTGTATATTAAATCATAAAACACATATTGTAGAAAATTACCACACAAAAAAACAGGTCTTTCATCTTGCAAGTTGCTGAACCAATCAGGTCTGAAAGGTCAAAGTTTGTCACTGTTCCAAGTACTCCTTGAACACAGAGTAAAACCCTCAGATGTTTTGACAACAATGGAGGCTTTTTGCAGGTTAAGAATAGCTTCCTGCAGGGCAGCAGCAGTATCAATATGGAATTATTAATGCAGGATGCTACTGCTTCCATGCATAGTGGGGGAATATTTTCCTCCCTTATTGATTCTTAATACATGGTGGAAGAATATCTCTGCAGCTTGCAAAGGGCTTATTGCAGTGTTTGGTGACATCAACAAAAAGAGTGCTCATCAAATGAGCAAGACAAAGTGTCACTTTTACCAGAAGCTCCTGAAACTGGTTCTTAGTTTTTGCTAACTTGAATCAGCAGTAAGAACATTTAGGAAACAGCTGAGGTTAACTTGATCAAGCTGAGTTGAGCAGTCATATCAGAAACATGGTGGAATATTAATATGTACACCACTTTCTCACAAAAAGTGGTCTGATGGATGCATATTCCATCAGTGACTTCATCTGGATGTGATGGTGTAGGACCAGCCATTCATCCACCCAAATTGCAGACCACCTGCTGATCGAGAATGGAGAAGAGAGAGATTGAGGTTCAAACCAACACTGGTAGGCTATGATCTACAACATCTCTCCCCTTTTCATTTACATATATATTCTTGCTGATGGCTGAATCATTCCATCATGGCATTTACAAGAAAGAATATGACTGTAGTGAAAATTAAAGTAAAACCATCAGAATATAATCCACACAAGCTTGTCTTCTTCCAGAATAAACTAGCAGATCTTTCACATTTATGAACACTATTCCTCCAGAGCAATCAAACACAGCTTTCACAATCAATTGTGGCCTGAATTAAAAAGACCAAAAAGGCCAAACATATCACTGGAAGCATTGATTCCATAATCCACTGATCTAATTGTCATCAGTTTCCCTCAATAGAAAGAAAAAAAAAGTAACTGTTGAGATGTCAAACACTGTATTCTTTGGGAGATACATATCCTGTAAAATCTCAATGTCACAATCTCCATTCTATTCTGGAATAAGATGGAGACTAAAAAGGATAAAATCCAGAAATAAAGAGGAAGAAATCATGAACAAATTCATTGTTCAATTAGATTACCTGGAATTTTCTGCTTCCCATGTTGATTTGATCATCATAATATGCAAACGTTATGATGCTTGAAACCAGATTTAGAAGTAAAGCTTTCGGATGATTCTGTATGAACAACTGTCTTAATTAAGTAAATGAAAAGACAGTTTTGGTGAGCCATGTTGGGCCTTGCAGCATCAATCATCATTTTAAGAAGGTCAGAGTACAAAATAAGATTGTTTTCATTAAATTTTCATATAGAAAGCCTATACTTTTTGTAGACATATCAAAATTGTGTCAGATTAATATTAAATTTAAAGACATATACATGAAAATAGTTGTAGAAAATATGATAACAGAGTAGTATGAAAGGTACACACATCAGTGTCAGAGCACAGTTCATTCAGGCAAGGGAAAGAATGGTGGTGGCCCACATCAACCCTTAGGTAGGCCCCATGGACCTTCATGTGATGGTTGAAGCCCATGGAGTGGGGTTCTCATCAGCTCTCTTGAATGACCAAAAGTTAGGCACTGTCCTGTAAATTTTTTGGATAAGAATCGAATCTTTTGTATACAACTTTTTTCGCTCAAGAGAATGTTGCATAAAGCCACCATTTCCATCATCCATAATATATTCCGTGAATCTTATTGTTGTTTATGATAGATCTTTTTGGGATTCTAATGTAAGAGAGCAGCACGTGTTGCATGTTGCAGTGATCTCCGGCCCATCGTGGGTTGATGGTGTGACCCGGTCGGCGTCCCGATCTCCTCCATGCCCGCCGCTCCCGTGATCGGGTCGTCCTCCGCCCCGTCTTCCTGTTCTTACACGCCGCTTATGCAGTCCGACGTCCACGTATCCGACTTACTATGATAACTCCCTATTTTACTACGACAACTCCTCCCTTATCGCTTGCGGCAGCTGAGGATATCGACAAAGGAGGGCAGCGACCTTTTTCTTCCACCACTGATATCACACGTGCAGACACGGGAGAGGCGTGGTTGGTTTCACCGCACCAGTCCGCCGCTCTCAGGAGCGCCCCTGCGCTCGGACTCAGGCCATATCCTGCGCGCATCTCGCTTTGCTCTTCCTCGTTCATGGCTTCGGCTGCCTCCACCCTTCCCCTCTGCGTGCCTGGCCTCATATGCTCCTCGATCCCTCTGCTCTCCTCGTCTGTTCTATAAACGAGTACAAACGAGAGAGAGAGAGAGAGAGAGATCATGACTTCAGCCGCCTCCACCCTTCGCTTCTGCGTGCCTTGCCTCATATGCTCCTCAATCCCTGTGCTTTCCTCATCTGTTCTATAAACGAGTACAAACGAGCGAGAGCTTCCAGTTTTGACAACCCTTCTTGTTTGAGAGATTGGGCAGTATAAAAAACGGATCTTTATTTATTTGAGGAAAGAAGAGGAGAGAAAGGGGAGTGGGGGTGTGGAATGCTGGGGAGATGGAGTTTTGGCCGGAGTTCTTGGCGAGCAGCTGGGGGAAGGAGTTCGTGGCGGGAGGGATCGGCGGCATGGCCGGCGTCATCTCCGGCTACCCCCTCGACACGCTCCGCATCCGCCTGCAGCAGCCGCCAGCTCCCTCCACCGCCGGCCCTCGCCGCCCGCCCTCCGCCCTGGGCCTCCTCCGAAGCATCCTCGCGTCCGAGGGCCCCGCCGCGCTCTACCGCGGCATGGCCGCTCCCCTCGCCTCCGTCACCTTCCAGGTCTGCTTCCTCATCTGCTTATCTTTCCCGCAAGCAAGAAGAAATTTGGCCTAACACTACTTTGCTACGATCGATGAGGAAGAAGAAAGGTTGGAGACGACTGAAACAAAGGATGATTCGATCGATATAACGTTTTGTGAATCAAGAATAAACGAACATTTCTAGGGAAAGGATTCGTAGAATATGTTGCTTTGCCTTCTCTGCTCCTTTAGGATTTGCAGAATCTTCACCAAGCTTTATGTGAATATTCTTCACTTGAAGCTCTGTCTGAAGTTAAATGTATTTGATCCTCATGGTGAGTTCCTAATCGGTTTCAACGTGAAGAAAGATGCAGATACCACAACTCCAGATTTATCACGAAACCCTCCATCAAAATTTTGCTCTTGTTGTATTCTTCTGCGCTGGAGTCTCTGCACATATTAGGAATGTGATAATTGTTTATAGCATCCCAAAGAAAGCAAGGTAAGCGTGGTGAAGAAACAGGGAAGAAGAAAGAGTTATAGGAGGAAAGGGTAACAACACATTAGGCCATGATCAAACTCAAATCTTCTTTCATAATAATCTAGGACATGACAATTCATGATGGGTGAAAATAAGTTCCTTAAAGAAATAGAAACTTGATAATGTCAAATCAGAGAACTTCATGCCTGAGCAATTGAAGTACAAATCAAATCATATCTAAACTACTAAAATATGGTCAGCTATCAAATCTAACCTGGGGCTGATAGGAACTGCAAATAGGAATGCCATCTTAGATCAGACATTTAACAGTTATTCTGGCACATTTCTCTGGAAAGAAGCAGCATCATTAGGATCTCAGAACTGTTGATTTTACCTATAAAATGTGTACTGAATCATGCTTAGTTGTAACATATTAAAGAATTTCTATGGTAAATCTTGATATTAATGTATGTCAGTTCTGTTTTAGCAGACAAGAACAGTCAGCAATTAGGAAGCTCTATCTTGTGTGTTATACTTCTTTTTTATTCTTTGTGCAGAATGCCATGGTCTTTCAGGTGTATGCAGTCTTATCTCGAGCTTTTGATTCCAAGAATATGAATGAACCTCCTTCGTATGGAAGTGTTGCATTAAGCGGATTTGGAACAGGTGCCTTGCAGAGTTTGATATTAAGCCCGGTTGAGCTTGTGAAAATAAGGCTTCAACTACAGATGATTGGCAATAAGGGTCGTCAACACGGTCGACTAGGACCGGTTAGCATGGCCAAGGAGATCAAAAAGAAAGAAGGGATCCGGGGTTTATACCGAGGCCTGTCGATCACTGTCCTTCGAGATGCACCTGCACATGGAGTTTACTTCTGGACTTATGAGTACGCACGAGAGCAGCTTCACCCCGGTTGCCGTAAGACTGGCCAAGAAAGCCTCGGAACAATGCTCATTGCTGGAGGATTGGCAGGAGTAGCTAGTTGGATCTGTTGCTACCCGCTAGATGTGGTGAAATCCAGACTCCAGGCGCAATCGAAGCCTCGGGCCGGTCAGCTGCCTCCAAAATACCTCGGAATTGTCGATTGCATTCGTAAGAGTGTAGAGGAAGAGGGTGTTGCTGTGCTGTTCCGTGGACTGGGAACCGCTGTTACCCGGGCCTTTGTTGTCAATGGAGCCATCTTCTCTGCTTACGAGTTAGCTCTTAGGTCCTTGTTCAATAACAACTAAAGATTTACAACGTGAGTGGTATATTAAAGCTAGCCTCCAATTTTCTTCAATAAGTGATTCTGTTCCATATGTTCGATCAGATTATGTGATACTCAAATAGGTACCTTTCTATTCAAATTTCACGACTTATTCAGACGAATATATTGTTTCCGTATCTTTATCAAATTCTTTTATGCCAAAAGTGAACAACTTTCAGTTTGGAATATCCAAAGTTTCAAGTTAGCTATACAATTATTTGTCATACTTGATGTAACACACTGAGTTAGTCCATGTAAATTGGTTTTTATTCAGTCACACAAGCAACTTGTTCAATGCATCCATGACTGCAGTAACTGAGTTGAAAGTACATTTTTGGTTTGGATATTGGATATGAAACTGTGACTGTATGTGATGTAATCAAAAGTTCATCATTGTAATCTGAGTTCCTTAACTTGCAGATAACTTGTTAAATGGGGATACACTAAACTGAAGTAGAATGTGGCACAGCCATATCCAAACAGGTAAACATACACTGAAGAATGTTTAGTGGTAGCAATTGGAGTTGCATCTTGTGACATTAGTGGCCCTAATTCTACTGTCTTTTGCTAGAGTGCTGCACAAAGTTTCTCTCACGGCCTTCAGTTGTGGCTTCAGAAGTCATCTTTGCTGATGCTGAAGCAGATGGATTTGATGCTGAAGCCTCCCTCCGTTGAAGTTTCCTCTTTGACAAAGACATTTTGGACCTCCTGAAATCTCTATATATGATGCAGAAATCAACAAGACACTCACTCGAGTTCCATCAAGCATCATTTATTTTTTATCGTGTTGATTGAGACAGCAACCAAATACATCTCTGTCTTTTCTTATATGAACAGATTCTTTGCTTAGAAGCCTCTTTGTACTAATCCAGACTTTACACACATGATTGACTCCATCTACCAAAAGAGCTCTGCAGTCTCTCTCTCTCTCTCTCTCTCTCTCTCTCTCTCTCTCTCGTAAATCACCTCTCTGCGGAGTGTAATATTCCAAAACTGAGATACCTCTCTCTTCCATTATTGTGTAGAGTGAAAACAAAAGAAGGCAACTGCTTCTGGTTACTGTTGTCAGCAAGCATTACCAGGCCGACAGCAACTGTCGGACCCATGAAAACATTTTGCCAAAGTGACAGATCGAATCTAGATCTTAGTGTTGCAGTCGATTGCATGTCCAATGTCAAGAAAAAAGAGGAATTTGATATAAAAAATACACCTTGGGCTTATCCAACAAACGTTTTTTCATGTTTAAGTTGATGAAATCGAGAATTCGAGAGACACTGATGTAGGTTAGTATACTCATATGGTGAAATTGGTAACTATTTGATAAGGTATTATTTGCCATTGGTGCAGCTAGTAGTGTCATGAATGGTCATCGTGCACTCACAATAACTTCGTTCAATGAATCATTTGTCATTTTTGCATGCTTGTACAGAGACATAATAACCTATTTTATCTTGATTTTATGTGTTTTTGCTTGTAAAAATATATGTTCGAACAATTTGCAATGCTATAGTGCGATCTGTTCGATGTTGCAACTAGACTCACGAGAAATTATTCGCTTTGGGCCATGAGCACACTCACAGGGTTATCCTTTTAGAATATATGAGTTAACTCCGAAAGATACCATTAAGAGTAAAAAAGAATCGACGGACTCTTGGTTCTCGTACTCCGAAAGGACAAAACCGTGCGGGTATGCCCATCGTTCAAAGTGGATAATTCCTTCTGAGCCTAGAGGTCACACCAATGGTCAATCGATCAAATGATCACTTATCACTATCGAATTAAGATGAAAGATTAATTTATGAGATAATTATGTAGAGGAATCGGACGTTATTCAACCGCCAAGACATGCGTCAAACCGTTAAATGTTCCGGTTATAATACAATATCAAATCTATGAGATAATATGTCAGTGGCTTATCCACCAGTAATCTCCTAAACGCTCTTTTAAGTCTTGCTGCAAGAATCAAATAAAATTCTGCAGATGCTTTAGTGATATTGGTGGACCGCTGGACTGAAGAAACATTCCATAAAGGTGGTGAAGCCATCGCCATTGAAGTAACATCATGATGTAATGACTCAGTGACCTTTTCATCTCTCACTTTCTACAGTTTTACATAAAGGTGCCTTCTTCTTCTTCTTCTTCTTCTTTTTTTCCCATCATCATACTCATCGTATCTTCTAGTTTTACTCTCTCTGTATTCTTCGTTCAGCTCGACGCCAAAAACATCAACAGAAAGCTTCTTCCTATATGCGAGATAGGTGGTGATCCAATAGTTAAAATCACTACACTAGTGACTAATTTCTTTAAATCTTCATGCTCTTTTGCTGTCTTCCTCAGACAATATCAATGGTTGACTTTTGAGAAAGTGAATTAGAAATATTAATCGAAGTTGCTTGTGATGCTTCGAGACCATAACTTTATGTGACGTTGTCTGTTGACTTACTAACGACTACCTCTCATTGATGCCCACTAACTATGATCACAATGGGTCACATTTTTATTATTTTATTTTATATCTTTTTGATTGAATTTGGATGGAATAAATTAAACATTTTTTTTATAATTACCCTATTCAGTATAATTTTTTATTACTTATTCTTCTATATATTTTTTTATTAAACGTGTGAGGCGTATTTAATGCTTAGAAATTAAATTCGGGTCGGATTCGCATGAATTCAGCACATTGCCAACCACGTGGCCATCCCTTTCGTATGGCACCATAGTTTGGTCGAGGATGAACAGTATACTTATGAGGGGACCCGCCTCAGGTACCCTTTAGGATGATTGGTCAGAAGCAAAAGGGACCCACCTAATGCACCCTCCCTGAGCGAGAGAACCTGTGCTTAGTCAAACTGCCGGAGACTGTGCGAAAGCTACGGGAAGAAGAAGATATCTATGCAGATGAGAAGGTCCAACTGAGAGCAGCAGTCGTAGCCGCTCGCCCGTCTCTCGTTCCTTGTGTTCTCCTACTTCGCTTTAATATCTGAGGACTGTGCGAAAGCTCCGTGAAGAAAACATTGCCACACATGACGGGAAAGTCCAAATGACAGCAGCATGCCCATCTCTTCTTCTTCTTATCCTCCTCCACTGACTTCCTTTCTCCCTTGGGCGTAAGTATGATCTCAAATATCACAGGGGTCAACTAGCATCTCTCTCTCTCTCTCTCTCTCTCTCTCTCTCTCTCTCTCTCATTCCCTTACCTTCCTCGCTGATCAATGGGTGACACTGGAGATGTTCAGCTTCACGTCAGAGGTCAGCTCTCTCTCTCTCTTTTTCGCGTGCAATTTTTGAACTGTTTTAGATGGAGGATAAGATGTTAGAAGATGAATCGAAGATCGATCTCGATATGCATGAGGCACCTTCGGAGGAGTCTCTGTGGCTCGAGATGGTTCCCTGCATAATCTTTATGAAATGTGTTCGATGATCGATGGATCTGATGCTACTTGTTCTGCCTTCATCAGTGGAAGGAGATCAAGGATCAGCAGGGCCAACAAAAGACTCAATTCCCAGTAATGAGACACCACCACCTTCGAAGCTCAGACACTGGCGATGGTGGCTCATGGTGGCCCTTAACATCTGCTTCCTCCTCGCCGGCCAAACCGTGGGCGTGCTGCTGGGAAGGCTCTACTACAACGAAGGTGGCAACAGCAAATGGATGGCCACCGTCGTTCAATCCGCCGGCTTCCCGGTTCTCTTCATTCCTTTACTCCTCTACCCCTCTCCGCCTGCTTCCACCGCCACCGTCGCCCGGCCCTCCATCGTCAAGGTTGCCGTCATATGCATCTGCTTGGGTCTCATCATTGCAGGAGACAACCTGATGTACTCCTACGGCCTCCTGTACCTGCCTGTGTCAACCTACTCGCTCGTTTGCGCTACTCAGCTGGCTTTCAACGTGGTCTTCGCCTACTTCATAAACTCCCAGAAGTTCACCTCCCCGATCCTCAACTCCGTCGTGCTCCTGACCTTCTCCGCGGCCCTCTTGGGATCCCAATCCGATTCCGAGGACTCCGCCAACGTCCCCAAGGGGAAGTACCCGCTGGGCTTCGTGCTGACGCTTGGCGCGTCCGCGACGTACTCGCTCGCCCTCTGCCTGTTGCAGCTCGCCTTCCAAAAGGTCCTCAAGACGGAGACCTTCTCGGTGGTGCTGTGGATACAGATATGCACGTCGTTCGTGGCGACCATCGCCTCCGTGGTCGGGCTGTTCGCCAGCGGGGAGTCGTCGGGGCTGCATGGGGAGATGGAGGTGTACGGGAAGGGGAAGGTGTCCTACCTGATGACGCTGGTTTGGACGGCGGTGGCGTGGCAGGTGTCCTCCGTTGGGGTGGTGGGCTTGGTGTTTGTGGTGTCCTCTCTCTTCTCCAACGCGGTGAGCACCCTGGCTCTGCCGCTGGTGCCCATATTTGCTGTGGTGTTCTTCCATGATAAGATGGAGGGAGTGAAGATTATAGCCATGCTGATCGCGATCTGGGGCTTTGTTTCTTACATTTACCACCACTATCTTGACGACAAGAAGACCAAGAAGGCCATTGCAATCGATGCCGAGTAGACAAATATGGTGCTCTGAAACCGTATCAAACTCATGAAGCTGCAAACCATCGACACAGCCAATGCTCTCTGCTTTTCTCGTCTCTGTTCCAAATTTGGTTAGCTTTTCCTGTCTGTTCTTGTTTCCCTGGAAAAAGGATGAAATTGTATGTCTACTCCACAAGGCATTCATTGTTCATCAATCAGAAATTTAATACAGTTGACTAGAACTGTGTGATTCATTTTTTTCTTTATATAGAAAACAGTAGAACATGAGAACAATCAAACTTCAATGACATCGTACTCATCATCACTCCAATATTCAATTACATCATCAAGTTTCATCTCTAGAAAAAAAAGGAGGTTTTGGGAGAAATAGTACATCCACTATAAAAAAAAAAGGAAATCCTGGAACAGACGCTCACCTTTTCCATCACAATCGGCAGAGATGATGCTATGCGGCTGCTGTTAAGGAAGAAACCCGAAGCATTACAAGCGGCTCCAGCAAAAGGCGCTCATCTTGACATCGAGAGATCGGGAACTTAAGGACTACCGCGACAGTGAGGGCTTGGGAAGGAGAGAGTGGATTACGGGCAAAGATTACAAGGGGAAATAGAAGGCTTCGATGGCGAATTTACAGGCTCACTGTGATGATGGAGCACGCGAAGCACGCCATGGCGGCGGCGGCGGCGAACTGGACCATCAATTTGGCGGCGGCAATCAATGAGGCTGGCCGTTGGTTCATTTCACATTGCTGCCATCACTACCGAAGTCGAGTTGACGGATGTGCCGTCTTGTTGTCTCCGCCGTTATGTTCACCCAGAAACTTTATCTACCTGCTATCTTCTACTCGAAACATACCAATCCTTTTGATTGATTTTGATGAGGGATGATACCTGGGGTCCATGTCTCCACCGATACGTTTGCAGGTGGTAGAGCCGCGTCGACGATGTGAGAGTTACGCATGCTCTCGGTTAAAAACTTTTGGTACCTACTGATTTTTTACTCGCCCGGAAACCTTCCTTCTGATTGGATTCGATGACGAGTAAAATGTGGGTCCGAGTCTCCACCGCTAAGTTTGCAGGTGGAGGTGCCGGTACGTAGGAAAAGTGTCGAATTGGTATGCTATTGGTTACAGTCGAGTTTTTGGATAAAATAGTAATTTTACAGGGATATTTGAGCGCCCCTCTCGGCCGATACCAGCCATAGAGAGGAGAGGCGGGAGTATGGCTATGGCGAGCGTGTTCTTATCGCTTCGGCTCCTCCGCCTTCCAAGTAAGCACTTCCGCTCCTCTGTTTTCCATGTTTCTTGTGTGCATGATCTTTTGAAGAGGAACATGGCCTAGAAGAATTGTGGAGCTCTGGATCAATTCCGATTATGAGACTGGACATTCAGCAGATTTAGGGTTCTTGATACTTTTCTCGCAATTACTAGACATGACTTACGTACATGCACAATTTGTCTTCAGGTTAATGCTGAGATGACGTTAATGCTAAAGATGAAATGGTTGGAATTTTTCAACCTCATTTTCTGGATGTTCAGCACGTTTTCCCTTATAATAATCCACCCAAGGATTTGGTTCAAATTTGATGATAGATCTTAGATATCTTGATGGTTAAAATTTGTGTCCTTGTTATTGGCTTGGAGTCCTTGCTAAACATTAGAGGTCGAAGATTATAAGTAGGATCTTTTCTGTTTCTCCCAAGGAATTCCACACTAATTAACAGGAAGCGGGATACAAAGAATCCCGCGAAAGGTTACTCCTCAGTTTCTCCAATGACAAGAACGTACAGAAGGTTGTTGACATAGCTACTTTCGTTGAATTGTGATCTTAGTCGTCTCATGTTCACTATCCAATCAATAATAAAAAGAGGAATTAATCAATTTTTTTGAAATCTTGGGATATGAATTTCTGATTTCATGCCATGAAGATCCTTAAACGTTTTGCAAATTACTTTTGTTAAGCATCTAGGAATGCAGATGTATTGTTATCCTTGGAAAGTGTGTTCTCTGTCTTTCCTTTAAGTGTCTGGTGTAAGGCTGACTATATTCTTGCACGTTTCTCTATGGTTGAAGCAATAGGCAAAATAGGAACTTGTTAGTAAGCATGGTTGGTGTTCAATTATGAGGTCTTTTACTTTACAGGTATAGGATTTTGAATTTCTCACATGATTTTGGATTTTGGTCAAGTCATGTATCTTGTAGCTTTGAGTCAACTAACCTTTTTAACAAGTTAAGTCTTTTCAAATTGGTCTTGTGATTTTCACATTTTCGTAATTATATTGGTAAATATTTGCCAATGTGTTCCGGTAAGTTTCAGGTCATTTGAAGTTGAAGATAGAATGACTGGTTTAGTTGAAGTTGTACATTCAAAGTCTTATCTAGTTGCACATATTTGTCAACTTTGAGTTGATGGAACTTTGTGTTATTAAATTTCCTATTTGTGATCTCAAATGATATCCCAAATCTATATAGATAAATCGTTTTGTAAATTGAAGAAAATACCAATTAATTCTCTTCCCATCTTCTTCTAGTTGATCAGACTTTATCTTGGTTCCTTCTCCCCTAACTTATTGTCCATATCACCATACACTAGTTGGCATACATATATAGTCATGCAAGTCACATTTAATTGATATACATTCAAGAGATCTTCCATTTTATAATCATGAATCATATGCATCGATTGCATATTACTTAAGTGTTCATTGCCAACAGACACTCTGGAAGTGTATAATGCTCAGTTGCTCTGGTTCTTTTTAGCTGCTGCATGCCTTCTGCAATCAAATGAATCCTGCTAATGCATAGCTAAGCATGATATCATACTAAAGTTGTTGGCAAAGTTAGCTTCTTGATACATTACTTGTTGTACATTAGATGGGTTTGGTTAAACACTATTTTATAGTTAAATTAGCTTATGCAATCAAACAAGAATTGAGTAATTCTTAAAGCAAAATATTGAAGCAATTTCAGATAACGATCTTGCTTTCTTTTGATAGTCTAATTCTCAAAGCTCTGTGTTTGTTGCTTGAGCAGGTAGAGAAGCAGTACCATATGGCACAAGAACCGAGAATCCATTTTGTAGAACAAGATTGTATAACAAAAGCTTCATTTGTAGGAAATCCATCCACATTCATGGAAGTTTTGCTGCTGTTGCATCAATGGTTCTTAAGATAATTTTTCCAAATATATAGTGTTGTTTATCATCCTTTCATTCGTTTACTTCTAATAGATCATCATCATTAGTATTTTATCCAACAGGATATATAAAGTAAACCCCTGATATATAATGAAACATGGGCTGCGGTTTTTGTAAATTCTTTACTGTTTTGTCAGTCATAGTTTTACAGAACTACATAAAACGAGTCTGATGGAATATGAATCTTGTTTTATCTGAATGGTTAAAATATTTATACATTCTCTTATGGACATTGAAAAACAGATCAAGGTTTTGGAAATTTATATGACAATTTCTCTAGAAATCACTTTGATGATTTATGTTGTGCATTGCCCGAAAATTCAAATCAACTCCTTAGGACAGTCCTTCACAGTTTTTTGTAATTGACTAAGATGAAGCTTGGTAAAAATATGTTGCAACACAGTAATATTTTGTCTGTGTTGTAACATTGTCTTTTTTGGAACTGCTATTTGATTGTTTTTTTTCTCTACATTTGGCAGCTTGGAAGAAATGCCAAGAAAAGAGACATTGTAATTCCTGAACCAGACTATAGAATACCAGTTGTGTTACTTGGTAATGCTTCTAGTCAGTTAGAGAGGATATCGAAACATTACTCTTTGTGTTTGATGGAATGCAAATTTTTTCATGCATATTTTCAGTCAAGAAGTTAATATATTAATAACGTGCATATTTTCAAGTTACTATTTGATATGATATATAATATCTACGAATCTACTTCAAGCTAACATCCATAACAAAGATGTCCGTGTTACATGACCATCATAATGAGGAAATACCGTATCAATATCAAGGCTGTAAGAAAGAAGTGAAGTTGCATTAGGCCACAGATGGTCAAAATGAGACTTTGTCAGATCTTATGAGCATTGATCTTATTCATTTTCATTAATTAGGCTAGCTAATAAGCTGAACGTAACATGAGGCCTCTTCACCATTGGGTTCCCTGAAATGCACAAGGTTAACTAAGAGGCTTCTCAAGAACGACCCATCACGTTTGGCTCTTGAATGTATGAGTAAAGAAACTAGTCGAACACCATACAATTAAACTAGCAATCTGGAATATAGGAACACTTTAAGAGAAGAGGCTAGAATTGGTAGATATGATGTTTAGGAGGAGAATTAATATGATACGTTGACAAGAAACTAAATGGGGAGGAAAAAAAATGGAGGGAGACTGATAGAATTAGATGTTAAATGTGGTATACTAGAAAGTTAAACATAGAAAGTATGCAAATAATATTGTAGGGAAGGATGTTTAGGGCAATATTGTGGAGGTTAAACTTGAGACTGATACATATTTCATTCACCATCTAAAGTGATTCAGTGTTGGTAGCCCTAAGTGAAACAGTTTTTTCCTTTTTTGGCCTAATGCAAACTTAGATTTTGGATTCATACTTCTTTCACCAAGTAATCATGGCATTTGGTTGTTGGTTGTCTTGCTTCATTCTTTTCGGAAATAGGTATGACAATTCAATTCTCAAGTCCACATATCAACTAATAGTTCCAAGAATGTTCCTCATCAAATATTTGTTCTTATGCTATAAAAATGATGTTCCAGCAAGTGTAATTAGACTTTATGAAATTATTACTTTAAGGAAAAGAATTCAGAATCCGTAGTTCAATTTTAGCTAAAGGACTGCACAATCCATTTTTGTAGATCGATGACTCTTGTATGTTTTCTCTCTCAGTGTGAAAGTAATATGATAGATGCCGTTTCACAATTTTCAATGTGTGCTAATACTGATTTTGTATTTTGAGCAACAGGAATTGCAGGTGGACTTGTATACCAGGACAATCTACTACCAGCAGCTACGATAGGTCTACTTGGATTCCTTTTACTCATCCAGGTAGAAAAGTTTGGATGGAAACATGTCATGTACATAGATTTTTTTTTTGGCTGCCCACTTCAATTTTTTCAGGCTACCTTGTTTTTATATAGCAGCTGGCATTGTTTGGCATTGACTTCCTAAAAATAGCTACAAACTTGAACCTGCCTTTTCATAATCACAAAGTTGATTTCTTATCCTTTAACCTATAGGTAAGATTTGTGACTAAATTCCATACCTTTTACTCTAATTTCATCAGGTAGATATTTTTGCATACATAGAATGCCATCTTATGAGAAATGAATTCAAAACTACACATGTCAAATGTGCTGTTATACCGCATAGTTGACCATTTGACAATACACTGTTCATTCTAGTCTTATGTCCTGAAACTGTTGTCGTTTAGTCTTCCTACTACTTAATAAAATCTATTTTTTTGTGTTTTCCTTTCAGGCAACTAGAGTACGATTTGTCTTTGATGAAGAGGCTCTGGTTAGTGATTCTAACCTAAGAAATAGCAATGAATTTCATAGTTTGAAACAAAAGCACAATTGTGTAGGTGAACATTCATGAAAGTATTCTAGTTACAACATTTATTGTGTTTAGGATGCCTAGTTTGCAAAGGATGAATGGATCAAATTTATTTTATGTGTGAGGAGCTTTAACCATATATATATATATATATATATATATATGTGTGTGTGTGTGTGTGTGTGTGTGTGCGTATATATATATATATATATATATATATATATATATATATATATATATAGCAAGCTTTCAAACTTGTTCTACTTCGGCACCATTCATAATTATGGCTATAAATAAAGATGGCCAAACCATCCATGTACTAGTGCTAGTTCCAAGCAAGTTGGAAGTCCATACAACAGATGATGGCTGACTTTGCAACCATCACTGACCAAAAAATTTCTCAGTATTGACACTTCTGCTGAAAGAAAAGTGATATGTTGACCATCTAAAACATATATGAAAACGTGTGAAGACATCTAAAACATATATGACCAACAGATCAGGAGCTCTAGCTAGTTAACATAACATCAAGAACAGGTGTCTGCCATCTGATTCATACATACACTACAGCAGAATTTTAATTTGGACCCTTTAGTGGAGTTCTCTAAAGTCAGCTTCACTGGATGTGTTGAGTAATAGTTTCCAAAAGTTAACACAATAGCGCAGATATAATCATCATGTTAACAGGAATTTAAACATTTTTTAAAATTTTCTTGACTTACCTATTCTCTTTGATGATTTATTACAGGAGGTGAAAATTGGGAACCAGCTTGAGGAGTCAGGGGAAAATGTTTTTGTTGGTGGCAAGAACCGTTGGAGGTCAGAGCGATTTGTTCTCCCATCATCTTGTCTCCTTGTGCAAGCTAAAATGATCTGAAATATTGAAATAAAATTTTTCTTAGGTACTCCACTTTTGTAAACTGGGAATTCTGGTGGCCACAGTTCCCAATTCTGATATATTTCAAGGAGACACAGACTAAACCTGAAGGACAAATTCACTTCTTTCCAGTAATTTTTGTGAGTAGATATCAGAAAATTAAAACTACATTTTTGTGTGTGCACTTCTCCCTAAGTTACTTGTTCATCAGAACGGTAAGCAGCTATATGATGTCATGGTGGAGCGTGCCGGGCCGTCAAAGACTAGTGGACCAAAATAGCTGTGAAGCCTTCGTGTAAGTGTCGCTCTTCATTATTACTGTAAGCCCTTCATGTTCTACTAAATTTCATTCGCTGCAGTCATGCGGCCAAAGCTCCCCTCATGGTTTGCCCCGAGGCCGTAAGCAGTTAATATTATTAACAATATGTCGGATGTATTGATATTCAAATGGAAATATTTTTGTAATATAATTATACATTTGGCATGCTTGATTCCTGACACAAATTACATCTTTGTTTCTTACAATTTTCACAGCATAGCAAAACTTCAAGACCATTTTTTTTCTCTCATCTAAGTGGCTATTGTTATAGTATAGCGAAGCTTTGGGAAACTTTTAGTTGGTCTAATAAATGTGACCATCGATATTCCTATTCAGCTGTCGATTTTGGTTAGTGCATCTATTGGCTGCTAACTAAGAGCTTGATCGGTGGTTACTTTCTTCATTGTTTTTGTCCTCAGAACGAATCTGAGTTCTCTTTTCATTCGGTGGAATTTTGATAGATGATATTATCATTTGTGATCCAAAGTAAACTTCTTTCAAACTCAAGGCAGGTGGAAATAAAGAGGAGGAACATCCGGATACCGATCACCTCAGAGTCATCCAGGAAGATACAATGGCTAGTGTCATCGTCACCAACAATCTCCCTGCAGACTTTCTGTAGGAGGAAGTTCACACTGGAGTTATGCCTGCAACATCGAGTGAGTGCCGTCTAGCCAAACTTTTCTCTCTAGTCGAGTCAAAAAGTCTATTTATTTATTTATTTATCTTCTGCTGTGCCTTTATGATGGTATCATAATGGAGTGTTCTACCAGAACCTGTTGACAACTACCATTTACTTCCCAATAGTCAAACTTTTCACATTGTTGATCTTCTTTGTTGTTAGACTTATTATAAGACAACTATCATAAAAGTTTTGTTGTCTGATTGAGGTAGTGGATAGTGTTTATATGTCAAAGTTTCATACGAAAGATGTAATACTCACTATTCGTTCTCAAAAGACGGAATGCTGATTTGCTCGTGATGATGGCATTCGAAAAGGGCACCGAGAAAAAAATTGAGTGATTTTATTGGGAAAAAAAATCTCAATTTTCATTTTTTTCATTGAATTTTCATCTTACTCGTAAAAAATGATCATTGGTTCAATCCAGTTTTCTTTTCATGATTGTAAAAACTGATTCAATCATTGGCTCTCATACGGTGTTAAATTCTTTTTTATCATTATCATTCCATCTAAAAATTCGAGCAAACAAATATAATATATATATATATATATGTATATATGTATATATATATATATGTATATATATATATATAGTTTATATCATTATTTATAAATACATTATAAAATGATATTGGACTTGGATACCGCCTTCTACGACTTCATCTCGTTAGGCCCATCGCCTTCGTAGCCCTAATCAGCTTGGCTATGGGTTGACGACGATCGTCACATGTATGAACTGTGGTACTAAGGAGACGGAAGAATGCACACCAGCAGTTCTCCAAGAGTATTATAAATGGAAGACGAGAAATGCCATGTAACAACACATCGCTGGCAACCACAGGTGACGACGACCCACCATGAGCTCCCCCGTCACGAAGCTGGCCGCGGAGCTCGTCACCCCCCGCGAGCAAACGCCTTGCGCCACCCTCTCCCTCTCCTCCCTGGATCACGCGATGGGCCTCAGGTTCTTGGTCGAGATGATCGCCGCGTACGGCCGCCACGGTCCGGAGGAGGAGCCTCCAGCGAAAGCCATAAAAGGCGCCTTGTCCAAGGCGCTGGTCCCTTACTACCCCGTCGCGGGCCGCCTTGTGGTCACGGGGGAGGGGGAGCTGCAGGTCGCGTGCACCGGCGACGGCGTGTGGTTCGTGGAGGCCACGTCTCGTTACAGCCTCAGCGACCTCAAGGATCTCGAGTTCCCTCTCGCGATTCCCAAGGAAGAGCTCCTCCCATGTCCTCCCCCCAGCATAAACCAACGACAAATGATACTAATGTTGCAGGTCTGTCTCTCTCGTCTTTCTCCAAAGTTTCAGGAGATCTGTAGTTTAGTCAAACCTACTGAAAGCTGTAGTGACGAATTATGGATACGTCCCTGTAAGTTCGCGTCTAACGTGGAAAGGCCATCGAAGACCCAAGTATTGAATGCATCTTTGATAACTTATCGTAAAATCTTGAGCTCGAATCTCGCCTTCCACGAAGCTAAAAGCATCGTCTTTGTCTCCGTGTTTCATGGACTCAGGTTACACAGCTCCGTTGCGGAGGATTCGTCGTTGGAGTCAAGTTCAACCACATGGTTCTCGATGGCGTTGGCGCGGGTCAACTCCTCGGAGCGATAGCAGAGATAGCGAGAGGTGCTGCGTGCCCCGCAGTTGACCCGATCTGGCTTCGAGAGGCCATCCCCTCTCCACCGAGGCTCCCACGGGATCCCCCCACGACCACCTTCAGCTTCGTCCGGTCGCAGTGGGAGTTCCCCTTGGAGAGCATCAACAAGTTCAAGGAGGAATTCGCGAGAGAGACATCCCACAGATGCACCACATTCGACGTCGCCGCCGCCGTTCTCTGGCGATCCCGAGCCCGCGCCATCAACCTGGACCTCCGCGCCGACGTCCACCTCGTGTTCCCCGCGAACGTCCGCTCGTTCCTGCGCCAGCTGCTGCCGCCCGAAGGCGGCTACTACGGCAACTGCGTGTACTGCCTGACGGTCACAGCGACCAGCGAGGAGATCACGCGCGCTCCGCTGGTGGAGATCGTGAGATTGATCAGGGAAGCCAAAGCGAGTCTGCCGGTCAAGTTAGCCGAATGGGCTGTGGGTGATTTCAAGGACGACCCCTTCAGAGTTCCCATCGGCTACGACGCCTTGAACTTGTCAGACTGGCGATCCGTGGGGTTCTATGAGGTGGACTACGGATGGGGACCGCCGCACTGCGTCGCTGCTCTCAACGACCATGCCGTCTTCGCCGGCGGCATCATTCTGAGGCGGCCTGCGCCCAATCAAGGGGGGGTGCGCTTCGTGGGGCAGGTCGTCTCTGAGGAGCACGAAGGTGTCTTCTTGGAGGAAATGGAGAAGTTTACGTAGAAGTGCCATGTAATATCGACCTGTTCGATTACTTGCATTAGTCCGACGGCTTCCCAAACACCAATGATTATTCATGAGGTGGTGGTGCTGGTGAATCCGACGGCGAGATTTAAACGTACTTGGGACTTAAGATAATATTACCACTGAATAATTAGTTCTCGATTAGTGACCTTATGCTTTGATATCATCTTTTAAGTTTTGGATGGCTTATATTGTATCTATAGATTACATGTTGAAGATAAAACCATTCGTTTATCTTCAATTGTTTTATCAATATGATGTGGGATATATCGATGATATATCGAGAGCTCGAGATGTGAGTGATGAATAAAACACTCGCATACGCATTAAACTTGGGTGAAACCGAGAAGGCCTCGAATGCTTGATCAAAAACATGTGTCAAGATCAAGTCGATCTCGGAAAGTAGGAATTTCGAGTAAAGACAATAATTATCCTCGATTAATGTATCATAATAAGCTTTCTATTATGGGATTAATTGAAAAAACATATTTTAATATTTTATATTAGGTTGATTATGTTGTCACGTGTCGAGAGAGGTGAATAAAATATTAAGTATTAGAATCAGATTCTTAAAGTAACCAAACCTTATGCGATTAATGTGCTTTAGAATAAAGTTATCTTTGGAGAGGTGAATTGGTCCACTGATCAATATTGAATTGGGTTGTGGACAAGTGAGGAGTTTGGTGAATACCATTACCATGTTAGAAGTTGATGTCACCACATCGAATCAAGTGTGAGGAATCTGTGCTCGGCATTAGATGAGAGTGGTTTATGAGCATCAACCAAAAGTAATCAACCTAACACAACCATTGACAACAAGTTGATGGTCAACCCAACAGATAATAAATACGCACAATTTTCTTATTTCTATGATGATAAAAAGTCAATTTAGGCCACCCATTGATTTGATCGAGTTCTAAGTTGGAGCTCATGTTGCCAACCCAAGGCTTAAATGGGGAGAGCAAGAGAGAAGGAGAAGATTGTTTATGTTTAAGAAAAAATAAAATAAAGCAAGTAAATGGAAGAATATTGTATAAATGATTTCAAGTCACATTGTAAATAAAAACAAAAAAAATCATTTTCCAGGGAAAGGGTAAAAATACCACAAGAACATTACTTTGATGTCAACCTTCTTGCATGATTAATCACGATACTACTAATTGCGCAAGCTACCGGTCAAACCAAAAAAACAAAAACAAAAAAACGATGATAATTTATTCTGGAATTGTCAAGAATATTATGCAATTAAAGTTAAAATGTAAATTCACCCAAGTTGCTCTTGATAATACAAGAAGGAAGTTGACATATTCTAAAGGTCATTACCAAATTCAATAGCTCAAAGATTTTACTTTGTTCATGAAGGAAGAGATTCTGGAGGGATCCTTTTGGATGCCATCAGAGCCACAAATGCCACTACTAACATCGACTCCATCAGGCATAAGAGCAGTGACTGCTTCGCAAACATTGTCAGCATGAAGTCCTCCAGCTAAAAGCCACCCATATTTGCTTCTCATGGATGGCAGCTGAAACCTTTGCCAATTAAATCCTTTGCCACTGCAAATAAGAGAAAATGTTGTGACTTCATTTGCAGGTCTTTACATGTCAACCAGTACCAATTGAAAGAATTAGGCAAAATGCTTAAGATAGAGTAATTTTTTTCTAGTAAAGATAGCCACAATAAAAATAGAAGGTAGAGTTACATGGGCATTACAACTTAACCTCATTTGAGAGTGTCTGAAAGTGGCACAATGGGTATATGTGACTACTTCTCCATTAAAATATATTTACCTTTTTTTCCCATACACTGTTCATTGCCAACTTATTAATTGTCATTATGAATCAGAGTGCAATTTGATAAACTATTTGTCACATAGATGTCATAGCCTATTCGAATTTCTAATGCCAGGTAATAGAAGTATCCAAATTTGTATCATGTTAACCTCGTAAATTGCATGGAAGTATATATATATATATATATATATAGTGGTAGTATGCACTGAAGTGATTTCAGACCTGCCACCTTGTGCGCTATCTACTAGAAGCCAATCAACTAACGAAGATTCCTCATCGGAGACATGATTGAGAAGGTTTCCATTTTCATCAACATGGAGGACATATATGATTTGGTTTTGCTGTAAGAGGATTGGGAGCGTGGAACGGGAACCATTCCCATGAAGCTGAAAAAAATCCATGAAAGAAAAATTAACAAGAAATATTTATTCAAGATGTCAATTTGGAAAATCATTAGAACTTTGAAAATGAGAAGGGTTATGCTAATTGATACCTGAACAAACTCAAGCTGAGCTGCATCAGAAGCACGTAGTATTGTATCCGCATCATCATCTACAAACACACCAACAGGCTTTGCTCCACAGTCTCGTGCAGCTTTGGATATTTCTTTTGCCACCTTTGGCGAAACAGAACGCTTTGAATTTGGCCAAATGATCATGCCAATGAGGCTAGCACCAGCATTTGCAGCCATTTCAGCATCCTTGGCTGATGTAATACCACACATCTTGACTATAGGCTTAATCATCTTCAGTCCCTCTTCAGTTGATGAACATTCAATAGCATTCACAGGACCAGGACAGTTGGTCTTAAGGCATGATATGCTTAATAGTCCAGATCTTGATTGCCCTGAATAAGAAAATACAAGGTACGGAAGAACCAAAATTAAAAATTTTCTAAATGAGGTAAAGAAGGAAACACTGCTTTAGAGAATAGAAAAAGAAAAGTGTTATTCAAAGAGTATGCTATCAGATAATCTTGTAGATGGTTAGCTCAATTCAATTCTATTTGTAATTAAAAGCAACATTACACGATTGAAAATTGATATATTGATAGAAAAAATCATATGAAAGTTAGTGACCAATCAAACACATTTTTGAAATTTATTTGGAATAAATCAACCCCACCCTCCTACACTAAATTTTGCTTTTGGTAAAGTGCATATTATGTTCAACCGTAGGTAACTGTTGTGTGTGTGTGTGTGTATAAACTAAAAGATTTTCTAAATGAGGTATCTCTAAAGACTAGAGGAAGAAAAATGTTACAACAAAGAGAATATAATTATCATAAAATCAAATCTATATCCAACTGTAACAGATTTTTCTTGAAAACAACATGAATTTTTTCCATTTGAGATAAAATTCATGATTTTATTATTTTGATTTCCACATAGAGAATCAAGAAAAAGTCATTTTAACAAGGGAAATACCAGTATGATATTCATCTTTTGCACTTTGTGATTTTCATCAGATTAAGTTAGTGAAATTTTAGCATCTGAACAGAGGAGCAGCTGTATGCTTAGTAGCCAGATGAAGACAATGAAAATTGACTTGCAGAGCATGTTGTCTAGGGATGAAAAATAAATCTTCGACACAAACACATGAAGAAGACGCAATTAAGCCCACTAAACTTACCACCGCGGTGCAACGAAGGAAGCTGCGAATGTGAACATGCGACAGCAACAGTAGCCATTTTTCTGTAAGCAAGCACGAGATGAGCACAAGAAAAAACAAACGAAAACAAAAACAAAACAAAACTGCCAAGAAGACATGATCTTCTACTCTTTATATCCGACTCGGCTTTTCAACGAACATGTGATGCGCAATGCGTTGGATGCAAAAATGAAACTACCACATGAAAATCGAAACATGAAATCCTTACATGGTTAAAATTATTATATATATTTCTTACCACAAGTCAGAATCCAAAACTCCTATTTGATATGATGTTAAAGGGAGGTGCCAAATCGAACACTCCCGTGATGACAGAAACAAAAGAACTCCTTCAATTCTCAGAACAGCATATGGCTGTCCGCAAAAATTCGAAATCAAAATTCAAGGATCAAGAAACATAGAAAACCATCGATTCGAAAGCTTTAATCTGAATCGCACCACTGTTTGGTCTCTAATCGGCAAAGTCGATCTCTGTTTGGTTTGGCTTCGCCTCTCTCTCTCTCTCTCTCTCTCTCACTTCGACTGACGATTGGATTGCTATCCCAAAGATCCGTTAACATCTGAAGCGGATGATACGATTCTGACAAGAAGCGGATCCGAGATGGATCGACCCTGATCCGATCTCGGTCTCATCCGTTAACACCAACTGCAGCATCAGCCTCCATCTGCCTTCTGTATTATTCGTATTATGGATATGACATGAAGAGCTTGTGAATGTCAATACATTTAGGTTGATGCCAAGAAACAACATTTATTTTCATGGTTTCTGATGTTAATTGCTAAGGAACACATTGAATTCATCAGCAAATGCCAAGCTGGTTTTATGGAACATAAATGAATCTACTATTACAATGTGCAACATTTGAATAATCAGATCAGGAGAAACAACATTTATTTTCATGATTTCTGAGGTTAATTGCTAAGGAACACATTGACTTCACCAATAAATGTCAAGCTGGTTTGATGGAACATAAATGAACCTACTATTACAATGAACTTTATCTAATACAACATGAACTTTACTTCCTCACTGTAGAGGAAGGAATACATCAATGAAAGAAATCATGTCTAATGAACTCTGATAGTGAGCTCAACTCTTGCAATTTAACAACCTGCTATTCTTGGGGCTGACTACAAGAAAGAGAGTTCTAAGTCATCACTAGACCATTGCTAAGAAAGCAGTCTAAGGCCTGCCATTAAATCCTCCATTGTTATCGTCACTAAACCATCAGTGTCACTGCAATCAAAATCGAGTCGAAGATCCAAATTTTCACGAGCATTTGCAAGCAATGGGTCTATGAGACCCCCATTCATCTCTCTCCTCTGCTTCTCCGTGGTCTCTCTATCGATCAGTTTCGCAACAGCCTCAACGCTACAAGTTGGGTGGAGATTGAATCCATGGAGTAAGCTATTCTGATCCTGGTGATTCATTTTAATATGCAGAATTTGAGCAAGTTCAGTTGTGCTGAAGTCATCGAAGTAAAAATACTTGGTTACCCTTCTACGGAAACCTTCGTTTGATTCTATCACTCGTTTCATTGGCTCAGAATATCCAGCAAAAATCACCACCACCTTACCGCTGTCCATCACAGACATTATTTCTTCTAGTGCCTCTAAGCCATAGTCCTTGTCATCTGCTTTTTGCATTGGAATCAATCTGTAGGCTTCGTCGACGAAAAGAATTCCTCCCTCTGCTTCATTTATCTGGGACAAATAATTAATGCCACATTAGGATGTTTGATATAACAAGTTTTTAACATCTCACAGCCACTGAAATAATGCAAGAAAATCATATTTCAACAAACTCTATAGACATTTAAACAAATAACAGGCTACCAGCCAAAATTGTGATAAGCAATATATAGTGTATGGTGCAAATGGAGGGTCCATAAAAGTAAAGAGAAGCAACTCAAGGATTTTCTAGTGCATCTACAACAAAAATCTAACATTTCTTGATGTTGGGTACATAGCCCTGAAGCAGATATCTCTTGCAAAATAAGATATGTACATGTATACCTTGCGCCTTGTCTTTGGTCCAGTGTGACCCACAAATTCGCCAACTAGGTCAGTCCTTTGCACTTCTGTTACATTATCAGTAGGTAGAATGCCTACCATGTGGAGGAGTTTACCAAGAACTCCGGCGACCATAGTTTTACCTAAAATATCATGAACATTCTAAAAATTGATTCATTCAAATCCCAAAAAAATGCAAGGAGCATGGAAGAACAACTGAAGAGAATATTGTGCAGAAAACTTTATTAAGCCTCGATTAGATGCTACCACTAACATGTAACTATAAGAAATTTCTGCAAAAATCCAAGATCAGAATTTCGAAGTATGAGTAGTCAACACAATCAAATGCATATACTTCCCCACTAAATAAGTGTTATGTTCAAGACAAATGAGAATAAGTGTTATGTTTAAGACAAACGAGATCTTGGTATCCTTTTTCTTAATAACCTATAGAACCCCATTTGAGCTAAAATTCACAACAAAGTTACAAGCAAAGGTCAATCTGATAACCAAATTGAAAAAGATAAACTCAATCAGAAGCCTTCAGTGCAGCATACCAATTTCTTGCCAACCTGGAAAATTGCATCACATGTTTTGCAATTTGTGAACAAGAGCCCATCATGTATAGTATCAAATACCTGTTCCAGGATTACCAAGGAAGGCCATATGAGGAGGCCTTCTTGGAGCTATACTTAATCCCAATGCTCGTCGCTTCTCATCAAAAAGCATACCCCTAGCCCATCTACGCAGTTGCATTTTGAGTTCCTGCAATCCCACAACATTTGAAATAGCTGCTTCAAACTCGGCCATTTTTGCTTTTGCCTCACTGCATGACTCAATTGCTTTGCGCTTTCTTTGCTCCTCTATATGCCGAAAAAGGAGTCCTTGAAGTTTCTCATTGCCAGCACCTTCTGAGAGATGACTTAAAGGGGTCATTCCCTCCTATGGTACAAAGAGTATAGTTAGATGTCTCTCTCAAAATGCTCTTTCAAGCTAATCTGATAATGCTACATTAATTAAAGCATACATTATCTTTGACACTACAATCGGCATTGTAATCTAGCAGTGTGCTCACTGTAATGCAATCTTCTGCTCGTAGTGCATGCCAAACAGCCAAATGTAGTGGAGTCATTCCATTCTACAAATAACATGGCAATAAAATAAATGTAAGAGAATGTCAAAGCACAAGGTGTGAATCAGACACATTGCAATGTGATAAACTATAAAGCTTTGCAGTCCATATTTGGGTAACAAAAAGGGCAATTCTCTTTAAAGGACTTGCATTGGCTTTTGCCTCAAGAGAAGCACCATGTGTGAGAAGTAGCCTTGCTGATTCGCTGCAACCATTTTTTGCTGCCATGTGCAGCGGTGTTTCACCATACTGCAAACAGTACACACCAATTCCAGTTAATAAAGCATTAGTTGGGATTTGGGAGGGCAATCTACTTAATACAGATAAGAACATATCATTTCTCTCAGCCTACCATGTTCTTTGCCTCCAACTCAACTTTCTCTGGGCGCTTCCATTCAAGCAGGAACTTGACGATACTGGTATTGTTGTATCCAGCAGCCACATGAAGCGGTGTTTGTGCCATCTACATCAATGGTAAATCTATTAAACATCTTGTTGCAAAAAGAAAGAAAAGTATATAATGAAACCAAAGGTTTGACAAGATCTAAACTAAGTACATCTAACTACAGGAGCAATCTGAATATCACAAATGGCACCAAAAAGGTTAAGTACCATGGCATGGGAAAGAAAAAAGTAAAAGATAAAAAAGAGTCCACGGCCAAAAGTTCATTGATCTAAGAAATGCATATGGTGCCAAAAGTGGTTCCGAATGCTTAAGGTTCCTATTTTGACGAATCAATGTCAGGAAAGGTGCAAATCATCTGAGATTGTAATTAATGGTTTTGAAAAGATATCATATAGACAGTAGCAGTAGGCAGAGGTTAAGACTTCTACCGACAAAAATTCTCTCCCAAGTCAATGATGAATATTGTTTGGAAAAATCATCCACAAAATCCAAATTGCAAACATAAATGTTTCACAATAGAAGATCCCTTTGATTTTGAGCACCTAAAACCAAATTTCATGGAAGATAAAACAGATGGCAGAATAAGAAGGTAACAGAGACAAATTTCTTTTTTCTTTTTTACCCTGGAAAAACCTCGCAAGAGAAGAAATTTCTTCCGCTACTACCTAACTGAGATCATTGACAACGGTTTCAACAACTATAAAAAGAAAGATACTTTCAAATGCAAGTATGTTTCTCGAAAAGAAATGAAGAAGGCAACAAATTTCTGGAGGAGACCTCACAAAGAAAATGCAATTTCCTTAGATCGGGTAAAATAAAGAGAAATATACATGAAAGAGGTAGAAGTATGAATCACACTAAAACCAAATCATTAAAGAAATTGCTAAAAAAAAATAGAGATTAAAGGGAGCTTAAGAACGTCAAAGTGAACCGACAAATTCCTAATGGGCATTACAAATATCTATATCCTATTTGATAATATAAAATCTTGATGAAAAGCGAGAAAAATGAGGAGCGCGACACAATCGAAGACCAAAACGAGTCGGTCGAAAGCAACGGATCTGCCGAAACAAAGAAGAGAGGAGAAGGATTTGTACGACAAGTCAACCGAGAACGACGAGATCGGAACGGGAAATGCTGAAAGTGACGAGGAGGAGAGTCAAGGGCCTACGACGGCGTTCCTCGCATTGAGGAGCGACGGGTTCTCCTGGAGCCGCCTCTGTAGGCCGAGGAGGTCTCCGGCCTGGGCGCAACCGTGGATGGTGGCCGCCCTGGCAGATCTCGACCGTTGATCGTGGTTCCCCGGCATCCCTTCTCCCGCCTCCTCCTCCTCCTCCCTCTTTCCCTCTCGCTACCACCTTTTCTACCACACGGAGCAAGCAGAGAGAGGAGACTGCTTTCTCTACCCTCCGTTTGTTGGGACCCACCACAACAACTGGAAATGAGCATAAAACTGTAGTTATTTTCGTGCAAGACGATGTATACATCGTAGTTATGTATGTCCTCGGACATGGGAGCATCATCATCATTCATACTTCCATCAATACCATCATATCATAAGCTTGGAGTCTTGATATCATGATAAATATAAATATTTGTCATTAAGATTCGGACGATCAAAATGTGCGTCATGAAAATAATTTCTCTGTACACGTAATAGAATACATTATAATATTCTCAAACGACGTCGGTGAAGCGAGTGATGTCGTTAATTTCCCGTAATGGCTTCCTCCGTGGGAGAAAGATTGCATCAATAAACAGTATGATTTCAGTATATTATATATGCGTTCCTTTCATAGACTTATGAGATTTTCTTAAATTAATTGCTTGATTTCATAAGCAAATTCCATGAAATCACTTCAAGTGTTCAAGGAACTATTCCTCCCTAATACCAGAGGAATGTGGTTAGAGTATAACATCAAATGTCTCTATCTATCTATGCCAAGAACTCTTCTACAAGTATAATGTATTGCTTGTGTAAAAGTATAGAAGCTGTATTGATGTGTATATCGCGAATGATGTCTCTAATAATCTTCCTTGATGTGGCCTTTGGCGGACATGAAGGGATGGAATCATCCTAATGAACAAACTAAATAGAATGTTTTTGTTTGATGAAATCAAAGCTATAACTCAGTCAAATGCTCAGTTCTTGCTTGCTCGGAACAATTCCAAAGATGATGCTTACTGAGAACCGATAAAAAATCGATGCTTGTTACCTTTATATCAGGGTGAGTCGGTCTGCTTGCATCTCGCAAGCTCAACATGTCAATTGCACTTCCACCCACGATTTCTTCACCACCACCCCCCACGAAGCACCCAACAGCGGCGACGCCACTGCAGCCATTACCTCCACCGTCATCCTCGTCTCCCACTCGCCAAAGCCAAGGCTTTGATGCCGTTCTCAATCCTTCCGCTTCGTCTCGACGGCTGGCAGAAGGTGTAGCGCCTGCAAATGCACCCGCAGTCCCACCGACGATAGTCGTGCCAGCTCCAATTTCACCACCGCCGCGGCCGCCTCCGTCGCCGCCGCCTTCTCTACCACCGCCGCCGCAAACTCAGCGTTCTTCGTTGGCTCCATCACCGCATGTATATATTGCAGCGCCTGCTCCTTCTTTCTGGCCGCCACCTGCGGGGTCATCGAGTTCAAGCTCTACAGGGCTGGCAGTAGGTTTATCAGTCGGTTTGTCGGTAGTTTTGCTGCTTCTCGGCATACTTTACTACTTCTATCACAAAAGAAAGGGACGTCAGATTGCCCAACCTGCTGCAGCTTCAGAGAAACGTTCGAACCTCTCTTGCATGCAAATCCTGTGCACTTCCTTCTTACCTTCTAAGATAACAAAGACCAATTAGCTTATCTTTCTTATGTGTCTTTAAGCATATACTTTGAATTTTATGATAGTAATATTATAGATACAATTTTACCATATAAATAAGGTTTGAATAATCAATGAAATGAACAAGAAAAAGAATCAAAGATATCTGCTTGGATGTCAACTCTGCAGTTGACCCTTATGTTCACTCACTAAACTGCCAGATGACACCGCCGCAGGAGAGGATCGTGGCACACAGAGGCCACCAAACTCGAGTCAAGGATCCGAACATCCATCAACTCCGCAGCAGCTCACCATCCAAGCTGGTTTCAGCTATGAAGAACTGGCAGTCGCCACGAATTTCTTCTCCGATGCCGATTTCCTCGGGGAAGGTGGCTTCGGGTGCGTGTACAAGGGGATACTTAGGAATGGCCAAGAAGTTGCCGTCAAGCAATTAAAGCCAGATAGCAGACAGGGAGACCATGAGTTCCAGGCAGAAGTCCAGATAATTAGTCGTCTGCATCACAAGCACCTCGTTTCTTTGAAGGGTTGCTGCATTTCCGGCGCCAAGAGGCTACTGGTGTTTGAATATGTTCCTAATAACACTCTAGAGTTCCATCTGCACGGTAATGCTCTCAGTTGCGCAGAAGGGAGTTGCGTGCTGTACTTTAGTTCCAATGAAATTGGCATTGGTGAAAAGAAATACTTTCTATATCGTGTTTGTAGGAAGAGGTCAACCACCCATGGATTGGCCGACAAGACTAAGAGTTGCTTTGGGATCAGCAAGAGGACTGACATATTTGCATGAGGACTGTAAGAATACTTCTCCCTCTGCTCATTTCATCTTCTTGGCTATATTTTTCTATTAATAAATGCAATATACGCAGGCCAACCCAAAATAATCCATCGTGACATCAAAGCAGCAAATATACTTCTCGATCATAACTTTGAAGCAAAGGTAGTATGTCTATACTTCTTTATGGTTTAACTGTACTCGGAAGTTGCTAAATATGATTGTTCAAAGAAAGATGATATATGTTCTAAGCAAGCTCAAGAAGATAGTTCAGCTAGATCCAAAGAACCAGATCTTAATCAACATACCCAGTATAAAGATCTCTCGAGCATAAAATTTATACCCAGTATAAAATGAAGAAGATTACGAAGAGTGTGGCATTTATGACAGGTTGCAGATTTCGGGCTGGCAAAGTTTTTCTTGGATACCAAAACCCATATTTCAACTCGCGTGATTGGAACATTTGGGTAAGAATAGCATGAACCCATCTCTAAGCTTATCTCTTGCACAGGGAATTCACCAAGTCAACTCACAGTTCTTGCTGACGCACTGGCCACAGGTATCTGGCGCCGGAATACGCTTCTACTGGCAGATTAACTGATAAGTCTGATGTTTTCTCCTTTGGAGTGCTGCTGCTGGAGCTGATCACAGGAAGACCGCCAATTTTTTTGATTCGGTCGATCGAAGAAAGCTTAGTTGATTGGGTGAGTTCGATATCGAACACCATTCCAAGGCTTTTGAACTGAGATTCCAAATCATTTTTCCACACATTCTTCGTCTTGCAGGCAAGACCTTTGTTGACTCAAGCATTGAACGATGGCGAGTATGACGCCTTTCTTGATCTGAGGCTGAGGAAGAAGTATGCTCACAATGAGATGGGTCGAATGGTGGCTTGTGCTGCCGTTTGTGTGCGCCACTCAGCGCGACGTCGGCCGCGAATGAGTCAGGCGAGTATGAAGAACCTGTGTTTTCTTCATGGCTGATGACTGTTTCTGAAGACAACTTAGGCTTAGATCATGTGATCCAACTCTTACCTCGTTGATCGAAACATACTCAGATCGTTCGTGCTTTAGAAGGACTTGTATCAATTGAGGATCTCAGTGAAGGAGCAACACCTGGCCATAGCACTCTTTACAGTTATGGCCAGCAGCACTATATGGACATGAGAAGACCAAAGAACACTTTGACAAGTCACTACAATGCTGACAGCGAGTACAGTGCAACCACCACTAGCGAGTATGATATGTACTCATCTGGCACAGCCAGTGAAGGCCGAGAGAAAGGTAGCTCAACTTAGAGTTGTCAGTTGCTTGTAAGCTATCATGAAGCTTCTTCCTTTTCCTATTTGTGCGAGCACAATAATCAATATAAATGATGACACGTAATAATGTAAATAATTCTTGAGAATGCCTACGTAATCATGTGATCAAAGTACGTGGACGCGATGTTGACCGCAACGCCAATTGCGAGATCGGGTTTGGATCAAATGCGTAATTCGGATCAGATAGTGACCCAATCCGCTCAAATTGGCTCTTTTCTTCCATCACATTCGACACCGTCCCACCTCCCTCAATTCTCAGCCCTTGGTGTGGATTTGTGGATAAGAGGGCTGCTACAAAAGGGTGCGGTTTGTGCGAGGCAACACAAGGTGAGGCGGGCAACTGAACCCAATCGATCGGAGCGCCTCTCCTCGCTCCACGCCTTCACTCTCCTCTGCGCCTCAGGATGGTCGCAGAAGGAAAGTAGGAGTTCCTTCTTCGTCAGAACCAGACTCTACTTCCTCGACTCGTCTTTCCTTCCTCAGCCCCGGCACACCTGAGAACTCAATATGGATGGCGAAATGGTATTTTGATAGGTTCTTACGGCGTTTCCGGTGCCGTCGTAGCCTTGTTTGAATGAAAATTTCATGTTGGTGGTCTGTCGTTACCTTGTACTCGATTTATTTGCCGCAAAATTTGATCTTTGTTCCTCTTGAATTCTAGTTAATTTGGGAAACAGAGATTATTGTCTTATTTGTTACCTTCCTCGAGATTGTTTGTGTTCATGGTGATTTTGGTTGCGGCGATTTTTGCTCTATTCTATCCCTGTTGGGTTTCTTAGAATATGCAAACGGATCGTATGTTCGACATATTTGACAGTGTGGCATTAAGATGAAATTTGTAAGTCCTTCCGCGATCCGGAATGAAATGTTTCTTAATGTGATTAGTTCATTTAAATTTCTGCTTGTTAGAAGAGTAACACTATTTGCTCATTGACGTTGCTTGTCGTCTCTTAAAGCTCTGTCCCTAACAGAGCAAGCATCATCTCTCCATTGTGGTGTCAGCTGCAAGAATGTGTTTATTTGTTTTCGAAGTTCCTTATATATTTTTTTCATCTTCAGTGTGGATGTGGTATGATATAAGTAATTTTGTGTATACATATGTTCTTTCCTCCACATGTAATCAGATTTTTAATTTTCAACATTATTTATCTAATCCTAAATGGTATAATAAATGGAACTCACCATGGTATTTGCAGTTTAAGAATCTTTAGAGAGACCAGGCAATGAAGCTTGTGGCAGGATGTTACATGGGGAGTGCTCTCTTAGATGCTTCAGCTAAGAATCTTGACAAACAAAGAATGAAACAAGAACAGTTGTTTGATGGCTTGCCTTCCAAGGTACTCCTCAACTTTCTCCTGCACACCGTTGCAGTTATACTTAGTCACTTTCTTCACTAGTAATAGCATAATACTCAGTTATACTCGGGTACTATGTTGCCATTTTATATATCATTGTAACTTTGGAGACGTACTAAGCTTTTAATCCTTCAGTTCTGTGTCCTCTACTCTGCAGTTGTTGTCAGCAAGTGCTATCCCCTTTTCTATGTTTTTATACACACGGTGGCTAGACTCCCAAGGCATTTCATGTTACTGAACTAGAACACTCATGATCGATCCATTTAATCTCTGTTTACAGCAAATGCAGTAATTTTACTTATGTTTCAGATGGTTTTCCACAGTCAAATCTCTTTTACATTCTTAAGATATAAAAAGCTTTACGAGCAAAAGTGAACCATCACAGCACAAGCCATGCAGATATGAATCTCAAGCATATAGTTCAGGTTATACGTTGACCTAGGTCAACACAAGAGATTGAATATCTTGGCTGGGACCTGATCTGACAAGGCCACCAACCAGTGGGGCCAGATTAATCAGGTTTTCCAAGTCAAACATGGAAGCCTAGATATTTTAACTGTGAGAACGAAGCTTGTGATAGGATGGGTTGTGGTTCTATACATGATTGATACAGGGCCGAGCAAAGAGAAATGTGGTGCATGCATGCATGAGCCAGACCAGATTAAGAGAGAGGTACCCATTTGTCTCAAGGCTCTATTCTGGAGGGAAAAGCCAAATACTAAAGTACTAGCAATAGCAGTCAAATTGCAAGAGCAAGGAGAGAACAATGTTCTTGTTCTCCGATGTTCCCTGGTGAGAGATGAGTGTGAGTAGCAGAATGGAGCACCTAGTGTTGCAAATTTAAGAGATAGGATATTCCAATGAGGAAAGGAAAAGAAGGACAATCTTCTTTTGGTAGCCTGTGGCATGAAATCTTCACCACCAACTATCACCATGTGATGAATCAGTGGGGACAATAATTAATGAAGTTTCAGCTATGATGTGTAATTTAATGTGTAAAGAAATTCATTTTTAACTATCATCTTTACAATCTCTTTGTAAAACCTCATTTCTCAAAAATGCCTTGATCATAAATATATTCTACTATCACCTTTGGATAATAAGATCTGTAAGACAATGATTTTTTTGTTACATATTGTTTCATATGAAATACTATTATGTATGAGCAACATAATTTCTTTGTTCCCAACAAAATTCTATATAGCTTAAAGTTTTCTCCTTTAATATAACAGGAAAGTCGCAGATGGGACACAAATGGACGGCCAATTTCAAGTTCTTCCCACTATGAGAAGCATCAAATGTGTGCTATCTGCTTAAAAGGAAACAGTTGTCGAACAGTTCGTACACGAACAAAGCAGATGGGTACTCTAATTGGTGAAAATAAACCTCATGAAGCGCAAACATTGTTTGATTGCTTGGTAGAAGAGGGCCATAAACCTTCTTTGGTAACATATACAACTCTGTTAACTTCTCTGACAGATCAGCGAAAGTTTAAGTCCATTCCTTCACTTATCTCTCAGGTAGAAAACAGTGGCTTGAAACCCGACTCAATTTTCTTCAATGCCATTATAAATGCATTTTGCGAAGCTGGAAAGATCAATGAGGCTATCAAAATCTTCTGGAAGATGAAGGAAAGTGGATGTAGACCAACAACCAGCACTTTCAACACTCTTATAAAAGGATATGGCATCATAGGCAAGCCTGAAGAATCACAAACTCTTTTGGATATGATGTCTCGTGAGGAAAATGCAAGACCTAGTCAGAAAACATACAATATACTCATCAAAGCATGGTGCGATAAGCAAAATCTGACTGAAGCTTGGAATGTAGTTCATAAGATGCATGCCTCTGGCATTCAGCCTGATGTTGTTACCTATAACACCATCGCAAGAGCTTATACCAAAAATGGAGAAACAAAGAGAGCTGAAGAGCTAATTTTGGAGATGCAGATGAGGTTGCGTCCGAATGAACGCACTTGGGTCATTATTCTTGGTGGCTATTGTAAAGAAGGAAATATGAAAGATGCATTGAGGTGTGTGAATGAAATGAAGGCTGTTGGTATTAGGCCAAATATTGTTGTTTTCAATACTTTGATCAAAGGATTTTTAGATAACCAGGACATGGCTGGGTCAGATGAAGTGAGTAAGAGCATTTATTTCCATAACCTTTCTTTTGTTACAGATTCTCTCAGTAAATAAATTGACATAGACTTTTAATTGAGCAGGTTTTGGCATTAATGGAAGAACTTGGGGTCAGGCCAGATCTTGTAACATATAGCCACCAAATGAATGCTTGGAGTGCAATGGGACTCATGACAAGATGCATGGAAGTCTTCAATAAGATGGTTGAAGCAGGTATCAAACCAGATGCTCAAGTATATAGTATACTTGCTAAAGGTTATGTTCGGGCACGGGAACCTGCTAAAGCTGAGGCCCTTCTGGTGACTATGAATGAACTGGGAATCCAGGCAAATGTTGTGACCTTCACAACAATCATCAGTGGTTGGTGCAGTGCAGCAAGCATGGAAAATGCAATGAGAGTCTATTCGATGATGTCTGAGTCTGGTGTTTCCCCTAATATCAAGACCTTTGAAACACTTATATGGGGATATGGTGAATTGAAACAACCATGGAAAGCAGAAGAACTGCTACAAACAATGAAAGAAACTGGAGTAAGGCCTAGGAAAAACTGCATTCGCCTGGTTGCCGAAGCCTGGAGAGCTGTTGGGCTGCAGAATGAAGCAAATAGAGTACTGGATTCTATAAACGATAGTCATAGAAGCTCTCAACCAGATGATTCATGTATTCTTTTGGAGCGAACAGATGAAGTTAATCAAGGACAAGTTTATGGTTCAATGAACTCAAACCTGCTACGAGCAACCAATGGTTCAGCAACCCATGGGATTAGAAAGGGGCAACGATGTACTGAACCGAGTTCTGCGACCATCCAAATTGCCACTAAATCAGCATTAATCAGCCCCTCCTTCAGATTTGGAGTTAAGAGCCCAGTCATGTGCTGGAAACAATCCCTGCTACAACCCGGAATTTATGGCCAGGTTATGAATTCATGCAGGGCTGTGTTCCTACAGTGAGGAAAGCAGATTCATGCTGTCAAGAGCTGGAAGTCTTCAGTTTTAGTCATTGAGGTATGATGCAAATTGATGAAGGAAGCTATTATCAAGACCATTGTTTAGGAGGAAAGCAACAAGAGATTCTGTGAATTCCGAATCTTAGATTCTCCAAATTTCTTTGATTATTATCATGATGTAATATCTTTCAGTACAGAAGAAACTCTTATCTTCATTAATCAAATTGTGCCTATCGTTCTCATCGTGTCTGGATACCAGCATTTTGTGCTTTCTATCAAATAATTGTTCTTTCATGCAGCATGAGAAAATTTTCTATCAAACCACATTAGAAGCTGCGCATGTTAGATTGAAGGTAAATACTCGAAGTCAGCAATGTACAATAAAGCTTTTTGCTTGCTTCATCCAAATAGAACGCCTGTTTACTTTGTCTTCTGGCAACGCATCACCTTTGTGATTGATTATGTGCTGCTTATAGTCTCTTTCTCCCACCGTCTTCTTCCCGCTGCTCTAATGAATTGTGCTTCTTTAACAGCCATTTTAGTAGTTCTGTTGCTGCTGCAGGTTTCTGAAAACTCTGTTGTCATGGGTGATAACTGTAGCAACAGTTAAGCTATCAAAGATGCCAATCGTTTTCACCGATTGTTAATTAAGCCTCTCCATTACTACGTTGCTCGGAAAATTCAGTCACTCTTTCAGGGCCATTTACCAACAAAAGCAGTAATAAGTCAATATCAATTTCATGAAAAGGCATTCCACATTATGCAGATCAACAGATATGTTTACAAGTCTGTATAAGTCAGGTCCCATTTTTGTCATTGTCGGGGAGAAAAAAAAAAGATGAAGAATACATCACGTACTGATTAGTTTACAATCAAAGCCTCTGGTGAAAGCACTATTCAAAATTTGGATAATTAGCATGTATTATAGTTCATCTTTCTTGTTGTGATCACTATCGGTGATTCCTCTGCCATCGTCAGATCTAATATTCTTGTTGATGAAGGCTATCAATTCCTTCAAGCTCGATTTCTTGGAAACTTTAATCTGTAAAACAAGACGTATTTAGGATAAATACAGAAACCAGTGGCAATCAGAAAAAAGAAAGTGGTCGTGATTGGCTGTACTCACAGGATTTGACTTGTCTCGAGCAGGATAGAATAGAAGTGTTGGGTAGTTGTTTATCTGCAGTATAACAGTAAACCATTGTTAGAATAGCTAAGATAACATACCAATGAATAGCAGAATTTTCTTGCTACGAGCAAAATATATGAATCCCATCTAGTACAAATTTGTTAAGCATGTCCTTGAGCTCATTACTTTTACATGTTTCCATGAACAAAGACATGACCACATTTTATAGTATCAAACAATCACACGATGGTGACCCGGTACATAGCTTAAATTTACAAGCCAGGAAGTTATTTAGATGAGTCAAGCACAATATAACTAACAACGACAAGCTATCATGTCCCGAGTATTACTCAAAGAGTGACTACATAGAATTTTTCCTACTATTGAGCTCCACGAAATGCAATATCACTATCAAGTTAAAGGCGCTCAAGATCAATACAATTGCATATATAGATCAAGAGATATTCCTCCAGAGAACTTTACCGTGAATTCGGCTTAGCACCACTCACTAATAATTTTCTAAGACAAAAATCCAAAATTTGATTTGTTTTTGGTTATTTTGATCAAATTATCAACTTAAATGAAGTGGCGTCAATGCTCTTTATGGAAAGAGAATAAATGTCAAAATTCATTCACTCTTCTAAAATCAGTAGAGGTCGAGGTCATAATCTTTTTTTAAAAATAATAGAAAAAGCAATTACCAACAATTCACCTTTTTATTTTAAGAGTTATTTATTATTGTCCTCAATATAAATACCATACCTGCAGCTTTGGATGCTCATTTGAAGAAGCATCTATTCTGGCAAATTTTAAATTCTCCAGCCCTTTAAAATGCTTGGCTAATTTTTCTATCTGCTTGCTTGTGGCCTCACAGTCAAAGCACCAGGGTGTATACACCTTTAGTTTAAAACAAAGTATTTTACGAGTCACATGCAGATAAAAATTTAACAAGCAACTAAAGAAGAAATGATAAAGCACCAACAAAAACATCTAGCTACAACATCATTTGCTAAATCAATGACCAAATAATCATCGTACCTCTAGAAATATATTTTCTGAACTGTCCAAGACAGAAGCATCGAAAGTCTTACCAACAACTTTCTCAATCAACCCTTTCTGCAATATTCATGAGAAAAAGAGAAAAGAATTCACATAATATGAGTAACAACAAAATTGTTCTGAATATTCATCTCAAATCAACAAATGGCAATGTGTAACAATATTCATCTCGTTGAAGCTTCACAATAATTGAAAAGAAAAATAGTTATATGATAAATTTAATTACTCATTTTACTTAGCAGTTATCATCCTAAAGATTACCTTAGTAGCAGTTGTAAACTTGGCAACAATGAATGTTAGGAATATCACCTATCTCTTGGTAGCCTGTATCCATAGTTATTAATGCTAAGCAGATATCAGCTATCACTGCCATCAAATATGATGATCACCAGTGTGGTGCCATCAATACTGGATCATGCAGTAGTGAACAGTCAAAATCATAAAGAAAAATTATAGAAGAATAAAAACAGCTGCATACAAAGCAACATTAACATTTCACAAAACTGAACACCAATTTCATTATACAATTGTAAATTACTTTCCAAACAATTAATCTCCAAGGAAGTCCTGTGCTGGAAAAACATCAACTATAAATCTGCACCTGGGGTCAATTAAATTGTACACTTAAGTGATGATCACGGATCATGAAGCTATTGTAACAAAATTTGTGTCTCATTAAGCTACTCAAAGATATCATGATGACAAAGATCTCTTTGCAATCAACATTGTCGTGTGCCCCATATTAACAATTAGAAAAACAGATATCATGGACATGTATCATGAGATATGAGATAATGAAAACCAATGATACATTTTATCATGGAGGCTGAGGGTGTAGGTGTAAAATTTTAACCAATAAATCATTAGCCAAGAGTAGCAAATCATTTTTTACCAGGTCATCACAACTTACACAAGTTATCAAACTAACACAATTTAATTGTGTACATACCTCATTTGGTATTGGTTCTGACTTGAAGTAGGGTGGCAAATAACCATGAAGCAGCCCAGAACAAAATTCCTGAAAATATATTAAAGAAAAACAACAATTCCAACCTACAACATTCCAACTATGGATGTTCGTTCATAATTTATGCAGAATTATGCTGAGTAAAACGTACTTCTAGGGTGTTCCTCGTGAGATCTGACTCCAACAAGTACTTGGAACCAATCCTATTATCAAATGCAGTTACCTGTGAATCAAAATAATAATATTATATAGAAAAAAAAAGATGACTACAAGACATGCCTAGATTCACATGAAAAGAGATAAAATACTGTAATAAAGTGGAGAAATGAATGAATAGATGACTGGACATTGTTCAACTGTATTTCACGAGATTTCAACTACAATGCCAAAAATAGATACTGAATTGTAACACACTGTGTATAGTCATAAAATAAAAAATTTAAGTCCTACTGTAAGCATCTAGGACACACGTTATGTGATTTTGAAGGGAGGAGGAAAATATTAAAAAATTGCAAAAGCAAGGGGGGAGACTCCAAAAGCATTCCAAAAGGAAAAGAACACAGTGAAAAGGCAACAGAAGAGAAGGAAATGAATTGGAAATCATATGTTTTAATGCATGTCTTGGTGGAACAAGATCAGATTGCAAACTTCAAGAATGCAAACCAGGAAACACTGAACATAATACTAAACCTGGAAAAGAAAACTCTTGATAATTTTTATTCATAAGATTCAGTTCTGTCTTGATAATTGCATTAGAATTTACATTTCTGCTTCAAACTAGATAAAAAACATTCATTCCTCCTCAAAACCATTAGAAACATAGAGTTCCAACTAAGCTGTTGAAACTATGAAAATTTATCCCATTCATAAAATGACTACCTGATCAATGGTTAAATGCTAGGAAATTACAAAGTTGTTTAGAAATAATGATGATAGAAAATAGAAATAACATAATAAATTACTAGCAAACTTACAATGGGCTTTTCAGCTTCAAGTCCATATAAAGTCAAAAATGGTTTTGCAAGATTGTCTTCAGCATTGTCTACATACACAAACATTATCTGCAAACAATCAAATGTCAGAAACTGCCTAAAAACAGTAGATAACTAAAAGCAGCAGGACTTACATTTGTCTTATAAGGCCTTGCAACATCTTGAAGAAGTGGGTAAAGATCCTTGAACTCATTGGCAGCTGCAAAGATAAAAACCTAAAAAGAAATTTGACTGAGGTTAACATTCTCAGACAAATACAATTGTACACATATGCAGACATATCTTCACTAACTAAAGAAAACCTGTAAAGGGCTGCATGAGCAAGTCTAGGAAAAAGCAAGGCCAGGCAGCATTTAGCTATTTATAGAGATGTCTTGTGGATACTTTAATGTGTGCATGTGATCATGCATTGTTTCTCATTTTTTATTATGCCCTTCTGTTCACTAGGATTTCTCTTTGCTTTTTCTTTTCGTATGAGACATGGTCCTAAGGGGAGTGGAAAATAGCTAAAGAGGGGCCATCTAAATATACAGGGAGCACGGATGCATTGGTGGGAACAAGTATAATTTCTTTTGTAAATGGAAAATTTTTCATAGGACCATCCTTCTTAAAAGAAATTAGATGCAAATCCAATGTTTTCAAGGAATTATATTCAAATGTAAATTCTACAAAGTTAGTAATGCCTCTCGGTACTTCCCTTTCGTCCTTATTATAGCCAAATTTCATACTTTTACTGTCATGAACAGACCCAATGGGAGAATTGGCCCATTAATTTGAGATGCCTAGAACAGGGTGACTAAAATGCTTAAATTGTGGCTATGGTGGTGTAGTTCTATATTGTAGTTGTGGCCGCTGCCACTGTGGCCTTTGTGACATTTTTAAGCCCTAAAATTCACACAACGTATGAGGTGATGCAATATAGCAGAATGAGAGTGATGCAGATGCATTAGCACCACAGTGGCCGATATTGTCAGCTGCAATTTAGCAACCCAAAGCAAGCATTTCAGCTTAATCCTCATTTCCTTGGTGCACACTAAGTCCAGTTCCATTCTTAGACAAAATGAGTTGGTTGGCCAAACTAAGTTGTCCCAAATATTTTATCCTAGAACTGATTGTTTTAACTTCGATGTATTTTACTCACTCATTTCATGACTTTTCACCTTCCAAACTTTTCTCACTTGTTTTACCTTTAGACAAAGGAACAATGTGGAGTATTGCTTTCTCCATTCATCAAGCGCATAACAACTTAACAGCCTTTGTGAGTTTGTTCCTCCTCGAGTACTTGACTTGTTTAATAGTATAGTTTCAATTTAATATTAGTGGTCCGCTTTAAACTCATGGTATCACAGTGGCATACACAACTACAATTGTCCTTAATACCCTCCATGGCACTGTCCTCAATGTGAATCATATATAAGATTGATAATGATGACATCATTACAATATTTTCATCTTTATCCAAAACCACGTTGCTCGACTGCCATATTCCAAAGAAATCAAATCTAAACAAGATAAGGGAACTCAGATTGTGCCTGAATCACAGATAGTTGGGCTTTGAGTGGAGTTTGTTGTCATTGTCATCTTTAATTTGCTTAATGTCAAATACACACATAGAGTTGTTAAGATTTATCACTTACATAAATAAGGAAAAAAATGCAACAATCAATTAGAGATAACCTGGAGTTTGATGGCGCTGGAATAGACTCTAGCCGAATTTAGTTCTGTCAATACAGTAACTAAAGGAAACTTATTATAATCTACAAATTGCAAGATCTTCTGTTCCTCAAAATTGTCCACTGCAAGAGCAAAAAGATACATCACTAGATTTTACTTTAATAAAATATTGTTATGGAACTTCATGGAGCAAAAGCAAGGTAAAGAAACTAAGAGCACCAACAATAAGCAGAATGAACAATACATAAGCTAACAACAGAAACATACAAAAAATAAAGGTTACCAAAATGCTAAATCAGGTGGTTATCAGAATGTGAACTGTTAAATATTCATGCTTCAGAAGGACTTAAAATATCTCTAAAATTAAAGTAAGTACGGTAGAATTAAACTCATCTAGAAGCAGAGACAAGCTTGTGGAAGATGAAACAGGTCCAGTCTGATGTTAAAGATAAGAAATCATCAAAATCATCAATGCTTTAATGAAAATAATGAAGTATAACTAAATAAAAGATCTAACCACCCTTAAATACTAATTAGCACTCATAACTCATGAAGAATATAAATCAAATCTCTAGTAGATACAACCTAGGAACTAATTTGACTGAAACACTAAGCTACTAAATCTGAGCTACATCACATCAAGACAAAAACAAACATATTTCTAAAACCTGAAGTAAATAACTTACCAAGAAGTAAATGCAAGAAGTAAATATAACACCAACTTACCAAATTTCTCATATCTCTCAGGTTCACTTTTAACAAGTCCGATGAACTTCTTTTCAGTTCCAACTTCTGGAAACAAAACCTTAGCTATGTTAATATCATTGGTTTCCACAAACTGGATTTCATTATCTGTAGTAGCTGCTTTTACAAACTCTACATGCTCAGGTCCCTGCAAAAGATAATCGACTTCAAATAGCAAAATTTGTGACAAAAGAGATAAATATGCTCTATGATCACAAAAATGCTTACTAATATATACATCAATTTTTAAGTTCCGAAGGCAGTGGAAATACACCCAACTGGGATAAAAAGGCAAGATTCACTATGATAAAAAAAAATGCTTGTTATACATCAGTAATGGCTATGCCCAGACTGGGAGAAAAATATTTCTAGAGGTACAGTCCTATAAGCCTAAGTGCAACCGGACCAGGAATTGCAAGCAAAGGTGTATAGAAAAAAAGAGAGCCACAAGGTTTCTTTATAAATCATACACATTTTTCTATGGGATCCTGTGTGTTTGGCCTTTCTGTAAACTAGACTTTGATAGGTTGTTGGGAAATCAATTAAGAGGTTAGGAGAGGCACAAGAGAAGGCCTTCTACCTATTACAACCTCGGCTATCTGATCCTTTGCCACCATGAGGTTCCAAGATGATGTGGGAGAACTCATTTAAAATGCCTGAAAATGGAAACTTGAAAAACTTATTTAATCTTAATTGCAACTTCCTTAATACCAGAAGGAAACATTTGCAGCTTTAGTGGTATATTAAGAAAATAAGGAAGTAACTAATTCCTTCTTTATTTGTTTCTTTTTCTGTAAAGTTTTGGACAAGCATTTATGACATAATCAAATAGATTTTTTGGAGGATATTTGCATATTATAAATTCCCCAATATTTTAGTGCAAAATTTGCAGTCCAGCAGAATCTTTTAGTTCCTCTACTTTTACTATTTATACTTTGTTTGAAGATTACAAAAGAAGAGCCTTAATCATGACTTTTAATTTTTTATTATAAAGGAATTTACTTTTAGAACATAAACCATTAAGTTGAGAGTTCTTCGTGTATGCTGTGCATCTGCATGATAATATTTCATGTGACGAGTGAATGACTTTCAAACTGCGGCTCATATAGTCATTATACCTTTATGAAAACATGTTTTAGTTCATTAATTGAAAGAACTAAATGCTTAGCTGGAACTGTATGAGATATAAAATATAAAAAGCAAAACTGGAAAAAATATTTTAGGTGTAGAGAAAATCCACAGCTAAAACCATCTCCAGTCTCCAATTACTTATGCTATATTCAATCATCGTAATACCCCTCTCATTTTGACTCAGACACTATATCATGCCTATAATGCTGGCTCTTCATCACTTGGGCTCTCGAGGTTATTTAGAACCTAAATTTATTTGGTTTATATATTTTAGTTGCATGAATATATCACATACTTCATATTTTTCGAAGAGACCAACGATAAATATCTGGTGCTGTCTCAGGAACTCCTCAGCATCATTTATAGAAGATAGCCTTATGACAGGTACACCAGTCTTTTTTCTTGCCCAAATCACAATCTCCTCCCTGAATATAGAAGAAGACAACGACCATTTTAAGTTAATGAAACAATTATTAAGCACAAGATTTAGATACTTCTTCAATGTAGAGCTACAACAAGTCTGACTTTGTTCAGCAACACTTCCGGAAACAAGAGAGCATAATTAAAATGTGAAACAAATCCAAATGAACTGGAGACTGTGAACGTATCAACTGCATTATGTATTGGGCACATTACATTATGACCTCTCACATCACCCTCTTAGATGGATAAAAAAGGACTACTAATGCGCAGAGAATGTTGCATTCTAAGATCATATGATTACATCAAATTCGGCAAAATCATCCAATCTTCCAGGAAAAAGTTTGGTAAAAAGTATGAAATGGACAAAATGAAGCAAAAAATCTTAATTATGTAAAGCTTATAACACAGTATGGAGAAGTGACAATCATAATCTATCAACGCAAAGAACTAGCAAATCAAGAGATTGGGCAGACTAAGGAGAGATCCAACAATCAAAATGTCAAGGAAAATAACAATGTCATTGAAAAACAACTCAGTCAAACACTTCAATTCTTCAGGACTACAAAGCAAGAACTAAATGTAGAAGATTCATAGTTGTCAACGCTCCCAGTGCTAAACCACATAAAGAACTAGAAGTATGTTTCCCTAATCTGCAGTAACTATCAAGAAAGAAAAGAAGGTAAGAAGATGATATCAAGAAAATAAAAGTAGAAAAAATTGTGAGATTATTTTTACTTCGTAAATCCACCCCTATAAGCCAGCGCGGTCCCGTTGGCGAACAGAAGTATCGTCGGGAAACCCTTAATTCCGAGAAGGGATGCAGCCTTGGCGTGCCTCTCGGCATCGAGTTTCGCCACCACGAGACTGCTCCCCATCTCCCTAAGCGTGGTCGCGGCCTCCGCGAACCGGGGCATCAGCTCGGCACTCCTGGGGCACCAGGGGGTGTAGCCGAGCAGGAGAACGGCCTCGTTGGAGTCGACCACTTTCTTGGCATTCTCATTGCTCAGCTCAAGAACGATCCTCTGGGCTCGGCGGAGGAGCTCGGCCTCCGACGACCTGCTAGAGGCGCCTCCACCGTCGCCGCCGCCGCCCTTCTGCTCCTCCTCTTCGTCAATCGCCAGGAGCTCTTCGAGCCCCTCAAGATCGTCGTCGGCGTCGTCAATTAGGGTTATGGAAGCAACAGAAAGACATCGGACCAGGAGAAAGAGAAGGAGAGTGACTCGCAAAACTCTCCAAGAAGTGGCCATGGCGGAAGGCGGATTGGAACCCAAAAAGGTCCCCTTTTTGCGCAATGATCTGGAGAACAAAGAGAAGGATCTGGTGAATGAAGCGACGGGGCACCCGAGCTTCGATCAAGATTTAAGATTTGAAGGGAGTTCGGAAGGAAAGATGCACCATTGACGGGGCTTTCAGATCGGAATGCAGAGGGCAATGAGATTTATAAGAGGGGAGAGAGGAATCGTGTTTCCTTTTTGTTTCCTTCTTTTATTATTCACAGTGAGATGCCGACGGCCGTCCTTGCCATGTGAAGAGTCTGGACGGGCATGCACTAAAGGACATGTCCTCAGAAATCTTGATGTGGTTGTAATCGATCCATCAAATGATCATCGTGACTGCAAAGCAGAGGCCGACATGTCACGTTGCTCTTCTATAAACAAGGAAGAATCAAAGCAGCGTAATTGGAATTGTTTCAGTGGCTGTGGAAGCTCCGCAACAACGGAACTGCCGGTCTCTTAGTGTGCCAGCGAACTGCAAGGTAAATTGGTCGAACACTTGGTCTGCGGATCCAGTTCTACTACGGCTTGCTATGCTTGTCGAGCCACGCTATCGCACTACATTCCCATGTAATCAAAATAACAACAATAATATCATTAAACAATTGACAAGAAGCAGATGCTCACAAAGTTTGCACATGGAAGAACTTGATGTCAGGAAATGATAAAAAAGAGGAGGAAACAATCGCGTATCTGTGAAATGTCTCAGTGAAAAATGGGCAGAAATGAAAATTTCTGATGCATAAACAATGTCATACTCAACAAAACAGAGTAGAACTATAATCTACATCAATCTTTACATATGACTGTAAAACTGGAAAGGAACACCAAACCATTCTCCAATATCATTCCTCTGAGCTCTTTAAAACTTTACATAGCAGTGTGGAAGTTGAAAACCTAAGAGTGGAAGAAAGTTTCATGACAGCTAAATCTGATCAAACTGCAAATCTAACCATCTGAATGGTTAAGAAAAGAAAAACACCATTGGTCTTAGTTTCAGGGAAATCCGGTTTGATCCAATTGTATTGAATGTGATTCCAGTGTTGACAGATTTTGAGGCATTGACATGCCCCCTGACACCACAATCTCTGCATCAAAAACATTATTGATATTGAAATTGACATAATGGAAGACATAAACTAAGAATATAGAGCTGCAGAGATGAGAAATAGGACTCAGAATCTTGCATGAAATTGAACCCAAGAAGTTTGCAACTAACCGATTCCTTCTCGGACAGAGAGGTTTGGTCTAATAACATCCCTCGAGTTGATCATAAAGACGTCACCAATATAGAGATGGTTGGTAGGAACATAGACACAGAATAGCTCCTCTTCACCAGTGTAATTCTGCAGATTAAGGTGGTAAAAAAACATCATAACAAAAAAAACTCCAGTTAAATAAGAATGAATTTGCAAGAAACTAACATAAAAATGAGAATTCATGATTAATGATACCAATATGAATGTGACGAAATTTCTGCAAGGACATGTATATATGATCAATCATGTAAGAGAACATCAATGTTCTATTTGACTCACAGTAATGACAAGTAGGTTGATGACTGGATTATCTGGCCTATCATTTTCTTTTTTGCTTTTGTTCCTAAAGGCTCACTACAATGGCCATGGAGGAAATGCCAAGCCCACTTCTATGCATAATTAGATGCCTCTAACAATTCTAGCACCTTCACCACATTATCCATGGTAACTTCCCCCTTCCATATGACAAACAAAATTGGTTTTGTATTTGTCATTCTCTAGTCCCAACAAATTGATAGGTCTCATCTGCTCGATGTCTCTAATGTTCCACAGGGCCTCCAGGGAGACTTATTACAAGGGAGCAGAAGCAAGAGACCAACTATGGGAATAATATGTGAGTGCAGAGATAGTTGTTATGGAACCGATTCCACCACATCCAGGAATTTCCTCAAACTGCCAAATAAGTGAAATAACCATTTTTCCAGCTATTCAGAAGCTCTTAGCCATTGACTACATGTATCTGTCAAGTCCCTGCTCTGCTCCTGTCTGATCCTGTCCCCTCTCCCGTTGAAGGACGAATGATTTTAGTGTAGAAAATGGATTTTCTTAGTTGATTGAACATCTGTCTGAGATCCCTTCTCATTCAATTTCCCCAGCTTTTGTCCCATCCAATATATATGCTGCAAGTCTTTTGCATTTTCCAGCCACTGATGCTGACTTTTGATGCAGCAATATGAAAAGCCAATGAAGCATCATCATCCATATAGATTTTTACCAAAACCAATGGAGGACAAAGCATCATTAATATGTGATATAGTCGATGTCTTTCCAAATATGATCTTTGCCAAACCTGATGCACATGCAAAGTATCATCATCCACAAACTTTTTTTTACATCACCTAGTGCAAAATGGAACTCCATAGAACAGTGAGGTCAAAATATTTTTTATCCAAGTCAAAGTCTGTCCTCCCCATATAAGCAAAGTTCATCATGTTTCGCTACACCCAATTAGTTTCCAATATTTGAATTTCTTTAAACTAACCTGCTCCCACCTTGGAAGCCGTTGACAATATACAGAATAATTGGTACTGAGAATGATGCTTATTCTAAAATTGAAACCTTATTTACAAATCTGGTACACCACAAGATAGAAGTATGTTGTTCCATTCAGTCAGTCTCAAATAAAAACCTCCAACATAGCTCTCCATTCTCAGTCTTTGATCTGAACTCAAGCCATCCTCAAAACCTTTGAAAAGAACTTTAGGTTTGTAGAAACAAAAGGCCACTTCTAAAGATTTTATAAGGAATATATTAAATACTGAGCAGCATAACATCAATGCCTAATGAGAACTCAAAAAATAGGAATAGGTTCGTACATAGAGAACCAACAAAAAACATGTAAGAACATAAGCTATTAAGACTAGATGTTTTAAATATTACAAGATTAGGAAAACTGATGGAATGATGTTTGTTTTCAGACCTGAAGAACAACAGTTGAAGTGATGAAACCAAATGCATATTCACCAATTCGAGGGTGCCTTATAATGACCACTTCTTTGAAGGCTTGAGAGTTTTGATCTGTAGATAGACATCGTGAGTAACAAAATATAGTGTGGATTGACAGAACCATCAAGGTAAAAAGAATGTATTACCAGGTGATATGGCAGTACTAATTTGTTTAGATGCATTGTAAATGTGGCGAACAAAAGGCATCCGCTTGATAAGCCACTCACTGAGGCTAAGAACAGATGTCCCTAGCCAAGAAGACATGAAAACTCCAACCAAAAAGATGAATGTGATAGAAGTTATAAAACCAAGCCCTGATAAAAAAGAACAAAAGCAGTGAGCTCCACAGCAGGAGAATGGGAGAAATATAAGTATTTGAAAAAAGATTGATCTCCCTTGGCAGATCAAAGAATACAGAAGAGAAAAATAAACCACATAAGAACATTCTTAAATAAAAAGAACGCTTTTAGAAAACTTTTACGCATACCAAATATGTCAATTCCAAGTTGGGCATAGATTGGAGAGAAAAATCCATCCACAAAACGAATAAACCACCAAGTGATGTAGAAAGTAATTGCTATTGGAAATAGGATAACACTGCAAGAATAAAATTGATGTCAGAACAGCAAAAGACAAAGAAATCTCAATAAATTTACTTAGATCAGAACCAAAACAAAAATGACTTTCTGTATATCTCCAAATGCTCCTTTTATGTGAAAGACTATAAATGCATATGGTGAATGTTCATGAAGGCAATTTTCCTAATTAAAGCCTTTTGTGTTTTTTTTTTTCGAAAACTAAGTTCTCCTATTGCAGAATACTTATCCTAATAACTGGATTGTACAGCATCTTTAACAATATAATGGCATATTGGGGTAACAAGAAAGAAGAGAAAATAGGTAAAAGAACAAGGTTGAAAGATATTGCCAATTTTGAAGAACCAGTTTAAAAAGAAAATTTTGTTTTATAGAACTAATGAGAAACAGATGGTTCTGAATCTCTTCTTGCTTACAGGTCAAAAAAGTTAGTTAACAGAAGCATTCATTCAATAATTCAATACTCTTGTTACCAATATAAACAGTAACTATTACCCTTGTACAGTATCATAAAAATGAGCAAAATAAGCAAAGAAAAATCATGTATTAAAAGGGTCGGTACCAATAACAGGTTCTTACAAATGAAACAACATATAAAATAGCTGAAAATTAAATAGCATCATAACAGTGAACTAATACTTAGCTCAACATTGCGAAGAAAGTGCAAATCATTCAGGAGAAAATTACCATCCGGTCATGAACTTTTTTGAAGCCCAACTACGAACAACTTTGTGAAATGCCTGTTCAAGTAATACTTTTCAATTAAAAGGATATGACAAAGATTCTTATGATATGTCAATCAATGTAAAATAAATTACAGAGTTTAAGAATATCTATGGAGTTGCATGGAAGAGCATCAATCATAAATCAAGTGCAGTATGAAATTACACTGAGAAAAGAGAAAATGAAAAAAGTTGTAGCAAGAAGAAAAGAAAGCAGAAAATTTGTTAAAGCTACTTCAGGTTCCAGCAAACAGAAGTAATAGCAATTACTATAAAACTAGTAAAAGGACATATACCTTCCAATGTAACATATGCTGGCCAGATATATATAATTTCCCACAAAAAATAGATAAAGAAATTAAGTGCACCAGTAGATTGCTTGGGAACTTACTCTGGTGATTTAAAAAAAAGGGGAAAAAAGAAAAAACTAGCCCAAAACAAAGAAAGAAAATAAAACTAATCTGAGGGTCAATTAAGAACCACGACAACAAGTCATATTTGTTCAGTCACAAATATGAGCAGAAAAACCTACAAGCTCCCATAAGTTTGCCGTAACTTCTATTTTAGAATTTCATCCTTCCTTGCAGAAGGAAGATCTGTATTACTTCCTCAAGTAATGCAGACTCAGAACAAACGTAAATGGAGTGGATATGTGAATATACCAGGAAACCATAACAAGGACTTTGGGATGTTTTATCGTGTACATTCTGATGGTCATAGTATAAGGACTTCTTCCTCGATCATGCTTAGTATGTATGAACAAGATCCATCCAGTGGCAACTCTTTAGCACCGAGTTATATAATTTAAATTTTGGGATTTGACCTATAATGTGTTACTTGTATAATTAAAGTTCAGCTTAAAGCTATTTTCACGAAGCCTTGCAAATTTGAATTTCACATCCTATTGAAGATTAATGTTAATTGCTAAAACTATAAGCAAGTTAGAATTTCACATCCTATTGAATATTTATGTAGTTATTTAAACATACAGTCAAAACAAATGCTAGGAGCACATCCAGAAGAAAAGGCAAGCCAAGTCATTTCTGATCCAGTTTCCGAAAAGAAAAGTACTACATACAAAAAGAAGGAAGTTGATACGTCTACTTTATGGTGCCAGCATCTCATCAGCATGGGTTCATAATGGCCCAAAGGGTAGACCATGCTCATTGCCCGGACATTCCTCTCCAAAATATGGAATTTAACCAGATTTAGTGGGTAAAATTAGACTAGTAATCCGGAATTGTGTCCTTCTATCAGACAAAAGCTATTCACATAAAAAAGATCAGATGGATCTCTACAAGGCAGCACAAAGTCTATAGTTGTTTCTCTCGACATAGCCACTGAGTTAGCTAAGAAGACTGACAAAACGTGTATAATTTTCGAGTTCCAGATGCACAGTAAAGCAAATTGTGGAGCAAAAGCCAGAAAGGGTGTTTTTGTAAGAATATATAAAAAATGAAAGAATTTGGTGGCAGAAAAGGAATGACATTAATTTCTCATGCGACTAAAGTTTGACTGGTTGTTAACTAGCCAAAAACCTAAACTTAGTACACTATTGGAAGTTAGTCTCCTCTAATTACTGTTCGATATTACTAGGAAAACCGGAGCCATGTAAACCTACAAGCTCCAAGATAGACGGTTCGAACAAAAAAGAACTTATCTTATAGATCGAGAAGGAGATGTCCAAAATCAATCTTGACGCAACAAAAAATTGAAACCTTTCACGGCCAATTAGATAAATAGAACAGGGCGAGTCTGACCTCTCTGCCGGAGTGGTGGCGGGAGGGGGAGGCGGTGGCCGCAGCGGCGGAGGTCTTGGAGTCACCATCATCGGCGGGATCCTCCCCCACCGGAATCAGCAGCTCCCGATCTCTTTCTCTGCTCCCCATCCCTATTGACGACGGCGACGACTTATCCTCGCCCATCATCATCGCCTTCTCATCTTTCACCTTCGTATCTCTCGATCTTCTCTTCGCGAACAGGGAAATTATTCGCCCTCCTTTTACTATGCGATCGAATCGAAGTAAAAACCTCTCTCGAAATCGATCGCTTGAAGGGCTTCCGTTCGTTTCAGTTTCTCCTCTCTGGCATCTGGAAGGATCATCAATTTATGTAACTACCCCGTCGGGGCTCACCCGTCACAGCGACCTTTTAACCGGGGTCCATCGACCCCTCGGATCACATGGCAGGAAGGATGAGACAGGTAAGACCGCATCGGACGAGTTTGATCAGTGTTCTTCTCTCGGAGAGGTGGACCCAACGAATGTCCAATTGGATTCCAGCGATATCGAGTTGTACATATGATCATTTATTACGACTAATAATCACTATATGTTAATATTAAGATTTGTAAGGGCATATATGATATATTGAGATTGTTAAGGAAAAATATGATGTTTCCAAACGACCTTAAATACGTAAAAATATGAACGGCCCCGCGAGGGTCAACCGGTCACGCTGAGCCACCACCGGCCAAAACACCAACCCCAATTCTCCCGTTCCATTCTCACTTCGACGGCTTCGATTCATTCGATTTCTTGCATTGTCATGGATGCCCCTTTTCGATGAAGAACAAACTCCATCATAAATTCGATCGATTTGGATGCCCCTTTTCGACCAGTGGTCGAATTCGCATCGTCGTGGGAGGGTCGTAGGTAAAAAAAAAAAAACCCTACTTTTATTGGTTCCAAAAACCCTAGATTTTGCTCTGTTGTTGAAATCTCTGCGTGGAGACTCTCCATCGGAGCGCACGAAACCCTAGGTTTCCTGGCCACCGGGTTTTGCGGTCAAGAAGCTAGAGGCGGAGATGATTTTCCTACTTCAAGCCCCTGCCAGGAGCGGGCGACTGACTCATCTTCATGAAGTTGGACAAGCACGAGAACAAGGAGCTTATCAAGTATGGGTTCCCCGAAGATGTCAGTTAATTTCTTTTTCCTTAAAGTTGGTTCCTTTATCTTGACTGGTTCCTTCTGCATCTGTTTCTCCTATTCTAGCCAAATTTGTTGCTGGTTAGCCAAATTTATTGTTTCTCGTCCTAGTCGATGTAAAACCGTTGTAGAAATAATTCTATTGTAGAAATAATTCTATTGTAGAAATAAGAAGTAAGATATGCTCTCCTGGAGGCTTCAGAACAATCGAATGCTTACGTATCGCAGCATGTTAACGTGTTTGCAATAACATGTTCACTTGCTATTATGTCAACTTAGATCACGAAAATTTCTGACGTAACTTCTTTTGGTGTGTTTACAGAGAACAGTCTGCAGCAGATATCAGGAATCCTGAATGGACAAAGGTTTCTCTCGAGGGTGTCAGATCATTATAAAAATAGGTTTGTTTGTCTGTTTACTAGATAATTTGAAGAAGTGACAAGTGAGCACTTTCACATAATTATTTTGTTGTCTAGAATGAGTTGAATCTGCCATTGTCAATGTTTTTCATCTAAAATGTGGTCTGGTCAAATAATTTTGCATGCTTTTAACAATTTTTTTGGGCAATGAGGCTTGTTCCACTGTTATTAAATGAAAGCATCATAAATTTTTAATTTTCTTTGTTGCACTTGTGAGAGAAGCTGTCGATGCAGCAGAAAGAGCAGAGAGGAAGGCCCAGTTAAGAAATGAAGTCCCTTATTTGCCTACCGAAAACATGAGGTTATGAAGCAGACGGACGTGCAAAGTTCAGAAATGATAAAGATATTCAAGACATGTAGTCTCCTTATGAGAAAGAATAGCAGGAACAAGTTTGAAGTAACTCATGTCCAGTTTTCAGTCACCAACTATGCTTATAGTTTCATGACAAGGTTCATTTACATCAGTAGGTTGTCTTATCTGATCTTCTAACATTAGTCAAGTATCATAAGAAGGTTGTGAATCCATCGGAATCTTTGTCGATTGTTTTGAACAGCCTTCTTCCTCTAACTTTGTTCCCCATCAGTCCCTGCTTTTATTAAGGAAAAGCTTGCTATAAACTTGAGTTTCAAGGTGGGCGAACTTTTGTCTCTGAAAGCCTTGGTTTAGATGGTCTTGCAGAAAAAGAGGAAAGAAACGGAGAGGCTCGAAAGGATAAACAGGCAGGGATGAGGAGCTACAAGAGTTTGATGTTCCAGAGAAGATGATGACATCTAATGAACAACTTACTTCCGCTAATAAATCCCTGCAAGAACTTGAAGATGACACAACTTCATGTGAGCATCGGACAAGTTATCTGATGGTTGGTAAAGATGGTCAAGCTTTCAAGAATCTGCTTGGTGATAATGGTAAGATAAAATTGTGATACAGGTTGCTACAGGACCTTTATTCAATTACAAATGATGTTACATTGTGAAATGCGATAAAAAAAAGGAATGGAACCATATATCAGTTATCCACAAATGTATCTCATGATATGAATGTTATATACTGCAATTCAGTCTGCAATTTGTACCTTAATGTAATGTTCAGTTTTCTAACTTATATTAAATGTGAACTGCTGCATCTTTGCCTCGTATCCAGAAGTCAATCTGAGCCTGCATGTTGCTTGGGTTTGGGAAAAAAAAATTCTATATGCTGACTGCAGAGAACATACTGTGGCAAGACTTGGCCTCATATTGGCATGCAGCATTGTTAATGTTCACAGGCAAGAAAAAATTTAATTGAAATAGCATGAGAACAGAGATTTTTTGGAACAATGGAATGGGAGATTGAAAGTCAGATTCTTAGCCAACTCCATCATTTGAGTACTGCAACTTAAACATTGTTGCATTTTATTTAGGATTGAATTTTACTTGGTGATATGTGGAGATTACAAATGTAAACTGCCAACCAGTCAGATTAGAAGTGTGAAGAAAACCTAGTTATGCTTTCCTTTCTAACCTGTATGATAGAGATGAAGTTTTGGATTGGTTCCTCGTTTAGAAGATATCATTCAACGTGGAAATAGCAGCTTCAACCTTGATTTGTGTAGGGGGGAGTCCTCTGTCTTCATTAAGGATGCAGCATCACTCGAGGCATCGGCTTTATCTTCTGGCATAAAAACCAACTCTTTTGCCATCACAATCTTCTCATGCATACAAATGGTGAAAGAGACCCGCCGTCGTGATACCCAGATCGAGCTGGCACGCGGTCTGCACTGGCCTAATTCGCCACCGCTAGAGACCAAAAGCCACGTCTTTGCTTGAATTAGAGATAATAGCAGTGACAACGCCATGACTCGGCGGTCTTACCAGAGGAGAGACAGAGAAGAAGCCAGACTGGTTCTCCCCTCATCGTGTCAGCATACATTAAATAGCAGAAATGAGCTCCGGGGAGAGAGAGAGAGAGAGCTCACATCCAAAGCATCCTTCTATTTGGATTAATTCCGAAGCGATAGAGAAGTAGAACGTAGAGACGACAAGGCTAAGAGCAGAATGTTGGAAGGAAGGGCAATAATCCAGGACACAGACATGCCTGTGAAGATGCAGATGCAAGCCATGTCCTGTGCCTACGAAGCTCTTGACCTCTTTGATGTCCTTGACTGCACGGGAATAGCTGCTCACATCAAAAAGGTTTCCACCCTCTTCTTCTCTCTCTCGTTCTTGTTCCTCCATATCTTCCCATCCTTATGCTTGTGGTGTTCCAGGAATTTGATGTGAGGTATGGCCCTGGATGGCAATGCGTGGTGGGATCCAAGTTTGGGTGCTTCTTCACCCACAGAAAGGGCACCTTCGTCTACTTCTGCCTGGAGAGGCTCAACTTCCTCATCTTCAAAAGACCTTCTGCTATGTCAACTCCAACCACAAACGCAAAATAGCTGTTCTGACCTTGTTCTAATGGTTCCCAACTGTGACCTCCATATACATTCTTCGGTTGTTCTTTGCTCTTTCTGACTCCTCATACTTCGTCTAACGAAATATGGAACATCTCCATACTGATCAACTCCATGCTTGGCTTTCTGATCCAAACTCTATTATGGTTTCTCTGTCTCATGTTCTGAAGATAAAAAGGATGAACTTGTTCTTATCTCTGAAGAGCACATATCTGCAGAAGTATCAGAGTGATTCTTGATAATCCGATCGAGCCACATTAAATAATGGTTCGAAGTGGCCATTAAACCATCGCATCAAGCTGGATATCCAAAGAATTCGAGAATTCATGACCACAATTTTGCATCAAATCGCAATGTGATATCCCACCACCTCATGTTCCAGGTGTATTTGGTTCGTCTGTTCTCCAAGCGATCAATGCTTGGCAATAATGTCGATAATTTTCCTTGGATAAAATCGATCGATTTGGGTGTTTTAATTCATGCAATCACATCAAATTATATGACTTCTATTGTAGGATTTCAGTTATCTTAGAATAAGAATTCGCTATTACATCAGTGCACAGAAAACATTGAATCACAGCCGTTCACTTGCCAATCATGAACAGCGGGATCATGCGTCGGACAGGAAGTTCGGAGTTGCACGTCTCCCTCACCATCGTAGGAGTGGGTCCCGCTGGGGCCCTGTCGCCGTGTCCTTTGCCAAAGAAGGTGGGTGAAACGGTAGGGAGGCAATTGTTCGTCGGTAATAACCACGAGCCGGTGGCCAACCGGCCTATTGACCGGCAATATCCGGTAAACAGCCGTTGGGATTCAAAATGGCGAAGCGGAAGAATGTCTACTGCAAACGGACGGTGATGATCTAGTCCCGATATTCGTACTCGGGCTCTGGCCCGTCGGACCGCCCGATGGTGGCTCGAAGTTTAAACGTAGGGTTCGAAGCCGCTCGCATACGCTACAAAGAAGAAAGAAAAGAACCCAAGAACGCTATAAAACAAATCTCTCTCTCTCTCTCTCTCTCTCTCTCTCTCTGGCAATTTGAAAGAGGAAGCTGGTGGACATCTGAATCAGGTGCGTTATAGCTTCATCGAGTCGTCGACTTTTCGATTATAATAGTTTCTTTTCGGAGCGGCCGTTCTTGATAAGGGTTTCGGTTCGGGCACGAGCTCGTTGTGGATTTTGATCGCTTCTTGATGGAGATTGTGGAATCTCGATTTTTGGATGGGAGATCGGGAATCGGTACTTTGTGGTTCGGTGCTTGCGATCGAGAGGTTGACTGTCGGAAGAGGTTAAGGTTGTAGACGATTAGGCTTCTGATAAGGTGTTGTCTCGCTTCCTTGCGAATTTTTGGAACGGGGTTATTGATGGGTGATTTCGAATTCGTTAGCTCAACACACCACTGGCTTGTCAATTTGAAAATATAATCGGGTGTTCGTAATTAAATTGCTAAAATTATTCTTGTCGTCATCTATTGAGTGAACGTTCTTGAAGTTATTACGCTAGATTGGAAATTTACAATTGAATCTGAATACTCAAGATAGTTTTCCCCTGTTTTCTCTGACAAGAACAGTTGGTTTTCATTTGGTTTATTAACGTTCTTTCTCCATTGCTTCTTCAGTCTATGGTTTTTCCTTTTCTTTACGAATCTCTTTTCAGAGTCTTGGGTGCTTGATGATGCTTTGCAAGTTGTTCCTGAATCAGTGCTTATCGATTTGGGATTGGAACATAAGTCTTCGTTCATCAGTCGGTAAAAATGACAAGTGACAATGGAAAAAGTGCTCCGAAAGGCGAAGCTGTTGCTTCCAGGGCTGCTCACGGAGCAAGTGGCGATGAATTTCTGAGGCAACGATCCTTAAATGGGTAGTAACTCTGATGTTCACTGCTTCTTTGATTTCAACTCTTTTTCTTTATGATCATGGCATTTGGAATCTTATGTTTGAATAAGAGTATTTCAATTAGACTCGTTGTTGAAGTTGCATCTGAACGAATCAATGTCGAAAAGTTAGTCTGAATTGAAACATGCGAAAGCAAATCTGATGTATTACTCTATAAATCAACTGTAGGAGGATCACTGGTCCAACACGCCGTTCAACCAAAGGACAGTGGACGGCTGAGGAGGTAATATTCAGATGCAGATAAAATGAGTCAGATATGCTGCTTTTGTTAATTTAAAACGAGTCATCTGTTGAGTGCTATGGGTAATTGAAGAGACATAACCAAATAAATGTTTTTTTTCTCTCAATTTCTGCAGTATATGGAGTCAAGATTTGAAATTTCTGCAGTATAGTTTTCTTTTGGACCCTATGATTTGATCGTTACCGTTTGCTTCACCTTGTCTTCTTTATCAAATATTAGATAATATTGCAAATGTATATGCTCTTTGTTATATTTCCCATTTGTCTTTGCTCTTTATCACACTAGTCAACTGCTCTGTTCACATTTCATTTCACTTAGATTGTGGCAAATCATCCTAACTGCAGATTCTGATGACTGTAAATTGTTTAACCTTATGGTTAGAATTAATTGTAACATGTGCTTTCAATTTTTTATGTTAATTTTATTCATTGATGCCATATATCATTTTCCATTTTCCCCTGCAACCTCTAAATAAGTATCCTGGAACAGTTTATAAGGATAGAAGCTTTGTCACTTGTTTCATGCTAGCATGTATGTTTTCCTTGATTGATAATGTTCCTCTGTTGAACATAGAGACCGATTTTAATTCATAGTTCACGTAGTTACCTTCGCTTCCTCCTCTTTTGCTTATTATTATCAAATTTTAATTCTTACTCAATGTGTGTGTTGATTCACTTTATTAGTATCTGATTATGATTGATGTGCGTTGGGAAGGATTAATAGGTTATGAGGTTATCGAATCGATAAAAAATAAATAAATGATAGAAAAATTATAAAATAAATATAAAACGATTTAATATAGGAGAAAAAAATTCCCACGAATGAACCTGACAAAGATGGGATTCACAACAGGATGAGAATCTCTCCCGGGTTGAATAAAAACTTGGCCAAATCTAACAAAAACAGAGAATAGTAAAAAATCATAATGAGGTTCGTTGACCAAAAGTGAGACCAAAGTTGACCACTCAACTTTGTCTTCTTCCTCTTCTCCGCAGCTGCTGCAATGAGCACAGTGACCGGCCGGCGACGGAGATCGGCGACCGGACGTCGGAGTCGGGGAGGACGAGAAGCTTTGGTCGGATTTGGGTAGAGAGTGTTCTTCTCCCTCACGACTTCACCCTCACCCCTTTGCTGCCCTTCCCCAAAGCTCCATAGGAGCGAGGGACTCTTTCACCCTGTCTCGCTTCTTCTCCTCAAAGCTCCATTTATAGGAGCGAGGGAAGGAGGATGGCGTGCAGCACGCGGCGGCAGGCGATTGCGGGCGACTGCGGCGAGGGCAGCGGCGGCGCGGTGAGCGGCGAGCGGCTGCAGATTGGGGCCCCCGCGGTGAGGAGCGCGGTGAGAAACCCTCGGGTGATGAGGGCGCTGCGTGGACCGGAGACATGCGGGGGCCACAGTGGGGGCCGATGAGGAGTTGCGTCGGTCAACTTCGCTAATTTATTCGCCCAAATGGGACTCGATTTTGAGTCAGTTCTCACAATGTGCTTTTTGATCTCACCAAACATAATTCCTTTTTTTTTCTCTTTTGCAAACATCAGCATCGTATCTGGCTTTAGGCATCTTAACAATAAATATTTTATGTTGGTTATGCTAGTTCTTGTATATAAAACAGTGTATGTGTGCAGGATGCCATATTGTACAGAGCTGTTCAGAGTTTCAAAGGCAAACACTGGAAAAAGATAGGTACGTCATATCAACAGTTATGCTAGAACCGTGTCTTTTCATTTTACCCTTAAGTTTCTTTAGAGTATTAATGTACTACATTCCAGAATGTGAGTCTCAATCGTGCCCCATGGGATTTGTTAGGCACTTAGAGACATGACATTCTTTTTGACTTCCAATAATGTGATACTTCCCTTGGCAAAGTTCAAAGAATCATCATGGATCTCAGGATCAGTGATGGAATATCTGATTTATTAAGAAGGATTGACCAAATAATATTGTCTGACTAACCTTGCAACCAGAAAAAGTAACATGAGAGATTAAAAGAAAACTAAAAAAGGGGAAAAAAGGAAAATTTTATGAAGATCTAGAAAATAATTTAAATGATATATTTTCCTCAAAACTACAAAGTCGGTAAATAATAAAGTATCCTCCCCATATTTCTTGACCTTTTACCTTGATTATGATGATTGATCACATTTATTCTCTTTGAAATTTTCTAGATTTCATTTTAGCTTCTGGCAATTTGTTCCTTAATTGTTAGTTGACTGGGTCATTCGATAACTAAAGGCCTACTGCTAATCTCCTGAACTGCATCTTGAATTTAGAATCCAGTAAGATCACATGCCATCAAAAGGTGCATATATTCCTTTTTAACCAGCACCACAATTGCAGGGGTCTTAAATTTCTGTACTTCCTTTCTTTGTCTATTTTAAAATTATTTGAACTGTTACATCAGCTTACTTTGCTGATGATATTCAGGTAGCAAGAAACTGAAACAAATCTATCATTGTCCATTCATGTGTGTGCTTTTATTAAGATTTGCTGGTTCTCATTCAAGATGTTTAGCTAAATGGTTTCTCTGACTGTTTGAGACCTTAATGGTGGAATGCTTTTTTGCTTTATTGAAACTTTGTTGGAGATAATTCCCATGACATATTCAACTCTTTTTTTTTTTTTCAGTTTGCTGATCTTCTCATTTTTTCCTCATGTGTTGGCCTTTTTCCTTTGTTTCTGATTTTAATGAGATGACAATGTTCTAATGTTTTTCTTCTCTTTTTTCAAAGTAGGTGGACATAATTCTCATGTCATGACATACTCCACTCTTATATTTGTTCAAGTGTTGTTCTCTTCCTTTTTGTGTTAATATTTGTTCATATATTAAAGCAAACATATGTTTTCTTCTGTTTTTCTTGAGTTGCAGCTGAATGTTTTCCAGACCGGACTGACGTTCAATGCCTACATAGGTGGCAAAAGGTTTTAAATCCAGAACTTGTGAAAGGGCCATGGTCAAAAGAGGTGAGCTTATGTTGAAGTTGAATAATTTAATAATAAAAGTTTCTTTTGTCCTTTTCTTTGAATTTTTCTCTGGGGCCTCATTTGATTTATGCAACTCTTCGATAGGAAGATGAAATCATAATCGACATGGTAAAAAAGTTTGGACCAAAAAAGTGGTCAGCCATTGCACAAGCATTACCTGGGCGCATTGGGAAGCAGTGCAGGGAAAGGTAAATCACTAAGAAACATTGCTAAATTGGTTGATAACTTTATTCTTAGCTTGACATCGATTACAAAGTGTACAATTTATCTTCCAGTACAATAAATTACTAAAATAATTTCCAGCTATTGTGAAGCAAATGAAGAAGTGAAATTCATTACATTTACGAGACCAGCACAATATCTAAAGATTTGGAACACGTGGGTTCCTTGACATAAACTAAGAAGCTATACCAGATAACCAAAAATCACAAACCGTATCTTTGGTGTTAAAATTGTTTCTATTAAATTTATACTGAAGAAGGGATTTGCACTAGCTGCAGGCTAACTATTTGTCGGAACAACATACTTTGAGGTTTCATAGAATATAGCAATTTCATTCAGATAATAATTCTTGGTTTTTGGAGAAGTGGTGCTAACTCATTTCTGCAGCTTTCTTTTTTTTGAACAGAGAGCAGTAACAAATAAAACTCCATTTTATTCTGATGTTTAGATAGTCACACAACATGACAAGTGAACCCTTCAGTGATTGTCAAAGGCAGAATCAGCTTCCTGGTGTCCCATCAGCAGTTTTTAGCAAACAAATTGTTGGAAGTGGGTGACATTTGTCCTAGTAAAGACACATACTAATATTGTTCTAGCATAGGACATTTACTGTCAGTTGTTCAAGAGTTCTCTTGCCTCCTTTGTATCTAAATACATCATGTGAAGAATGTGAACATGATTGTTGTTCTAGCATAGGACTTTTAGTATCAGTTGTTCTAGCATGTGAATTGTGATGTTTGTTACTTGGAAGTAATAAGGTAGTTGTTGTCAACAACTTGTACATGCAAAATTTCTTCTAGTAGTTTTGCTGTCATGATTTCATAAAGATTTAGGCATAACATGAGCTTCACATTTGCCAGTCAAATTAATTTGCAGTACACTTCATACTCACAAGAGACCATTTAGCAAACTTTTTTTTACTAGTCTTTGATTTGTGGTACCAGATGGTTTTAGGATTCTAGCTATAATTGGGTAATTAATTCTTTTGGACTATGAATTTAGTGATATTGTGAAATCACTGATAAACATTTCTTTTGTAACACAACTGATTTTGTCATGATGATACTAGAATAATTGCCTAAACTAATGTTGTCATTTGGTTGATGTTATCAATTTTTAAACTTGTGTTATTATTTAGTTGGCCATTTGTACATATTTCTCTTCTGATATCATGTTCTTATGATTTTGTAATTTGTTATTTATGAAAAAGTTTACAACATTTTAGTGAATATATTGTAGGTGGCATAATCATCTTAATCCTGCCATAAATAAGGAGCCATGGACTCAAGAAGAGGAAATAGCACTGATTCATGCTCATCAAATTTATGGAAACAAATGGGCAGAGTTGACAAAATTTTTACCAGGCAGGTGAGAATAGAATGATATAATGGTTTTTTTAAGTGGCACAATGTCTTCACGTGATTCAACTGCCATGATGGTGCTATATGTATCTGAGTTTTTTGTCTGTCTAATGATGCTTGTTGACAATCAAATGGGTACCTTACCTATCTGGTACCCTTTCAACTGTGTTTGTGTCCATTGAGACAGATTCATAGTACCATGTCTTCTTCTTTTAGACATCAGTATACTTTCTTGAAAAATAACATATCAAAAGAATTGTGATGATTCAATATTCAAACTACAGTACTCATATGCTGCTACAAATTACAATATTATTTTGTTGACGGGGATATTATGGATGATTCTGCCTTTATATACTGTTCTATCACTTAATGGCATTTGCCAACATGATTATTTAGATATTATCATGATTTGAAATATCAGGACAGACAATGCAATAAAGAACCACTGGAACAGCTCAGTAAAGAAGAAAATAAATTTGTACCTAGCATCAGGACTTCTTTCAGAGTTTCAAGGCCTTCCTCATGCTAAAAGTCCTGCTCAGGTAGTCAATAGACAAAATGGCAGTGCTAATGGTTTAAAGGACAGGCTAGAGGTTGAGGATTCAACAGAATGCAGCCAAACTTCAACAGCCAATGTTGGTTGCTCTCAGTCTGATGAAAATGAAAAACTGGCCAATGCGGCTTCAGTGGATGATGACATGAATCTAGATGGGGATATTAGTAGAAAAGATATTCAGGATTCTCATTTGTCAATATGCATGAACGACTATTATGCCTATATGGAGGATTTTGCACGTGCTGTTCCCGAAGAACAATCTAAAGTTTCTGCATCTGCAAACTTACTACTAACTGAGGAGGTATCTGAAAAAATTGCTGAGCAAGCAAGCAAGTATGATTTGCCTAATAATTCTACAGTAGAGATTTCCCAGAAATCACCGGGGTTAACGGAAGCATCGGAGTACCATAGTGTCTGTAGAACAAATAACGAAAATGGATCTGTTTCATGTTCAAAATTTTCAGATCTTAAATTTCCAAATTTTGTGTCAGATAATGATTCAGCATATGAGAAACAGAGTGATCTTTTGGTATGTGAAACTGGTTGCTTCAGCAACTATCTTTCTGGGTTAGATGTTCTTCAAGGAGGTATCGAAGAATGTCCTATTGAATTTGATGATTCAAGCTTTGGGAATTTGGATTATTACTCTGGTACAATTTGCCAAAACTCCTTTAGTTCTGAGGCTTGTAAAAGTCTCACTTCATGTCCAAATCCTGTCAGCTCATCAGGTATGCTTGGAATTTCCTATGATGACAATTTGGTGGCCGTACTTCCTCATTCATGTGGTAGTGATGGAAGATTATACAGAAATTCTACTCTTGAAACTAGAGATATTTCTGTTGAAGCTCATGATTCAGATGTCATTATATGTTCATATGATGGCATTGCTTATTCCAGTTGCTCTTCTCTTTGTCCCAGTGATAGCAGTAAATCTAAATTTTTTCTCCCAGAAGATAAGAGACAGGAAATTGGGGCTCCAAAACAAACAAACACAGTGATGATGGTTTCTGCTACTCCAAACACCAATCACAAGGCTATGTCATCAGATGAAAATCTATCTGTGCAGTCTGCAGACTTGTCAGATTCTGGAGCTCTGTTTTATGAACCTCCATGTTTTCCAAGCTTAGAGATTCCATTTATCAGCTGTGACCTCATATCCTCCGGAGATCCTCAGCAGGCATATAGTCCCCTTGGGATTCGTCAACTGATGATGTCCTCTGTGAATTGTTCTAAACCGTATAGTCTGTGGGATTCACCTTCTCATGATGAGTCACCTAATGCTCATTTAAAAGGTGCTGTCAAAAGTTTCATGTATACACCATCAATTTTGAAGAAACGGCAACGTGAAATGTCATCACCTATACCAGAACAGAGAACTGACAAGAAACCTGGTAAAGATATGGCTCGTGTGTCATTATGCTCATCCCCTGTAAATGATGCTGAGAATTCTTTCATGGTTAATGTGAACGATGAAATCATTTTTAATGAAATTCCTCCAGGTTATGCTGAGGGAGGATTTAGTAATCCTTCAGATAAGCAGCATAAGGTACCTGTTCTTGGGGATGAAGACAAAGAAAATCTATGCCAATCGTCTTGTTATGCAACAGCTGGAAATGTTGTTATGGAAGCAAAGACCCCAGCTAACTCATATGGTAAAATGGCATCCTTTACATCAGCTACTAGTGCAGCAAGCAAAGTTGATACTGGTGCTTCAAAATGGAGAGTAAGTTTTCATTCATCAAATATGTTTGTACCTTATAAGGGATAAGGTGTTTCAAAATGGTGCTTCAAAACGGTGTTCATGGAGTTATCAGTCTTAATTAAAGGAATTTAACTAACAACATTCTTGCTTGAAAAAGATATCCTTTAAACAAATTTCTCAGTTTGATGCAAGTACATTCACCAAAAGCTTGCTCAATTTCCAGGTTGTTTCTATCAAGAACTCATAAATCAAAATTAGAAAAGAATATGATCATAATTTTCTAACTTGTTGACATTTGCCAATGGCTGCAAAGAAAAAAAATATTATTCAGATCAGGCAGTGTAAATTTGCTAATTTTTAAAAATTTCTCGTCTTGTGCTGGTCTCTTAAATTCTTTGATCATTGATGTTTTAGCTTTTAACACTTGGCTTATACATTTACTTCTAAAGTGAAAATATCAATCAACATGTGATGTGATTGTTTTAAATATATCTGTTCCAAGCCTCAGTTTCAGTTTGATTTGTCCAATATATTGATCTTCTTGCTAATGCATGTTCTTATTCAATCCCAGTTCTTGATCTGCTGACAGAATTTGTCGCTGTCTCTAATTTTGTCTAGGTCATTCCATCTGAATTGAGAAATCATCCATATCGCACATCCATTTCTTTCATATATATTTTTTATATTCATGGGTATATGACATAATTCCTTATGTACTCTGGTCAACATAATATCTCTTGCTATATTGCAAGAGTCCCTCATTATGAGGTTATAAAATTGTCATGACTTTGACACTTTGTGCTATTTGCCCAATAACTTGAAATAAATTGGGCCTTCTGTTTGACCAGAAATTTTTAAAGCTGAGTTACTGGTAGAAGGTCATCTAGTTCTATATATCAATCCATTTGGATGTTGGGTTATTCCAGAACCAGAATCTTCCATACTGCTTATCCTAGCCAAACTTCAATACAGCACATTTAGTCCAAAATAAATTGTTAAAAGGCAACATGTGGCAAGAATGATTTGACTTTTGGCTTGACACTATGGCATGCTCCTTTATCACCCATAGGTAGCCCTCCCTTACCTAATCCACTAATTTATATATCCTTTTCAATTTTCATAGGTCCACTCTGGTGTGAGTTGTTATGATTTGGGAGCTGTTAGCCCATACCATTAGAGGAAATGGACGTTAATTATGTGCATTAAAATGCTTAAGCTCAAGCTACCATATGTGGCCCATTTATCTAGTCCTATATATTTATCCAACCTAATACCAAATTTCAGTGTCGTTCTGGTGGGGCATCATAGAAAGTCTTAACCATGACTGTGCATCAATCAATAATATTGCTTTGTTGTGTTAGAGATATAGTTGAAACAGAAATAGTCAGTCTTTTGAAGTGCTAAATGCTAATTGTGCCATTTTAATTTTTTATCGTTTAACTAAATGCTGATAAGAAAATCATTCTTCTTTTGTGGTTATTGTCCCGCAGCCACCTCGGATTCTCGTCGAATGCAATGCTAATAACAAAGTATTCTTTTCTCCACGTGGCACCAGATATCCTACGAATGGGTCATTAAACGTTGGTGCTAAAGCTTTGAAAGTTCACACTCTCAGGAGCTCAGAGAATGCATCAAATTTTGGTCAATTAGATGATTGTGCTGAATCTCTTTTTGATGTCTCTGCCTTCTTTTCTCCTAGAGTCAGTGAAAATAAGGACTCACATTGTGTCTCTATTATATCAGTACAATCTGATCCATCAACACATCCTTCTTTTGCGGTTGAAAAATGCAGTTCAACAGTTGATGATGACATTAGACACTTAAACATGTAAGAAAGTAGATCAAGAGATGATTGTGTTTTGGCTCAGTCATTTAAATTTAATTTCAGTTTTTGGTATGATGGATTTCATAATTAGAGATATATTTTGTTGGCTCTTTACTGCATACATTCTTCATTGTGTTCTTTTCTTACTGTAGTGAACTTTGAAATTTTAATTGGGTTTTTTTTATGTTGCTTGAATTCTAGGATTGAGGATTGCTAATGATTAATCTTCTTTTATTGGGCCCACTATTATCATAGATGAGGATCACCCAAGTGACATTGGATGGCTGGATGTTGGATGGTTTTCCCTACATGCATGCATAGGTGTAGCATCCTTCTGTAGGAATAGCCTCACATGATGTGAATGCTTCTAATGAATTATAATTTTATTTGGACAACAGTCGATTCTATTTTATAATTCCATATGCAGCTATTTTTCTGTGGGATTCTCCTGTTTACACATTCTATTGCTTTTCTCTACCTAGTTGAACCATATCTTGACTTGGCAAAATGGAATTAGCATGTATAAAGTGGCCCTGGATCATATTACACTTCCCATTTGAAATGAAGAGCTAGAACCCAACCTTTTTTATATAGCCTTGTGTTCTAGAACATCCAATTTTGATGCTTTATCCGCATATTTTTTCCAAAATAATTATTTTGTTATTCACTTCTCAATCTTTTGGAAAGTCAAAAAGATGAATGGAAACTCTTATGTAATGAACAAATTTGATATTTTTCCCTTAATCTCAACTTTTATGTTTATACTAAAACTTCTATGTTGGACCAGTTCTTTCAGAAAGAAACCAACAAGATAGAACTTTGATTAAAATGAGTAATTTGGTAAATAAACATCATGATGCAATTCTTGTCCTCAATTTATTCTGCTTTTGTTGTGGAGAACTGAGAACGATTTATTCTTTATCTTGTGTTCTCTCTAACGCTAATATCTTTCTCCTAACAGTTTTGTTGATACCCCTGGTGTTAAAAGGGGAATTGAATCTCCTTCGGCATGGAAGTCACCCTGGTTTGTGAACTCTCTCCTTCCAGTACATGGAATTGGCACTGATACAGCATTTGAGGTTAGACAAAATCATCTTTTTGATAATTATGTATCTACTTTTGTTTTGTTTTTCTTCATACATTCGCATATTCATTTTCCCATGGTACAGTATTTATGCAGGCTTATTTGGATTAACATATGGAGAGTTGATATATATATATTTTTAGTTGGATCAAGCATAAGAAATTTCATATTGTGCATTAGGTAAATTGGTCTCTGTTACCAAGAAAGATATGTTGAACAAAAGTCTTGTTAACAATATGACATTTGCAAACAACTTACACATGAAACTAATTTCAAAATACAAAATGATTTTACAGGCTTTTTAGTGCCAATTTATAAGCTAAAGGTAGATATTCTAAGCTGCCATAATTATAGAGGAATTAAGTTAATGTCACATTATGAAGCATTGTGGAAGGGAGATTGAAAGAAGAATAAGATTCAAAATGAGTATTTCAGAGGATCAATTTGGTTTTGTGCCCATAAGATTAAACATAGATAACAAAGAATATAAAGAGAGAAGAAGACGGAACACATGAAATGTGCTTCTAGTAAAGAATGCGGATGTAGTTGACGTAGACAAGAAGTTTTGTAAATAAAAGGTTTAGGTGTTATGGATCTATTATTTGGTAGAAAAAAGGATTGATGAATATATCATGCATAAAGAAAAAAAATAAGATAATTTAGGTGGAGAGGGGCATTGAGCTTTTCTATGATCATTGTGTCTCCTTGGATAAAAAAACTATAAAACAGTTGTAAGGTGAACTTTGCTTTATCAATTGAAGTGTTGGCAGTTAGAAGTAATAGGCACAAAACTTTAATTAGGATGGACTTGTGGTAGATATGTGCAATTACTATAAGTAATATACTCTGAGAACAATTAGGTGGTGCAATTACTATAAGTAATATACTCTGAGAACAATTAAGTGGTGCCCTGATAGAGAATAAAATGATATAATGTCATTAAAAATTGTACGAACTTGTTCAAAAGAGACTTAAATATTCCACGGATGATTAAGAATAATGGTGTGAGGAGAGATAGAAGGAGACTTAAAAAGAATTTACTGGAAACATTAAGATGAAATTTATGCACTCTTGATTTAACTAGAGATGTTGCATTATATAGTGCTCAATAGCAGAAAAAAATATCTATATAGCTGACCCAAATAGATAGGCCGTTGTAGCTTGTCGTTGTCAGATTGCTCTTGCAAAAGAAAACTTGAGGACTGATAAGTGGGGCAAAAGAAAACTTTATGGAGGCATCATCACATGTCCAGAATGAAATGTCTTTCATGTTTAGATAACAGCCATAGGCAGCCTTCTTAATTGATCAACTTCTAATTTTCTATTATGTGGTCGAGTCTAACTTACATTGTTTAATGCTATGTAGAACAAATTTCTCATTCCTAATTTTACAGGACATGGGATATTTAATGAGCCCTGGCGATCAAAATTATGATGCCATTGGGCTGATGAGGCAGTTAAGTGAGCACACTGCTGCTGCAGTTGCAGAGGCCCAAGAGGTACTGATAAGTGGAAGCCCCGTCAGAGCATGCAATGAACCACAATCTGACAACAAGAAATTCTCAGATGAAAATGCTGATCCTGCTGACAAAGAGCTGGGAAATTATCATATGCCATCAAAAATCATGGTACTTGTCTTTTTTGTCCTCAAAAAAGGGCTTTTAATATGGATCTGTGTTATTTGTTTGTAGACACATACCTGAAAAGCATTTGGCCAAAGTAGACTTCCAATATGCACTTTTGGACATGCAAAATGAAACACGACATTCTTCATGATTCTGAACTTTTAATATCATTCACTTGGTTTGACATTACATACTTCACGGAGAAAAATTCTGTATTTATTACTCAGTTTCTAAATTCAACTAAAATTATATATCTGGAAGCATATTTCATGAAATTATCTACAATTTTCTGCATTGATTATACCCTGCAGTTTCATCACTTTTATCATCCTGTACAGACGGAGGCTCGAGTTCTTGATTTTAGTGGATGTGGCACACCTGTCAACAAGAGATCAGAAAATGTGAAAGCAGGTAACACAGAGACATCCATAAGCTTGTCAAGCCAGTCCTCGTATCTTATGAAGGTTTGCAGATAGAAACTACCAGGCATCACAGTAAAAAAGTTTGCATCTTTGCCATCTTAATATGTAAATGCCCCTCGCTGTGATTGCTTTCCTGATTTATTTTATCTCAGTTTCTTCTTTTAGGTATATTCATTTTTATGGATTGTCAATTTTAATTGCAACCGAAGAATGTCAGTGAATATAAATCCAATACAATCAGTCCATCGAGTCATGTCATTTTGAATTGCGTAAGTTTGTATGTATTTGTTCCTCTCCTGTCAGCTAATTCATATATTCATCAAAAGTAGTGGGAACTTTTTTTGTGTTTGTATAGGGGGGAGGCAGCAGAGTTAGGTATGAGTCTTCATGATTCATGTGAATGGCTGATTCTGATTGTTCTTCTTCTGATGCTTGTAAATACAGCAAGCTTTGACCAAAGAAATCTGGAAGCTTTGCCGATAGATAGATAGATGTCTGCGGTATGTAGCTTCACTATTATATCCCAGATGGAAGTATACATTTTGATGCTCATTCTGCATTGAATACTTTGGAATTCATATACACTCAGTTTCTCTTTTTCCGGTGAATATCTCGGTTTCATAGTTCTGCTCTCTCTCTCTCTCTCTCTCTCTCTCTATTACTTTACCAAATTGTTTGTTAATGCCTTGAAAGAAGCCTTCCTTGTAGCTAAGCTGCGTTGTAGGATAAGTACACTTTATTTCATTGAGAGCAAGATTTCATTTGCACTCTTCAAGAAGAGTGCACCGTACATGGGTACTTATTCTAACTGAATGCCGATTTATCCTCTCAATGTTCTATTATTAATGCGGGGCGGGGGGTTAAAAACGAACTGTAAATAACGAACACGAGAAACGCTTTTGTGGTCTGTCTTGGGATGTATGTCTAATACACAATGCTGACAGACCCATAAAAACATAGACAAATCACAAATATGGGTTGGTTAAAGCCAAAAAGGCTTGAAACTATCCGAGGCCTGAAACTTAAACCTGCAGAGCAACCAGCGTGGATGCCTGAAAACGAGGATGCAATTAGATAATACAGTCAGTTAGATGTTGATGAACACTGCCGTGGGAAATAGAACACTTCAATATCACAAGGATGCAGTTAGGATGGCAGATATAACAACACTTAAATTATCACAAGGATGCAATTATACTGGTCAGGAGTTGCCATCTTCTCTGGACCTAATTTCCTCTCATTATACTGGTCATATTACTCTAACACAAGTGTCATCCTCAAAAACTACACATAAAGCACATTGCAATCTCCCAAAGAAGAATAAGCTTTTGCAAAATCGTAAGAAAATTTTGAGAGACCACTTGCCTCTTGAATAAAACCACACAAGCACAAGGATCAACTTATGCACAAGACAAGTTGGCCTGCCAAACAAGGATGTTTGATGCAGCAAGGGGCATAACTTAAAAGCTTCAACCGGATTTCAAAGAATAAGAATTACTTTTGGATAACATAAATGTTCTACTACAACCATTCGGATACCTTGAACTGAGAATGAATGAATGATCCATCTACAATATCTGAATTTGCAAAGGAAATTAGAGAAAGTGAGAGAAAAAGTACGCGAGTCTTTGCTTAAACATGATGTCTATTTGTTGTGTACTGAAAACAGAAGTTAAGGAAAGAAAATTACAGAAAGACTCACAAGCTTCATGCATACAAAATTTAACTTCCAAACCTGATCATTTATTTACATCGCAAACAATGTAATTCCAAATTCCACCATTAAGCGCCAAAGCGAGTCTACCTGAAAATCAGTAATGTGTACATCTCTTGAGAACGTATAGTTAGAGAGGAGGTTTCGCTACTTCATGAATCAAATTCACCTTCTTTGTTGATCAGCATCTGCTAAAGCTGGATGACCCTCCTCTATATAGTCATCAGGGCCATCTTCTTCGTCGGAGGAAAGGAGGGACGAACCCATCCAAGCCTTGAAGCCTTCATTAAGTCGCCTCTCTATCTCAGGAGACACTTCTGTTGCCGGTTCCAACATCTCCAGCCCAAGGTTGTGGCCGGCATAGTCACCCTCATCAAGGATGACAGCTGCTTTTCTTCTTAAGAAGAAGGCAGTGCCACCATACAAGATGACCAAACCCCATGAAGCAATCTCATAAGACCAAAAGAGTGGAATAAAGCAGCTATTACCCATCGTCAGTAGGCTTGATCCGAGAAACAGCGCCATAAAACCAAATATTAGAGCAAACACAACATTAAGAATGGACAGACAGCGAACTCCACCTGCAAAAATGCATTAAACAATAAGGCAATCTACACACAAAGAAAAACCCTGAAAGAAAAGGGGGAAGAGCCAACGCAATGAAGTCTCATGCTATTAAATGATGAACTGCCAATTGTCAAAACCACTAATCATGCTTTACGATTACTAGCTACAATGGTAGACAAAGATATGACATGCAGTGGTTTTCCTTTGTTACCAGATTTCTGGATTAAAAAAAAGCAATTGATTCAAGTTGCAAAATTACTTTCAACATGCTCAGGTTTTGCCCATTCATTTAAGATCAAAATTTGATTTGTGACAAGCTTGAATCAACTTAACAAATAAAAGTGGAATACAATGACACAAATAAAAGGAATTACATTGATATACATACATGCATATACTGAACATAGACTCGTATAGTTTCTTTTTATTCATATGATCCCTAAACATCATGCGCTTGACTAATGTTTTCATGCGTGCTTGTAATAAGCTTCTACTAAATTTAAGATTGAGCAGGACCTCAAGATTGGTTTGATCTGCAACAATCAATCTAATAAAAGTAGGGTCACATACTTGGCACCACCTCCAGCAATGATTTAATCAGGACTTTTCTTGGAACGGCAAAAAAGAACAACAAGATTTCTGGATATATGGCTGTATTTAGAGGTAACAAATCTTATATTTATAGATAGTTCAAAGTGCTTCAGTTTGTTCACCTACAAGACATCACATGTATATAACACTTTTTAACAGCAAATATCCCACAAGTTATATTGTTTCATATTAGGAAGATTTTGTCATTAGAAGCATTAACTACAAAAGTCCAGAGAAAGATCAATAAAATTCGATTGACTAAGAGAAGCTATAATTCCTTATAAAAGGAAGAATCCCTTTTTTTTTATTTCAATTGAGTTTACTAATTGATTTTAATAGCTTGGAGGTCCTAAAATCTTGTCATAGCAAACTAGCTTTCTAAAAGAGTCTGTTCCGTTGGCCTATTTGATTTTATTAGAGAAATCCTAAAAGCACTCATATTCCTTTCAGAAAATCCAGTGGGGTTATCAAAAAGTTCTAGTCAACCAATACTCTAAAAGTTTCCTGTTCGAATAGTTGTTAAAGAGAACCAGATTGCTCCCAATATAACCTCACTAAAAGATGAGGCACCCCACTACTAAAGTGTTAGTAGAACAATGTACATGATTTCAGTGAAATAAAATGGTCTCTCTTGAATTTGTTGAGTTTTACCCTGGTTCTCTTTCTTTTCTTCATTCTGTCATCTATTATGCTCTTCCTTTATCCTCTTTATTTCTCTGCCGCTGTAGAAGTTAAGAAACAGATTAATCTCTTACATTAGTTTAAGCCGATCTGCATTGAAATGACACTTGTAGCTAACTTTTCCTGAATTGCCAGATAACAAATTTGTACCAGAAACTATCACATATGTCACGTACAAATCAGGAAGCAATCTTTTCACATGTATACTCATCATTTTTCTTCAAGCAAATATTTATCCATGAGTAAGATAATGCAGAAGGTCTTAACATGTTTTTAGTCTATAGCTAGTTCCTACGATCTAGATTTTTCCCTCCAGAATCTTTAAACGCAGTCCATACTCCCAGTACAGGCAAAAAATATACTTAGAACTACCAATTTATCCTCTGTATTGTCACATTAGAGCTTGTGGTGTGGATTCTGTACACAACATGAGGTGCATAACCCACATTACCCTTTTCCTTCCAATGACAAGCATGAGCAAGGTAAAAAGCACATTCACTGGAGACATAATAAAGGTTCTCAAAGCCTTGCAGCCCCATGCCATAGAACTTAATAGAACTAGGAGAAGATACGACATCATTCTTCTTTAAGTCAATTTATTCCACAAAAAATGTTACTACAAGTTCCTGTTTAAGGTACATATCTATCAAGATAATTAATTTGATGTGAAAAACAAGGTTGCATGACTCTTCCCCAACCATCTACACTATGCCTGGTCACTTTTCTTTCTAACATACAATCTTAAATCTTCTGTACTCTACATTGTTCACCTTAATAATGAAAGAACAGCACACAGGAAAAACCAAACTAAACTTCAATCACCACTTCAAACCGGCAAAAGCCTAGCAAATGTACAGGTATCTGAATCTTGTAAGTGAGAAGAGGAATGAACTTACCCCTTTTAGAAGCGCAGAAGTTATTCTCAACAACCTTGAGGCATGGATGTCTTCTCGGAGCAGCATAAGCCACGGCCATTCCTACATCACAACAACTAAGACTTGTTGAAGGCCAAAACTAGGGTAGACAAAGGACTAATACCCTATGCACCACTACTTTCCCTTATCCAGTCAAACCTGCGACGAGGTAAGCAACGGAGACCACGAAGACGACTGCGGAAGGCACGAACACCACCATCCAGTAGTAGTCCACCGCCTCCTGGTCCGTCAGATAGAACGCCCCGCGGTACCGATGCAGCTCCGACTCCTGGCTCACGTTCAGCTGCAAAGCCTGGAGGACCTTCCAATCGCGGCAGAACGGGCGCTGGCTCGCCTCCCTGGGGAACACGATGCTGAGGTTCACGACAACCGCGACGAGGACGGCGAAGCCGACGGCAGCCGCGGCGGACGTGACGAGGGGCCTCTGCAGGCGGCCCCACGCCCGCTCCTCCTCCCGGAGCCTCTCGTACACGCGCTTCGGCATGAACGCCTGGCGAAGGGCGTCGCCAAGGATCGCCATCGAGAAGAACGAGGCTTCGCTTTCTTCGACTCAGATCAAGATCCTTCGGACATCGATTCGACAGAATCGCTAACCCTAATCCTCACCTCGACCCCAACAACTCTAGAAAGGTTCGATCGATCGGAAGACTGACGCGATGAGGAGAATTAGGGAATCGAATCTTGAGAAGAGAAGAGAAGATGAGACGAATTCAGGTGGGAGGTATACCAAACAAACCCTAATTTTAGGGGCACGCAAAGGGAAGGGAGGATCGATAAATCCGGTGCGGTGCGGTGCGGAAAGAGAAGAGTGACAAAACACACTTTTTAGTTTTCGGTTTGCTTTTCGCAATATTAACCCCTCAAATTAGTCGTTTCATCGGACCTCAAATTAATCCTTTTGTAGACGAATACAAAAGTTATTGTTGAAATAGAAAAATATTATATTGTATGACTTCCCATTCGGTTTACCGTTTAGTTTCGATGTGTGTTCAATAATAATGTTGGAGTTATAAATTTTTACTATACTTAATAATAACGTATTGTAAATATGGAAAATATGTTGTTACATTAAAGAAAAAAAGATTAACAAATATAATATATCTATTAACCATCGATTAGCTACTGCGGCAAACAATCCCAATGTCATCCCTAATCTCGTATTAATCGAGACTTCCCTGACCTCCACCTAATTGGTTAATGAGACTATAATTGGTCCATACTTGAACGGATATTAACACATGTGTCATCAAAATATTTGGAAGGTTTTATACATGTCATAATAAAATGTGGAGGAGCAGATATGTTATTTTCGAACTTTGGAAGGACGGATGTGTAAATCCATAAAAGATTCCGAACACGGGCCTGATATGAAAATAAGTGACACGCGAGGGACTCCTACGAAAAAACCCACCGGGGGGTCCACCAACGGTCACGAATGGCAAGATGCCATTTCCTCGCTTGGGAGCGCTCGGCCGCGAAAGTTCAGCCGTTCGCCTAACGTCAACCCGAGCGTTTATACGTGTGATTTCTCTTTGATTCATCCGTCCGCCTTCCGCCGGGGTAGATTTTTAAGAAGCAGGGAAGAGAAAACACGACCGACTCCTCTCTCTCTCTCTCTCTCTCTCTCTCTCTCTCTCTCTTTCTCTCTCTCTCTCGCACACACACACACAGATAAGGGGACGCGAATTCGAGTTGGGCGCACGCGCTTTTCCTCCATTAGGGATTCCCTTTCTTCGCCGACCGTCCAGCTTCGATCTCCCGTGGAGGAGGGCTACCTGTTGTTGCATTCTCTGGAATTGGATCGGAGCTCCCCCGAGGGATCCCATCTTGTTAGGGTTCCGTGCTCGCGGCGATGGCGGGCGCGCTGGTGGAACGTGCCACGAGCAGCATGCTGATTGGTCCCGACTGGGCCATGAACGTCGAGATCTGTGATATCCTCAATCGCGACCCGGGGTATGCGACTCTGCTCTGCCTTCTCCTTCCCTTCTATTTTCACGTTTGTTTCCTGAGCAATGGTGATGCTGCTGCCGATGCTTCTCATTTTGTGATTTACAGCTGAGGTGATTGTTTCACGGGATGTCTTTGTGCGATCATCGCGTCTGATCGCTCATACCTTCTTTTGTTGTTTATGGAGGTTTTACCTCTTTTTTTTTTTTTAGGCAATTGTTAAGCATAAAATGGTCTTTCGTGTTGCAATTAATTATACACGTTGACGAATGTTGCGGAATTCTTATCCTAGAAGGCGAGGTGGGAGCTTTTGGTGAAGTAATTTAACCTGTTTTTGGATCAGGAATATTTTTGGATGAATTAAACCGTGTTAAGCTTTTCCTGGTATCTATCCAATAAGAAATCTTCGGATTCATTCATATAATATTGTAGTTAGCAAGAATGATTTCCTCATTGCACGTAGGTCCACATGTAAGTAAAAGTAAAGGCGAGAAATTAATTAAGCAAGCTAAAAACCTTTAGGCACAAATCATACATTTCAAGGTAGTTCCTTCTTTGTTCGTTTCCTTCACTTGATTGTGAAAAACTTGTCACAGGATCATGGAACATGAATCAATAGTTGGCATGCAATCTGCATCCCGTTGATGAGATATAATGTAAAATGCAGGATATGATCGTCTCAGATTTTTTAAAATTGTGATATTTAAATAATTCCTTTGCAATATTGTTCATGACGACAGAGAATGATATGGAACTATTCACACTGGAAACAAATGAAACCTTATCTGGCCTTGTGAGATTGATCAAAGTAAGGTTCGTCGTACCATACCGTATTGATGTTTCGACCTGGGCTCGGTACGGTACGATACCGGTGTACCGGGTGGTACATCAGGGCGTACCGAGAGGTACACCCTGATGTATCGAATAATTTTATACATTTCATACTGTAGCACTGTAGTAGTGCCATAGTATAATACTGTAGCACTGTAGCGGTACCCGGCGATCCCTGTAGCGGTACCCGGCGATCCGCGTACCGGTAACCTGTCGGACCGGTACATACCGCCCGGTACGGACGGTACGCTTCGGTATGGCAGACCTTGGATCAAACACACTTGGCATGTGATTCATGCCTATATGTCTTATTGTTTCAGAAGTTAACTTGGGGTTTTCGTATCGGTAAATGGCACTATGAAAATCAGAACTATCAGAGGAACCTCGGTCTAAAGAAGAGGCTCAAATAATTGGGGTCAATTATCTATGGGACTTTTACTTCCTTTGCAATTAAGTTATATGGTCTCTTTCTTGTTATATTTTCTCCTAGGGTCTTCATGCCAACTTCATACTTGACCATATTTGTTAATGCAATGACATTTGCATTCTTATATGATGGGCCACATGCAACTTACATGCATTAGTAAGGTTTTTTTTACATTGATTTAATTTTTTGTTTGCTTTGGTTACCAGGCAAGCTAAAGATGTTGTTAGAGCCCTCAAAAAACGTATTGGGCATAAAAGCCCGAAGGTTCAGCTTCTTGCACTTTCAGTAAGTGTATCAAACAGTTTGGCTTCTGGCTGTATGTTATGGCTTTGTCTAGTTGTGTGACTTGTGTCTTATTGGTTTGTTTTCAATTCTTGATGTGACAATTTGTTTAGTGTATTTTTGTTAATCTACTGCACAGTGTATCCTTACCTGAATCTGTTTTTTTATCAGTTCTCTTGTTTTCTAGTGCTTCTTTGTTAAGAAGGATGATGGATTTTCATTTACTTGAAGACATCTTAGATTGCATTTGTTTCTATTTTTTTGTCAATGCTCCATATTTTCTGTTTATGAATTTCATTTTAGTGGCATTATTCAACTTCCATGTTAGATCCTAGTGATTTCTTGAAACTCGATTATTCTACTCGTCTTCTGTGGTAATGTGGCAAAGTGGGGCTTTTAACTTATGATCTTGAAAGCTATATTGCGACTTACATGAATGAATTTTCTCAGGCTTTTTCCTCATGATTATCTTCTTAGGCCTGAACATTTTCTCAAAAACAAGATGCGATTTTTTTAAAGAAGAAAGGGACATTAGATTTGTGCTTGTTGGTCATATGTCAGTGTGCCATTTTATGATTTGCTTCTTTGTAGTTCAGTTAATAAACTAAAAGATAATAAAACATTGGATTTATTTTGTTCTCTCTTCGAATCTGGAGGTTTTTTAATTTGCTCGTATCTCAAAGCCTCTTGATCTACATCCTCTGTCACAAAATATTTTAAACAGAGTGCCAGTGTTGCTTTTGCTAATATTAGCAACATTGAACTGAATTAAATGTGTATCTTATGCACTGAATCACTTTGAAGCTTAAGTCTTAATCTTTAGTTAACTCTGATAATAATATTCAAACTCTCAGCCTATTCTCAGAAAATTTATCTGTGCTTTTGTAGCATCATTTCGATAGAGATTACAGTTTATTTGCCGCATATTATACATTCTGTTGTGCTTTTAGATTGCTTTTTATTTAGGCTTAATTTTTGAAAAAATTTTGGATGTTGGACAATGTTTTTGATGTCATCAAACTGTTAAAGCATACTTTGGTCGCTCTATTCGAGATCCCAGATCCTCTCTTTACAAGCTTATTTGTTGCTTGCCAAAGTACCTCTTGTGGACCTGTTGCTCTATGGTAAGATCAAGGAACCAGTTGTTAGTTGAACTCTGGAGATCTTTATCTTTTTAGATGAGAAAACACATTTTGCAAACCGGTTGCAGTGATTTTTTTTCGAGAAGAGATTAGTTACATGTTATGCTAAGAGGTTGTTGCAGTTATCTTCACTGTTAGAGTTGAAATAAATCTACCAATTTGAAGAGGAAACTGAGAGATGGTAGTTCTAATTTCTACGTTTTGTTCGACAGGATATCTTTCTATGGGTTGCAACTTACAGGGGAAGGTGCACTTCTTAGGCTTGAGCTTAAGTCTGTGTGATTGAACCCAAAATCTGACATGAACAGATCTCCTTTTATTTTGGGCTTAAGTTCACTCTGAATCTTTCATTTTTGACTCTCTTGACTTTATCCAAAAACTCAAGCCTCTGATCTGAGGTTGGACCAAGCCAAAGTCCCTGACCTCTTTAAGAAATCCAGTTCCTTTTGTCAATAGGCTATTGGTAATTTAAAACTTTTCAGCTTTTGGAGACGAGATGTTATTTCCAACAGCCTCATTCTTGTTGGAAAGTTCAAGATGACAATAAGTTCTATTTTTCAAGGTGATGTCAACAATAGTAGTCACTACTACCATGGCTGCCTATGCTCATATACCTTGCCAATCCACTTTTGGCATGGCACTAACACCAAAAAATGCATTGGTTAACACCAAGTTAGTTATCCCAATTGGAACCTGCTATGCTAGAAGGGAGCTACGCTCACAATGCCAAGTTATACCAGAGGCGCCAACACATACAAAGGTCAATTTATGGCTTGTGTGTGTTGGAATAGAGGCATGCCAATTAGAGGCATGTTATGATATTTTTTTGGCTTGACACTACTAGAAGGATAATTAGTTTCCTCTATTGCATGTTGGATTTAATTTTCTATAGATTGTTATCTTATATTAATTGCAATTAATTTATTCTCTGCAGCTATTGGAAACAATGATAAAAAATTGTGGGGAAATAGTTCATATGCATATTGCTGAGAAAGATATGTTACACAAGATGGTCAAGATTGTAAAGAAGAAGGTTCTAGTTTTTTTCACTTTAAGATGTTTTCTCATTTACTATCTTTTACTGGATGCTGAACTAAGTTCAAATTATTTTCACACAGCAACCTGATTCTCACGTTAAGGAAAAGATACTTACATTAATAGATACATGGCAAGAAGCTTTTGGTGGTCCACAGGCAAGATATCCTCAATACCATGCAGCATATCAGGAACTGTTGGTATGTGTTTGTGCATTTTGTATTTCTTCAACGGCCTTACAGTTTCAATTGTTATTTTTTCTGTATGATTTTTCAATTGTTGGTACATTTCAGAAATAAAGTGCTAATTGAACCAATTAATTTTTTGATAAAATTATTGTCAAACTATGATTCCATTGTTCTATATTCTCTGATATTATTTCTAATTTTCCTCCATCAGAGAGCTGGAGCTGTATTTCCTCAGAGATCTGAGAGGTCTGCACCTGTATTTACGCCACAAACACGGCCTCTGGAATCCTATCCTCTGTCAGTGCGAAGTCCTGATTATCAAAACGAAGCACCTGAATCTTCAATAGCATCTGATTTTCCTGCTTTGAGGTGTTTCCCTATTCTCATCAGTTATCTGCAATGAACTTCAGCACACCTAAGCTTTGGTTCTGATACAAAATTTATTTAATTTTTCAGTCTCACAGAGATTCAGAATGCCAGTGGTCTCGTGGATGTTCTTGCAGAGATGTTGAATGCCGTAGACCCTGGAAACAGGGAGGTATGTTCTACTTTGAGACTTGTTATCTTAATACTTGTTAACATGTCATTGTCAAATATGATCTTCTAACTTAAAGTTGGATATTAAATTTGTGCTTATGAAAATGTGGAATGTAATATATAGACCTAAGTGAGTAAGAGGTCTTGGCTGATAATGAATCTTTGTTGTCTCCAAGGTTTGTCATACCGAAGCGTACCGCCCATATCAGGCGGTACATACCGGTCCGACGGGTTACCGGTATGTGGACCGCTCGGTACCGCTACAGTGCTACAGTATTATACTGTAACACTGCTACAGTATGAAAAAGTATAAAATTGTTCGATACACCAGGGTGTACCGCTCGGTACGTCCTGATGTACCGCCCGGTACACCGGTACCATACCGAGCCCGGGTCAAAATACCGATACGGTACGGTACGGCAAACCTTGGTTATGGTCCTCTCCCTGAACTCAATTTTGAGAACTACATATTCATGGTTCAATTTATAATTAATAGCACTCTGATTTTCTATTATGATCCATTTATGATCTGATTTCTATTACCAAGTTAGTATATCCTGTTATTTAACAATTGCTCAGCCATTTTTTGGTTTCTATATGCAGGGGCTCAAAGAGGAAGTAATTGTTGACCTTGTCAGTCAATGTCGTACTTATAAACAAAGAGTGGTGGATCTTGTTAACACAACCTCGTAAGTCCTTTCAGCTGTTCTCCCCATGTTTCATAAATCTTTCACAGGAATGTGGGTGAAATTTGGACTAAGTTAGTCTCCTTGTGCAAAAACCATGATCTGTAACCTTTAATTTATTTTTTAATGTACATATCATATTTCAAAGAATGATTAAAGCTTACCACATTTCATTCACTTGAATTCAAGTGATCATTCTCTGAGTTCTCCCTCTACTTCTTTTATCTTAACTGCTTCTGTCATCTTTTATGCTCTTCAATCAGATGTAAGATGCAGTAGTTAACTTGCATATGCCACTTGACTGTGCTGATCGCTTATCAATATTGAAGCCATTTACACTTTACCTTATTCTGTTTGTGACAGAGATGAGGAACTGCTTAGCCAAGGACTTGCTCTGAATGATAATTTGCAGAAAGTACTAGCAAAGCATGATGCTATTGCTGCAGGAATTGCTGTTCATGTTAAGAAAGAAAAATTTCTTCAGGCACTTGTAGATGTTGATTCTTCAACTAGCAAAGAGCAAGATCAGAGGTAGGAAGCTTTTTCTTCAAGTAATTTGATATTTACAAATTATGCATCGAAGTTGCTACACTATAAAATTTAGAGGACTTCTGTATCACTTCAACGAGAAAAACACATCTTGAAGTTTAAAAAACAACATTTCTTTTGAGTTCCTTCTTTCTTTGTGTGAATGTGTACCATATTTAGCCAATTTGAAGATAATCTCTTTGAAGTCATTATCCAATGAGATTTAATTTGTCAAGGTTAACTGTTTATACCTTATGTGCTTCATGAGTGGAGCTTTGAAGAACTTCATCGATAGCATTAAGTAGTCATTGGCTTTCATCTATAATATTTAGTGATGTTTCCTCTTCTTGATCCGTTAAAATTATGTGATTTTGACATGATGACGTAGGTTGTCAGCTACAAGCACAAGCTCAACAGACCAGCCCCCTCTTCAGCAACTATTGCTGCCCGCACCACCTGTATCTGATGGTTCAGCAAAGTCTTCAACAATAATTCATGCTAATATGGACCTTCTCAGTGGCGAGGATTTTAATAAACCTTCAAAGGAGAATTTATTAGCTCTTGTTCCTGTTGGTGAACCACATACCAATTCTGCCTCTGATCAGAACATGTTAGCACTTGCAGACATGTTTTATCCAGACAATGCTAACAGTAACAGCAGAGGTCCTGCAAATGCTTTTGATGTGGATTCTGCATTTGCAACACAACAAACATATGCCACTGGAACGAACCCTCAGCTGCCCCAGCAGACACAACAGCTTGCTCGTTTTAATGATGGAGGCAGCCCAAGCTCAGGGGCACCTCAATTTGGGCAGGCAAGCCATGACACTGCAGTGCATCTAAACCAGGCAAGCACTGCATGGAATGGTCAACTCGCTTCAGCATACAATCCACAGCAGCAGGCACTCAGTTATGGTATGATTATTGACTTTTTCCTTGTCTTTTCAATTCTTGGAATCATTAAGCTTTATAGTTTTCTGGATACCTATTATTCATAGAATGACACTGGAATGGTTAAAGTGAAGTGCATTTGCCTGTTCTGCAATTCTCATAAACCTGTTCCATTGAAAAGAAAATTGCACCAAGATAAGACTCATGTTTTATGGACTAAGTGCTGAGTGCTAAAGAATATATATCATATTTAAAATTAGTGCAATATAAAGAGGATGTTCAGTCTGATTAATTACATTATACAGTAAATAGAATAAGAAATGATTGTATTTTTAGTTGTTGTGGATAGGCGATACCCAAAGCAAGTCTTTAACTCATAAAGAATAAATGTGATTCAGATTTGGATGTTTAAGTAGAGTGGAAAACCAGGGTAAATTTGCTCATTAATATATAAAAAAAAACATGATGGTTGTTGGGCTATCCTTAATAGCAAAAAGCCAAAAATATTGCATAAGCACTAACAAATCCTCTTTGCAACCTCCATAATTCAAAAGCCCTATCCTAATCATGATTTCTAATATTTGGAATCATGATTCTTAATATCTGGGATCATCTCATATACGTTGAAGTTGAACCATATTCTATATCCTCACTTAATCTGTGACAATCAACATAAACATAGTTTAGAGTTTTTTATTTCTATTTAACTTTAATTTAAAAGAAACAATAAAAAGTTAGTTCATATAAAAGATTGCTTACACTTGCGCCTTTTTTTACTAATGCAATATAAGTGTTGCGTTTGATGAAAGATACACGTCATACATGCACAAACACATATATGCATGTCTATATATGTATATATGATTATAGTGGAAGAACTTCTATGTATGTATGGCCCAAGTCATTTTCATAGAAATCCAGACTGTTCAATTGCAATGGATGGTTTGCATCAACAGGTAATGACTTTGTTTCACAATACCCATGTGCCCCTGGCAAGACTATTATGTCTGTGCACATATGGATATGTGTGTGTGTGTTTGTACGTGAACATATAAACATTTATTTGCACATAGAGGCTACTTAAGGGTACTTAAGGGGGATACTGAAACATGGTATTAATGGTAGGAAAGGATTCGTATAGCAAACCAAACAGTTTGTACAGAATATGTATGTCATAGTTGTTTTCCAACACAATTTGGGTTGAGAAAGTATGTGAAAAGTTGTTTTATGATTCTGTTTAACTGTTACCATAAACCATTTCTTTGGAAACCTTTATCTGCTAACATGTCTTGACCTGATACTTTTTATGTTTTTTGTTTGAGTAATTTATTCTTTTTCAGGTCCAAATGATCAAGATGGAGCTCTTCCCCCACCGCCTTGGGAGGCGGAAGCTGTCCAGCACGAATCGCCTGGTTTTCAGCCTCAACCACATCAAACTGGGCAGCTTATTGGTATGCACTCCTTTCCAGCACAAACCAGCCAGCATGCAGACATGCCACCCAATCCTATGGCAGGTGGTCAGCTGGGAGGCATGCATTCACAACATATATTGGGTGCCCAGCCTACAGGGCTGCAACCTCAACTGATGCAGAGCAATCAGTTTGTAGGCATGCATCCTCAAATGCAGAACAGCCACATTCCATCTACATTTCCACAGCATATGCTTGGAGGGCATGTGGTAGGTGTGGGTCAACAGGCCATGCAGGGGGTTCAGCTGACAGCCTATGGATACGGGCAACAACCGGGTGCCCAATTCTACGATCCAGCGAGACCTGCATACCCTTATTCTACTCCAAATGAGCTTGCACAGAGAATGTATGGCCTTTCTATGCAAGACAATAGCACATATGCGAGTCAGTCCTCTTCCTATCAGATGCCTACCTCCTCCTCATCCTATCTGCAGCAACCGAACAAAGTGCCAAAGCCCGAGGATAAGCTGTTTGGCGATCTTGTTAACATCGCCAAAACAAAGCAAAATAAACCTACTGCTGGTTAAGTTTGAGAGCAAGTGAACTCGGTGCGAGGAACTATTCTTCATATGTATTTTTTGATTTGTTATTGTTGGTTTCTGTTGCTTCCCTTGTATTTTCTCTTTCTGCCTCCTTGTTTGTATTTTTCCCTTTGTTATTGGTCATGTACATTTCTGTCTACTAGGGTGGGGGGTGGGAGGAATAATATAGGTTCATTATAGAGTTTGGAGATTTTGTGTTGCTTATGTTCGAGTCTGATGCTCACAACTACTGCTGAAGTCATGTCTTTACGTATTTTTTTTTGTAATACTGTAGCTTTAATGCTGACTTTACTAAAAATATAAATATACAAAAAAACATAAATATAGAAGAAAACCAGAGGAAATTTGTTCATAAATATATAAAATAAAAACATGATTATTATTGGGCTATTCCATGATTCAGAAGCTCTATACTAATCATGAGTCCTAATATTTGGATTCTCGGTTCTTAATATTTGGGATAATCAACATAAGCATATTTTAGAGTTTTTTCATTTTTATTTAACTTTAATTCAAACGTAATGATAAAAAGTTAGTTCATGTCCGATCGTACCTAACACTTTTCGTCTTTTTTGACCACTGCAATATAAGTATTTTGATGACTATTTAAAATTTTATTTAATATATCTTAAATATTAGTTTGATGGTATAACAGACTAACTTACCAAAGTCAGAGTTCGAAAGCTCATTTAATATATTTTTATATCTTAACTATTTTTAAATATTAATTTAATTATAATATATTTTAAATTATTAAAATTATTTTAAATATTAATTATAATATATTTTTAAAATTTTAATTATAATATATTTATATTTTAAATATTAATTTATATCTTAAAATATTTTAAATATTTTATATTTTAAATATTAAATTAATTATAAAAAATATATATTAAATTTATTTATAAAATTTTAAGAGTTCGAAATTTCACGATATAAATCCAAAAGGCGTAAAACAAAGGCACCACTAAGAATACCGAACTGGAACAGCGGTGGAGTAGGTTAATTAAACTAGTTGTTCACGAGTCCCACCGTCCCCGCCGCTTCCACTATGCGACAAACCACTTTGCCGGCCTTTTACACGCGTCCGGCTGTGGACGCCGCAGGCGACGTCAGTGACGTCGCCTCTTCCACACGCCTCGCGGCGCGCGGCGGAAGGCGCAGGTCACGCTGTCGGTCGCCCACGTTGCCTTACGTTACGCACGCCTTTTAACGCAAGGAAAATAACGGCCGTTACGACCCTTCTACCTCTCTCCCGCCTTTTCTAGAAGTGCGAAGAATACTTGTAAACCAGAAACTTGATGCTTAACGGAACGTTATAAACTTTATTATAACGGTTTTGAGAGAAAGAGAGAGAGAAGAGGCAAAGAATGCGGTCGAATCGCCGTTCGATCCTTTTCTTGCGTCTGCTGCTGCTGCTGTTGGTGGCCTGGTCGCCGGCCTCATGGTGGCGGGGGTGGGCGTCAACTGGGGGACATCCTCCTCTGCCTCCCACCCTTTCCCGCCGTTCGTGGTCGTGCCGGGGCTCCTCCAGGCCAACAGAGTCTCCCGGGTGAAGCTCCCCGACGCCGACCGTTCCGTGCTCGCCAGCCTCGCTGGCTCGGGCATCGCCGTGGCTATGGGCGTCCCCAACGAGATGCTCCGGTCCCTCAGCTCCTCCAAGTCCGCTGCCGTCAGCTAGGTCCACGACAACGTCACCCGCTACGTCTCCAGCACTGGCGGCGGCAGTGTTCGAATCGAGTAACTCGTTTCTCTCTTTTCTTCTCCTTTTTGTTTGGGGTTTATCATTGATTTTAGGGTTAAGAAAAGGAAACTTGGCGATTGTAATTGCACACTCGTTTCGAAATGAAATAATGTTTAGGTATTGTCTACTCGATCCTTTTCTTCTCAAAGTTAGCATTTTGCTTTTAGAACCCTAGCTCGGTTAATGGGTTTATGCTCAGAGTTCGTATTAAGTTGTGGTAACTCTTATGCTTGCGCAGATCGATTGATTCTTTGTTGTCTGTGTTGCATTATGCTCTTTAATTCTTTGTCGTGTTTGATTGTTGATTGTGATTGTGATTGTCCATCCACTATGTAGCTTCGCCATTTGAACGAGACATCAGTAAGATATGCGCCCAAAGTGATCATGCCACTGCAAATTTTCCTTGTCCTCTTCGTGGCTGTTTGTCGTCATACACGATAAGTTTATGCCCTGTATTTGGTTGCAGTATATGTTTCTCTTGCATTATGATCTGCATTGGCATCTCTATAAGGCTGCGCTGAGGACGAGAGTAGCTCAACTGAACTGGAATTTACTGATATAAGACACACTACCTTCTTAACGAAAAACAACTTTGAAATGCCACTAGGAAACTGATAGGAATTCAAGCATTTCCCTGTCTTATAAACTTCAAGGTATTTAGATGCGTATCTTGTGCAACTGGGTGCCACTTGAAAGTTGAAACAGCGTCGAACTAAGATCTTCAGATTTTGAAAATCTTAGGCATTATTTGTTATGATTATTCCATGCCCCTTGTTGTCCCTGTACATATGCATGTGTCATCATCTGGGACATATCTTGAGGTACTAAAGCTTGAAAGAAGATGAGAAACGTGGCAAAAGGGATAGAGCTTGATTTAAGTCTGTTTGGAAGCTTTAATAGTAGGAGTGCCGTTAGTCTTGGATGACCTTCTACATCAAGAACTCAAGAGTGGCCTTGGATGCCTTTATAAATTGCAATGATAGTAGTGATAAGTTGCATTCGGATTCACTTCTCCTTCAAGTATATGAGCTACCTAAGGTGCATATGAAGAATGTGTTTTGGGTACTTTAGGCAAGTAATGAGAATCATTTGCTGTTGTCTTCCACGTATAAAAAATTCTGCAGTTCGAGTAAAGCTAAATGATATCATGCGCTATTAGATGCAGCAACTCTTCAAGGTAAACCTGTTTTGGCACACTGTCACATGCTACCAAATAATTGCTGGATTTCTTGGTCACAACATCTGGCAACTTCGATAATATCTTTGATGGAAAGCTGTTTGTGTCCTTCCCCTGCCCTACTATGATTGGACGCTAGCAGATTTCGCTCTTTCCTTAGCTAACACTGCTGCATTTACATTCGGTTGATAGATTGTGTAAGAACATAACTGATGAGGTGAAATTGAACTCTCTGTTTATTAAATGCACTAATCTGCAATGCACTAAAGTTGACAGTGAATTATGGTCAAAATTAAGCAGTCAAGCAGTGAGCTGCTGAAAGTTAAGTTGTTTGTTTGGACTCTTGGAAGGGAAAAAGTTTGTCGACTTCCAGATTTATGTCAGTTGGTATATCAAGACAGCTTATGTTTTGTTGCCAAGAAAATCTGGTCCAAGCAAAATTTGGGTTTAGTGATTGATTTTATGGCCCTATGAGAGCTGATACTTTTTTGATATTGTCAGTGGTTTTAAGCTGAAATTATGGATGACAATGTTGACTTGTCATCTTATGTTTGTTTCCTCTTGCCCATATCTTCTTCTGCTAAGATATACTATGTTATATTGCATGAAGATGTTAAAATTGGCATATTAGTATGTAACCACATTAACTTGGTGCAGAAAAGGACATTCACAAAGCCTACCTATGCGATATATTGACAAGACTATAAATTGACAGGTTTATTGCTGTCGGTGATGCAGCATTCCTCCTCAGTTATGGTCAAACATTCCAGCCCCATGTAGTTGGTGCAGCAACAAACATTCAGCGAGCCTTGACTGCTGCAAATTTAGCAAACACGGTAAAAGTCATTGTTCCTTGCAGTTCTGATGTATACCAATCTGAGTCTAACCTACCTTCGAAGGGTCACTTTAGGCCTGATCTCAACAAGACTATGATTGAGCTCCTCTCTTTTCTTGACAAGCATGGTTCACCCTTTGTGGTTGACATCAATCCTTTCTTGACCTTTCAACAAAAGAAGAACCTTTCCCTGGATTTTTGTTCTCTTCCAGACAAATTCTCATGCATTATCTGATGGACCGAACAAGTATAGAAACCACTTTGATATGAGCATCGACACGTTGGTTTCAGCTTTGTCAAAGGTTGGGTATGCTGAAATGGATATAATTGTCGGGAAGATAGGATGGCCTACAGATGGTGCAATGAATACCACATCTGCTGTTGCCCAGATCTTCATGCAAGGCCTCGTTGACCACCTGCAGAGCAAAGCTGGTACTCCACTTAGACCAAAGAGACCACCAAGAGAGACGTATATCTTCAGTCTACTAGATGAAGATCAATGGAGCATTAAGACTGGGAATTATGAAAGACACTGGAGCATTTTCACATTTGACGGCCAGGCAAAATACAATGTGGACCTTGGCCAAGGCTCAAAAGCTCTGGCAAGTGCTCATGTTGTGGACTACCTGGCGCAAAAGTGGTGTGCGGTGAATAACAAGAAGGACATATCAAATGTTTCCGGCAGTGCATCGGAAGCCTGTTCCGCTGCTGATTGCTCTGCTTTGTCTCCTGGTGGCTCTTGCTCGGGGATCGGCTGGCCCAGAAATGTGTCATATGCTTTCAACAACTATTTCCAGCTTCATGATCAGAGCGCGGATAGTTGTGATTTTGGCAGCCTGGGATTGATAACAACTGTGGACCCATCAGTAGGTGATTGCCGGTACACTATTGCACTCCGCACATCATTTTATACGTCTATTCATCAAACGCTGGTTGCACCGTGGAGCATGATGATTCAAGGTGTTACCTTTTTTGCTTTCTTGGTCTTATTTGTTTGGTGTGTTGATCTGCTTACTTTGAGGTAGTTTTGTATAAGACAAACTAGAATTTTGTACTAAAACTTCCAGAGGATGTCTAAGCACTTCATGAGTTCAATCCTTTGAGCCTGAATCATTCTGAACTTGTTCTACGAGAAGTGAATGATGCTAAGATTTTGGCACTTACATTATTTGTGATGCCAAGAATTTAGCACTGCATGGTTTGTGGTTGGATTGGTTCTGCTTGCTTCTTCTCTTGCAATAGAAAATAATATCCTGCATATTGGTGTTACATACTTGAAACACTTCTGCATGAAAACTACTTGCTCTTGCTGATCAACTTACCTGCTCTCGCTGCACCAATTAGGAACAGGAAATGATGAGGACCAGTTGTGGACAAACACTGCATTAGGTATGCACTGCAATAATAGTTCCTTGTTGACATCATATAAAACTAAGACTCAGCTCTGCACTGCTTCAAGCCTTCCATGTCAACTTAGCATCCCATCAACAATGGCCACGGACGGCAGGTAGCTTAATGTAATGTGACTGTGTATTTGACCGTATGTAGAGTATGTCCTCCAGTATGTTCACCACATGATAACATGCTCGAGGGACAAGCGTGTACGCTGTAGCCTAGTTTTATATGTTATCATTACCAATAGAAACATCCTTTCCTATCTTTTTGATTACTATAATCTATGATTGTTAAAGGTTTTAACTTAGGGTTCGATCATAAATAGGCAGTCCCATCTCCATATAGTTTCAGCTCATCTGAACCTGAGAGGCAACCTTGCACTGTACCATGTGTATTCATCTGCAACCATACACCTTCGTTCTTCCTTTGGTGGCCTAAGCAATGGGTAGCCACTCGCCTTGCGCTTCCTGCAAGCTTCTACGGAGGCGCTGCACGCCGGACTGCGTCTTCGCGCCCTTCTTCCCCTCCGATGAACCCCACAAGTTCGCAATGGTCCACAGGGTCTTTGGTGCAAGCAACGTTAGCAAAATGCTACAGGTTTCTTCTTCTTCTTTGTTCTTCTATTTTGTCTACCGATAGTTTACGTTGGTTGGCTACAGGAGCTTCCTCTTCATCAAAGAGCGGATGCAGTGAGCAGCTTGGTCTACGAAGCAAACGCAAGGATGAGGGATCCAGTTTATGGTTGCGTCGGAGCCATCTCTTACCTCCAGCATCAAGTGTCTCAGCTCCAGATGCAGCTGGCCTTGGCTCAAGCTGAGATGCTTTGCATTCAGATCCAGCAGGCGCAGCTGATGGATGCTGATGGCATGCAGTATCTCATGCAGAGTGACCTCAGCGCCATGGCCCAGTTGACGAACTATCCATCCTCCTCAAGCAATGTACCCCATGAGCCTCTCAAGAGAGAGAATCCATGGACATAGAAGCCATGTTCCTGTTCCCAAGCGTTTGCTTGGAACGGAGCTTCTTTGTGGATTCAGTGCTTCATCCATGTACATGTCCCTATCATTGTTATGTTTAGGTGAAGACACAAACTGGAAGATTCCTTTTGTTCTCCCTAAGACAATTCCTTTTGTCATCTAGCTGGCTGTTATATATACATTGTTGTTGCTGTAAGAACATGAAGTCATCCAAAAGCTTGATTAACATACCTTTCAAACTCCTGCAGACAAAACAAAATGACACTTTGTTGGCCATTTCCAATCTACATATAAATCACAGATCAAGCTTTGACTCTTCGATCATCCTTTTCCTGTCCAACAGAAGGAAAACAAGTACAACTTTTGTAGCTTAACTCTGCATCTCAATGATGATTCTTTTCCTGGTGTTACTTGCTGTTTGCTATGTGGGTTGGTGAAGTGTTCTTGGTGTTAGAGGAGTACAGAATGTGCTCACATGCAGTGTAGTTCTTTGCATTAAGCTATGTTGATGGACCAGCCAACAAGAAGTTTTTTTGTCTCTAGCTTGGGATTTAGTAGTGGATGAGACTGCACTAAAAACAAAGGCAATAATTACACGAACTGAACTAAGCGATAAGAGAAAGAGAAAGAGTCAACAGTGTCATGAACTAGATTTTAGTATGTTGGATTAGTACATGACAAGAGAAAGAGTCTCAACCATCTACGATTATAATCCATATCAAGTTTGATCTCCTGCAAGATAAGACACTCCCACATGCTAACCTCCAAAGGATTGTTAGACTAAACTTTATAAGGATCGTAATCCTGGACTTGTTCTCTTGGCATGTCCTAATCCTTGATGAGGATTACAAGAGAGAAAGTGGAAGAGTGATTACAAGCAAGAAGTAATTGAAATCTTAACACGAATAAGAAAGAAGTCAGACGTGACTAAAAGAAAGAATCGAATGCTCACTAGAGAGTTGACGGAACTCGGGCACTTGCTTCGAGATCTATCTACAAGAATAATAAGATTGGATGAGCTTTTAATGTACATGGCCATTAAATGATTTTAGTAAACAATAATTGATCTTGTTGATTTATAATCGTAAAACATAATAAGTACTTCTGTTTGGATATTGATAACATTCATTAAAAAATACAATGGAGGTGGATATTCTCCGGATCGAATACATGGGGAAATACACACGCTAAACAAGATGATTATTATCGTTTCATCGAGAAACATAAGCTCGTAAATGAAACGACACGTTCTAAGCTTCTTGCTTGTTTCAATAAGTGAAAGAATGGACGCTGTAGATGTGAAAGCAATGGAGATTCTCGTCGTCCTCCGATTACGTTGATCTCAGCTGTGACGCTCTCGGCAGGCTTTAGATTGACTCACCACTAAGAGATCGGAGCGACACGACACCAAACCGTTGTAATTAATTTTCGAGATTCTCTCAAAATTTAGAAATAAGTGAAATGTGAGTTACAATATTTTTTAATAGAGTTGCATTGTTTTTGGATAAAACCTAAAACGTGTAACCTCGTTAAAAAATAGTATAACTCGAGTCTTCAAGAAAATTCTTTTCATAAAACTTCAAAAAGCCTTCTTTGAATATTATCAAGTGGTTTTTGATCCAAAATGATTGTAAATTCACCTTAGATCGGGTAATTGTAAAAGATTACCGTAACTAAGGTTTTCAAAAAAATATTTTTCTGAAAACTTTAGAAAAACCTTCTTTGATAATATTTACATAGTTTTTTTTTCTTCAAAAGTGGTTGTAAATTCACCTTAAATTAGGGGAAAAAATTATAAAACATAAATATAATCAATGATAAAATCCATTAACATATTTTATTTTAAAATAGAATAGTTAAAAAAGTCATTTATGCATTTATAAGTCATTTTCCAATTTTTTTCTTAAAATTTAAGATTTTTTTATTATTAGTTATTTAAAATATATTAAAAATATTATTATATTACGTTTTAATTTATATAAATAATTTAAATTTTAAAATTTTTTATACTTAATATGTATGATTGTGTCCGATGCCAACTCATTTGCCATCGAGGTCGACACCTAAGTAAGGCTCCAGGTCACCAACCTCAAAATTGTACCATGGTGTGTTCGAATATGCCCCACGTAATGATTGAGAATAATTTTTCTATCTTACATTGTTGTCTTCTCCCTTTCGTTGACTTAATCATATAGTTTACATTGTTGTCTTCTCCCCTTCGTTGACTTAAGCATCGAAAAGGTCACGTTGAGCATCTGGATGAGCCAACCCCCAGGGAGGAACCTTGCAACTAGAAATATCTCAGTTTGTCTACCTGGTCATCTCGAACCGGGTTCTCACCAAGAGAACGACATCTAATCGGATGATTTAGGTCACTTTTGTTGGACTAAAAAAATAGGAGCCAAAAATAATAATAATAATAATAATAATAATAATAATAATAATAATAATAATAATAAAAGTCATCTTTTCTGCACCAGTGATCGCCTGTTGTTTGGTTCATTCTCCCATCGACAAGCTTTGGTGTTGGATGCCGATAGGAGGGAATGGCATCGGAGGCCGAAAGCTACGGCGACCCAAAAGAGTTTCCATAAATATCACAGATGAATCATGTTGGTTTGGCCCAGCGTGTTAGATTCCTTATTTTGTTCTCGGAGGTTCATTAGGTGCATGAACGTAGGCTAACCCTCCTCCTTAGGTTGATCTCACAGAGAAGAGACTACAAGAATAGACGACGAAAAAGTCTCTCAAACTCTTAATGTGGTTGGTTCTAAAGTCCCTGCAAACTCTCTCAACCAAAACAAGCCTTGTTTAATGCTTACTTAACCACAAGCTTTATTTACTCGGAGCCTCATCACGTCACCTCTCTCTCTCTCTCCAACTTTCTTTCCGGCTACAATTCAGGCGCATCGTGAAAACTTAGAATTGGTTTCCATCAAGACTCGTGGTGGTATCAGCCACTTCGTGAAGAAGGTATCAGCTCTCCATTACATGCCGATAGAGGAGACCGGGCGGCTAAAGTTCAACCGAGGAAATGAGATTGACCCATTCACTCCCAAGTTCAAGGGAGACTTTTGCTACGACTAATGTATTGGAGCTTGAGCGTAATGTGATGCGCCTGAATTGTAACCCTAAAGTAAGATGAAGCCATGGCCCTTCGTGAGGAAATATACAGGCCGGAAAAGAGACAGAGGTCGCGCGATGAGGCTCCGAGTATATAAAGCTTGTGGTTACGAAGCATTAAATAAGGCTTGTTTTGGTCGAGAGACTTTGCAGGGACTTACGAACCACGTTGAGGGTTGAGATGCTCTTTCGTTTGTTCTTGTAGTATCTTCTCCGCGAGGTTCTCAGATGGCTGAGGAGAGGGTCGGCCTTGCTTCATGTGCGTGCCCTTCGTTCATGGTTTTTATAACACCAATCCGATACCAGGAGAACAACATCGAGGGTACACCTTTGGCTCCTCCTTCGCCACCCCACGTCCGCTACGGTACATCCGAGCAACAAGGACGATGGCTCTCTTTGCGTTGCCGCAAAGAGACTCCTGTCTTATCTATCAAAAATTACGTCGAACATTCTCTTCGCGTTGCCGCTCCCTTTTGTGGGCAAGCTGCTCCCAGATCCGAAGAGCTTCGAGGACGTCGCCCGCTTCGCCGCCGACAGGATCCGGAGGAGGAGAGTTGCCGAGCCCCCCGCTTCGACCTCTCGCGTGGAATAAGGAGACCACGACGACATCCGTCATGGACTTAAGTGTCAGTATCTGAGAACAAATGTTAAACCATATTAAAAAAATAGCATAAATTATTTTTTATTATTATAAAATATTTATTTTTTAAAAAATTGAAAATGAGTTATAAAGACGTAAATGATTTTTTTTTTCATTTTTAAGCTTTTAAATGAGTATTTGTATTAATTTTACCCCTTAAAAGGTTGAATTTATATATTTTTTTCTTAAAGTTTAATCAATTTAAGATGAATTTACAATCATTTTGGATCAAAAATCACTTGAATATTATCAAAGAAGACTTTCTGAAGTTTTAAAAGATAATTATCTTTTTGGAGTTTAATACGATTACATTATTATTTTTTTGGTCCTATTAAAAACCCTTTAAAAATTTTGTAACCCACCTCTCACTTTTTTCAAAAATAATTTAAATTTCAAAAACTTCTAAAATGAATTACAAAAGTCAAAATGTTTTTTTTAACTATTTTAAAACATATATTTTTAATGATTTCAATCTTTACATGGCTCAAATTTAAAGATAAAACCATCACCCTCATCTCCCCAAGCAAAGATTCATCCTAACTAAATTAGTGTTGTAAGGGGACTTATCTGCTGGCTTTATGATAAAAACATTATCTCTAATATATTTTTTATGTAAGAACTCTTAAAATTTTGAGTAATTATGGTGATATAATATTGAACATAAGAATACTGGAATGAAATACTTCTCATGGATAGACATCTTAATTTAGTCCATATCGAAAATGAAAAGAAATCAACTTATTATAGAATCAAATCTCAAATAGCATTATGTCATGCAACAAAAACAAGTTCTCAAAAAGCCTTTTTCTTGAACATAATATCACTTTAACATATTAAAATTCCCACTAATAGAATAAACATTTTAACCTAACCAAGATATCATCAATTTGTGATTCCATACCTCTATGATTTAGAAATAATGATAAACGAGTTCAAAAGCTCACACAGCTAAATCAATCAAGAGGATCAGAATGCATTTCTGCAACAGTCTTCTGAAACATTTTTAACTTAACTGAACATTAAATCAAATATTCGAGAACTTTGATACTGACTTGATTCAAAAGGCTGCATGCCCCTAATCTACCCATGAAGATTTCATGCACTCTCGGTCACAGGGTGCTCGAAGACAACATCCTTTCCACAAAGCTTTCTCTAGACCCCCGTGAATGTCTCCAACTTGTACTCTGTGTTGTTGCGTTCCTTTGGGTCCAGGAAAATCTGATTCAAAGAGATTAACAATTTGGTAAACCATTTGGTTTCTGCAGCTTCATAAAATGAGATAACATAAAAAGTGATCATGGCAGATGGTGATATGGTTTAGTGCATAGACATCTTAGAATATCACTGTCAGTTGCTTCAAAAAACATTATAGATGTGAACTGACGAGAAGGCACTAAACCTGTAGTAAAAGGTAAAGAGTCTCTGATCACAGGAAACTCACCTTCATGAGCTTTGAGCCATCGAGACGATATCTTATGCGCTTCCCAACAATCTCAGCAGGGTACACAACATCCTCCAAGATGGCATCATGAACTGCAGTGAGAGTCCGGCTGCGAGGGCGCACGACAGCAGAACCTTTCTTTGGAGGTCTCAAAATCCTCCTTGTCGCAATAAGAACTACATCCTGTTTAAAAGAATAACAAAAAATGAGGACCATAAAAGAAAGGAAATACAAGTACAAACAGGCATCTGCATATGTGAAGTAAGTATGACTGGTGACAGTGTATGGTTACTTGATACAGCAACATAAAGATCAACACTCAACATGAAGAATCTTACAGTGTAAACCATACCTATGCCGATTAGGTTTATTATTCTAAAATACCTACACATATGATATACATTTGATATGGACAAATGAGACATTAGTTCATCTTCCAGCAAACAGACCTGAAATTTTTCTATGATACTGGGCGTTTGCCACCTAGTAAAGTTGCTTTCTAAAAAAATATTCCTCGACTCGTATCTTTAAGAAACATCAATATGACTTTTCCAAGATTGTGGATCTTAATCGACTATGATGATAAGAAAGGCCAATCGCACAGTCCAGGTCCAAGATAAGCTCCAATGAATTGAGTAACATGGATTTAGTAAAAACTAAAGAAGGCACACTGAGAGAAAATATTTTCACCAATCACATTCTGTCAAAAAATTTCTACTTCTGGAGCTTGCCCATTTCCTACTTAATCAAATGTAAATATCTAGGAGCTCATGAGATTACAATTTGATTGTCTTAGAAATATTAAAGAAGGATCAACTCAATCAGTGACATTTACTCAACATCAGTGCATCTTAAAGCATTGCAAACAGTTGCAATAAATATTTCCAACAGGATCATTCATGCGGAAGAAATATGATAACAACAAGCACTTTCTGCACTTTCCAACAGGATCATTCATGAAGAAGAAATATGAACACAACGAGCACTGAGAGCAGCAGGCGGTGCTGTTTCTTGGCCCTGTCGCTCTTGGTGATCTCCTTCTGGAACACACAAACTGGTCGGCAATGGCGTGCAGCGGCAGCAGCGACGGAGGGAGTTGAGTGGGGAATTGGCAACGAAGACCAGGAAGGAAGTCGCTGTACCTTTTGGGAAGAGGACATGGCTTTGCTGCAGACTGGTAAGATACTTGTGTCACTCTCAAATGCTGGTTTTTAGGGCATTCTATCAATATTCATGATTACAGCAATGTGTTGGATGTGGAATCATGAAAAGGATTCTTTTAGTTTGTCTCATAACCTGTCTTTTTTTAGTCATGTTTCATTCCATGCTTTGACCTAGTTCTTGTAATGCAATTAGGTGGGCCTTGGGTGTTTTAATCTATTTCATGCTTCAAGCTGAAATGCCATTTGGCTCATGGAGAGAAGGTGAACTAGAGACATTTGCAAAGATTGCCAAGGGACATCTTACCTTACCTCAGTCCTTCAGCATAGAAGTGGTTGACCTTATCACCAAGGTTTCCTCCTCTTTTTTTTGCTTTTTCTTGTACAAATCAAGTTATTTTTTATGAAAGGGTCTCCTTGTTGAGCTCACTAATGTAGATGTTTATATAATGAAAGCTTTCCACCAGTTACTCGAAGTTGATGAAGCTGCACGACTGGGAAGCCAGGGTCCAGATTCGATAAGAAGTCATTCATGGTTTGAGGGCTTCGACTGGGAATCAATTGCTGATGGCAGTTTTCCTGTTCCAGCTGAAGTCATTTCTCGCGTAGATATGCATGTCGAAAATCATGCAGAAGATACTGCACTCGCCATCTCCTCTCCCTCTAAAGATCTAGCTGTTCTTGACACCCCAGAATGGCTCGAGGACTGGTAAAATTTTCGCCAGGTTTTGGCACAATGCGGATCTTCTTCCAGTCAGTTTCATCACGCCTGATTTCAAATCCATTGGCATCAGCAGAACACGTCCTCTTCGCCGTAGTGAATTATTTTGCATGTTGTTAGCATCAAGCCTTTAGAGGCAGTGAATTCTTTTTTGGCTGTAAAGTTTTGCTAGCATTTCACATCCCAATCTCCACCTTTGGAACCAGAGTTCACGAGACCCAATGTTACACACTGGTCTTACATAAATCTTCAGAGTGATTCATAACGGAGGAGTTGTTTTATTATTTTCTATTACACTGACTTCAGTTCTTAACATATATAAATATTCATATACAATATTTTCGTTGCATTTAAGGTCGATTGTGCTGTGTGAATTTTCCATTCAGAATGCTGTTGACAAGAGAAATACATTAAGATCCCAAGGTTTCAATCTGTTATTATAATTGAGGACGGTGCTTATTATTTTAAGCATTAATTTCTCTTAAAATTCATACTTTTTATTTATTTCTGCGACTGCAACTTTAATATCTATTTATTCTTCTTTTTTTTTTCTCCTTCATTTTTTTTGTGTTCTAACATTTTAGGGATATATATCGCCGAGTTGGTTTACAAGAATAATCGTCTAATCGATCATCGATTTGATGACATAGATTTTATCGAGATTTTTTGTCTGAATTTGTAGTTCTTCTTTTCGACGAATTATCCACTGGATCGGAGCGAATCCGTGCGATTGGGTGATTTCATTAGGGTTTTGGAGGAGGGATGTTTCCAGTCTCGTCGATGTGAAGGAGGAAGCTTCCTACTAATTTCTTCTTGACCGGTAGAGTCGTTCCAACGACTCTGCCATGGAACAAATGCTCCATCTTAGTCGGCACCAGTCGCAAGTCAACTAAGCGTGATCCGACCGTGGCGGTAACGTCAAGCGTGAATTGGGTTGGAAGAAGAGGGCGTCAAGGACGTGATGTCTCGTTCTATATCAAGCAGCTGTTCTTGACACCCTATAATGAATAGACTTTTCTGATCGATCATCGATTTGATGACATATAGATCTTAACAAGAGTTTTTTTCTGAATTTGTTGTTTTCTTTTAGACGAATTATCCACTTGATCGGAGCGAATCCGCGCGATTGGGTGATTTCTTTAGGGTTTTGGAGTAGGGATGTTTCCGGTCTCGTCGATGTGGAGGAGGAAGCTTCCTATTAATTTCTTGTTGACCGGTGGAGTCGTTACAACGACTCTGCCGTGGAAAAATGCTCCATCTTAATTGGATCTTTCGTTTTCCGTTCACCAGTCCCAAGTCAACTAAGCGTGATCCGACCGTGGCGGTAACGTTAAGCGTGAATTGGGTTGGAAGAATAGGGCGTCAAGGACGTGACGTCTCGTTCCATATCAAGCAGCTGTAGGCGTCAGCTCATTACTCTGTTCTCTCTGCAAGAATTCCATGGCTTTGATTCCACTCTCCCTCCTCCTCCTCCTCGCTTGCTTCTCCACCTCTTCCTCCTCTTCGCTGTACGCCGACCACTGCAGCTCCGTCGTCCCCGAATCCGAGGCTACCAGCCTCTTCGTCGACTCGGACTATTCCTTCCGTATATCGAAAGGCTATTTCTCGGGCGGCGGCGGACGGCTCTTCGACTCGCCACGTGCCTCCAATTCCTCCGCCTTCCCTTACTTCCACTTCTATGCCAAGTACCTCCACAAGACGCGGTCACCCGACGTCCTCCAGATCGAGGGAACCCTAGTCCTTAGAGTTGGTCATCCGACCGTCTTCCACGGCATGACGTCTCACCGCAGGCGTCCTCCTCGGAACGTCACCTTGCAGGAAGAAGCCGCCTTCGACTTCTCCGGTTTCTGGTCTGAATCAACCGGCAAGCTTTGTATGGTTGGTCACGGGATCTTCTACAAGCCCTTAGGTGATCCTCTTCATCTTTCTGCTGTCTTGAAGCTCAATTACCCCATGACTTCCAACATCTCTACCAGTCTGGTGAGCGGGACTGTCGAGAGCTTGGGTCCCCACCACATCGATCCCATCTCGCTTGTGGCCTATGCTCAAAAGGAGTATGATTTCACGATGATCCCCCAAGCCAACCACTCATGCTCCTCTCTTCCATTCCAGGAGGAATCACTAAGTTTCGGGCCTACTTCAGTTTGTAGAATAATGAAATCAAATAAAAGCTAAGAGGTCACAGTTATCAGTATATGTTGTTTGAGACTTGCATCTCTCTCTCTCTCTCTCTCTCTCGAAGAGGCAGCGGGAACCACAAGCAGAAGACATCCAAACTGCAGCAGGCTGGCATGGAGCAGACCATAATAAATGCCAATCAAACTCCATCCAAGTCCACAAAAAGGTGGATTTGCACAAATAATTCAAGAGGAAGTGTGAGCATCAGCCAACCTTGGAAAGATAAAAGCTTCATCTCTCAAGTGCAATCCATTTACGATGATGATGACAGACAAGGCTGACTGTCATGCAGCCCCATGCATTATACTCTGATGAATCACTGAAGGACTAATGGCTATTTTTAGCTGAAGCTTACATATCAACATCACGGAATTATGGATGACAGCCAGACTTGCTGGACCAGTCACGCTGATATCATCATTCGAGTTGATCGTTTCCTCCTCACGTCACAAAATTTTTTCACTCTATTTTTTTTGTCTTCGTTATTACCGTGAAAATGGATCCCAATGTTAGATTGATATATGTATATCTGCAACTTCATAAACTAAATAAAGATATTATTACTTCGATGATCAAATTAAGTGTGAGTTAAAACCAAGAATTTAGTTTTTTTTATATACATAAGTACATATACATATGTTATATCAAGACATGAATTAAAAATGGTTACTATAATTATCGGGTAGTTTAGACTTTGATAGATCATTAGCTTAGCTTTAATCATAACACCTTGCAGATGTTGAAGAGATAGATTTTATAACTATTTTTAATTTTCTGCAACGATAAATATGGACATATTTCTTAGAAATAGGCAGCGTTTGACCCAAGTCGCCGAGGAATCGGACGCGGCTGAAGTGTATCACCGATCGGGACGGGTTTGCTTTGTATGATAGCCTTCACCTTTCGCTAAGGCCAGCGTCGATGACGACCAAAACACGTAGTCTACAGCGATAGCCACCACCTTCCCCACCTTCTATTAATTCCTCTGCTTCTTCTTCGATCCCCAACCCCCCTCTCTCTCTCTCTCTCTCTCTCTCTCGCTCTGTTAACTCTTTGGTTCTATCGCACACGCAACGGTGTTGGGGAGAATCACATTAATTGGTGGAGGAGAAACAGATGAAAAGAATGGTTTGGTCTCGAGAAAACGCTGTCGATGGTTGCTTAGACACTCTCAAACCGGTAATCTTTCCACTTTCTTCTGTTTCTCCTGTCGATTAATATATATAAATATTATGCATTAATTTCAAGCAAATCGACCGTGTGAGTTTCTTTGGAAACCAATCTACCTTTATCTTTCTTATTGCATACAACTTTTTCTTCTTGGATCAAACATCTTCTGCAACCATTGATCACTCGCCAAGAATGTAGGGAAATCAAAAGTACTCTTTTGTCTGTAACAGTAAGTTTATGTGACCTTCCATCGGACAAAGCATATATATAAACATATCTTTCATTGTTCACAAGTTTTGATGTAATTTAATAGTTCACAGTCTTTAAACAAAGATATATTTTGTAAGAGCACGAAATCAGATGTATTATTAAGATCGTAAAGTATATACTCCAAGTTTGGGTGTTAGATATGGTCGGAAATACAAGGCATTTAAATCAACCTATGAACGAGCTAAATGCGCTAGTTTTCTCTTCCTTTTCTAGCTTTCCCGGGACAGTGGAAGAAGAAGAAGAAGAAGAAGAAGAAGAAATGATGGTCATCCATCAGCGGAACCTGCGAGCGACGAGTTCGTATCGGCCCTGGCGGCCGGCATGGGTGCCAAGCTAATAGTACAAGTCTCACCGGAGGCATCCCAATCCACGGGAGCACTCGCCGCCGCAGCTCGACAAACCGGAGGCAGACTCGTCTGCATCATCCCGGAGGAGGTGTCGCTCGCTCCCACGAAGGATGTCGTCGAGGAGTCCGGCGTGGACGACGCGGTGGAGTTCAAGGTGGGCGACCCGTATCACGAGCACATCGGCTGCTCTCTGGTGGGCTGCAAGTCCGACCCGTACGCAGGCCTGCTCGAGCTGCTCCGCTTCAATCCGAGGAGTTCGGTGGCGATCGCTAACTGTCTGCGGGGAGGGAGGAGGGGCCGATAGGCGAAGATGGGATGGAGGTGACGATGATAGGGAAGATTGAGGAGGTGGGAAGGACGGGGACGACGGCAGGCGGCGTGGAACGGCGGAAGAGCGCGAAGGGATCAGGGCGGAGGAGGCCGCGCAGCAAAAGCAGATGGGTGAGGAAGATCGATGAGAGGGGAGAGGAGCACTTCTTTAGGTTACCCATTTCCCTCGAACCTGTACGCGTATCGGGTGGCGGCAGAAGTGGGTGATGCGGCCGAGAAGAAGATGATGACGGTGATGAGCCATGAAGTACTACTACTGGTTGATAGATATCTCGTATGCCTAATGCTGCACCACTTACTTCATGGAAATCTCATCATATCAACAGTTCTCGTTCATCGGATCACCTCATGTTGGATCTGATCCTCGAGGGTTTCTTATGCTATGGGTTGTGATCATACAAAGAGTGGATAGAATTCTGAACCACGAGAGATGAACATTATAAATTTCGCGTCGACTGTGTCGTCCGCTGATGGCGATCTCTCTTTGCTGATAGAATTCTACAAGAACTGAAGAGGTGCTGAAACCATTTGTATCTTCCCAAGTACGACTACCTTGAAGACATGTCAAACGTCCAGATTCATTGTTACCATGTTGATTATTTGTTATTGTTATTATTTTTTCAAATTAGAGTATTTGAGGTTATCTTAATCTTTATAGATAGAATCTTGTCCGTACAAAGCTTAAGAAGAATTAGAAACCTAATGAGAACAAAAATGACAGTAGCAATGAGAAATAAAAAAGTCTGCTAAATGTATTCTTATTAATTTTTAACTTAAATATCAATTAATAGGTCAATAAAATTAATAAATCAGTTAACCTATTAAACTTGATTCGTGATATTTCATATCGGAATCTATACTATTATCAATTTTGACTGAAGTATTTTGATCAAAGAGATGGAATCATTAATTTACCTCTTAGATCATTTGATTATTAAAGAAAAGAATAACAGCATCCTAAATGCATTGATTTAAACAAATTAGAATATACTGATTTCTGATGTTCATCGTTTCCAACTCATAATCAAGTCCATGATCAGGAATATCAGGTTTTAGAAGCAGCTAATTAAGCTTAAAATTTTCACTTTGAACATCACATCATATAAAAAAACAAGAGAAATTTTCCAACCCTATCAACGACTGAATGATTTTAATTTTGCAAGCATGAAACGCGTACACGAAAAGAATATATTACAGAAATTACAAAAATTATTTTGATGGGCAGGAAAGTCGAGGTTCACAAAATCCCATGACTTACAATGTTGTCGGCTATAAATTTCAGAATCCTCAAAAGCGGAGGCTGACTCAGACGGGAATTGAGTTTTTTTTCCCCCTTCGCATAGAATTATTCTCATACTTATTGCTTATCCTCACTCATAAAAGTATTTTTATGGTTGGATTTCTTGTTCTCTAAGTAACTTGGTTCCTATTTTCCAAAAATACAGGACCGAGGTGTCAACATTCTCGTCTGCATGAACTGTACGTAAAGACACTTGCCTTGTTGTCTTTTGTTTCTCGGAGGTAATCCTCCACATTCTACACCCTCAATAAAACGATGAATCTGAAATCTTCTTAGTCTACGAAACCCTTATTTATATTTCTGTGGAAGAAGAACAGTCTTCATCACACTTGATCATGGCGTGGGCAAGTCGACGCATGAAGAAAGCTACCACAGGAACAACACAAGACTTGACTTACTACTGCACTATACTACTACATTTCATGGACTTGCTGCAATCTGGTCTTCCACAAGAAGGGCTAAAGAGCAACCACTGAAACTGCCTCGTACTCCACACGCTTTCTGAATCTTTGGGGAAGAAGACAATAACCACCAACCCGCTGCTGAAGGTATATCGCCGCTGCAAAAAGCAAACCTTCACAAGGAACGATGACATCCCACACCAGCGAGTAAAAATCTCCGTCTGGACTTGCGTAGATGTACGATGAATCAATGCGACGGTTATAACTGCGAGAGCGATAAGCGTCGTACAGATGAGGCAAAGCTCGGGTGATCGTGATTCCGACGTAGAAGAAAGGCGTCAGGATCTTATCTTTGGAGTTCCGACAGACGTTAAGAACGATCTGAGGGAGCAGAAATCCGTCGAGCACTAAGCCAGCATAAGGGACCAAATCCTCCCAGCGAGAACCGTATCGCTGCCTGCTGAATTCCGACCTCTGCAGGTGGTGCCTTGAGCTGATGAGCCAAGTGAGCAGCGCCCCGGCGAAGTAGAGAGGCAAGCACAGCTTGAGCGTCGTCCACTCCGCGACGCGGTGCCCCTTGTTCTCGTCCGATGACCTCGCGGACCACGCCATTTGAAGCAGGTGGAAGGAGAGGAACAGTGCTAAGCCGGATAAGATCCTCACGATGACCTCATGAACGTCGAGCCACCCACCGCTCCGCAGACTTAGAAAGCCAGACCGACTGCGGTTCGCGAACAAGGCTTCAAAGTTCAGCACCAGAGGAATCACGTAGCCAAGGATAAGAACACCGAGCATGGTGATCGACATGGAAGGCAGGGCGTCACGGTGCTTCTTGGCGTGGAAGGTCTGCAACCCAATGCAAATGCACGACAACGTGAGAGAGATCATGACCATGACGATTTCGACATCCATCCTCCAAATCGCTTCAGTTACTTCTGCTGCGTAAATTTGCTGAGAATACAACTTTATAGGGTCAAAGTGCAGAGGGTCCTGCTTACTCCTTGTGGTGTTGATGGTGCCACTGATACGATCTCCCATCTTCGAGTGGAGAGGGGGAAACTGGATATTGATTAAGATCTCACAGTCAATTGCTGTTTGGTTTTTGGTGGGCAAACTCGGAGATCGACATCCCTTCATGCAGAGTGTTCCACTTCCAGCATCGTATATCCCCTCAGCAGCGATGCCAAACTGTTCGCCCCCCTCAGCGGAAGCAGAGTACATATAATAGCTTATGGCATAGCTTACGTTCCAAACACTTTGATTCTTCGCGACCCAGTCAGCTGCAGGCACGAAGCTTGCCGTCTCCGACGTCGTAACGAAGTCATAATCATCACAAAACTCGTCGCCCATAGAAAAGACATTAGCTTCCCCCCATCCACTTCGGCCGCCGGCATCCTCCACCGCGATACTGAACCGCATGTCGCGGGAACATCTTCCATCTGGATACCTTTCCTCGCTCGACTGTGTGCTGCCACTTCTCACCTTGCAAGGCCCGCTGACAGAATCTATTAGGGTGTAGTTATATCTCAGCCCAGGAATCGTGACCATTCGCCCACCCGACCGGTGGAACGAGACCATGCTGAAGTAGCCAGGGTCTCTCTTCTTCTTGTTACTCCACATATGACCGACCACGTCCTTTCTTCTCAGCGTCAGGACAGTTGGGAACCATAAGCTCAGTCCGATCGAGCAATCACCAACAGAGGGACTCGCCTGTGAACTCCCTTCAAGAATGTGACAGGCTATGAGACAGAGACGATTCTTAACATGGTCCCAATAGCCTTCACCCATCATGGACTTCTTAGGCACCATCGGGACATCATATGAAAGATAACTGGAATTGGAGAATTCGATGTAGAGATGCAACCGGCCGTTCTCCGAGCACTGTATCATATCGAAGGACAAGAATCTAGCGGAGAACCCAAAGCTACTACTTAGAGTTCCACAGTTGCTACCGGTGCAGCCACTGCCGTAGTCTAGCTGAAATGTTCTACCAGTCATATACCGGAGGAGATGACTACAAACAGAAGTAGGCCCGAAACTTAGTGATTCCTCCTGGAATGGAAGAGAGGAGCATGAGTGGTTGGCTTGGGGGATCATCGTGAAAACATACTCCTTTTGAGCATAGGCTACAAGCGAGATGGGATCGATGTGGTGGGGCCCCAAGCTCTCGACAGTCCCGCTCACCAGACTGGTAGAGATGTTGGAAGTCTTGGGGTAGTTGAGCTTCAAAACAGCAGAAAGATGAAGTCGATCACCTAAGGGCTTGTAGAAGATCCCGTGACCAACCATACAAAGCTCACCGGAGGCGTCCCAATCCACGGGAGCCCTCGCCGCTGCAGCTCGACAAACCGGAGGCAGACTCGTCTGCATCATCCCGGAGGAGGTGTCGCTCGCTCCCACGAAGGATGTCGTCGAGGAGTCCGGCGTGGACGACGCGGTGGAGTTCAAGGTGGGCGACCCGTATCACGAGCACATCGGCTGCTCTCTGGTGGGCTGCAAGTCCGACCCGTACGCAGGCCTGCTCGAGCTGCTCCGCTTCAATCCGAGGAGTTCGGTGGCGATCGCTAACTGTCTGCGGGGAGGGAGGAGGGGCCGATAGGCGAAGATGGGATGGAGGTGACGATGATAGGGAAGATTGAGGAGGTGGGAAGGACGGGGACGACGGCAGGCGGCGTGGAACGGCGGAAGAGCGCGAAGGGATCAGGGCGGAGGAGGCCGCGCAGCAAAAGCAGATGGGTGAGGAAGATCGATGAGAGGGGAGAGGAGCACTTCTTTAGGTTACCCATTTCCCTCGAACCTGTACGCGTATCGGGTGGCGGCAGAAGTGGGTGATGCGGCCGAGAAGAAGATGATGACGGTGATGAGCCATCAAGTACTACTACTGGTTGATAGATATCTCGTATGCCTAATGCTGCACCACTTACTTCATGGAAATCTCATCATATCAACAGTTCTCGTTCATCGGATCACCTCATGTTGGATCTGATCCTCGAGGGTTTCTTATGCTATGGGTTGTGATCATACAAAGAGTGGATATCTGAGCCACGAGAGATGAACATTATAAATTTCGCGTCGACTGTGTCGTCCGATGATGGCGATCTCTCTTTGCTGAAGGAATTCTACAAGAACTGAAGAGGTGCTGAAACCATTAGTATCTTCCCACGTACTAACTTGAAGACATGTCAAACTTCCAGATTCATTGTTACCATGTTGATTATTTGTTGTTGTTATTATTATTATTATTTTTTCCAATTAGTTATCTTAATCTTTATAGATAAAATCTTGTCCGTACAAAGCTTAAGAAGAATTAGAAACCTAATGAGAACAAAAATGACAGTAGCAATGAAAAATAAAAATATCTGCGTATTTTGATCAATAATTTGAGTCAAACGAAATTAATACATCGGTTTGCCCATGACAAATGCTTTTAGAGATGGAATCATTGATTTACCTCTTTGATCATTTCAGATTCAATCGAGGGATTATTAAAGAAAAGAATAACAGCATCCTAAATGCATTGATTTAAACAAATTAGAATATACTGATCTCCGATGTTCAACGTTTCCAACTCATAATCAAGTCGATGATCAGGAATATCAGGTTTTAGAAGCAGCTAATTAAGCTTAAAATTTTCACTTTGACCATCACATCAGATAAAAAAACAAGAGAATTTTCCCAACCCTATCAACGACTGAATGACGTTAATTTTGCAAGCATGAAACGCATACCCGAAAAGAATATATTAGCAGAAATTGCAAAAGTTATTTTGATGGGTAGGAAAGTCGAGGTTCACAAAATCCCATGACTTACAATGTTGTCGGCTATAAATTTCAGAATCCTCAAAAGGAAAAGGGGAAAAAAGAGAGGAGAAAAATGCTCGTACATGTCTCTTCAATGGAGAAGAAAAAATGGGTTAATAGTTTCAACCTAATTCTAATGATTTGGTCAAAAGTTCTACGCTATTTCCATCCTCTCTAGACTTGGAACTTCATAGCCTTCTCAACAATCTATGTTGTGAACCTGCAGACGAAATGGTCTTCATCAGCCTGTACGGAAGAAGAAATGAAAATACTAGGAATGATCATGCAAAAATATTTTTGTGAATGATCAATCACCCAATTTCATTCAAACACCACAAATTAACCCCACACTCTACTCAGAAAGCATTTAATGTTGAGTTGAAAAGATGGCAAATGATATACATACATCTAGAAAGCTATGACAAACAACATACAAAAAAAAATTATATATGTTGTGCAAGTTGAAAACTCGACCACACATAAATCTTGCTTGAGCGTCACTACTGAATAACAGAGGCATACATTACAATTCAAGCAATCTACCTAGTCTGTACTGGAATGCCAAAAAGGTAGTGTGGCAGCTATATTACAAGTCTAATTTTCGGATAAATCTGCTCTAATTTGAGAATGCAAGAAAATGGTTGTAGATAATGTCATAAAAACAAAATCATAAGAGGTAGGATGCACAACCCAGCTTTCTAATCGGATTTAACATCATTATTAAATGTTGTACTGCTTCAACAAATGAACTGATAATCCCTGGTAGACTGGAAATCCAATGAGCCCAGAGACTCAAGACGTGTGATAGATGATTAGATCAACAGCAGTAAACATAGCAAGTGGAAGACTTAACTAAAAGGAATTAGGTTGGATTTGATGGTAAGCCATACCCTGGAATTTGCAACAGATGAGAGGTAATTAGAAAAAACAACTTAACTCCAGCAATCTGATTATCAAGATTGCAAATTAGAGAAAGCTACAATAGAAGCAAAAATCTGCGCCTCAAAAAGATGTTGATACTAGTTTCATGCATATCAAAACATCTTCGGAAGCCTGAAAATATCCGCTCAGTCTGTCTCTCTTGACCGGTTGCTTGGAAATTGGAATGGCTAGACCGGAACTAAAATATCGAGTCAGGCTTATAAATTACATGCATGATGGTATACTATGAGCTTTTTGATTGTGTGAGATATCAATACTGAAGATACTCGAGGTTAAAAAATTTGGGGATTTCAAAGGTGAATCATGATCAGTTCACAAACAAAGTTTCTTCCTAATAACTTATGTTAAACAGGATAAATTAATTGTATGCTTGAGAAACCAACACAAAATTAAAGCAAAAGAGATGTTATTGACAATAAAGTATATGGAGGTGCATTGATGAGCAATAAATCTGCAAGTTATGTAACATTGTCAAGCTAATTAACAAAGAAATACCTGGCTTGGACCATGAGGAGATTTGTCGCTTACCTTCCTGAACGTTCAATCTTGGCTTCTTAATAAAAAATATCAGTTGCCTGAAAAATAGCAATAACTAAATTATCAACATTGCTAATTTTTCAGTCACGTCCTCCTGGATGTGGCTTGAACAATAAAAAAAATTCTTTCCTGCCCATTTTGAAGTTTGTAGTGTTCTTTGCTCGTGACTAGTCGGAAGTAACATTTTCACTGGAAGATATATCTGTTGCACTTATAACATCACTTCCTCTTACTACTCTGCTATATATAACTTTAAATGACTGTGATCCATATGGCCTATTGAGCAAACTTATAGGCAGCTTTAGTGTCTGTTTACGGCGATTTCTACCCTTGATGTATATGCTAAAGCTTCCCTCACCCTCATACTTTTTGCTACTCCTGAAGACATGCCTTCCACCACTATGCTGTGCATCTTGTCTGAAAACCGTCTCAGATTCCAAGTCGGTAATTTTTGTATTATTTCTGTGAGATTCTTCAGATTCCCGTTTCTCTAACCAGTTACCATCCAGCGGTTTACAAATGTCTATAATCTGGGATATCTCATTATTCTCTTCTGTTTTGGTCCCTTCTTCAGTATTGTTATCCGATGGAAGGTCTAGACTCACATCAGTTCTTAAATGAGATGTTATAATTGGTTCCAACACGGATTCAGAAGTTGGACTAATGATGGGTGGCAAAGATGAGAAGTCCACAGGATGAGAACCAGACCATACTGATCCTGGCGCAAAGTCAGGAACGTTTGCACCAATGTTGCACTGCCATGGATAATGGTTTCCATGAAATATGTTACCGTTCATAGCAAAAGTGGTATTTGGAATGACTTGAGGTTGGGTATATGGTGGATATATAAATGGCAAGGGACGTAGAATGTGCGAAGGCCTAGGTGAAGAAGGATAAGGATGATGCGGTGAGGTACAAATAGGAGGCACCATTGGCATTACAGCCGTGGGTGAAGCATGCAGACTGGAACTCAATGGCCATGGTGTAACTGCAGAAATTGTACCATTAGGAGGAAGACCAACAGTTACAGGAACAGGACCAAGTACTGTAGCAGGGAAAGGGCTAAACGGTGCAGCAGATGCAGACAGCTTCTTGCTAGATACCTCTCTCCCATCATAATTAGAAGGTGGTAGTTCCATCGTGGGATAATCACCACCTGTTTTCTCAGGGATGAGAACCTTCTTGAAATTGAATTGATGGAGACTAGAGTAAGAACTGATACCAACATTGGTACATGAGGCTTCGTCATGATTATCTTCTTTGCTTTCTGCAGTGATGGGACACTCAGATTTTTTCCTATCAGATGTATTTGTTGACAAATTCTGATCATGATTCTCATTTTGCTCAACTCCTTGAACCTCATTGCTAGATACACAATTGTCAATGATATTCTTGGTGAGCATGCTACTACAAGATGCCACTTCCAAATCAGAAGATGATGGTTCTAGTAATTGTTCTGTTTCACAATCTTCCTTTCTTTCTTCTTCATGATCAACTTCAACTTTTTTATCTGAGTCTAAAAACGCATCCTGGACAGTGTCCTTATCTTGGGTTATGTTAGATATCTCAGATAGCTCTGCAGCATTTTCTGTATGTTCCTCGGCCAAAAATGATTCCTTTATTTCAGATGCATTGCCACCAATAGACAACTCTTGTTCCAATGGCATATTCTCCTGAAACTTTCGGCTATGTATCTTGGCAATTGTTCCTGGAGGTGCCAGTGCTACATCTTTATATGATGGAGAATTACTAAAACTATGAACCAAATTGTTGCGAGGCTCAGAGACACCACCTATTAGGTTCTTCTGATTCTCTAATACCTGGCTATCATGGCGATAATAGGGTGCATGAGCATCTAATGGGGAAGTCGTTCTTTCGACAGCACTCCAAGAGTTATGACTGATCTCAGGATTGGTGGATGAAGGCACTGACTTCACCCGATAAGTTACAGCCTTATACGCCTTCTGACCAGATCTGGTGTCTGGTGACTGAACTTGCATGTTAAGATTGTCATTAAAGCTTCCAGGAATAACTATCTTTTTCTTAAGCAAATAATACCCATTATTTAAATAAGAAAACTGTGGCTTGGATTGAACAGTTTCACTAGGAACATCATTCATCTGATAGTTGTAGGTTTTCCAGGTGCTTGTGCGTTGATGCTTGATTTGCTGGCTTGAACCTCCGATGGACCTTGGTCTTTGAACAGGTTGCCAACCATCTTCTGCTTCTGTATTTATCTCTCTTACATCTTCACTAAAAGAAGCAACCTTTTGCTCTGCTGTTCCTTTAGATTGTTGAGAAACAAATAACTGCTTTTTGGCAACAGCATCTTCATGTTTTGACTCAACACCTGGACTACTCATGTTCTCATCATCTTGGGTATCACTACCATCAGTCACTTGTTTCACTTCATCTGAAATAGTAGCTACTGAATCCTTGGACAAAGAATCTGCCACATTCAAGTTTTGAGATGACTGCACTTTCACCTGAATCAGTACAAAAATGATTGCTTGGTTTTTGCGATAAAAGGAAAACCAAGTGAAGCTCTTCCAATTAAATTTTTTTGAGAAACTTTAAATTCAAAAATAAAAAGGTTAGCATTCTTATGTTCATTAAATTGAGAGAAAAAATGAAAAAAGAATTCAACAAGCAGAAGAAAAGGTAACAAGAATTGTACAAGCATTAGTACATTAGTGGTCGAGGAATACTAATAAATTGACGATGCAGAGATAAGAGGAAGCGAGTGGAGCGGGGCGGCCGCATGGCACCCAAGGGCGGTCGAGGAAAGGGCAAGGGCGACAAGAAGAAGAAAGATGAGAAAGGTTTGGATTGTGGTTGCCGAGAGAAAATCTATTTTGAGCTGCTATTTTTGTTGTCATTAGTTTTCATTCTTGTCTGACGACTAACTCGTTGTTATTGTTGTCGTTGCTGCTCTGCTAGTTCTGCCTCTGGCTGTGGACATCACAGTAATGCTCCCGGATGAGTCTCATGTCATCCTCAAGGTCTGTGCATGTTCTTCTCATCTATATCTTTCTCCCTGTTGCCTAAGATAAAGACTCAGAGGAACAGACAGACAACGTTACATGAAATCTTTGTGAAAAGGAAAAGAAATGAAGAAACTGGCATGCATGTGAGACACAACGGGAATAGAATTTACTGTTCTGTGAGTAAAATTTAAGAAAGGTTGCATCCAGGAAGGAGCCATGGGAGGCAATGTTTTCCTCGGGTGTCCATGGCTTTTGATTCCCCTGGGAGTAATAGCAGTACTTGCTCTCTACCTCTGCTGACATGATTACTATGGTCCCTCATGAATACATTAGTTTGGTGGGGAACAAAATCAACCTCCTGCAGTTCCATGAATGCAAGTTCCCAGCATTTAATGAGAACTGGCGCAGAACTGCTTGTTGCATCACAAGGGATGACTCATGAAGGGGGATGTCCATTCTTTTGGATTCTGTTCAATGATTGAAGCTTCTCTTTCCCATTTTAGGTTCAGAGTGTATATCTCCTCATTCCTCATCCTAATCTGGCAAAACCATGACAGTGATGATGGTCTTCACCATGAAAAGCAATCTACAAGCTTTTCTTGTGCTGGTTCCTTTGTTTCTGCTATAACTCGTCAGTGGAAATTTGCAGGGGATATCGACCGACAAGATCATCGATGTGCGGCGGCTGCTCTGCGTCAACACCCTTGCGTGCCATATCACCAATTACTCCCTCTCCCATGAGGTACACATGACCTCCCTAACCCCTTTGCTTCTGGAGTTGTGGTACTTTCTCTTCTTGACTAAGTTTAAGCAATGGAGAATTAAGAGAAAAGGAAAGGTTGGAATTAGATTGTCCACTCTGAACAAGGATAGGGACTTCAGAAATCGAATGGTTGATGAGTTCTTGGAATGAGGGTGACATGATCAAGCAAGCCAAGAAGGATTGACCTGTGGCTCGCAAGTTGTGGCGATGTCGCACTTGGAAAAACTGGGTGTACCGACGAGCCTTCGTCGGTAGGACGGTGAGGTTTAGTCGCATTTAGCTGAGGTTTGGGTGGAGAAGAGAAACACTTCGTTCTCCGATGTTGACGTTCATCGAGAAACACACCCATCTCCACCTTCCAACTCCTTTGTCTTTGGTTTTCAGGGAAACATCAGTTAAAACCTTTTATATTATTATATGTATCTTTGTTGAAATAATTAGATGATATACAAATAAACTTCTGCTCTACAAAACAATAATAATTTATAAACATTTTTGGCCTTTTATTTCAGGTAAGAGGTTCGAGATTGAAAGACTTCGTCGATGTCACGGTGCTGAAACCATGCACTCTCACTCTGGTTGAAGGTAAACATGAAATAAGTATTGATAGGAAAAAAATTATATTATCAATCAAAAATATTATTTTTTTATTCTCTCAAATTTTGTATTGATGAGTCTCTTGTGCATATGTTTTTCTATATTCATTAATAGGGTATTTGTACTTATAAATTTAAAATAATGAAAAATGGTATATATATATATATATATATATATACACACACGCACAAATTTGGTGAAGTATGCAAATGCTAATTTTACAGGGATATATATGTTATTTTACTAAATACAAGTGTTTTGTTGAAATTTTCTTGCGGGAGAAGAGGACTACGACGAAGAGCGTGCGGTGGCGCACGTGCGGCGCCTCCTCGACCTCCTCTCCTCCACCACCTGCTTCGGTCATCCGCCGCCTCCGACTCCGCAGCCAACGTCGCCCAAAGATGCCCCGTCTGAGTCAGCCTCCGCTGCGGCCTCGAAGGTCCGCAAGAAAAGCGGCGGTGCCGGAGCCGGCGGGAACCGGAAGAGCCCGCCGGATGACCAGGGCCAGTCCCAGCCGAAGTCGCCGTCACAGTCGCTGGCGGCGGCGGCTAAGGATTCGACGGCAGACCTAGAGGCGGAGATGAGCGGGGCGTGCCCTCGGCTCGGGGCCTTCTATGAGTTCTTCTCCCTCGCCAATCTCACCCCTCCCATCCAGTGTGAGTCCAATCTTACCCTTCCCTCTCTTTTCGATCATGTTTCTCCTGAATCTTGGTCGAGAATTTCGATTGGATCCTGAATCTTACCCTGTTTTCTTTATCGATTCGTCTGCTGCAGTTATGAGACGAACAACGAATCTTAGGCAAGATGAGCGTCCATCCGACGATCATCTCTTCTTCCTCGAAGTAGGTCTTACTATATTCTTTTTAACGTTTTATCCGTGAATCTTATCGCTAATTGTTTCTTTTGGTTGATACTGGATCTGAAATTGAAGGTGAAGCTATGCAATGGGAAGCTTGTGATCGTCGAGGCATGCTCCAGGGGATTTTACAGTCTTGGGAAGCAATGCTTGCTTTGCCACAATCTTGTCGATCTCCTGAGACATCTCAGTAGAGCATTTAATAATGTCGGCCTCCAATTCTTGCTATGTTTCGTTTCTTACATTAAATCTTTTGCTATTTCAGAAATTGTTAGAAGTAACAAACCTACAACATTTTGATTTCGATATTTTTCAGCATTAAATTTTTTTTTTGTGGCATTATGCATTGTTGCTAAGTTCTAGCAAGTGCTCAACTCTGTGCTGTGTGGTTTACAGGCTTATGAAGATCTCATGAAAGCTTTCATGGAACGGAACAAGGTTGGTTTGTTCTTGTTTAGTGTGGTGGATTCAGGAGCTTCTAATATGTTTCCATGTGGTTGATTCTTACTGATGTTTGCTTAGTTATTCCTTATTTCCTTCTTTGGCTGAAACTATGAGCTTATTGGTGTTCCTTGTTGACACTTAGTGTTGAAAATGAACTAGTTTTTTTATAATGACAACTTGCTTCTGTGATTAATATGGATCATCTTTGGCTACTCTATAACTTCTGCATTCTCTTCATGCTTAATCTGAAATATTTGATCATGTGCATCTTGACAAATCAAGTGAATCTTACAGAATGTCCAACTTATAATATCACAGGATTTTTTAGATCAAGTTCTGATTAATTTAGTGTTTCCTTTCTTAGGCCAAAGTAGCATGTCTTAGTTGGAAACCTTTTCAGTTGCTTAAAAAAGAAGAAAGCTAGGGCCGATATGTGTTTGCTTACTTAAAAAGAAAGTTGCAAACAATCTTTGGTGTTGTGTTTCTTGATTCTGTATTGTAGTCATGAGCTCCTTGGTTCAATCTTGTAGGTATATTAGTTTAATTTGCTTAGAATGTGTCATTTTATTCATTTCCACATCTAAATCTTGGGCTTGTGCATATCTTTGTTGTGGTACAGTCTAGCTAGTTGGTTGTTGAATGCATTCGGTTGACTAAGAGTGCCCTATTATTTGCAGTTTGGAAACCTGCCTTATGGATTTCGTGCAAACACATGGCTTGTGCCTCCAGTTGCTGCTCAGTCACCAGCCACATTTCCTTCCCTTCCTGCTGAGGATGAAACTTGGGGAGGCAATGGAGGTGGATGGTTTCAGGACAGTAGAAGTGATATGATGCCTTGGGCAAATGAGTTCCTTTTTCTTAAGTCCATGCCATGTAAGACAGCAGAAGAGAGACAAATCCGGGACAGAAGAGCTTTCCTGCTTCATATCCTATTTGTAGATGTTGCAATACTAAGAGCTGTTGCAGCTGTAAAGCAAGTTATGGATGAAAGAAAAAATGCAGCTACAGTCGGGGTAGATGAAATCTTGCAGTTTGAGACAGTGGGGGATTTTAGCATCACTGTCACTAAAGATGCTTCAGATGCAAGCTGTAAGGTGGATACAAAGATTGATGGAAGTAAAACAACTGGTATTGATGCCAAACATCTCGCTGAGAGGAACTTGCTAAAAGGAATCACATCAGATGAAAATACAGCAGCTCATGTATGGAATTTTGATCTTTTAAAGAAACCCTACCACAAAAGTGTCTTGTCTTTGTTGTTATGTCTTGTTTTATATGTTTAACGTCAGTTGACAAATTTGTGGCTTGACATTAGTTTCTGTTTTTTATATTTTTATTGTTAGTGAACAAATTTGTGGCTTTCAACCGCAGGATATCGCCATGTTGGGGGTTCTTAATGTGCGATACTGTGGTTATATCGCTGTTGTGAAAGTCAAGCATCATGAGAAAAGCGAACTGGATTTACCTTTGCAAGGTGTTGAAATTAAGGATCATCCTGAAGGTGGTGCAAATGCTTTGAACGTTAGCAGGTAAATAGCCACAATTACATACTCTGATTTCATTCATATAAAATAGTTTTTGCATACTTCATTTCGTTGAAGATATTATTTGTTATTCCAGTCTGAGAATGCTACTTCACAAAAGCCATACACCAAGAGAGAAAAGATTATATAATCATCTACAGAGTTCAAGGCATGAGGAACTCTCTGCAGCAAAAAAAATTGTGGAGAAATTGTTGAAAGATAGCCTAGTGAAGCTTGAGGAGGAGGAAGCTGAATGCAATGTTTCAGTAAGATGGGAATTGGGAGCTTGTTGGATACAACATTTGCAGGATCAGAATAATGGTGACAAAGACAAGAAACAGGTTGGTGAAAATGACAAAAAACAAATCACGACGAAGACAAAAAGTGAGATAAGAGTTGAAGGCCTTGGGAAGCCTCTTAAAATTCTTAAAAACCCAAAAAAGAAACCAGATTCTGATGAAGAAAAGACTTTAACCATTGACAGGAAATCATCTGATGAGATGCATGAAAAACAGAATACAAAGTTGCCTATCAAGGAACCTAAGGTAGAAAGCAAAGAAACTGAGAATTCTTGCAAGCTCAAAGATTTGTTGACTGAACCTGTATATACAAGGTTGCTAGAATCTAATACTGGACTTCATTTGAAGGTATGCACAAGTCACATGAATATATGCAGGTTATGCCTTATTTCAGGTGTATGTTCTGATTTTTCTACTGCTATCTCAGGTGTTGATTGTCAGTTGCAAATTCATGTCTTACTATTACAGAATTAGTAACTTTGTTTGTTTATTCTAAAGTTTCAGTTCTGTTGTACATATGTACACTTATCTGGGCTATGTATCATTAGTTAATTCCTGTCTATATCACAATTACTACTAAATAACATGTAAATTTATTGTCTGTGTGTGTATCATCTTAACTTACATAGAAACATATATTAAGATTACAATTAATTTGAAGATGAGAAGCTGATCTATTCTCATGATCAGTCTCCACAGGAATTAACTGAGATGGCAATGAGATATTATGATGAAGTTGCTCTCCCAAAGTTGGTATGCCTGAGTACAATTTTTTCATATTTAATTCATTATTTTCTGTTTTAGTATGGAATGATGGTTAATGAGTATTATTTGTACCTTGGCATGTATTCAGGTCTCAGATTTTGGGTCATTGGAGCTATCACCTGTTGATGGTCGTACTCTAACTGATTTCATGCATACAAGAGGTCTAAGAATACGCTCTCTTGGGCAAGTTGTGAGTCACCTTTAGCTTGAAGAGGCTGAATATATCTTTACTTTCACAAAGTATTTTTCCTAATTATATTAAATGCAATATTATGTACAATATCTGTCAGGTCAAGCTTTCAGAGAAGCTGTCTCATGTTCAGTCACTCTGTATTCATGAGATGATAGTAAGGGCTTTTAAGCATGTTGTACGAGCTGTGATTGCTTCTGTTTCTGATACTGGAGATTTATCTATATTGATGGCTGCAACACTTAACATGCTCCTTGGGCTTCCTGATTCTGATGTTTCACATTCTGCTATACGTGTGCACTTTCTAGTCTGGAGATGGCTTGAAGTATTTCTAAGAAAGCGATATAACTGGGAACTTACAATCTCAAACTATAATGATATAAGAAAATATGCTATTTTAAGAGGGCTATGTCACAAGGTAATGATCATTTTTCATTTCTGTAAATGATATTTAATTTTCCTTTCATCTTACATGTTCAATTTTCTTAGGTGGGAATTGAATTGGCACCCAGAGACTTTGATATGGATTCAAATTTCCCCTTTGACAAATCAGATATCATCAGCCTTGTACCTGTGCACAAGGTAAAGCTGCTAAGATGGTCTTATTTGAAATATGGTATCTACCATAATGTATCTTACATTCTTAGTGCTTTTGAATCTTTTGCAGCAAGTTGCATGCTCATCTGCAGATGCACGACAACTTCTAGAGTCTTCGAAAATGGCACTTGATAAGGGTAAAACTTGAAGACGCAGTCAACTATGGAACAAAGGTAATTCGTCATAAGATACTGTACAGGTTAACTTCTTTGTAAAGACCTTTTTTCTCTTTCATTTGCTTTTGGTATGAAGGTGTAGTTGGATGCAGGCTCTGGCAAAATTAATTGCAGTCTGTGGTCCTTATAATCGGATGACTGCTGGAGCCTACAGTCTTTTAGCTGTTGTTCTCTACCATACTGGTGACCTTAATTAGGTAGCTTTCAGATATTTGTGTCACTGAAGGCCATGGTTCTTATGATATGGACTTATGGAGTATCTTACGATCTGTTATGTGCCATGGTTCTCTCTTTTCTGATATCTTAAAAGGAACCTTGTTAAATGGTCTATTTGAGTAAAATTGAGCAGATCAATTATGTTTTTACCAATCCAATGTCAAAAATACACCATTATGGACAATTTAAATTTGCCAAGTCCAACGATCTGAAATTTGGAGAATTGTAATGTAAAGTTTGTGTCATGGGTGATTATGTTCCGAGTGATTGAAACCGTTTTTTGTAATTCATATTTCATAATATTGACATGTAATTCTGTTGGAAATTTAGTTGGTAGCTAATTTATGCCTTGAATAAGTGCATGCAGGACCATTAGTGGGTCATGAGGTTGAAACAGATCAAAGAGCGATAAACCACAGTTCAATATTTTAATACAGCATTTGTGTTCCTGACTTGTGTCCTCTTTTAGTAGATCAATGTCTAATTCTAATTGGATTTATCTGTTTTTTAATGGCTTTTGCAAAGATCTGAATCGAGTTAAACCATGAAACAGTATTCTACCACTATGGTTTCTTACGCTAAGATGAATATTATAATATGCTATATGGTGTTTTTTACTATTTAAAATTTTATATATCACTTCAATTATTAGGGATGACTTTTAGGAACTTTCTGTTATAAATTTTGAACCTGTGCTCCTGTCTTTGGCTGGGATTATACTAAATTATTGCAACTTTTAGGCCACAACTTATCAGCAGAAGGCATTGGACATAAATGAGAGGGAGCTTGGATTGGATCATCCAGATACAATGAAGAGCTACGGCGACCTAGCTGTTTTTTACTACAGGCTTCAACATACTGAATTGGCTCTAAAGTAACTTCAATTCTTATTTGTTGTAGTATCAAATCTTAGATAGTGTTCTTTTGATTGGGAATTCTAATATCTTGAATTATTAGATATTCCATCTTTTGTTTTTATAATGACTTGAACATTGGTACTGTCTTATAAGATATTATTGCAGTATAATATATTAGGATTCGAGGAGATATAAACTTAGAATTAGTGCCTCTTCTAGATAGAAAAAAAGAAGAAGACTTCTGGCAGGTAACGGTCAAAAATTTTTAACTAGGTTATTTGCATGAAATGATCTTGATGAATTAATACATAAAAGTAGAAATTTTAGTCTTGAATTCTAGATTACCAAACTAAAAAGATGGTTTCACTTAAAACAACATTCTTAGCATAATACTTGTAAAGTTAAGGAGAAGCCTTTCTTCTACTATAAGCATTGAAAAGAAGTTTGTAAGTTATTCAGCATGAATGCAATGATTGAGATATTTGTACAATTTGTTCATTGTATATCATGCTTCCCAGCACATGTAAAAAATGTCTACATGTCAGAAGCTATTTAATAATGTAAATCTTCTAACTATGACAAAGAAAGCTTTATGATATTAATTAGTGAAGGATAGAGCTTTAAACATACAGAGTTTGTCGTAGGAGTACCATGGTAACAAAGTATTTAGAAAAAATTGCATCTATATCTTTTCTTATGTTATTCTTTAAAAGCTTAAAGAGTGACAAATGGTTTATCAAACTTATCAGCATTGTAAAAATTCAGGTTCCTCCGGTCCACTGTGACCATCTTATGAGAGAGAAAGAACACATCGGAATTTTGGTTGGAGAAAGAAGATAGCTCCATTAATATCACATGATTAGTTATAACATGGATTTATTAGCCAAATGGTGAAGAGGAAACTTAAAAATTTTAACACTTAGTCTTGTGGAAGGAGATTGAATAGGTTCTTGTCATAGGCTTGTCAAGAGACCAGACAAATTTCATAAAGTTTCTCCCATTTTTCTCAGTCTAGTCGGGGAATAAATTTTTATGGCCGTTGACAAAGGCCATTGTTCTATTTTAGTCTCATGTGTGACATGTCTTGAGTGTTTTCTCTGTTTGGTCATTGCTCATTTTTAGCTTGTGTTTTGAAGCACTGAGGTTTATATTCTTGATGTGTTATCATGAGGGTTGGTTGATATGACCGGTTAAACAGAGAATTTTTTTTTTACATGCCAATGCAAAACTTAATATTAAAGCTTCCATGACACATATCTGTCTTATGGTTTTGGTTATGTCTACTCTATTATTATGCATATTAGCTAAAATATGCAAAGATGACATTTTCTTCGTTTTTTTGCCACAAAGAATGCAGCTTAATTTGAGAACAATGGCTTTCTAGATTTAACTTTAATATTTACTTCGTACCTGAAAATTAATGTGTGCATAAAAAGTTGAAGAACAGAAACTAACAAAAATTAAGCTTCTTACTTTCCAGGTTAGTATTGTTATGTTTTGGTGTTTGTATTGGAAATAATAAGCCAGGACCATGCTTCCATTATATGTTATTTACCATCACCCTTAATTTTTCTCCTGTTACTTGTTAATCAGGTATGTGAAACGTGCGTTGTATCTTTTGCATCTTACTTGTGGACCATCTCATCCAAACACAGCTGCTACATATATTAATGTGGCTATGATGGAGGAAGGCCTGGGAAATATACATGTGGCACTTAGATATCTTCATAAAGCTTTGAAATGCAATCAGAAGTTGCTTGGTCCTGACCACATTCAGGTTTGTTTTTGTTCTCAAATTCTGTTTCTTCTTGTGTCTTTTTATTTCTGAAGTAGTCATAGCATTCTTTTAAGATAAGCAGCTGATGCTTATTGTAGTTCGGTGTTAGAAATCATAAATTATTACAATAATTGGTTAATGAAGTCCCACAGAAACATTATTAATTACTTTGAGATGATAAGGCATGTATTACAGAGTGACTTCTAGCTAGTTCACCCCTAATCTGCTCACCTAGTGACCTGGATAATTAGGTGATCTAGAACCCCTTATCTATTGACCTTCTGCTGTGTGGGAGAGGGCTTTGCCAAAGCAGTATAAGTTAGCAGGTTCGACTTTCAGCAATCCATATAAATTAGGAGCATCATTGGCCTGTTATCAAGGGGTTCAGTTATATGCTTCATTAGACAATCTCTGGAACCCATTAGCCAAAGTTTGCCACACACATTATTATTCTGCCCTAACAAGAGTATACCATTCTCGGTCATGCAACCAAGATTTGTTATACATAAGAAAATGGGACAGCAATTCATTCCTTTTTAATTTGTTAGTTTGGGTTTGAACAAGTACATCAAGCAAAATCAGATGAGCTTAAAATCTATCATGTGGTAGAGTACAAAAGGTTTTGGGATCTATAAGAAAAGGATTGCTTTCATATCAAGGTCATCTGGGATGACCTAGTCAGCTTAATACCTAAGCGAACTCCTTCACTCTATTTTCTCTCTAACCTCCTCTTTCTACTCAACATGAGAAAACAATCATTTCCAAGTTCAAAATGGGCATTCCCTTTTGGATACTCTATTATATTTTGAAACACAGGTTACTTGACAAATAAAAAGTTCAATATCTCTAGATGCATTCCATATCCATACTCTAGTGGGACATCTAGTTTGGCTCCTTTGTGACCTCTGAAATGTACGAGCCATACCTTTCTACTTGTGGGGGTTAAGGCTGCGTACATTGTCCCTCCCGGATACTGAATTAATGTGCAAGTGTTAAGAGTGTTAGGCTGCCACTTTGTATACACCTCCAATATTTATTAGAGCTGACTATCTTCTAGATATGTCCAAGGGTACTTCTCGAACACTTTGTAAGTCACTAGTTTATATTTTATTATCGATTGGGAAGAGCTCATTATTTTATCATCTTTAATAGTTCATTGTTCTAGAAAGTAGATGGGGATCCACAAAGCATAGTCTATGGAATATAGATTTGATTTTGACTGTTACCTTTTACATTATTCTCTTTTCCTTACAAGTATATCAATATAAGATTTTGTTCTAAAAGGTGTTTTACAATGTACTGCACTAAGATGCTTGTCAACACTTTTTTTCTTCCCATCTTTTGATTCAGAACTATATATTTTCTTAAAGCAAAAATATGAGATTTCATTGTATACATGATTTTGCTGCCACATACACTCTGTCTCACTCTTTCAAAATTTTACTTGTTCCCATATCTTCGTCTTGTTATTTTCATTTCATTGCAAAACCAACACCAATTGTTTCCAACTATGTAAGGGAAAAAATTGCATCTCTGTTTTCTTGTGTTCTTGTATGGAGATGGTACACACACAGACATGATGTAGCTGGACATACATAGGAACACAAAAATAATGGACACTAGCTGCATGTGTATGTGGAATGAAGTGGTTTTTTTTGTCTCAAAACAGTCTCTTTTTCAGAAAAAGAGCTTCTGATACTAACTTGCCTTTTCAAATTAGTCCTCTGATTGGCTCTCTTATGATAACATGAAAGTTAATTTTTGGCAGATAAAAAACCTATCAACTTTATAGTATAATGATAATATCTTTTCCAGGTTTGCCTGTGATAAACCAGATTTATAATTTCATTGAATGATCTCACACTAACTGTCTTTTAACTTTCAATGTCTGATGTAAGTAGTTCCATTATTATTTTTTTGCATTGGATGGTAGACCTTATTTTATTTTTATATGAAGAGTATTAGGTATATATATAATATATGTATCTAATTTTCTACATTACATTAGACCGCAGCAAGTTACCATGCGATAGCTATTGCACTATCCTTGATGGAAGCATATCCTTTGAGTGTTCAACATGAGCAAACAACATTACAAATACTTAGAGCAAAGCTTGGTCCAGATGACTTGCGTACTCAGGTGATTTATGCATATCTTTATATGGAGAGACATCAATAAAACTTTTTTTTTCTTAATTCTGCATCGATTTAGTTTCTTGACTCACAGAGTTGCCATTTGATTTCGCAGGATGCTGCTGCCTGGCTCGAGTACTTTGAGTCAAAGGCTATTGAGCAGCAAGAAGCTGCTCGAAATGGTACGCGGAAGCCTGATGCATCTATTGCCAGCAAAGGCCACCTGAGGTACAGCAATAATTGCAGTGATTAGGTTTAACATGCTTTGGGTCACAAATACTGTGAGCATGCTCACTCTGCACTTATTGCTGATATACGTGATCTATATAACGTCATCCTCGTGCACTAAAATTAATATTTTCATTGACTAGATGTGCCAACTGAATTTTCTACTTCCACTAAAATGATGAATATCCTATGCCTGATCTCCTTGATTTCATTGATTCCAACCAAGATGGTAGAGGAAGAGATGCTGAATCCCTGAAGAGGAAGAATCTGGGTTTAATGGTATGTTGATAAGCCTTTATCTTGTTTAAATACTTCTGAGAATCTAATTGTGTATTTATGTTTGGTCATGTTGGCTTACATGTTTAATATATCCGCTTGCTACCTGAATGATTTTTTAAGTGGTAGATCGAATAAATGTCAAAGACAACATTTATAGAGCCAATAATTTCATGCTAACTTTGGTGGTGAATTAGGTCTTAGGTAGTATATAGTTTAACAGAATAACCTAATTTATAGCAAATATCAAGTTAGTCACTTGAAATAATTCAACTTGTACTTAATTTTTGCATCTAAATTAGTGGTAAACTGAATAAATTTTGAACTTAACACTCATAGAGCCAATTGTTTCATGTAAATATTGGCAATAAATCAGGTCTAACATAATATAGTGAGCAAACTATGCTAATTTATAACAAGCAACTAACAAGTTACTCACTTAAAATTTTTCAAATTGTACTTAGTTTTTACAGCTCTTGCTGCCTGCTACCAATCACTTGATTATAGGCATGCATTTATTTTACCTTGTCTGCCCTGCTTCTGGTTCAAGAAGATACTGCCTTATTGCTATATAACCTGTCCAAGTATTTGAAAGAGAGTCCAACTGAACCTAGAAAACAGAAGTAGATCCTCACTCTTAATTGTTGTGCATGTGGATAATCAAAATACTCAAGCTTTATGTATCAGTACTAGAAAAATATTTTTTGAGAAACATGTCCTACATCCAGCTAGTCTTCAAAATCATGATGTTAAATGAGAATTCGCTGCAAAGGCCATACTGTTTTTGCATAACAGTGTCCTTTAGGTATTTTTTATTGGTTATGAACAATATTTTCATAGTTTCAGAATTCTTTTAGTGTTTGATACTTAATTGCAACACAAACCAACTTATATTAACTAGATGCTTGTGCACTCTTTAATTAAAATCAAAATGTATTCCAGATTATTTATAGTATTTAAAAATATATATTTTTGTGTTACTGGGCAGTTTTTCTCTCTGTACTAAGATGCTAATGTAGTTGCTGAAAGAAATTGATGATGAATCAGACACTTAACCTATAAATGGAGCCAATAAAAAGTATTGAACACCAACCCATTAACTTCTATGAATGGAGGGCGGTGTTCTAATACCAATAATAAACAACACCCAACACTTTCGACGAATACTACGATGCCAGTATTCTCAAGCTCATGAACAAATAGGCACCTGGAAGAACAGAGGGGCTCCACGAATTCACAAGAGCAGCGTTCGTTCCGCCGATAGAAAAGAGGCTTTGCTCTTCCTTTTTGGCCCGTCTACTGAGACAAAGAAGCGAAGGTCGCCATTGGAGATAAGAGAGACAGAGGAGGAGGCGATTAGAAACGGAAGCAATGGGAGGATAGCGAGAGGAGGAGAGAGGAGCAGCGAGTGGGCTATGATAAGGGACGAAGGGCTGAGATCTAACCATCACAAAGGCCGTTGGCAGCTTATGACCGCGTCCCCTGCCCCGAAACCAGTCATCGCTTTTTCAGTCTCGTATTCACGTATTCTCCCCACTCGTGTCTCTCATGCCTGACTATATCACCGCAGGCGTCATTGTCACCGCAGTGACGGGTCCCACGTTCTCGAGGCAGGCGGGTACGCGATCGGAAAACTCCTGCTCTGATCTGTATCGCCCCATGTCTACGTAGAAATACGTATTTCGAAAATTTCCCCGGACCCCATCGTGGCCCTTGGATCGATGATGGAGGGTGAGGATGCGCCCACCCAATACGGGTCGGACGACGGGGAACGGAGCAGTAGCTCCGGACCTGTTTGGTCCATTAATGGTTTTGGGTTGTGGGAGGAGCACCCTTTTTGGGCTGCTCCGATGCTTGGGGGCTTAAGAGCTACAAGTCGGATCCGGGTCTGCTAAGACACCACACTATTGTTGGCCTGCGGCAGCTTGTTGTCACGAACGATCGTCGCGCACCCGCAACAACTACGTTCAACGAACCGTTCGTCGCTCACACCCGCATGTACAGCTGCTCGACAGCATGTTTCCTCATGGTTTTGGGTCATTTTGCTTGTAAATATGTAAGTTCGAACAAGCTGCAGCGTTGCAAAGCGACCGCTCACCGAACCGAGCAAAACAGCCCAAAACGGCTCCGTTTTCGCGTGCTGCGGGAGGTGAGCGGAGTGCTGCCTCCGCTCACCAAAATGTCAGCCATCTCAGCACCCAGGAACCCCCCGGGTGGCACATGGCTGGATGGGGCTTCGGTTATATACCGGGCGTTGAACACTCTTTCGCAAGTTCGCACGTGACCTTTACGGGAACTTGGTTTTGCGCCAGGGACCAGGTGAGCGGCTGTTTGTGGGCTTGCAGCTGTTCGTTCATCCTTGAAAGCCTTGTTTTTCTCCCTCTCCCTATTTTCTCTTGTGCACACAGGGTGTTCGTCGAATTGCTTGTAAAGCTTTCCTTTTCGCGAGACTTCGGGACTTGTCCGTTGCTCGTTCTTTCGATCTAACTTTCTTTCTCTTTTACAGGTCCTTCGGGACCTGCGAGAGGTTACAAAGTGGCTGATCCTTGCGGAGCAAGATCGCAAGGGCGAAGCGCGACTTAGGCAACGCAAGCTAAGTTCGCGTCTTTGCGACGAGGGTGACTCGTGACTTAGGCAACCCAAGCTAAGTTCGCGTCTTTGGCCGCAAGGGTGCATCACGCCTTAGGCAATTCCAGCTAAGGTCGTGACATTGTGGTATCAGAGCGGGCAAGCTCTTCGACCGAACAGCGAACGAACTTCGCAACTTCGCCATGGCAAAGCATCGTGGCGAATCAAGCAAGACGGGGCAGGCCGGACCCTTGCCCCAAGCAGCCGCAGGTGGGCTGCATGTGCACACTCGCTCTCATGCTGTTGGAGCCGCTCACGAGGATCGTGGCAGCGAACAGGATGAGCGAGAAGTTGGCAACTCTCCGCGAGCGGAGGAAGCGCAATCTGGTGCGCTAACTGGGAAAAAGAGTCATAAGGAGAGACTCACGACGGCGGAAACCCGCCTGGATGTTCTGGAAGCGAGCATGGAGGAACTCTACCATGGCCAACAAAGACTTGTTGGGGTAGAGAGCTCGCAAGAGGAAGCGGAGTCCAGGATCGACAAGGTCGAGGCCCTAGTCGACCGACTGTCCGATGACACTAAGGACTCCGTGCAGCACTTACAGGATGTTGTGGCGGAACTCACGGCAAAGGTGGCTATGCTCACAAGAACGCTAAATGCGGGAGGAGGCAACACCCGCGTTGCACCGCCACAAAACTTGAGGGCACCTGAGCCCCATGGATACGGAGGGGCCAGAGATGCCAAGGAGCTCGAAAACTTTCTGTTCGACATGGAACAATACTTCCGAGCCACGAGGCCCGATTCTGAAGATACCAAAGTTTCCATAGCAACGATGTATCTGAATGGAGATGCGAAACTTTGGTGGCGAACTCGTTGGGAGGAGATCCAACAAGGTTGGTGTCGAGTCGACACATGGGAGGACTTGAAGTGGGAGTTGAGAACTCAGTTCCTACCGGAGAACACAGAGTTCGTCGCAAGAAGGAAGTTGAGACAACTCCGCCAAAGTACCACCATCCGAGACTATGTGAAGCAGTTTTCTGCACTGATGCTGGACATACAGGACATGTCCGAGAAGGACAAGTTGTTCAGCTTGTCCTTCTCGGACAAGCTGAACAACTTGTCCGCGAGCGGAGGAAGCGCAATCTGGTGCGCTAACTGGGAAAAAGAGTCATAAGGAGAGACTCACGACGGCGGAAACCCGCCTGGATGTTCTGGAAGCGAGCATGGAGGAACTCTACCATGGCCAACAAAGACTTGTTGGGGTAGAGAGCTCGCAAGAGGAAGCGGAGTCCAGGATCGACAAGGTCGAGGCCCTAGTCGACCGACTGTCCGATGACACTAAGGACTCCGTGCAGCACTTACAGGATGTTGTGGCGGAACTCACGGCAAAGGTGGCTATGCTCACAAGAACGCTAAATGCGGGAGGAGGCAACACCCGCGTTGCACCGCCACAAAACTTGAGGGCACCTGAGCCCCATGGATACGGAGGGGCCAGGGATGCCAAGGAGCTCGAAAACTTTCTGTTCGACATTGAACAATACTTCCGAGCCACGAGGCCCGATTCTGAAGATACCAAAGTTTCCATAGCAACGATGTATCTGAATGGAGATGCGAAACTTTGGTGGCGAACTCGTTGGGAGGAGATCCAACAAGGTCGGTGTCGAGTCGACACATGGGAGGACTTGAAGTGGGAGTTGAGAACTCAGTTCCTACCGGAGAACACAGAGTTCGTCGCAAGAAGGAAGTTGAGACAACTCCGCCAAAGTACCACCATCCGAGACTATGTGAAGCAGTTTTCTGCACTGATGCTGGACATACAGGACATGTCCGAGAAGGACAAGTTGTTCAGCTTCCTTGATGGTTTGAAACCATGGGCTCAACAGGAGCTGAATCGAAGGAATGTTACCGACGTGGTCGGGGCAATTGCAGCTGCAGAAAGGCTCACCGACTTCGTTTCCTCGGAAGACCCAGTAAGAAGGAAACAATCTTCAGGCAATATCCCTCCAAAACATTCTCGAGGGAAGGAGCTCGGAGGCGAACAGAAGAAGAAGAGCTCCCACAAAGGGTCGAACCCCAAAGGCAATGCCTCAAAACCTGGAGGATGCTTCTTGTGCGGAGGACCGCACATGGTAAGGGAGTGCCCACAAAAACAGGCACTCAATGCTTTTACGACTTCCATCCACCCTCCCCGATCGGACAAAGGCAAAGCTGTTGCTCCTAGTTCGAGCAGTTCAGAATCCAGCAGCGATGACGAGGAGTCGCAAGGACCCCGAATGGGAGCAATGCGTTTGTTGAACGCTATGCGGGGTCAAGTGGGGGAGAACATAAAGACAAAGGCACAAAAAGCAGGAAGTAGTGAACTGATGTATGTGGACATCAAGCTGAATGGCCAAACGACCCGTGCCATGGTGGACACGGGCGCTACCCACAACTTCATAGCCGATCGTGAAGCACAACGACTTGGGTTGACATTGGAGAAGAGCCCAAGCCGAATGAAGGCGGTGAACTCGGAGGCCAGGCGAATCTCCGGGTTGGCGAAAGGAGTTCCCATCAAAATCGGGACATGGAGCGGGAACACCAACATGATGGCCGTGCCATTAGACGACTTCCAAGTGATTCTTGGAATGGAGTTTATGCACGCGGCGAAGTTGGTGCCGATGCCGTTCTTGAATTCCCTATGTATGATGGGAGGCGATGACCCCTGCGTGGTTCCCGTCTCTCGGAGAGGAACCAAGGAGCCCCAACACATTTCGACCTTACAATTGAAGAAAGGGGTGCGAAAAGGCGAACTGACATTCGTGGCTGCTATGAAGCTAGAGCCACTCAACGAAGAGGCCATTCAAGAACCTGCTGTGGTGGCGAACGTCCTGAAGGAGTTCAAAGACGTTATGCCACCCGAGTTGCCGAAGACTCTCCCACCACGCAGAGGCGTGGATCATAGTATCGAGCTGGAGCCAGGAGTCAAGCCTCCAGCGAGACCACCCTACCACATGCCCCCACCAGAGTTGGCAGAACTCAGGAAGCAGTTAGGTGAACCGCTAAGCGGTGGTCTCATCCGCAGCTCAAAAGCACCTTTCGGAGCTCCAGTTCTCTTCCAGAAGAAACAAGATGGGAGCCTCCGATTATGCGTCGACTACTGAGCCCTCAATAAAGTAACAGTGAAGAACAAGTATCCCATCCCGCTCATCGCGGACTTGTTCGACCAATTGGGCAAGGCGAAGTATTTCTCAAAACTTGACCTTCGGTCGGGATATTGGCAGGTGCGCATTGCTGAAGGCGACGAAGCAAAGACAACTTGTGTGACCAGGTATGGAGCGTTTGAGTTCTTGGTGATGCCTTTCGGCTTAACCAATGCTTCGGCCACATTCTGTACTCTCATGAACCAGCTATTCAAGGAGTATTTGGATAAGTTCGTGGTCGTCTACTTGGACGATATCGTCGTCTACAGCCAAACGCTCGAGGAGCACGTCAAGCACCTTCGGACAATTTTCAAGGTTCTCAGGGAGAACACGTTGTTCGTAAAAAGGGAGAAATGCTACTTTGCTCAAACTGAGATCCTATTCTTGGGGCATCGAATCGGTGATGGCTCCATTCGGATGGATAAGTCGAAGGTGCAAGCAGTTGCGGAATGGCGAACTCCAAAGAAGGTGCCAGAGTTGAGATCCTTCCTTGGTTTCGTCAACTACTACTGACGCTTCATTGCGGGATATTCGAAGCGGGCAACCCCACTGACGGAGTTGCTGAAGAAGGAGCAGCCTTGGAAGTGGTCTGACAAATGTGAGATAACATTCCAAGATCTAAAGGCTACTGTTCTAGAAGAACCAGTGCTCAAATTGCCAAACTATGGAGAGCCCTTTGAAGTCCATATAGATGCTTCGGACTTTGCTATTGGTGGAGTACTCATGCAAGAAGGTCATCCGGTGGCCTACGAGAGCCGCAAACTCAACGAGACCGAGAGGCGGTATCCAGTGCATGAGAAGGAGATGACAGCGGTGATCCACTGCCTACGAGTTTGGCGACACTACCTCCTCGGGTCACGATTTGTGCTGAGGACAGACAACATCGCCCTGAGCTATTTCCAAACTCAGAAGAAGCTCTCCCCAAAGCAGGCACGGTGGCAGGACTTCCTGGCTGAATTCGATATGGCAATAGAATACAAGCCCGGGAAGGCGAATGTCGTGGCCGATGCACTGAGTCGGAAAGTGGAATGCGTGAATGCTGCACAACTGGAGGGCAGAGGCCAAGCAAGTCAGTTACACTCCAACTTCCTTTCCCGAATCAGAGATGGACTGTATAGTGATCCCCAGGCAGTTATCCTGATGCAGCTCATCAAAGAAGGCAAGGCACGACAATTTTGGGTCCAGGAGGGACTTGTTTACACAAAAGGGAATAGGATTTATGTTCCCCGAGTGGACAATCTAAGGCGTGAACTCTTGAAAGAGTGTCACGATTCCCTTTGGGCTGGACACCCCGGCATTCACAGAACGTTGGCTCTCGTGGAGAGGGCCTTCTACTGGCCAAAAATGGGGATTGATGTGGAGGAGTATGTTCGAACATGCCTTACTTGCCAACAAGACAAGGTGGAGCAACGGAAGCCGGTGGGACTTTTGGAGCCGTTGCCCGTACCAGAAAGGCCATGGGAGAGCATTTCCTTAGACTTCATATCAAGTTTGCCACCTGTAGGGGGACTCGGATCGATACTCGTGGTGGTCGATCAGTTTTCGAAGTATGCAACTTTCATTGCTGCTCCCCTACACTGTTCAGCAGAAGAGGCGGCCAGACTGATGATGAGGGATGTAGTGAAGTATTGGGGAGTCCCACACAATATCATTAGTGATCGAGACGCTCGGTTTCTGGGACGATTCTGGACCGAGCTATTCAAATTGTTGGGATCAAAGTTATACTTCTCTACAAGCCTCCACCCCCAGACGGATGGCCAGACTGAAAGAATAAATTCGCTCTTGGAGCAGTATCTTCGGCACTACGTGAGTGCCAATCAACGAGATTGGGTGAAGCTGTTGGACATTGCCCAATTCTCCTACAACTTGCAGCGGAGCTCTGCATCCAACAAGAGCCCCTTCGAGATTATCACAGGACAACAACCGTCGACTCCGCACACCATGGCAATTGGGTATACCGGGAGTAGTCCATCAGCCTATCATTTCGCAAAGGAGTGGCATCGAAATGCAGATATTGCGCGGGCATACTTGGAGAAGGCGGCAAAACGGATGAAGAAGTGGGCAGACTTGGGAAGGCGACCACAAGAGTTCAAAGTTGGCGATTTGGTGTTGGTAAAGCTCCAACCAGCATCACTCCAATTCTTCAGGAACAGAGTCCACAAAGGATTGGTGCGTAAGTATGAAGGGCCCTTCCCAATTATCAACAGGGTAGGCAATGTTTCTTACAAGTTACAGCTGCCGGCGTGGTTCAAAATTCATAACGTTCTTCACGCCAGCAACCTAAAGGCATACCATTCAGATCCGCAAGATGCTTCTCGAAGTGTTCCAACTCGGCTACCTCCCATCACAGCCTCCTACGAGAAGCGAGTGGAAACCATTCTGGCGGATCGCAAGATAAAGCTACCCAACGGAGCGGAGCAGACAGAGTACTTGGTGAAGTGGCGAAAGCTTCCCCGAACTGAAGCCAGTTGGGAGCCTGAAGACGCCCTGCGACATGAAGAAGAAGTCATCAACAACTACCACCAAGCGTCGACGAGGGCGTCGACAGTTTAAGTGGGGGAGAATGTCACGAACGGTCGTCGCGCACCCGCAACAACTCCGTTCAACGAACCGTTCGTCGCTCACACCCGCATGTACAGCTGCTCGACAGCATGTTTCCTCATGGTTTTGGGTCATTTTGCTTGTAAATATGTAAGTTCGAACAAGCTGCAGCGTTGCAAAGCGATCGCTCACCGAACCGAGCAAAACAGCCCCAAAACAGCCCAAAATGGCTCCGTTTTCGCGTGCCGCGGGAGGTGAGCGGAGTGCTGCCTCCGCTCACCAAAATGTCAGCCATCTCAGCACCCAGGAACCCCCCGGGTGGCACATGGCTGGATGGGGCTTCGGTTATATACCAGGTGTTGAACACTCTTTCGCAAGTTCGCACGTGACCTTTACGGGAACTTGGTTTTGCGCCCGGGACCAGGTGAGCGGCTGTTTGTGGGCTTGCAGCTGTTCGTTCATCCTTGAAAGCCTTGTTTTTCTTCCTCTCCCTCTTTTCTCTTGTGCACACAGGGTGTTCGTCGAATTGCTTGTAAAGCTTTCCTTTTCGCAAGACTTCGGGACTTGTCCGTTGCTCGTTCTTTCGATCTAACTTTCTTTCTCTTTTACAGGTCCTTCGGGACCTGCGAGAGGTTACAAAGTGGCTGATCCTTGTGGAGCAAGATCGTAAGGGCGAAGCGCGACTTAGGCAACGCAAGCTAAGTTCGCGTCTTTGCGACGAGGGTGACTCGCGACTTAGGCAACCCAAGCTAAGTTCGCGTCTTTGACCGCAAGGGTGCATCACGCCTTAGGCAATTCCAGCTAAGGTCGTGACATTGTGGTAAATATTAGCTCAGGTGAAATGTAAATCCAAGGAACCAGCGGTTGGGTCGCGGCCTGACTCGACCCATTGAGCGTAAGGGAACAACAATTCTTTAAATATGCACTATAATTTATTATTTCATTAATTCTACTTGTTCATGCAATTTATGTTCATAATTAAGATAGAGTCAATGGAGTTGCCCATCCGATGTGATTGGCACTACCGTCAAATTACGTTGGTGAATGAATTGGATTTGACGAACATGGGTGACTCTCTTTGCAATGCAATAAAATTGGTAGATATTTCTTATATCACGACACATTATTGCACGAAAAGTAAGTAATTGGGGAAAAGAAAAAGGAGGGGGAATTTGTTCGGGCAAACACCTAAACATCACCCATCACAATGATTCGAAGCATGGTCTCATTCATTTGGTGATGATGACAAGGGCTTCTTCCTCGGATTCTTCCTCGGATTCTTGCAATGTATCGGGTATAAGTGGAGATATATTATTATCTGAAAAGCCTAATACATAAAATAAAATATTCCATGATAATTAGAATTCTTTGTGGAAATCTAATAATTATTCGTTACCATAGTTAGGTGGAAGTTCTTTCTAATTAAAACCTCCCTGGGAGACCATTAAAAAGCATAATACTTAAAAAAATCATAATCAAAATCTTAGAATATCTCAAAGAAATTTCTTCCAATTTAATCTATATATATATGTTTTTTGTTGATAAGGGGTCCTAAAGGTTTTGTTGATAATTAAAATAAATAATATTTTCGAGGAACACACAAAAAAACCCAAAAAAATGACACCCCAAAAGGGATTTGAAAAAAAAAAGTATTTAAATATTATTTTAAGTGGGATAAAGATGACGGAGGGCGGATCTGTGTGCCCCGAAGCCACGTGGTCCTTAGGAGACACCAATACGGCTCCCCAACGGGCCCCGCGGCCCAAAGCGACAAACCCCGGTTTCTGCCACCCCTCGATCCGATTCCCGGTTCGCGTCGCCTCTTTCCGTTTCCCACGGGGCTCGGCGGACGGCGGTGGCACACGAGGACAATAGGCGACTGCGACCTCCAGCTGTCACCTCCCCACTGTAACCTTCTGCTGAGCCGGCGATCCTTACTTTTAGGACGAAAATACCCTCCGCATTACATATACGCGGTCGTTTTTACCTGAGCTTTAGGAAGGGTTACACCGTAATTTCATAACAGTGCAAGGGTGATTTGGTGCGTTGTCCTTGTATATTTCCCTGGCAAGCACATGGCTCCGCTCTCCTCTTTGTTTTCGTGCATACTATACATTGGTGATCGTAGGCATAGAAGAAAGGCAGAGGAGCGGAGTGGAGAGGAAGACGCAAGTTTCATAGTACGTCTTCTCCTCCTTTCTTTACCGATCATTTGGTCTCATATAGTTTAGTCGTGTGGTGATGTTTGCTTCTTCTTTTGGAGACACAGGTGTTTGCGATTTGAGCTAACAGGAGAGCAAGAGGAAGAGAGCAGAGATGGTGAATTACTGGAAGTCTAAAGTCCTTCCGACGATCAAGAAGGTGTTTGACAGGAACGGCAAGAAGGCTGCCGCCGCCGAGGCATGCAAGTCCTTCGACGAATCGAAGGTGCATGGGGTTTTGCTTCGCCTCTTCTTCTTCTTCTTCTCCCTTCTACTTGATCTGATCTCTACTGGATCCTTTGTTTGGTTCAGGAGGACGTCAGCAAGGAGTTCGAAGAGAAGAAGACTGACCTGCAGCCCAAAGTTGTGGAGATCTACGAAGCTTCTGCCGTTGAAATCAAGGTTTATCGATCTTGACCTCATCCTCATGTTATTCACAAACTCTGTATCAAATACTTACAGCCTTCTGCAAATACTTGCTTTGGACGACGACAGACTCTGGTGAAGAAACCGACGGGGTCAGGACTGAAGAAGAAATCAACTGTTGTGATCAAGTTCATCGAGGAACTAGTGAAGATCGGTAATGCTTTCTCTGTCACAGACGTTATAGTTGTTTTGAGGTGATAGCGGAAGGGCTTGTGATGAGATTAGATGCTTGCGCAGAGTTCCCTGGCTCGAAGCCGGTGAGCGAGGCTGCCGTCAAGTACGGCCCCGGCCTCGTCTCCGGTCCCGTGATCTTCCTCTTCGAGCAGGTGTCCACCTTACTCCCGGCAGAGGAGCCGCCTGCTCCCGCCGAACCGGCCGTCGAGAGCACCAGCAAGGATATTACACCGGAAACCGCGGAGGAGATCAAGAAGGAAGAGGCTGAGGCTGAGGTGGAAGAGGCACCTGCTCCGGCCGACCCGGCTCCCTCGGACCCCTCCCCGGAGACGGAGAAGCCGACCGAGCCAGCGGCTGAACCCGCCAAGGCTTGATATAAACCACCAGCCTCCCGAACCGATCATTCCACCGCCACCTCGCCACCACCGCGCACCCAGTGTTTCCATGATTTATTATTCTTTCTCTTGTCTCTTCGTCAATTTGCTTCTCTTTCTCCTGTACGTAACTATGTCTTGGTTTCTCTCATTTTGCTTTCGGCAAGGGGACATGCAGGCCATGTAATATCATTATTAAGTGCAGTGTGGTGTTATGTTATATTTGGGATCGATAACTTCATTCCATCTCTGTCAAGTTTCCTTGATGGAAGGCGTAAAAGAAGAAGGGCAAGTGTGTGTGTGTGTATATATATATATATATATATATATAGAGGAAGACCGAAGCTTGACGACGAAGAACAGAACGTGGTATCACCGACTGCAGTGGGCTCCATGCATCAACGTTCATCGATTGGTCATAATGTAGTGAACGTTCATCATTCAACCTAATGACTCCAACCATTCAACTTAAATTACCAATAATAAATCATTAATTCCTTTGATAATTGGTTGATATGTTACAAGCTGTTAATTGGGAATTGGGATGGAGTCCAATCCCAAGAAAGTCATCCACCTTAGCTTAACTCGTGGAGATTAATAAAGAAATCATGTACAGTTTTTGCAAGTGGAATGCCATTTCTTTTCGTAATCTCCATCTAATTGCGTGTCTTTTCCACGAGGAATCATCATCGTCGTCCCTCGTAATTGCATCCCGTTCACGTCTCTCGTCTTCCTTTGCCTCAACATATTATTGGGGCTGAGTTCATGGAGAACGCGTAAAGATCGGTAATGCTTTGAAGGATCTTGTATCCACTCCATAAAAACACAAGTATAGAAATAGATTAATCTAATACGTGAGACTTCGATTAACACGAAATCTAATAACATATTACTCCCTCTGTGCATTAACATAAGAAACATGTTTCTCGTGAACAAAATCAATCATAGTCATAGTATGATAGACAAAAAAAAAAAAACAGAAATGACAGCATGGGAAGAGTCATAAATGAGATGGAGACAATATCTTGCATGTTATGGCTACCACAAGGGATGACAGTTAGGTCGAAGAATTCTTTAGAAGAAGAAAGTGATGCAAGAATGCAATGTAATATTAATAGGGGTATTCAAATCGAATCAAAAAATTAAATCAAACCTAATCGAATTGGTTTCGAACCGATTTAATCTGAATCGGTTCATCAGTAATTTAGTTTTAAAGATTATAAATAATTTTAATTTGAAAAGATATCTTGTTTATTTGATTAATCGATTCGAATCAAGCTCAGTTAAAAAGTAATAGTTTTTTAAGTTTATAATTTTAACTTTTTAATTGTATCGTTAAAATATCTAAACATTTTTACAAGTATGGATCAATCAAGCACAGTTAAAAAGTAATATTATTACCTTTACTCTTCTTGAGGCTTGATGATTTTGACAGTAGCTTAATCCATACGTAATCGATTACTTAGGTTCCAAATGATTTTAGTTTGAAGTACCTTCCTTTGAACCGAATCATTTTTTTTATTTGATTTAATTTGACCCTTGATGCTTCGATTTGAACGAATTTGAATACACATAAGAATTAATTTAACATGTGGTATTGTCGTATGAATTTAAAGAAGATATATCACAAACATCATGTATATTATGGAAAGAGAAAACTTTTAAAATTAATGATAAAAAAATAAATTAGAAAACTGATGCAAAATATATGATTCCACAATTCTTACCTACATCCATAAATCAGATTCTTCACAGCACAAAAAAAAAATAAAAATCTCTTTTGAATTAGCACAAATCCAGATTCAAATTCCTTTCTCGATCCTTTGTGGACTCACTTGCAAAACGTTGACGAATAAATAGTATTATTTAAACATATCCAAACTCATGAAAGGGTGTTTTTCATAATTACATTTTTAACGGATCGAATAATTTCAAATCTAATTTTAGGACTCTTAAAATACTTATCATCGAAGCATTCGAGTGCAGCGGCAGATTGAAGGCGCCCATGGGATTCCAATGGCTACGGGTCGATGCACGACGCTCGGTGGCTGCTGCATTCTCGCCTCAGGTTTACTTACCACATCACACCGATTTCATTAGTAGCGGGCGATGTGATCCAATGCTCCGCGCCACAGATTAAACTGGGAAAAGCATGGCATCGTCGTGGTCGGGAATGCCTCAACACGGTGCCGTCATGAGAGCAAGAAGAAGAAGAAGAAGCAAGCGAGGAGGAGGAGGGAGAGTGGAAGAAAAGAAGAAGAAGAAGCAGCAAGCGAGGAGGAGGAGGGAGAGTGGAATCAAAGAAGAAGAAGAAGAAGAAGAATAATAATAAGAAGAAGAAGAAGAAGAAGAAGAAGAAGAAGAAGAAGAAGAAGAAGAAAAAGAAGAAGAAAAAGAAGATGAAGCAAGCGAGGAGGAGGGAGAGTGGAATCAAAGCCATGTAATTCTTGCAGAGAGAGCAGAGTAATGAGCTGACGCCTCAACCTGCGTGATATGGAACGAGACATCACGTCCTTGACGCCCTTTCTTCCAACCCAATTTACGCTTAACGTTACCGCCACGGTCGAATCACGCTTAGTTGTAGAGCCACGGTCGAATCACGCTTAGTTGTAGAAGAAGAAGTTGAATGTTATTGACATATCCTCCGTCTTTATATATTATTTATTTTAATTATCAACAAAACCTTTAGGACCCCTTATCAACAAAAAACATATATATATAGATTAAATTGGAAGAAATTTCTTTGAGATATTCTAAGATTTTGATTATGATTTCCACAAAGAATTCTAATTATCATGGAATATTTTATTTTATGTATTAGGCTTTTCAGATAATAATATATCTCCACTTATACCCGATACATTGTAAGAATCCGAGGAAGAAGCCCTTGTCATCATCACCAAATGAATGAGGCCATGCTTCGAATCATTGTGATGGGTGATGTTTAGGTGTTTGCCCGAACAAATTCCCCCTCCTTTTTCTTTTCCCCAATTACTTACTTTTCGTGCAATAATGTGTCGTGATATAAGAAATATCTACCAATTTTATTGCATTGCAAAGAGAGTCACCCATGTTCGTCAAATCCAATTCATTCACCAACGTAATTTGGCGGTAGTGCCAATCACATCGGATGGGCAACTCCATTGACTCTATCTTAATTATGAACATAAATTGCATGAACAAGTAGAATTAATGAAATAATAAATTATAGTGCATATTTAAAGAATTGTTGTTCCCTTACGCTCAATGGGTTGAGTCAGGCTCTGACTCGACCATGGGCTCTTGGGGAATGAGTCGAGTCAGGCCGCGACCCAACCGCTGGTTCCTTGGATTTACATTTCACCTGAGCTAATATTTACCACAATGTCACGACCTTAGCTGGAATTGCCTAAGGCGTGATGCACCCTTGCGGCCAAAGACGCGAACTTAGCTTGGGTTGCCTAAGTCGCGAGTCACCCTCGTCGCAAAGACGCGAACTTAGCTTGCGTTGCCTAAGTCGCGCTTCGCCCTTACGATCTTGCTCCACAAGGATCAGCCACTTTGTAACCTCTCGCAGGTCCCGAAGGACCTGTAAAAGAGAAAGAAAGTTAGATCGAAAGAACGAGCAACGGACAAGTCCCGAAGTCTTGCGAAAAGGAAAGCTTTACAAGCAATTCGACGAACACCCTGTGTGCACAAGAGAAAAGAGGGAGAGGAAGAAAAACAAGGCTTTCAAGGATGAACGAACAGCTGCAAGCCCACAAACAGCCGCTCACCTGGTCCCGGGCGCAAAACCAAGTTCCCATAAAGGTCACGTGCGAACTTGCGAAAGAGTGTTCAACATCCGGTATATAACCGAAGCCCCATCCAGCCATGTGCCACCCGGGGTTCCTGGGTGCTGAGATGGCTGACATTTTGGTGAGCGGAGGCAGCACTCCGCTCACCTCCCGCGGCACGCGAAAACGGAGCCGTTTTGGGCTGTTTTGGGGCTGTTTTGCTCGGTTCGGTGAGCGATCGCTTTGCAACGCTGCAGCTTGTTCGAACTTACATATTTACAAGCAAAATGACCCAAAACCATGAGGAAACATGCTGTCGAGCAGCTGTACATGCGGGTGTGAGCGACGAACGGTTCGTTGAACGGAGTTGTTGCGGGTGCGCGACGACCGTTCGTGACATTCTCCCCCACTTAAACTGTCGACGCCCTCGTCGACGCTTGGTGGTAGTTGTTGATGACTTCTTCTTCATGTCGCAGGGCGTCTTCAGGCTCCTAACTGGCTTCAGTTCGGGGAAGCTTTCGCCACTTCACCAAGTACTCTGTCTGCTCCGCTCCGTTGGGTAGCTTTATCTTGCGATCCGCCAGAATGGTTTCCACTCGCTTCTCGTAGGAGGCTGTGATGGGAGGTAGCCGAGTTGGAACACTTCGAGAAGCATCTTGCGGATCTGAATGGTAGGCCTTTAGGTTGCTGGCGTGAAGAACGTTGTGAATTTTGAACCACGCCGGCAGCTGTAACTTGTAAGAAACATTGCCTACCCTGTTGATAATTGGGAAGGGCCCTTCATACTTACGCACCAATCCTTTGTGGACTCTGTTCCTGAAGAATTGGAGTGATGCTGGTTGGAGCTTTACCAACACCAAATCGCCAACTTTGAACTCTTGTGGTCGCCTTCCCAAGTCTGCCCACTTCTTCATCCGTTTTGCCGCCTTCTCCAAGTATGCCCGCGCAATATCTGCATTTCGATGCCACTCCTTTGCGAAATGATAGGCTGATGGACTACTCCCGGTATACCCAATTGCCATGGTGTGCGGAGTCGACGGTTGTTGTCCTGTGATAATCTCGAAGGGGCTCTTGTTGGATGCAGAGCTCCGCTGCAAGTTGTAGGAGAATTGGGCAATGTCCAACAGCTTCACCCAATCTCGTTGATTGGCACTCACGTAGTGCCGAAGATACTGCTCCAAGAGCGAATTTATTCTTTCAGTCTGGCCATCCGTCTGGGGGTGGAGGCTTGTAGAGAAGTATAACTTTGATCCCAACAATTTGAATAGCTCGGTCCAGAATCGTCCCAGAAACCGAGCGTCTCGATCACTAATGATATTGTGTGGGACTCCCCAATACTTCACTACATCCCTCATCATCAGTCTGGCCGCCTCTTCTGCTGAACAGTGTAGGGGAGCAGCAATGAAAGTTGCATACTTCGAAAACCGATCGACCACCATGAGTATCGATCCGAGTCCCCCTACAGGTGGCAAACTTAATATGAAGTCTAAGGAAATGCTCTCCCATGGCCTTTCTGGTACGGGCAACGGCTCCAAAAGTCCCACCGGCTTCCGTTGCTCCACCTTGTCTTGTTGGCAAGTAAGGCATGTTCGAACATACTCCTCCACATCAATCCCCATTTTTGGCTAGTAGAAGGCCCTCTCCACGAGAGCCAACGTTCTGTGAATGCCGGGGTGTCCAGCCCAAAGGGAATCGTGACACTCTTTCAAGAGTTCACGCCTTAGATTGTCCACTCGGGGAACATAAATCCTATTCCCTTTTGTGTAAACAAGTCCCTCCTGGACCCAAAATCATCGTGCCTTGCCTTCTTTGATGAGCTGCATCAGGATAACTGTCTGGGGATCACTATACAGTCCATCTCTGATTCGGGAAAGGAAGTTGGAGTGTAACTGACTTGCTTGGCCTCTGCCCTCCAGTTGTGCAGCATTCACGCATTCCACTTTCCGACTCAGTGCATCGGCCACGACATTCGCCTTCCCGGGCTTGTATTCCATTGCCATATCGAATTCAGCCAGGCAGATTAAGTTTATAAAAAGGTAGCAACGAGACAGATCTTAGAGGCCACGGGATTCCAAAGAGAAGAAGGAGAACAAGGTAGAAAAGGAAGAGAAAGAAAGGGAAGAAGACAAGGACAACGCAGAGAGATTGTTCTCAATCATCTAGCAGTGTTCTCATCTCAGGTTAGATCAAATCTACAGTAGGCTCTTGCTGTGATTACTTGGGAGGTTTTAGATATTGTGGGCAGTGACGTGATCCTTGTATCCCAGTTATTCTCTTGTGGTTGTTGCTAGGGTTTTGGGCAAGAGATTGAGATTTGTATATTCATTATTCTCATAGTGGATTATCTCTAGTTTGCCCCGTGGTTTTTACCCTTCACATTGAAGGGGTTTTCCACGTATATCTTGGTGTTCTGTTTGATTGTGTTTCAATTTTATTCCGCTGCGTATTTTGGTCTTTTAGTATTTGTTCCTATACAAAGGTTATTCCTCTCTTTTTATCCCCATCAATTGGTGTCAGAGCGGGGTTTTGGTGAATTAATTTTTGTATTTGAACATGGAGGCCAGTAATATTTCTCGCATGATTAGTTTAAATGGAAATAATTGGATGATATAGAAACCAAGAATGGAAGATCTCTTGTATTGCAAAGATTTGTATGGACCTTTGCAGGGGGATAGTGCAAAACCTACAACTATGACAGATGATGAGTGGAAGAGGTTAGATCGAAAAACAATTGGGTTTATTAGACAGTGGCTTGATGATAGTGTCTTTCACCATGTTTCTACTGAAATTTCTGCATATTCTCTTTGGAAAAAATTGGAAAGTCTCTATGAAAGAAAAACAGCTGGCAACAAAGCTTTTTTGATCAGAAAACTTGTGAACCTAAAATATAGAGAGGGTGCTTCTATTGCTGAGCATTTGAATGAAATGCAAAGTATTACTAACCAGTTATCCTCTATGAAAATGTCTCTTGATGATGAGTTGCAGACATTGTTACTTCTCAGTTCATTACCAGAAAGTTGGGAGACACTGGTGGTTTCCCTCAGTAATTCTGCACCAGATGGTATTGTCACTATGAGTCAAGTAACAAGCAGTTTGTTAAATGAGGAGTTGAGAAGAAAGAGTTTAGCAACATCTCAGAATGATTCACAGGCACTTATCTCAGAGAACAGAGGAAGGTCAAAGTCCAGAAGCAGTTCACGTATGGGTAGGAGCAAGTCAAGATCAAGAAAAGATATTGTTTGCTATAACTGTGGTGAGAAAGGACATTACAAGAACCAATGCAAGCAACCTAAGAAGAGCAAGAAAAAGGGGAAAGAAGTAGAGTCTATAAAGTCAAAAGATAATATCACAGCTACAGTGCAGGGTGGTGATTATTTGATTTTGTCTCCTTCTGATGATATTTTTTCTTGTGTGTGTCAGGATCTTGAGTGGGTGATTGACACAGGTGCTTCTTATCATGCTACACCTCGGAGAGAGTTTTTTGCTACATATAGGTCTGAAAACTTTGGTGTTGTCAAGATGGGCAACTATGACACAGCAGACATCATTGGCATGGGTGATATCCATTTAAAGACCAACCTTGGCTGCAAGTTGGTGCTTAAGGATGTGAGGCATGTGATTGACTTGAGGCTGAATTTAATTTCAGTTGGAAGACTAGATGATGAAGACTATGAAAGCAGATTTCATAGAGGGCAATGGAAACTCAGTAAGGGTTCTCTTGTTATAGCTAGTGGAAAGAAATGTCATACTTTGTACAGGTTGCAGGCTAAAGCTTATGGTGAGCAGTTAAATGCTACAGAGAAAGACTCCAGTATGGAGTTGTGGCATAGGCGATTGGGACACATGAGCGAGAAGAGGCTGCAAGCTCTTTCCAAGAGAGAGGTATTACCATATCTCAGAGGTATACATCTGAACCCTTGTATTGATTGTTTGGCCGGTAAACAACATAGAGTTTCATTTGCTAGTGCTGCTTTGTCTAGAAAAATGCATACCTTAGACCGTGTTTATACAGATGTATGTGGTCCTTTGAGGACAAAAACTCCTGGTGGATCTGTTGATGTTCTTGGTATAAGTGGTGCACTTTATTTTGTCACTTTTATAGATGATTTTTCCAGGAAAGTTTGGGCCTATGCTTTGAAGACCAAAGATCAGGTTATTAATGTCTTTAAAGAGTTTCATGCCAGGGTTGAAAGGGAGATAGAAAGGAAATTGAAATGCATAAGATCAGATAATGGTGGTGAGTATACAGGATTGTTTAATGACTATTGCAGGTCACATGAGATCCAACATGAGATGACAGTTCCTGGTACACCTCAGCATAATGCAATTGCAGAGAGGATTAACCGCACCATCATGGAAAAGATCAGATATATGCTTTCACAGGCCAAGCTACCCAAAAGGTTTTGGGATGAGGCTTTGAGGACTACAGTTGATGTGATCAACTTATCACCATGCACAGCCCTAGATGGTGATGTTGCAGAGCATGTATGGTCAGGGAAAGATGTTTCCTATAGGCATTTGAGAGTGTTTGATTGTCGTGCATTTGCACATGTTCCAGATAATGAGAGGTCCAAGCTGGATGGTAAGTCTAAAGAATGTATTTTTCTTGGTTACTCACATGATCAGTTTGGTTACAGGCTTTGGGATCCAGAAAAGCAGAAGGTGTTCAGGAGCAGAGATGTGGTCTTCTTTGAGGATCAAACCTTTGAGGATTTGAAGAAGAAGGCACCAGCCAAGACTTCTGCAGAAGGATTAGCAGATTGTGACCCAGTTACTCCTCCAGTATATCAGGGTGATGGGGGAGATGTGCAGGAAAATAGTGTAGAGCCTAATGTTGATTTACCTGCAGGACATGTTGAGCAAGAAGAAGTACGAGAGCAAGTTCCCGCAGAACCTCAATTGAGAAGATCTTCTAGACAACGTCAACCTTCCAGAAGATACTCTACAGATGAGTATGTGGTGCTTACTGATGCAGGTGAACCAGAGAGTTACCAGGAAGCAGTTGAGAGTGAGCAGAAAGAGAAGTGGTTAATTGCTATGCAGGAAGAGATGAATGCTCTTCAGAAGAACCACACTTATGATTTGGTGCTGCTACCAAATGGAATGAAGGTCTTGAAGAACAAGTGGGTTTTTAGGTTGAAGACTCAAGAATATTGTTCTCAACCAAAGTACAAAGCTAGATTGGTTGTGAAAGGCTTTGGTCAAAAGAAATGTATTGACTTTGAAGAGATATTTTCTCCTGTTGTTAAAATGTCTTCTATTCGTGTTGCTCTTGGTATTGCTGCTAGCCAGGACTTGGAGGTTGAGCAGTTAGATGTGAAGACAGCTTTCCTTCATGGTGATTTGGAGGAGGAAATTTATATGGAGCAACCAGAAGGCTTCAAAGTCAAAGGTAAAGATAATTTTGTCTGCAAGTTGAAGAAGAGCTTGTATGGGCTAAAGCAAGCTCCAAGACAGTGGTACAGAAAGTTTGATTCATTTATGACAGAAAATTGATACAAAAGAACGGCTTCAGATCATTGTGTGTACATCAAATGGTTTGGTGAGGATTTTATTATTCTCTTACTTTATGTTGATGACATGCTTATTCTTGGGAAAGATATGTCTAAAATTGACAGGTTGAAGAAGGAAATGAGTGAGTCTTTTGCAATGAAGGACATGGGGCCAGCAAAGCAAATACTAGGCATGCAGATTTCTCGTGACAGGAAAAACAAGAAGATTTGGTTGTCACAGGAGAAATACATCGAGAAGGTATTGGAAAGATTCAGTATGAGCAATGCTAAGCCAGTTGGTTCTCCTCTTGCAGGTCACTTCAAGTTGTGCTCAGAACAGAGTCCGTCAAGTGATGAGGAGAAGGAGAAAATGCAAAAGGTTCCTTATGCTTCAGTAGTTGGAAGTTTAATGTATGCAATGGTATGTACGAGGCCAGACATCGCATATGCAGTGGGTGTTACTAGCAGATTTCTTGCAAATCCAGGCAAAGAGCACTGGGCAGCAGTGAAGTGGATTTTTAGATATCTCAGAGGGAGCTCTAAGGTTTGTTTAAGCTTTGGAGGTGGACCACCTGTGTTGACAGGTTACACAGATGCAGATATGGCAAGAGATATAGATACGAGGAAGTCTACTTCAGGTTATGTACTTACTTTTGCAGGGGGAGCTGTGTCATGGCAATCCAGGTTACAAAGGTGTATTGCTCTCTCCACCACAGAAGCAGAATATATTGCTGCTACAGAGGTATGCAAAGAAATGTTATGGATGAAAGAATTCTTACAAGAATTGGGGCTGAAACAGAAAAATTATGTGGTGCATTGTGATAGCCAGAGTGCCATCCATTTGTGTAAGAACCCAATGTTTCATTCCAAGTCAAAGCATATAGATGTCAGATACCACTGGATTCGAAATATATTTGAAGAGAAGCAGTTGCAGCTTCAGAAAATTCATATAGATGACAACGGAGCAGACATGTTGACGAAGACCTTACCAAAAGAAAGACAGAAGATATGCCGACAATTGGTCGGCATGACTTCACATTGAGGAGTCATGAGATAGCCTCCCTTATGGGCTGAAGGGGGAGGTTGTTGGGCTGATGGCCCATATTCAGCCTATGTGGGCTTTATCAGCCCACAGCCCACACCCGCTCTTAACCTAACCCTAATTAAGATTATGGGGGTGTGGTGGCTGCGTTTTAGAGGCAGATTAAGGCTATAAAAAGGCAGCAATGAGACAGATGTTAGAGGCCACGAGATTCCAAAGAGAAGAAGGGGAACAAGGTAGAAAAGGAAGAGAAAGAAAGAGAAGAAGATAAGGACAACTCAGAGAGATTGTTCTCAATCATCTAGCAGTGTTCTCATCTCAGGTTAGATCAAATCTACAGTAGGCTCTTGTTGTGATTACTTGAGAGGTTTTAGATATTGTGGGCAGTGACGTGATCCTTGTATCCCAGTTATTCTCTTGTGGTTGTTGCTAGGATTTTGGGCAAGAGATTGAGATTTGTATATTCATTATTCTCATAGTGGATTATCTCTAGTTTGCCCCGTGGTTTTTACCCTTCACATTGAAGGGGTTTTCCACGTATATCTTGGTGTTCTATTTGATTGTGTTTCCATTTTATTCCGCTGCGTATTTTGGTCTTTTAGTATTTGTTCCTATACAAAGGTTATTCCTCTCTTTTTATCCGCATCACCCACTGCCTCTACGAGAGAGAGAGAGAGAGATGCAAGTCTCAAACAACATATACTGATAACTGTGACCTCTTAGCTTTTATTTGATTTCATTATTCTTCGATTGATGTAAGATTAAATGTCTATTACTGCTCCGATTCGACGTCATATGATAAATCATTATTTATCTTCGTATTAGTATAAACAAATCCTCACGACTGATTACGACAAATGATAACTAATCACACGAGTATTATTATTTAGATGAAAAACATGAATCACGAGTGATAGGGAGGAGAAATGAGTACTCCATTGGCAAGGCATATACTCGACGTCACGTAGAGATTAGCCGAGGAGACATTACCGGGCGTGGAGTAGTCCCAAAGCCAAGCGAAGAGATGTGGATGTATGCTTTGTGATTCCTCCCTCATCGAGCACTGTAATCTTTTGCTGTCGAGCAATGTAATCTTTTGCCATCCACCCATTTGGTGCCATTTCATATGTGAAATCTAATTGGATTTATAATGTACATTGTACTGTTGTAGTAGTAGTAGACACGTACACAGAAACAATAATACATGCATTCACAGGCCACAGTGTGTGTGTGTGTTTTGGGCGTCGACATGTATATATGTATATTTGTATATATATATATATATATATATATATATATATATGTATATATATATATATATGTATATATATATATATATGTATATATATATATATATATGTATATATATATATGTATATATATATATATGTATATATATATATGTATATATATATATATGTATATATATATATATATGTATATATATATATATATGTATATATATATATATGTATGTATATATATATATATGTATATATATATATATGTATACAAATATATATGTATATTTGTATATATATGTATATATATATACATATATATATATATATATGTATACACATATATATATATATACATATATATATATATATATATATATATATATATATATACATATATATATATATATTTGTATACATATATATATATGTATACATATATATATATATATATATATATATATATGTATACATATATATATATATATATGTATACAAATATATATATATATATGTATATATATATATATATATATATATATATATATATATGTATACATATATGTATACATATATATATATGTATACATATATATATATATAAATATATATATATATATTTTTTTTTGGGGTCATATAATTGGGGTCAATTATCTATGGGACCTTTACTTCCTTTGCAATTAAGTTATATGGTCTCTTTCTTGTTATATTTTCTCCTAGGGTCTTTATGCCAACTTCATACTTGACCATATTTGTTAATGCAATGACATTTGTAATGGGCCACATGCAACTTACATTCATTAGTAAGGTTCTTTTGACATTGATTTAATTGTTTGTTTGCTTTGGTTACCAGGCAAGCTAAAGATGTTGTTAGAGCCCTCAAAAAATGTATTGGGCATAAAAGCCCTAAGGTTCAGCTTCTTGCACTTTCAGTAAGTGTATCAAACAGTTTGGCTTCTGGCTGTTTGTTATGTTTTTGTCTAGTTGTGTCTTACTGGTTTGTTTTCAATTCTTGATGTGACAATTTGTTTAGTGTCTTTTTGTTAAGGGTATCCTTACCTGAATCTGTTCTTTTATCAGTTCTCTTGTTTTCTAGGTCTTCTTTGTTAAGAAGGATGATAGATTTTCATTTACTTGAAGACATCTTAGATTGCATTTGTTTCTATTTTTTAGTCAATGCTCCATATTTTCTGTTTATGAATTTCATTTTAGTGGCATTATTCAACTTCCATGTTAGATCCTAGTGATTTCTTTAAAGTTGATTATTCTACTCTTGTCTTCTATGGTAATGTGGCAAAGTGGGACTTTTAACTTATGACTTTGAAAGCTATATTGCAATTTACCTGAATGAATTTTCTAAGGCTTTTTCCTCATGATTATCTTCTTAGGCCTGAACATTTCCTCAAAAACAAGATGTGATTTTTTTAAAGAAGAAAGGGACATTAGATTTGTGCTTGTTGATCATGTGTCAGTGTGCCATTTTATGATTTGCTGCTTTGTAGTTCAGTTAGTAAACTAAAAGATAATAAAACAGTGGATTTATTTGTTCTCTCTTCCAATCTGGAGGTTTTTTTATTTGCTCATATCTCAAATCCTCTTGATCTACCTCCTCTGTCACGAAATATTTTAAACAGAGTGCCAGTGTTGCTTTTGCTAATATTAGCAACATTGAACTGAATTAAATTTGCAACTTATGCACCGAATCACTTTGAGGCTTAAGGCTTAATCTTTAGTTCAACTCTCATAATAATATTCAAACTCTCAGCCTATTCTCAGAAAATTTATCTGTGCTTTTGTAGCATCATTTCGATAGAGATTACAGTTTCTTTGCTGCATATTATGCATTCTGTTGTGCTTTTAGATTGCTTTTTATTTAGGCTTAATTTTTGGAAAAATTTTGGATGTTGGACAATGTTTTTGATGTCATCAAACTGTTAAAGCATACTTTGGTCGCTCCATTCGAGATCCCAGATCCTCCCTTTACAAGCTTATTTGTTGCTTGCCAAGTACCTCTTGTGGACCTGTTGCTCTATGGTAAGATCAAGGAACCAGTTGTTAGTTGAACTCTGGAGATCTTTATCTTTTCGGATGAGAAAACATTTTGCAAACTGGTTGCAGTGATTTTTTTTCGAGAAGAGATTAGTTATATGTTATGCTAAGAGGTTGTTGCAGTTATCTTCACTGTTAGAGTTGAAATAAATCTACCAAGTTGAAGAGGAAACTGAGAGATGGTAGTTCTAATTTCTACGTTTTGCTTGACAAGCTAGCTTTCTACGGGTTGCAAATTACAAGGGAAGGTGCACTTCTTAGGCTTGGGCTTAAGTCTGTGTGATTGAACCCAAAATCTGACATGAACAGATCTCCATTTATTTTGGGCTTAAGTTCACTCTGAATCTTTCATTTTTTATTCTCTTGACTTTATCCAAAAACTCAAGCCTATGACCTGAGGTTGGACCAAGCCGAAGTCCCAGACCCCTTTAAGAAATCCAATTCCTTTTGTTAATAGGCTATTGGTAATTTAAAACTTTTCAGCCTTTGGAGATGAGATGTTATTTCCAACAGCCTCCTTCTTGTTGGAAAGCTCAAGATGACGATAAGTTTTATTTCTCAAGGTGATTTCAACATTAGTAGTCACTACTACCATGGCTGCTTATGCTCATGTACCTTGCCAATCCACTTTTGGCATGGCACTAACACCAAAAAATGCATTGGTTAAAAGTTTGTTACCCTAATTGGAACCTGCTATGCTAGAAAGTAGCTACGCTCACAATGCCAAATTGTACCAGAGGTGCCAACACATACGAAGGTCAATTTATAGCTTGTGTGTGTTGGAATAGAGGCATGCCAATTAGAGGCATGTCATGATATTTTTTTGGCTTGACACTAGTAGAAAGATAATCAGTTTCCTCTATTGCATGTTGGATTTAATTTTCTATAGATTGTTATCTTATATTAATTATAATTAATTTATTCTTTGCAGCTATTGGAAACAATGATAAAAAATTATGAGGAAATAGTTCATATGCATGTTGCTGAGAAAGATATGCTACACAAGATGGTCAAGATTGTAAAGAAGAAGGTTCTAGTTTTTTCCGCTTTAAGATATTTTCTCATTTATTATCTTTTACTGAATGATGAACTAAATTCAAATTATTTTCACACAGTAACCTGATTCTGACGTTAAGGAAAAGATATTTACATTAATAGATATATGGCAAGAAGCTTTTGGTGGTCTACAAACAAAATACCCTCAATACCATGCAACATATCAGAAACTGTTAGTATGTGTTTGTGCATTTTGTATTTCTTCAACGGCCTTATAGTTTCGATTGTTATTTTTGCTGTATGATTTTTCAATTGTTGGTACATTTCAGAAATAAAGTGCTAATTGAACCAATTAATTTTTTGATAAAATTATTGTCAAACTATGATTCCATTGTTCTATATTCTCTGATATTATTTCTAATTTTCCTCCATCAGAGAGCTGGAGCTGTATTTCCTCAAAGATCTGAGAGGTCTGCACTTGTATTTACGCCACAAACATGGCCTCTGGGATCCTATCCTCCGTCAGTGCGAAGTCCTGATTATCAAAATGAAGCATCTGATTTTCCTGCTTTTAGGTGTTTCCCTATTCTCATCAGTTATCTGCAATGAACTTCATCACACCTAAGCTTTGGTTCTGATACAAAATTTATTTAATTTTTCAGTCTCACATAGATTCAGAATGCCAATGGTATATTTGGATTCTCGGTTCTTAATATTTGGGATAATCAACATAAGCATATTTTAGAGTTTTTTCATTTCTATTTAACTTTAATTCAAACGTGATGATAAAAAGTTAGTTCATGTCCTATCGTACCTAACACTTTTCGTCTTTTTTTACCACTGCAATATAAGTATTTTGATGACTATTTAAAATTTTATCTAATATATCTTAAATATTAGTTTGATGGTATAACAGACTAATTTACCAAAGTCAGAGTTCGAAAGCTCATTTAATATATTTTTATATCTTAACTATTTTTAAATATTAATTTAATTATAATATATTTAAAAATATTAAATTATTTTAAATATTAATTATAATATATTTTAAAATATTTAATTATAATATTTTTATATTTTAAATATTAGTTTATATATTAAAATATTTTAAAATATTTTATATTTAAAATATTAAATTAATTATAAAAAATATATTAAATTTATTTATAAAATTTTAAGAGTTCGAAATTTCACGATATAATCCACAAGGCGTAGAACAAAGGCAACACTAAGAACACCGAACTGGAACAGCGGTGGAGTAGGTTAATTAAACTAGTTATTCACGAGTCCCACTGTCCCCGCCGCTTCCACTATGCGACAAACCACTTTGCCGGCCTTTTACACGCGTCCGGCTGTGGACGCCGCAGGCGACCTCAGTGACGTCGTCTCGTCCACACGCCTCGCGGCGCGCGGCGGAAGGCGCAGGTCACGCTGTCGGTCGCCCACGTTGCCTTACGTTACGCACGTATTTTAACGCAAGGAAAATAACGGCCGTTACGACCCTTCTACCTCTCTCCCGCCTTTTCTAGAAGTGCGAAGAATACTTGTAAACCAGAAACTTGATGCTTAACGGAACGTTATAAACTTTATTATAACGGTTTTGGGGTGTCCGTTACACCGGCCAATAAATAAGCGTACCAGATCTATATGTTGGCTTTAAGGTGTCGCCAAACCCTTTCTTTTTTAACCACAAAAGAACGTAGAGGGATCGAAGGCCAATCTGTTACCTCTGTTATCTCTCGAGCTGGATACGATTCGATTCACTTCGATTCATCTGTCTTGTAATGATTGATGCGATCTTGATTGCTTGATCTCCAAGAATAAGCGCTGGAGAACGGGGGATCTGAAGCCGATCGGCGATGAACCTTAATTCGACCGTCTACAAGAGGATGCCTTCCAGGGACCTCGCTGACGACCTCGATCGAGGGGACGATGCATCAGGTGGTTGCTCTTCTTTTTTCTTCTTCGATTTTGTCTGATTTTCTCGGTTGTCCTGTGGATTTACGTTCGGGTTGTGGCATTAGCTGCGTTGGTGAGTGTGGTGGATCAGAACAGTGGCAATCCTTCCTGGAAGCTATCTTTGCCTCACGTTTGCGTCGCGACCATATCCTCCTTCCTGTTCGGGTACCATCTTGGGTGAGTGCTGTGGTTTGTTATTGTATTTTTTTGGGATCTATGGGGATGCGAGGGGTTGTATGAAGTTGTGGTCTCTGTGTGGATCTTTTGGTTTGAAGGGTTGTGAATGAGCCGCTGGAGAGCATCTCGATGGATCTTGGATTCGCCGGGAACACGCTGGCGGAAGGTAATTTCCACAGCATCTGCGGTTTCGTGTTATACTACTTCTCCTGTGTTCATTTTGCTATGGTGGCAGTGACTGTTGTCGATCTGATATAGGTTTTGTGGTGAGCATGTGTTTGGGAGGCGCGCTCATTGGGTGCTTGTTTAGTGGGTGGATCTCCGATGGAATAGGGCGGCGCAGGGCCTTCCAGTTGACCGCGTTGCCCATGATTCTTGGGGCTTTTTTGAGGTAATACAAGATCGAAGATTCCATCAGGAATTCCTCCTCATTTTCCATTCAACCATCTGTCCTCTGGTATCAGTTTAGTCCCATTGCACTTTCCAGATGTTCTTTCATCTGTGTGTGAGAAACAAGTAACGTGCTCTCTGCATAGCTAGAAACAAGTACTGGATTTAGTCTGATTTCAAGCTACTAATCAAAATGATAAGGAATGTTTTCTTTTCTTGAGCACAAGAAGTCACTACTTGATATTTGCCGCTTTTTAAGTGCATTTCGTGGCATGCATCTGCAGTGCATCGAGTAGAAGTTTGGAAGGCATGCTTTTTGGCAGATTTCTTGTGGGAACAGGGATGGGTCTAGGACCGACTGTAGCATCGCTTTATGTGACAGAGGTATGCAGAATGTATATTTTGGATAATTTGTTTGTTCAACATCCACATTTACTTCATATTTTGTATCTGACTCTCTTTATTGTCCCAACTTGCTCATATGGTTAGGTTTCTCCTCCTATGGTGAGAGGTACTTATGGTAGTTTTATCCAGATTGCAACATGCCTCGGGCTGATAGCAGCCCTTTTTATTGGCATTCCAGTCAAGGAAGTGGTGGGATGGTAACTTATCAGATTTAAGAAACTCTTATTCATATATTCTTTGATTGCCTTTTCCCAAACAATTACAGACAAAACTCATGGTTGCAGGTGGCGAGTGTGCTTTTGGGTTTCTGCTGTTCCTGCTGCTTTGCTTGCTCTCTGTATGGAATTCTGTGCTGAAAGTCCTCATTGGCTTTATAAGGTCATCTTCTTTATCTCTGCTTCTCCACTTGTCCACCCTCTTAATCTGATATACTTGATCTTTTTCAGCTTCAGAGGTTCTTATGCCCTTGCAAATGATGGTTTGGAAAATATTGGCAATCTTGACATTACAAATGATTTGAAAATCATTGACGAGGGTAACACAAGTTTTGGTTGATGGCTCATTTAAGTTTATCTCCATGTAGATCAATATAATAGAGTAACATAGAACAAAATGTTGAAGCATAAAAAACAGATTATCAAATCTATGACATGTAGGTTCAAAGGAATGTTTGTCAATCATCTTTGAAGTTGTATTGAAATTTTGAGAAGTACAGAAATATGTATCTTCTGATATCATAATATTAAATATTAGATAAATAAACTTGTAAATCAGTTGATTTAGTATTTTGAAGAGTAAAAAATAGGTACAGTCTCAAGAAATCTTTAAATTCATGTTAGATTTGAGGAAAAAGACAGGTATATTCGAACTGAGATATGGACTAATTTAAAACTTGGCTCCGTATTAACTTTCCTAACAAGAAGAGTTGGGTAATATAATTGCCTATTCCTACTATCTCTATAGTTAAATAAGATCTGTGAACAAGATTACCCTTACCTTAGTTATTCCCCTGTTATCATAATTGAAATGGAAACTATTTCAAAAAAATTGAACGATGAAAACATACTTTGGTTTTTCCAAATATTGCTGGTCAAATCAACATAAATGAATGGTGTAAAAAATGTTAATGCATGAAAAAAAAATAATTATGTAAGACCATTTCAAGTAATGATCCAATTGAATAATCCCGATCCAAATATTGCTTAATGACTGCATACAAAATTCAACTTGTTTTAATTTTTTTGTGTAATTAAATCTGTTTTTTCTATTTCATATATTAAATACATTAGATATGTTATTTTTATTATTTTTAGATTGTGTACATCGATCTTCCAAAACCCTCCATGGGTAGAAGCTCCTGCATCAGGCCGCTTTTTGATGTATATGTTAGAATTTTCTAAAAAAAAAAATTTCATTGATAGGCCATTTAACGTCATATTTATATCCAATTATGATAGTCATCAACACTTAAGGATTGATTTTGAGATGATAGAACTGAGGATTTGATCGTAAGATTCTTTTATTTTTGCCATTTGGTCTACCACCCAGGTGCTTGTCTGCTATGTTACCACTCGGTAAGTTCCACTGTTAGGGATCATCAAGCTATTTTAGAATGTTGGAAGCTCTTAAACTTGGTTCCTCTTGAGGAAAGAAAATGATGTTTTAAGAATTTTGTTTTGAATTTCTATATTCGATGTGAAACTACATTAAAATTTGCAAAATGATATTTGTTTATGAGAGTACTTATGGCTGATTGTTGGTCTTCTACAGCGTGGAAGAATTGGTGAAGCAGAAGTTGAGTTTGAAAGGCTCTTGGGAGGATCTCATGTCAAGTCAGCAATGGCAGAACTATCCCGGTCAGACAGAGGGGACGATAGTGAAAGCATAAAATATTCTGAACTATTTTACGGCCGGCATTTCAGAGGTTCCATTGCATGCACAAATGCTTCATAAATCTTTGTTGACTTGTTCCCATTGTTCTTATATTGAATAATATATTTATATGTATATCTATTTGTTCATTGCATTTCCCTCTTTTTCCTGCTACAGTTGTTTTTATTGGAACGATGCTTTTTGCTTTACAACAGTTGTCAGGCATAAATGCTGTGTTCTATTTCTCTTCTGCCGTGTTTAGAAGTGCAGGGGTGCCATCAGAAATTGCTAATGTATGTGTGGGATTCGCAAATTTATCAGGTTAGATGAATGAGCTTTACTATTACTGGAATTATCATGACTTGGTAACAAGAAGCTTATTATCCTTATTACCTGACAGGCTCAATTATCGCAATGCTTTTGATGGACAAACTAGGAAGGAAGATTCTTCTTCTAGGAAGTTTTCTGGGAATGGTAAGCCAGCAATCCTTATGTATAAAACTTGTGTTGTGAATTTAGGTGGATATGTATGCAGTTCTTAGTTGTGTTTGTTGCTGATTCAGGCAGCATCAATGGGTCTTCAGGTTGTTGCAACAACCCTTCACCACCAAGATTCTTGGCATGTGTATCTCTCCGTTGGTGGAATGCTGTTGTGAGTACTACAAAATATTCTCGATGCATTTTTTTCTTACCTTGATTCTTTTGTTGGATTAAACAAGTATGAAGCCAAGCACAACTTTTGGGTTGTATAATCTAATCCGATACACTTTGGGATCCAAATTGACACAATAAGATGGCCTTTTTTAATGACTAATAGCAACTGCAGTAGTTCATATATTCTAGTTGTCTTGTGGTTTTAATGAACATTGTAAGGAAGTGAGAAAGAGTGGACTTGCATCTTTCTTGGGAAGAAAGCGGAAGAAATATTCTTACCATCAATCTAGATGTTCTGCAACTCATATCAGGTTGGTCTGGGCATAACACAAGAATCAAAGACAACACATTGTGACACTAACAGGCACAATGACACCCAGTCAGATAAGCCATCAGCAATTTAGGCACCACATTCAAATTATTTAAAGATGTCAATCATGCCCAGCTTGATCAGTACGGACAATTTCTATGTTGTAGATCATTGTTGAGCATATTTGTAATCATGTGGTTGCCTACTGCTTCCATTTGATTTGACCTGTCATGAAAGGCTGGGTTGTTAGCAGCAAGATGAGCTGCCTGTTTGTGATAAGGAAGGCATTGTACATCAGAATTGTGTATATTTCTTACTCTTCCTCACTGTTCACAATATCTGTGTTGCTTGGTGTCAGGACCCGAGTCTGATGAGCCAACTGGCCAATAACTTTATTTTGGTCCTTCAACCACAGACCAAAATGTTTAAGCGAGAGTTATCGTAGTACACTCATTAAGCCCATATAAGCCAATCATAGTCATTGCCCACTTCCGATGTGGGACTAAGTGGGGTGTCACACTCTCCCCCACTCAATTAGCTTGACGTCCTTGTCAAGACCCAACATGGCCTAGATCGAACCCTAGCACAATGCATGTGAGGTTTAACTCAGTGGTGGCTCCACGCCGTGATGAGTTCTCTGACTCCATCCATGGGTAGCCCTTTCCTACTCGAGTCTTCTCACCCTACCCAAATGCTAGGTCGGCTCTGGTACCAAATGTCACGACCCGAGTCTGATGAGCTAACTGGCTAATAACTCCATTTTGGTCCGTGGTTGAAGGATCAAAATGGAGTTATTGACTAGTTAGTTCATCAGACTCGGGTCGTGACACTTGGTGTTTTAGAACTTGATAGGTTGTCTTAATTACCTACCTAAAGCTGTAAATTCTGGCTTATTTTCCTCGTAAGTTGCTTCTGTATTATGTGACAAGTTAGGCTTGACATCGAGCCCTCAAGCTAATGAAGTTAAATTTGTTACTAGTTTATTTGAAATCATAAAATGACTTGACTTTTGCAGATTTGTCCTAGCATTTGCTTTGGGAGCCGGCCCAGTTCCTGGTCTACTTTTACCTGAGATTTTTCCCAACAAGATTCGTGCAAAGGCTATGGCTTTGTGCATGTCTGTCCATTGGGTAATGTCTATAATTTTTGTCGCTCTCACATGACATGCCATGAAAGAAAGTTTATGTCAAGCTGCTTTAATGGAAAATAACATGGCCAATCATAAAAACATAGTGTTTTTTGTTAACAATATAATACTTCACATTTGTTTCATTATCCTTGGCTAGCTCATTGATGATATGTATAGATATGAAAAAGGCTTTGTTCTGGCTAAAGTCGGCTGGTCATTCCTGTAACCGTTAATTTTTACACTTGCTGGATGTTTATAGTTAAGCAATATTTGTTGTTGTTTTGAGATTTCAGGTTGTAAACTTCTTTGTTGGTTTGCTCTTTTTACGGTTGCTAGAGCAATTAGGAGCAAAGATGTTGTACTCGATGTTTGCATCCTTCTGTCTGACGGCAGCAATCTTTGTGGGGAAGAATGTAATTGAGACCAAAGGCAAGAGTCTCCAAGAAATTGAAATCTCACTCCTGTCAGCTGTATAAGGTATGATCTTTTCCAGCTAGTTTTTGCTACAATCATGGTGATTAATAAAATACACTGGGACAAACTAAATTCTGCTTCTCATCCATGATATTAATCAGCCTCGTTCTAAAATGAGTTTTTGTGAATCTGACTTGGTGGTTTTATTTTCTTGAAACTATTATTATCGATTTCACACCTTACTCCATGAAAGAGTGGATAGTTGAATCGACTGGACAGTCTAGTTGCGGAATTGCAACTGCAAGGTGGTTTCGGAAACTCTCTATTCATGGGAGTTGTATCACTTATCAATATGCTTACCACGTTTGACAAACTTTTGAGCACATGAACTGCTTCGGGTCACAGACTGGCTGCTGTTTGAGCACATAAACTGAATGTAACAGTGCTTGGCTTGTTATTTATCCTAGGGGTTGGATCTTTGAACTGCATATGGGATGTAAAACTACAGTTATATCTTGCCATTAAGAATTTGTTTTTGGACTAAAAACGGAAGAGTATGTCACTGATTTTTAGAAGTAATCTATGATCAAATAAATGCCATCGAGTTGATTGAATTTGTTGAATGACTTTGAATGCCTTGCACCTTACACAGGTGATTCCTTTTTTTAGGGTATTCAGTGCGTGCTTTAGGAGCTATCATATGTGAACTGTAAATAAAATCCTGCCTCTGTACATTTGCAGGTGGTAACAATGAAATGCGTGTGGGCTCTCGTCCTCGACGACAAGGCAATTATTCGGCTTCTGAGAGGTGTAATATATTTATGCCGGACAGTTCAATTTCATTGTAAAGGTAGCATTTATTTATTATAGAATACTATGTGGTCGACCTTTCCAAGTGCTTTGATTTCATTTGTTACCTGCCAATGTTAAAACGGACCGAGTGCATTTCTTGATTGCTGAGTTAGCATTACGATTTAAACGCACTGATAATTGAGTCGATGAACGTCATACGCATTTACTTTGGATCAGCTACAACACCACATGCCTGGAGCATTTATTCTTATTTCTCTATCTATCCGAATTAGAAAGGATCAGCGAAAAGGCTTTAATAATAAGGATGCACAAAAAAGTGTAATTACTCAGTTTCATTTGATAACTTGGACAAAATGTTGCACTACAGAACCAAATCTGTCGATTTATGTTTTGAATGACAAGTGCCACCGGTGTGGCACCTCTTTGGTTATTGTCATCGTTAACATAGCCTAAACTTCACCGTCTGTTTGGTGATAGGCCTATAAATCCTTAATATCGCGGTAGAAACTAATCACATATAAGGTCGTTGCTGGGGACTCACTATGAATGACTTACGGCCGACACAATAGTCGTTGCCAAATTCATTCCCCTGGAGAACTCTCGTTGTTATCTTCTTTGGTTGGAATCTTCAGCTCACTCGCAGGCACAGGCAGAGGTTCTTCGGCAAAGTAGCTATCATGGAGCAGCTCGGCCGCCATAGCTCGAGCAGCAGGATTGTAGCTGAGCAGCCTCCTCACAAGATCAACTTCAGCAGCAGACCTGTCGGGAAGGCATGCTTCCAAGCCAATCGGGCTATCAACCTTCCCGAAGGAGATCTTGTTATAATCAGGCAAGTCTAAGCAACCTGACCAGGTTTCTTCTGTCAGGTCACCCAATACGCTGATGATTTTACTCAGTTGATCTATGTCTGACGTCCCTGGAAATAGAGGATCTAAACTGAGAAGCTCTGCAAAAACACAGCCTAGCGACCAGAGGTCGACCTCTTGTCCGTAACTTGTCGATCCATAGAGTAGCTCAGGAGCTCTAAAACACCTTGTTCCAACACATGAAGTCAGAGCACCAGATTCATCTACTATATCATCTTGTGCCTCATCATACGTATAAGAGCCCTTGAGGGGATCTACCTCGATGTCACCTGTACTGCAGGTGGCCAGACAAGATGTATCGCCGTCTTGCAAACTCATATCCTTATCGCTGTCGTACATCATATTCTTTGCTCTCATGCCATACAAATCCTTCATGTAGTCATCTTCGTTGACATGCCGAGGACCTGGGATATTCTGGTTCTCGGGTCTTGGATCCTCGGGCCATGATACATTCCCCTCGTGTTGAATTGTAGGTTGTTGCTGAATCCATGTCTCGTTCTCTGGATTGATATCAAGGGATGTCAATCTAGTTTCCTGAAGCATCATCGACTGCCAAAGACAAATAGATTCAACAATCACTGACAGAAAGCTGTTCATATATCGAATACAATATCTACAGGTAGCAAAAGTATAATTCAAGTAACAAAGGAAAAGCAAAGATAATAACAAGAAAAGGAGCTAACTGCAAATACATTTACTGTCTAAGCTGACACGGTATATTTTTCTGAATGCTACAGTTTCTCATAGATGTAACTGTGTATATTATTATTTCATAACAAAGCAAAATGTCAAGAACATTGTACACACCAAAAGTGACAATAAAATTAATTCATTTAAGAGAAAGATTACTAAAATTCCAACATGTACAAAATACATTTTGTAATTCAGAACTAACTGATAACACACCCACAAAAAGCTTCTTTGAGATACCACAAGAGAAAGATTATGTAAAATATTATATGTTTAAACTACAATGCAGAGCCAATATGCTTTTCAGAATATATTCAGTAAAGTGTATATATATATATATATATATATATAATTAAAGTACATGTATACATTATTTGTTATCTAGTGAGTTTAAGTATCAGGAGTCACAGCATTTTAAGCAAAAAAAAAAACTGCATTATTGGTTTAAATGTATGTTTCTCATTCCATGAAGCTAATGCCCTTTGTTGTTAGTACTCACAACCTTACGTCACAACGAAACCTTTCATATGGGAACTCTAAATCATGTGTATATCTTTATAGTTCTTTCCAAGCTTCTACATTGCTTATCGGAAGTAAATATCCTCTGCATTCAGACTTCAAAAAATACAAATTTAAAAATTCTTAAAAAATACATGTTAAATACAATTTTTCATATATTGAGTTAAATCCATTCTCTCCCATAGTTTTAATCCACAAGTTCAATTCCACAACATCTCCAAGTTTGAGAATCTTCCTCTTTATATAAAAGTGATTTTCCTACAAATACAACTACTTCCTCTAATTTTTTTTTTTTTAACTTACCGAGTCTTTCAAATAAATTTTCTACTGATCACTTCAATGCCTCAACATATACCACAAGATCCTGAAGTTTCATCTTTTTTCTGGCTTAATGTCACTTATAGTAGTTTCTCCACCATAAACCAATATTTTCTGACCAATTTGCACTAATTGCTTATACGCTTTCATCAAATATCGGTGAATGTATATCTATTTTCTAATCTCAGTAGTAGTATATCTTTCATGCAAACCTTCATCATCTTTGATGTTATATAGATCCATTTAATCTCCAGTCTTCCTTTCTTCCTGAAATAGTTCCACATGTTCTTCCTGGCCATCTTTGGAGACATATCGTAACCAGTATCTTATGCCTTAAATTTCACCTTTTCCTAACCATTTAATATTAAGTCCAAATTTCATTACAGAAAACTTCACAATTTACCAACCCCTTTATTCCATCATCAATTATTTCATAGGTCAAATGACACTTTTAGATTCTCTAAAGTTTTTTACTATTTGTCTAATCTTGTTAGCCATCAAATCTTATTTTATATGATATGCAAAGGTCTGGGGTTAGCCGATCCAGATTTGGAGCGACTGGGTGCAACATTCAAGCACCTGAAAGAGTAGAAGACAGATCAAACTCAGACACAAAGGTACATAATCAACCAAGTCTCTGTTGGAGTTGGCCAAGAACCACTAGTTTCATCCAATTCCAACCTATTCATATTGAATTCCTAACAACCATAATAGGTTATTATCAGAGATGTTCAAGCTAATCTTATCTTATCCAAACAATTATTCGGTCAATCTCTTCTGATTCCAATCGATCAACATAATCTGGGCGATCAACCGATCTGACCCAATCTTAGCTTGGATCCCCCTACCAATCTGAGAATGAAGCAAGCAGATGATGATGAGCTCTGATTGATACCTGTCCGAAATCCGCAAGCTTTAGAACCCCATCGGCCGAGATCAACAAGTTCGACGGCTTGAGGTCGCGATGCACCACCGAGCTCCGGTGGCAGGCCTCGACCCCCCGCAGAATCTGGAGCATCCACTGCTTCACCTCGCCGATGGCAATCCCCGCGCCACCCCTCTTCGCCTCCAGGATGACGGCGCCTAGGTCGGCGGGCAGGAATTCCAGCACGAGCACGGCGTCCTCTTCGTCCTCGTTCCAGAAGTACTCGATGAGGTCGACCACGTTGGGGGCGCCGCGGAGGGCCTGGAGGGCCTCGATCTCGCGGAAGGAGCTCTGGTAATCATGTATCTCCTTTAGGGCGACGACCAGGCCGTCGGATCGGCGGCGTCCGCGGTATACGTCGGCGTAGGCGCCGGAGCCGATCCGGCCGAGGATCTCGTACCGCTCTATGATCTCGCCGCGGCCGTAGATGCTCCAGCTCCGAGACGAAGTCTGCGACGGCATCTGCGGCGGCGGAGAGGAATCCATGGAGCGTCTCTTGGTTGCGTTCGGTCAATGGCGGAGGGAAAGAGTAATCCAAGAGGATGAGATCGAAGAGAAAATTATAAGAATTCATATTCCAATAATAGTTTTTTCTTTTTTTGCGGACCTCTGTTTTTTCACTTATTTATCATTAAAATAGCGATTTAAATAAAAACTAAAAAAAAAAAGCTCATATGTTTATTCAATTTTATTATTATATTTTTTAATGAATAAAAAAACGATTTTTGAATGAAAAAATGCACTTTTTTTGAATTTATAAAACATAAATTCCTGCTCTTTTATAAACTCTCCAAAATTAAAACCATTGTTAGTAATTAATTAAAAACTTCTTCAATGTTGTTTGTGATGTAAAATTTTGCTATTGTGGTGCTTTGAAGTGTCTCCTTTCAATCAATATTATATACTTCACATTTTGATACATCAGGCAATTTTCATTGGTGATTTCATTCTATTATTTCTTATCTTCTTTACATTGGTGATTCTTCATCCCTTCAGGTTCATTTTCTCTGCTCCCTGTGCTATGGAATTCCTGTGTTTTGTTTGATTCCCCACCAAAGTCAAAGAAAACAAAGTCTGATGTTTTTGACTTTTTGCTAACCAAAGGTTTCTCTCTCTATGGAAGCAGTATAATTGGAGAGAAAATAAGATGATAAAAAGCATCTTCTTGTGTTTTCTTCCTCAATCAAGCATGAATAATTTTTTTTATCTTTCTTTCCTTTTCTTTATTTTTATTTTCCTGCCACATAAGTCAAACATTCTGTAAAGAATTGAGTAATTGCAAGTGATGAAGAGCTGAAGAAAGGTCTCAGGCAATCCACAGGCAGACACTGCAACTCTTCCCCTGCAATTGCCTTCTCTGTTCTTTCATCAGACTGCTTTCATCGAATGTCACTGACCTGGCCAAGATCACCATGCCCTCAGATTCAAAGGTCCTGTGCTTTAACAATGTCAAACACGCGTGGAGACTTTGGGGACACCACTTTGTTCTTAGAGCAGACACTTGCATGTTCTATCCATTGACATCCTTCCTCGACGTGGAAATGAACAAGCCTGAGTTGACCACAAGGCACCAGTGTCACCTCAATCATCTGATCTAGTAAACCTCCATCATTTGGATGCAGTGCTCCCCCATGTTCTCAGTTCTTCCTTTCAACCATAAGCTGTTCTGCAAATTTCTACATAGTTTATTATTGTGTTGCATTTCATGCCTTAATTTATCGTATACACCTGCAAGTGGATTGTTGATCGTCAATGGTATCACTCTTCTTATCTCTTTAAATTTGCTAAGACATACTCGGTCATTGACAGTTCATTTGGGGGTGGCAGAAGACTTGTAATGCATGCACTAATGGCAATCTTTGGGTGGAAGATGGATAGTGGCATTGACGGGAGATATACTACACATATATCGCAGCAATTTGCAGCTTGTTTAGTGCAATTTACTTGAGAGATGAAGAAAGGTTGCGTTGACCCGGAAATTTTAAGCTATCGAAGTCAGAGTCAACCGAATCCATTGCCCAGCATTTTCCTGTGGGACAGCTCGGGTTGTAGCCCATAAACTATCATAGTCAACATGACTTTTAGTGCTGCTGCTGTTCTGGCGATTCCTCGGTTCATGTCTTAATCGTTGAAGGTGCAACTTGATACCGTGTTAGTCAACTTTAGCACACCCTCCTTGGAAGCATCCCATTGCGGCGATCGATCAGTACAGTTTCGTGTTTGACTTTGGAGAATGATTTGGCTTCTGACATGTTCAAACCATTTGCCAGTGAGTAAAAGATATTATGGATTGCTTGCAGAGCCTCTTCCGCGGGATATATGAGTGAGTGATTGAGGACGGGGTCAGAAACCAGTTTGCCAGCTGCAATGGGGAGAAGCAAGACCAACGCCAACCGACCGGCGGCCGGCGAGGAACCCGCGGGCTACCGCGGTGGTGGACCGCCGGCCGGGGACGACGATGGGGAGAATCCACAGACGGTGATGTTTCCCCCGCCGCAGGCGGCGGGCCTTGGGCCCACGAAACGCTCGTCGGCGGCGGATAAGCCCGGCCGTCGTGGTAGACCGGTGGATGAGTACCCTCATGAACTGATGTTTCAGCCTACGGCACAAGGCCGCCCCGGTGGCTCGATGGATGAGTATCCTGAGACGGTGATGTTTCCTCCTCCGGCACCCGGCGGATCGGTGGTGGAGTACCCTGAGACGGTGATGTTTCCTCCACGAGCACCAGGCCACGCCGGCGGCTCGGTGGACGAGTATCCTGAGACGGTGATGTTTCCTCCTCCGGCACCCGGTGGATCGGTGGAGGAGTACCCTGAGACTGTGATGTTTCCTCCGCGGCCACCAGACCACTCCGGCGGATCGGTGGAGGAGTATCCTGAGGCGGTGATGGTTCCTCCTCCGGCGACAGGTCGCCCGGTTGGACCAGTGAAAGGGTACCCGCCGACGGTTGTGTTCCCTCCGACGCAGCCGCGTCCCCCTCGTGTCGTTCATGGTTCACAAGCGCAACTCCCCCAGCCGAGGCCGCAGCCGCTTCCTGCGCCTTCTCCGATTGCCTACGGGAATCCATGGTCAACGGGACTATTCGATTGCGAAGGGGATTCAACAAACAGTAAGACTTCGTTGCATGATCTGCAAAAACATCTCCGCGACGCTTTAAACCATGAACTCATGATTAGTCAACCCCTTTGCATGGCTTCTTCCTTCATAAGAGACAACTGCATCTTCGCTGCCCAGAACTGAAGCAAAGATCGTGAACGAGTCTGTTTGCTTAGTTCATACATGCAAGAATGTGTTTGTCGACGTTTAACGGTGGTCTTCTCCTTGCAGCGGTCATGACGGCCTTCTTCCCCTGCGTCACCTTCGGTCAGATCGCTGAGATTTTGGATCAGGGACAAACATGTAAGCAGACACAACTTCACTTCTTTGCGTCACCCCAAATTAGCTGGTTCATGCTGAGAATAATCTGACCATGGTGATGAACTGGCTGTGTAGCTTGCACTCTGGGGAGTCTCATGTATGCTCTGCTCCTGCCAATTCTCTCCTGTGCGATTGTTGGCACGCCTTATCGATCGAGGCTGAGGCAAATGTACAACCTGGTTGAAGCTCCCGGAGAGGATTGGATTCTCCATATCTTCTGTCCATGCTGCGCCCTCTGCCAAGAGTACAGAGAGCTCCAACACAGAGGATATGATCCTTCTGTAGGTAAATGACTTTCGTCAGCTGATCTCCTAATAAAGGAAATTAATTAGAAGAAGGGAGGAAGAATAGACTCACATATTTGCACTCGTTTCTCTTGCCCACTTTCTATGGCGAGGTAGTCACCGGTGCTGGTTGTGCTTTGTTGGCAGGTTGGATGGGTAACCTTGCTCTTCAACAAGCGAAGACTCCTCCCAGGACGTCGCCTATGCACAGATGAGACATAAGGAGAATCTTGTTGCAGTAAAATGTTTTCCTCTGTTCTTGTAGCTTTCACCTTAAATTGGGGCATGTTTCTGTTGGTCTTTGATCATCCTAAAGGCTGTCATAACTGTCGCTGTATTCTCAGTGTTCTGGTCACACTATCTTGTTTCTATTGAGAATTCTGTACTCTGCGATTTAACATTAATTTGCCAATGTTTGCCAGAAAATATTCTTATTATAATTTGCTGATTCAAGTTACTACTAGGAGACACTGCAGATTGATCGATCGAGACACTGCAGATTGATCGATCATCTTCCTTTCATCATATTTTAGCAAAAATATGCAGTAAGCTTCAAAAGGATTGATTCCATGAAGATGATAAGACGAGGAACTCGAATAAAAGATCACGAGGACAGTCTTCATCTACACTTTGTTCGTCTACAGTAACAAAACAAATTCACGTGTCTCCCATTACTAGAAACCAGTGTCCCAGTAGCTACGATTAGACCTCTGATGAGACCTGGTTCTTTTATCTTTCCACACTATGTACATATTTGATGTGTCATAGTTCCACAAGCACCATCATCCACGGAAGCCCTCCTTTTTCTAGCTCACCCAGGCAAGGAAGACGAGCACTACTGCAAGTTCTGGGAAACAAGAAGATAAACCATCCAGCAGAAGAACAAAATAGACTTGAAGGAGAAATTGAAAGGTTGATCGAGAAAGAAGCTAAGAGAAAAAAACACATGGATGAAGAACGAGCAAAGTGAACTATGCGTACCGGTGAATTCAAGCAGGTGCTCCGCAGCTCATGTTTTTAGCTTCACTGCTGCATGGGAGACAAAGTTAGCGATCCATACCAACCTGGACATTTCACAAATGCAGCTTAAAATTTCAGGATTCGGTATTTATTTTTGACGAATACCAAGTGACTGACAGCATCAAATTGTTACTTATGGTGTGAACAACTCTTTTGAATCTTTTTCAAATATAATTTCTAACTACATTCTTGTGAGATTTTTCAAGTCAATGAATGTTTTCCTCCAAGCATTTTATACAGCCACAGAACATACAAATGACATTTCTGTCAGGTAAAGTCAATTTGAAGATTCTCTGATGTCGCCTAAATTAGATGGTTTGGTTTCACTTGATCCATGCCGTTGAATGGCAACGACCACCGCGTTGCAACGAGCACAGTGATATGAGCTGGCTGCTGCGCAGCGTGTGCGGAGACAATAATAGCAGTATCTGCAATTGGAGAAAGTAAAAAAAAACACCATCAGCTTTTTATATGCAACTAGAAAGCATTCTGCATCTTGTTTAATATGTTCCACCTCCCAATGGTATTGACAAAGCTTTAGAGAGCATAAATAAGAAAGGACTAATCGAGGATTTTATAAAACACAACTGTTTGTCAACCTATTGATATAGTCATTGCTCATATCCCATTCACTGCAGTCAAATTTACTAAAAACAAATAGTTGAAATACATACAGCCTTGTTATTTGATTGTGGTTTAAAATCGTATATATAAAAGTATCCTATAAAACTCTCTTACATATTTCGACTCTAAAAGAACTGAGATACAACAAGCTTCCATATAAGAAAGTTTATTCATGTCGAAGGCATGCATAATCTACAGAGCCACCATATTGGGAAGAGAAGAAAAAACTAGCTTCTACTTACCAAATGACAGATTTTGAGGCAATGTAAGAACTCATGACATATAATACACTGTAAAACCAATGATTGCATTGCTCGAAATTTACTGTCAATGTAATTAATGTATGAGACATTAACTATCGTCTATTGCTCAAACCTCTATATTTCTTTTACAAATCCAATCTGTAGTGATATAACAACTGTGACAAACAACCCTCGCCGTGGCGGTTGCTATTCATTTTAGGCACCTGTATTTAATTCAAAAAATGATATAACAATGTTAAATGATTTGAACATCCTCAACAACCCTCCTTTGCTACCTTAAAAACTCTAGCTAGTTAAATCTACAGGTTCTAGAGTTCAATTCCGTATAACAAAAGAGTGTTTTTACTTGTTTCTCGCACATCTCATCTTTCTCAATCTAACATTAACAAGGTTCCATAGAGCAAAATTATGTCAGCAACTCATCCTACAAGGCAAAGAAAAAAGAGGTGGAATCTAAACAAACAGCCTCAGATATCTGCAGATTATTAATGTGTGGATATCTTTAGTCTACTTTGACTAATCCATGTAAGCATACATTATGAACAAGAAAAAAGTTTCGATTGAACTGCTTTTTTTCTTTGGCAGCATCATATTTGCATCATGCACAGGATCTATCTGAATCTTGTAGTAGAAAGAAACTAGGAAATAACAACAAGTAGGCACCCAAACCAGTTAATATCACTATTACTCGAAGCAATGCAATTCTACCAAAGGAAAACAGAAATACCTGTGTTGACAAGGAAGTGCCAGAAAAGGAATTGTAGGATTTGACTGACATATGGGACACTCTGCTTCATTACCAGAAGAATCAGATGACTTATTTTTTGAGAATGGAAGAAGAAATCTCTTGACCGAAGATGAGTTCAAAAGAGGAAGAAGCAAAAGCAACATCTCCTGCACATTACTAGTAAGTTCAGATACTTACCAAGTGCTTTTCATTTTGCTATATGAAGTTCTATCAAGAAAACCACAGGTGAAACACTGATGTAAGAGCAATGAGCTAGACTGGTGATGATGTTGCAAGCTATTGAGCATAGTTAACATGGAGTTGTGGACCTTCCATTGTATGGTATAGACCACAAAATGTCTACCAAGTGGATGTAGAAGATTAACATTATCTTAATTTCCATCAAACATGCTGCCCAAGGGTTTTAGTTAAATCTTCTATTTATAACTGAATATTAATTTAGTTGTTTCTGGAATCAATAAACTATTCTCGTTACATCTACATCAAACATGCATTGAAATATGGACATGAGAATATAATACAGCGGCCTATCCAAGTATCTGATCAGAAAAAGAGAAAAAAATGGAACTAGAGAAATATATCGGAAAAGAAAATTCTTAAAAAAATAAGATACTCGTGTTGTAATGCTGAGAGATTGTGAGATACTGGAAGTCCACTAGAAGCACAAGAATCATAAAAACCAGAAAGACCACTTCTTATGTTCAATCATTTGATAATGGAAGAATATAATTAAACAATCAAGCATCCGAATAGCAGACATGCAAAAATATATATCTTGAAACATCTTATAATAATATACTTGAAAGAGTCAAGTAACTGACTAGCCAACACATAAAAGTATGTTTGACCCAACTTGCGGATGTGGACAAGAAAATATTGCTTGAGCTTAAAAGACAACCTATCCTATTCAACTGCTTATAAGTGTTTGTGCTTCATAGTAATTGTAGTATACCTCTACTTAGTACACATTCCACATATCCCTCTGGTTGGTTAAGTTGGCTTTCAACTCTATAGATTCAAAATAAACTGCATCTTTTACTAAAAAAGGATGCACTCACTTGACATTGCCTTGTGAATCTACACATTGTCTGGACATGATTTATCATTTATCTATCAAGCCTTTCATTTTCTTCTAACATTTTAACTAAGTTTAGTAAATTTTTTCTTTATTGGCAAAGGTAGCACCTATTTAAAAACTGTTACATTGTTTCTAGAAAAAAATCGCTACTGAGAGCTTGGTCAAACCAAGGATGCTGAACCAACTTTCCAGCCAAGAAAAAATCTCAATGGCATTTTATGTAGTATCTAGATCTACCACTTGCGAATAGGATGAAGAATGGAATGCTAAAGTAAAACAATCATGAAGTATGCAAAATAAACAAGATAAATCAAGAAATGGTCTATCAAGCAACACAGTGAAGTTTTGCCAACTGATTGATGGTGCATTAGTGATCTTAAAAATTGGAATGCCAAAAGGGAACATCTTGAATCTACCTTGAAAGGGAAAAAAAATGGTGGCTTGAAGCAATGATATCGGAGTAATAAAACTAGGTGTTCCAATGAAGATATTATCATTAGCATGAGAAATATATGGTTGCCTATTAAGTTTAAGAAACAATTTCATTTTGCATTTCTTTTCTCTTTGTAATAATCTTGCATCTCTCTTTGGATGTCATAAAATAGTCATAACAGATTCCTCGTATTTACTTTTGGTTATGAATAACAGTTACACTTTCAATATGAAGCTGGAAAAGGGACAAGCCTCATTTGAGTTACTGTTATTCATAACGATTCATAAAGTAGGTGACACTGGAAAAAAGTCAGATGAAATGACAAAAGCAAAATGCAAATGCATGATGTAGAGGGAGATCATTCCTTTGTCTCCATCTTTAACAATATTGCAATGAAGGGATGTGAAGAGATTTTCTGTGTCATAAAATCTAACAAAGGGATATAAGTTACAGTCACTTCAACCTAGAAATGGCATCAGCTAATTGTTGGTTTCATGCTAGGAGAGCTCTGCATGGTCTCCAAACATGCTAAATTCATCATTAATATGCCACCAATCAAAAGGAGCTATGTCCAGGAAAGAAGCATATTGATAGTCAATGCTAACTGCCAAAATAAATGCTTAAATGAAACAAAGAGCTCTCAATGTGAAAAGTATTGGCATTCAACATATTTCAGGAAAAACTTACCGAAAATTCGTTCCACACTAATTGTCGATTCATGTATTCAAAACTAACTGCTCGATTCATATTGGGGTTTCCATACACAAGCCTTGCTCTAAGAACCCTTTCAATAATACTTCTATACCTGTATCACCAAATATCAAGGTTTTGAAGAACTAGTAAAGACAAAACTTAAGCCATGTATGCACCCCATATCAATTTAAACACATGAAATAGACAAAAAAAGTTGCAACCTAGTCTAAAACCAGTGTAAATTTGACTTGCATATCCAGGCCTTCATCAGGCACAACAAGGCAGATTCTGGATGAACCTCAACATGGATGCAGCTTGACTCATCCATGGTAGTATTTAAGTAGCTTTAACAGGGTCCAGATACAGATCTAGGTGAGGTAATGGATTCAAGTGTGATTATGTATTCATATGTGCATCTCTTGTTTTATATATAAATATAAATAAATAAATAAATATATATATATATATATATATATATATATATAGTCTCAACAGATAAGAAAAAAGTAATTTTATTTGCATTTTAATACATATATGGAAAGTCACAATTTTTTAAACTCCACTTTATAAGAGTTGAGAGCTAAAGTGGTGGTTATTCTTCCTATTATGGAATATGATTTGGGATATATGAATCATGATTCCAAAGATGAGCCATGAATTCCAAAATCAGGAATCATAATTCACATAAAGCCTCCAAATCACAGAGATAATGAAGCAGGTGCATTAGAGCTAAGCAGATTCCCACTACTAGTAGTTGTGAAATGACCCGCCTGGATTGGCTGCATTAGTAGTTGTGAGCCCTTTCTTTTAGGCTTTATTATCATTTTTTGTTGTATAGTCTTTATTAGTAGGTTTTCCAGCAAAAAAAGCTCCTATCTAACATCATCTTAATGCCATTATATAAACAAATGTGAAAATATCAAATAATTTAATTTTAATTTTAATATTGTATAAAAAACAACTTTATATGTTTTCTAACTCATTAATTTATGTTCATAATTTGTATTTTTTTCATGTATGTAACCCTTGTATCTTATTTTCTTTTGGCTTGCCAAGTCAAACACTCGCATATGCTGCCAAACCAGCCTCTCAAATTCATAACCAATAATATTGTTTAGAACTAAATTATATGATTATACATTCTATATTTTCCAAGTAAGATATAGTGTTATCACTCCTTTTACCTTTTCCATGACCTTGTTTAGAAAATTCTTAAACCTAATTCATACAAGCAGCAACAAGTGTGCCAGATTTGCAAACATACTTTACAGGCACACCAGATTTAAGATTATGTGCATTAAGGGCAGCCTAGTTGATTCAGGCAGATATGAAAGATCTTGACACAAAATAGCCCTAAAACCTTACCTTCCAGAATAAAGAAATATAAGTAAGTTGCAGAAAGAGGCAGCTTTATATAATCCTTCGATGCGCTGTAACAAAAGCCAGGATTGGCGTGCCAATGATCTCTAAATCATAGAATAATATACATCAGATATATAAGTAGCCAACTACAAGCAACTTGACAAACATGAAGGAAAAAATAACCATCAGAACTGGGAAAACTAACCTGTTCAGAATCACCCCATCTGCGAAAAGCTGAGAATGATTGCACACGGGACCATAGATATTGACCACCAACTGTGGTAAGGCAGTACCATATCTTTTGGGAAACAGAAAGCCCAGGTCCTTCAAGCCCAGTTCTAACTGAAAGGTAATCACATAATTAACAGAAATAGTTCAGATAAACATCATTAGGGTTGTGAATGTTAAATACAATATGATAACACAACTCAACCCCAACATGATAAGGGACATAATCGATGAGAGATCCAAAATCAGCACATACAAACATGCTTAACCTAAAATTGTCACGAAATAACACATTCAAAAATATACATAATTTAATTGTTAAATATTGTTGAACTAAATTGAACATAAGATAAAAAAACTGAATTGACATGAAAATTTTCAGAAATACAACAACACAACTTTTGTCATCCCTAACCATCATGTGAGGTAACTAAATTACCAAGAGAATATTGACCCTAGTCAAACTTGTAAATTCTCACTATAATGCTAACTCTCTTTTCTCTTTGAATTAGCCTCAGATCAGATCCTAAGGGGACTAGGAACAGGCACAAGTACGTGTAATAAAGGCACTATAAGCATCTTTGAATAATTTGAATTACTACTTTCTCACATATAGATAATTCCCATTACTGCTGAGAAATGTTTAAGGCATAGAAATAACCAGAGCAGTATGAATTCTGAACTTGCACCTCTACCACATATAACAAATATTAAGCCATATCCTCTGCAATCAGAATTGAACATACCAATGTATAACAAGAACAAGCAATTTAGTGCCTCCACCAAAATTTGATTTTCAAACATGACAATCAACATCATTGATTCATTCATCAACTTTGTGATGTTGTTCTGCAGTGCTGTTACTTCTATTAACTACTGCAGCAACCTCGACCTAACACCAGCACCTAACAGCTTATGCCTGCCTTCAATATATAAACATGGTAATAACATATATAACTTTTATTCCATTATATTCAAGTTGTAGATGATTGATGCTAGTGAATATTGCAGAAACAAGAAACAAAAAACTTCAACAAAGACACCAAAGGATTATATGGTCACTTTCTTATCCTTATACATTCATCTCATTTGTATTTCTTACTTTCATACTCCAAGAATGCCATTCTACAAAGATTTGAATACTTAAGTCAAAAATCAGAAGATGATGAATAAAACTTACATTTGGAAACAGTGCTCAAATTAAGTGACGTGTAGGGGAATTATGAGAAAAACACACGGTCATCTTTGAACCAACAAATGCACTTGCATGCATACAAGCACAGAACATGGTCCAGGTAATCGGTGGAAATTTGTCTATGACAATTGTGGTTGCTATCTTCGGTGCATACCTGAAACCTGTATGTCATGCTGACTAGACCAAGTGGAAAATTGCAAACCAGCAAGTCATCCTCTAGACTCATGTGAATTCAGTAACTCTTAAGAGCCGGGCGGAATAAACATATTCGTTATACACTACGGTGTGCAACACATGGAGAACTTACACAAGAAAGAGGACACGAACCTGCTTTGCCTCCAACGGGCACAGCGCGCTCATCTCTGTACCTAAGGTTCATGAGAGCATTCCCTGGGGTGGGCTTATCTACCCAGATAGAGAATCTCCAGATCAGAAACTCAAGGAAAGCATCCAGTTCTGGCTCGTATTGAAATAAAAACCCTGGCTAATTCCCGAAAAAGAAGAGAACACCAAGGTTACCGACCAGGCTCGAACCGAAACCAACCAGCATCCAAGATTCAAGATTCCCAGGGTTACCTTCATCAAGGAGAAGACTCTGACAAGCTGCTCCTTCAACATGGCGGACATCTCCACATCCAAGCGCGCCGCGTCGAACTGGTTAACCCGAGATGTGGTAACCTGGATCGGCAGCTGCCCATCCACAAATCCACCGATTTCAAACAATCTTGCTCGAACTTTGAAACTCTCTAACATGATCAAGAACCAAAATAACCATATCGAACCTAAAAGGGCAAAACCTGAAAGGAATCTCGCAGGGACTTCCATCTAGGGTACGATCGTTGGTACTCCTCGACCCAGGAGTACTCGGACGGGGGATCCGAGCTCGGAAATGACAGCGACGATGAGTCGACAGAGCGACCGGAGGAAGCTAGAGTTGCTCGGTCGAGAGGCATCGACGCGGCCGCTTTCGCTTCTCTCCTCGAGTCTGGCGAGAACAACCGAGAGGTCACGGAAGCGGACGGTGTCAGATGCTGGAGAGCAATTTGGTAATTTTATCGAATGTTGGACCCCCTACTCTGCTTCCGGTGACGTGGGTGGGGTAGCTGCCATGCAAAGAAGTTAGGATCCTCTCCAAAACACACGAAGAATTAGATTCCTTTCGTTTCTATCTCGACCTTTCATGAGTCCGTATCTCAGTGCTAACATCGTCCATTCAAACAGTTGGTTCAAGTGCTAGAAATGGACGGCATAGATTAAATTCAGAAAAGGAGGACAATTGAGATGGACCCGATTGGATGATTTCAATCCTTGGTACGATCTGGACGGGATCCCCAATCGCGGATTAGTAAGATTCCCGTGGTTTACCAATGCCCGATTTCAATTAACTTTGGCGAACTCCGACTCACGCGAACGGTTCTAATCATTGGATTCGGACCGCCTTAGTATACGATTACCATAAAGATGGGACACGTAGGAGCCTTTTTCTCACGATCACGAATCGATGGCAAATGGACCGAACCTAACTTGGTCCGGTCAAGACGCGTCAACAATAGTTGACATCAGCCCACGAAATCTATTATGCTTGCTTTACTCTTTTTTTATTATTATTTTGACTAACAAGACTTAATATTTTTGAGGGATTTTTAATATGGTTTGTATGATTTAAAATTATTATGATCATTCTTGCGTCACATCACCATCAGTTCGTAACACTCTATCGTCGGTAACATATTGTTTTCGATGACTCATCATGTTCAGAGTAACATTTGATGATTTTGTTAGATTACCATCACAAAATTAATTTTCACTAAAGCTTTATTATTATTACACGTGGAGGTCTAATAGATGGGCCACAGTTGGGCCCAACACAGCCCACGTCAAGCACCACTTAAGTGACGACCGCGCTTGGAAGGGGTGTGAGTTTCGACCACCGCGGCAACGGCGGCTGCGTTCCTTCGAGTCTCTCCACTTCGACTGTACCAGTGAGAGAGCGCAAGTTGGTGACTCGATCCGATCTACTTGCAATCCTATTCGATCTCGTCTCATTGTGGCAGTCTGGTGACGTTTTCTGAGTCTCGAAACCCTCCAAACTCATTCTTTGGAATCTGATGATTCTTAGTTTGTCCGAGTTATCGGTAAATTCCGACAACACGTTTGCCATTAGATTTTGGTTTCTCGTGTTTCTGTCTTGTGAACTCTTATCGGTCATATTCTACGGATCATATTAATCATCCGTGCTGCTTCACATTCCAAACATCGAACCAATAATTATTGTAAGGATTCAGTAATTCCATCTTATAACTTCCTAATCGAGAAATTGAGACTCCATTTTGCACAATTTCTGTAGTTATTGAACGTTGTAAATGTTTCTTGAATGTGTTGTCTACTCAGTAGATACTTTATTGGCTCAGATAGATATGAATTAGTATTTCTCTTTACGACATCAAGATGCTAGATGATGGTCGTCATGATTTATCCTCTTTTGCAGACTGATTTCGAAATGGAACACCATGTTATGATTTTTTTTTATAGAATAAGACATTGCAGAAGGTGAAACAATTGTGCTGTTCTCCATGTCATATCATCAACTAACTTCAGTGCATGCTGATGCATCAGACAGGGTTTGCAAACCAGGTTCTTTTTTCCTTCTCTATGTCTAGGCAAATATAGACATGCACAGATGTAGCTATAACTCACAACTCATTGTTATTTAAGCAATAAGAAATTTAGATTGATTTTTTTTTTTTTTTTGGTGCTTACTGATAACTCTCTACTGATATTTCTTGTTACACAGGTGTAAATCTCAGCTCGATGTCACAATTGTTATCATCTTAACAAAGGTCCTAAATGGTAACATGCATGCTATGTCATCGTCTTATATTTAAAATTCCATGAGATTCTGGTTTTTCTGCCATCATCATGCCGACACCATCATCACAACAAAATAACAAATTTGAACACCAAAATTTAGGTATGCAAACACACATACAGACCGACATGGCAGGATATTTTGGTGGATTCAATGATTTCACATCAATACCAGAAGCAGCAAAGTGGTGAAACCTAGCATGAGAAGATTGTTGGTTGGTCATGAAAGAGAAGAAGCCCTTTCATCCATCCATTTATTCCTTAATCCATTAGTGGTGGTATCTTTTGGCTTTCTGGACAAGAGAACTTCATTTTCCAACTTTAAGACTGGCTTAAGATGATTTTTCATTTCATGTGTAAGAACAGACATAAGAATCATGGATATTCTGTGAAATGCTAATATTTTTGGTTTTGTCCATTGCTAGAGAAAGCAACAAGGATGGAATATTTATTTCTAACTCTTGGTTGTTCGTAGCTTATTAGGAACTCCGTTCCATCTTTCTGCTAGTTTAAGAAGGTTCAAATGACAAGTAATGTTGCTTAACATCCATTACAATGGGAAAACTAGTCATATTTTGTGAAAGAAAGTTAAAATTGTTTCTCCTTTTTGAGTCACAATTGTTTAATGTTTTGACTTAGTGGATATGTAATTGCGAGAAATTTGTTTGCTGAAGCTACTAGCTGACATGTCCATGATATGAATCAAAAATAGCTTCATGCTGACATGAATATTCTTTGCTGCAGTCTTAGCTCACACCAGTCTTTCAAGTGGGAATAACTGCAAGGCACTCTCAGTTCATGTGAAGTTGGAAACCACCACACCCATTTCCTACTTTACCAAGGATTGCAGCTTCAAGGACCTACATATCATATGCAAAAGATTTTAGTTGTTTGCACTTTTTTCTCATTATAGTTGTTGCACTGGTTGCCGTCACGTTACTAACATGGGCCTTGTTCGAGAAAAAAGATTTTCCTAGAAATTGAGGTATATGTATTCTCCACTTCCTATAATGCAGTGAAGTTGTGTTTTCTTACAATGACAAAAAGAACTTTAATGATCTTCTTTTTCTTTTCAAATGTTTTGATTGAGTCAGTAAAACTTTCATTAGCTATGTTTAGCATCATATTTCATTGAAACCTTGATTTTTGTCTTCAGACCACTGGATTGGACTAGTTGTGCAAGCAATTGCAAACCACTTGCAAAAATCTTTTGGAAGTTTGAGAAGGCTCTGCATATCTCTGGAATTTCCAGAAGCCTCTGAAATTGATGTGTGAAATGTGATCTTTGCCTTGTGCACCAAAAATTTTCTTTTCATGTCATGCTTTGCTTCTTGCCGACTGATCTAGGTGAAGGCTGTGGAGGCACCAGGGACCGAGACCATATTTAGTGATTGCTTTTTCGGCCCACTGTTTCAAGCACAGCATATGAGATTCCGACAACGACCGGCACCCGAGCTGGCATTTGGACAGGAGGTAATTACTTTCCAAACGTCTCTAAACTGTTGCCTTATTGGGGTCCTTCTGAATTGAGGGTTGTTTTCAGATGCCACTATGATTTTAAAGCTCCAACCAACCAAGCGGATCGGTGGCTGAGCTCCCTGGATGTTGGCATCAATTGCTATTGAAGGTGGCATCAATTATCATTCCCCTCCTTTGGTGGATCCTACCTGCCACATTACCAGGAACCAAAGTGCTACATCATGAAAGTGATCGGCTCCCCTCATCACTCAGGCTTGATGCTTATCCTCGTCAGGTCTCAGTTCTGTTGAAGCTTGGTACTTCGAGACCCATCTGGTGACGGTGGAAGTAAAGAAGTCATTCATGGTTGTGTGTGTTCATGTTTCAAGGGGACACCCTCGGTGGAAGTTTTTGGTAAGCATGGTTTCTGTAGTAAGAGATGTGAAATGTCCAGCCACTGTCGGGATTAAACCGCTTTGGATCAAATTGCACATCTTGAACTTATTGAGCAAGTGTTCTTCAATTCCTTTACCTTATGATTGTTTATTCTAGGGTGCCTCGAGTCAAAACCTTTGATATTAGAATTTGTACATTGACCCTCGCCAAATTTTGTATTGATGAAAACTTCATGCACTTGAATATAAATTAATACTGTGAAGTTGTAGGTAAAATTATTCCTTAAAAAAGATTACCATTCTTTGGTGCTGCCCATATATTTATTCACAGTGATTAAAAATCTATATCAGGATGTCATTGTTACTGCTAATGTAGGCAACAGTACTTTAAAGGCGTTTTAGGCCCACCCTTATTCTCCCATGGGGAAGAACAGTACTAAAAAGGAGGAAAAGAATTCCCTCCTTCGTTCCACGAAAAGAAAGAACTGAAACCATGATCCAGTTTGACAGAGGAACAAAAACAAACCCTAGTTTGAGGTGGAGCTGCAGTCACTTTGTTCCATATGCCACCTACACAAAGCTTCTCTTCCACCTAAGATTCACTAGCTATGCTGGTCCTCCTCGACGAATGAAGCAGCCCAAATCTCCTGCTGATATCCGTGCTCGAGCATTTGTCACCTACTGATGATTGATTGGTTCCCGCAGCCCTACCGATCTCAATTATTGGCCCCTATCGCTGCGTCCGACGCGATCCAATCGGGCCGGACCACCAATTCTCATGGCGTTTAGCCACGGAAGCCACATCGTGCCGTCAATGTTGGGTGCGGATCCCCGAAGCGATCGCCCTACAAAATTGAATCCAATCGGTGACCTACCGCGTAAGATCAGCATCGGGGACGACGCCGTCCGATTTGGGGCTTAATTCTAATCTGATCACACAAGGCACGGGATTCAAAGCCGTCTCCATACGGTGCTCCCTCCCTCCCCATGTGGGGGTTGGGGCGAGCGACCTGCAGAGACAGTAGACTCCACCGTAGCATTTAGATGATAGATGGGTAGGCCATGTCGCGCGGGACCCACCGTGTCGAGAGCCGGGGGGACAGGGTGGGCCCACTTGGGGATAAAATAAGGAAGCGAGTAGAAAGAGCCGTGCACAGGCCGCAAACGATCCGTGAGCGCCGCTTTCTTCTTCCCCCGGAGTCCGCTCGCTCTGTGCTCGAGGACATCGACGCTCCAACGACACCCCGAGGCGAATCACGCTTTTGAGGGACGTCGACACGAGCCATAATTATCCTTCGAATTAGAATTGGATTTTAGACATTTTGATTCGATGATCCAACCAATTAATGCGTTCCCTCTGTTTGCTCCGCGTGCTGTGGATAAGAGCGAAGCTGGTTCATTCGTTCCGGGTGGGTGTGAATGGGTAGAGACGAAGGCAGACTTGCGTTCTCTCCTTTCACGGCCGCATCGTTGTGGTCCAAAGCGTTTCCCCAATCCACCCAAACATCCACCTTTTCCTTCTTTAATTAGATGTCGGCCACGCGTCCCCGTGCAACATCCACGGGGCCTTCGTGTCGCCCTCGAGACAGGAGCCTCGCTTTCCCGCCCGCCCCATCGACGCACACGACGCCGCCCGCCGTGGGTCCCTCTTTCGTCCTGGTGTCATCAGTATTCGAGGGCGTCGATCCCACGTGCGCCACACGTGTCGTTCGGCTTTGATTGACCCGGATACGTTTCGGGCCGTCGCGGTCGGTGTCGGCAGTACGGACGTGACAGGTGCCGGTCGGCCGGCTCCTTCTCGTCGCTGTCGCCCCCGCGGCCGCACCGGCTGTACCCGGTTGCCGGTTTGCCGGGGTCTCGCCTCGACGACAAGGAGATGGCATTAAACCCAAAGATGGCCACTAATTGTCACGACTAAGAAAACGAATTTATGTTGTTGGATAAATTAAAATCGAAAAGAAATAATAGAGACGTCAACTATTAATCTAATTGGTCAAATTGGGTCAAAATGCAAGAGAAGAATCATAAAAATATACATCTCCCTTTTTTCACCTGAAATCATGCAGAAAAAACATTTTTTTATAGTAAAAAAAGTGAAAAAGGATAACTTTATCAGGGAACATTGAGGGAATTCCCAGAAACTTGTCGGTGCGGTTTGCTTCAAAAGGTGAAGAAAAAGAGAGGAAAAAGCTCTTTTTTTTTGTTGCTTTTAAAAGTATTTTCTCTTTTTTTTATTATTTTTTCTTAAAATACTAAAAACAATACAAATACGAATTAGGATATCATTTTTCTTGTGAGGAAAGCTCAAGTATTTTGCTAAATGTCCCCATCTTGATGAAATCTTAATTTCTAATTTTTTTATTTATAGATATCAAAAGTGATGATTAATCGACTGTAATAGGTAATTCCAAAAAGTAAATCCGGTCCATTTAATTAAACAGTAAATATCATTTTATGCTAAACTAACTATAATATAGCCATAGGAAGCTTCTCCCCAACGACAACAAAACCCAACCCAAAGGTGTTTCCTTTTTGTTCTGGTTCTCTCCTTTCCTCGCCTTCTTTCTTGTGATTCTACTGCTGCTACTACGACTCCCAAATCATCACCACTTTGATGTTCTCTGGTGCTCTCGACGGAGGTTGATGTCACCGCCACTGGAACATGACTACATAGGCCTCTCGGAGGTGCCTTCCGCCGCCGTCGGCGGCGGGGAGGAAGGGGCCCTCAACCTCAAGGCCACGGAGCTCAGGCTGGGGCTCCCGGGGTCGGTGTCGCCCGACCGCAAGGACAAGGTCGGGCTCACCCTGGAGCTGCTCCCCAGGGGCTTCGTCTCCGGTGCCAAGAGGGGATTCTCCGACGCCATCGATGGGGTTGGGAAGTGGAGCTTCGCGTCCGGAGAGAGTGGATCTGAGGTGGAGCTGGGGAAAGGCGGTGGCTTGTTCTCGCCGAGAGGGGAGGCGGTGGCCGGGGCCAGCGGAGGGCAGCTCTCTGGGCAGGGCACTGGGGGTAAGGATGCGGCAGCGAAGGCGGCCGGGCAGGAGCGGAAGGCCGCCGCACAGGTCGGTAGTTCCGTTGGGAACGATCGTGCGATGGCTCCTGCAGCGAAGTAAGTGCCCTAAATTGTTCTTGGTGTGTTTGAGGTATCAAAAGTCGAGGCTTTTGTGGGAAACTTTTGATCTTTCTAATGCATATGCTGTTTAAAAATCTGTTTTCATTTTGAATATGTCATGTCTATTTGGTCTGTTTTCTTGATTACTTCCTTTCTGAGAGAAGAGTGATATTTGCTTCAACAAAAGTAGAATCTTGGTGGCAACGCTTTGGTGCTTTGAGAAACAACGGGATCTCCAGTGACACGACTCTCTACCGTCAATTTAACTGGGTGGTTGTTTCTTTTGTTGCCGAATAACTCGGTTCGTATCCTCCTCTTGGTACTTAATGAGGGATAGTCCTCTCCGTAGCCTTCCTTCCTCTTCATCTCTCCCCTGAGCAAAAGCCCAACATCCATCTTTCAACCATAACACTCTGCAATTTCACCTGTCCAGAGATCCCTTGCATTTAAAATGTACACTACGACCTTGGTGATGTAACCTCCCGGTCCAAAACACAGACAGAAGGGAAGAGCCGCCAATTGCAGATGAGGAAAAGGAGTCATGTTAAGTTACCAAAGAGTTTAAATATATGCATGTCTTTCATTTTCATAAAATTATAGTAAGAAGCTAGAATCCCAACCGGTTTCTTCCGATTGCAATACTAATTATTGCTGGTTGGGCTGTAGATCCGGTCCTCTGGTAAAAAAGATTTATTTTCTGCTGTGTTGAACTGAATTTTTTAAACTTTTTTAATAATTTGGTCGGCTGATTTAGTGGGAAACAAAGCAAGTAGTACTAAAATACAAAAATTCTTTTCAAGCCACAGCCCTACAAGAGAAAATTTGGAAATTTGCACATTTAATTTTTGTAGAAGGATCAAGAGCTCATTATTCTATCTCGAGATAGTTTTCTTTGCATATTATTAGACCGTAGCTTAGTCTTATTCTCCATATGAGATATCTTAAGATCATTTTGTTCCTTTTGCTGATAATGGATCTTTCTTGTGCATTTTGTTTTCCTATTAGATATCAAGGTGTGTAGCCCTTAGTATTTGCTAAAATTACGAGATGTTGCTACCAATTTTTCCAGCCAAAGATTCAGCTTTTTAATTTATCTTGTTTATTACAAACACGGAAATTTCTGTATTAATGACCAATCAATTAGCTTTGGCTAGATAATCTTTTGTAAAAAGAGGGTTGAACTTTGAACATCTTATGTATGTGCCAGGGCACAGGTGGTTGGTTGGCCACCAATCCGTAGTTACCGGAAAAATACTATGGCTCCAAATCCATCTAAAAATAAAGATGATGCTGATGGAAAACAAGGGCTAGGGTGTCTCTATGTGAAGGTTAGCATGGATGGTGCCCCCTACCTCAGGAAAGTTGACCTCAAAATATATAAGAACTATAAGGAACTGTCATCAGCACTTGAGAAGATGTTCAGCTGCTTCACGATTGGTGAGTTTTGGCTTTTCCTTATTCTCTTTGAGCCTTGAGGATTTTTTTTCCCCTTCAAATGTATAGATGCCTTTTTACCAATAACAATAATATGTTATATGGCTCTTTTCTTGATCTACTTTGCTTAATAAAATTATTTAATATTATTTTTTGCAACACTTCTCATTTCAGTAATCACTATCTACTGTAATTATAACCAAATATCAAACTTTTGCCCCACCTTGTCCTCAATTATAAAAAGAAAGTCATAGACTTCATAGATTAAACATATTATTCTACTCTCTCTTATTCCATAGATGGTGACTTATGGATCCAATTGCTATTTATTTTACTTGAAATTCTTTTTAGCTTTCTTCGTCTGGGTTATTCATGAGCATATTTTGCAAGGAACTTAGACATGGATAACTTTTCTTATGATTGAATTCAATTTTACCTGAGATTTAATGTGGACTAAATGATATAGTAGAGTTCTTCTAAAAATTTTCTTATTCAGTATCAGTTAATTTTCTAAGAACATTTTAGCATTACGAGGAGTTTACTTGTCTTTGTAATTTGATGATTTCAGGTCAGTGTGGTTCTCATGGAATACCAGGCAAAGATGGATTGTCTGAGAGCCGTTTGATGGATCTTTTAAATGGCTCTGAATATGTACTGACTTACGAAGATAAGGATGGGGACTGGATGCTTGTTGGTGATGTGCCTTGGGAGTAAGTGCCTCATTTTCTCACCGATATATTGATCATTTCAGTGGAGGAGGAGAGATCACTAAGATATGTTCAACTTTATAAATCATATATGTCAAGTTTTTTCCACCAGTTTATTTTTCTTATAAACAGAATAATATATGCAATGTCCTTTAGGACACAGCCATTTGCAATTTTCTCTAGACAATTTATATCTAGAATATTTAGGCACATTGTTAGTGTCAACCTACTACCCAAGTATGAAAACTGCTGCATTCAGATTCATTTTCATCTAGAATATACATATATATATACATATATATATGTATATATATATACATATATATATGTATATATATATACATATATATGTACATATATATATACATATATATGTACATATATATATACATATATATGTACATATATATATGTATATATATATACATATATATACAAATATACATATATACATATATATATATATATATGTATATATATATACATCTTACAACAAGCATGCGAATGTGTTTTCTGTTTTGCCAGTCGTAGTATCTCTAATATTGACGAATTCAAATCATGTTTCTTAAATCACAGGATGTTTACAGACTCCTGCAAGAGGCTTAGGATCATGAAGGGTTCAGATGCTATAGGACTCGGTAAGTATGATCCTGTAAAGGTTCTTTGTTACATTTCCTAGATCTCGCTGCCTTCATTGAGAAGTTCTACATTATGTAAGATTCTATAAATGTTCTTTTTTTTATTTTGCAGATCTCAATTCTTGAATCGATGAGTGCTTCTAACATGATCTTAAGATGCATAATTTAGCTATTGTGTTGTTCCAACTTGATACCTATAAAATAGTTATATTTTTTATCTTTAAAACATCTAATGCATGATCAGGCTAGTTGTCGTGTTTTACGTTGTATCCAGCTATCAGTTAATATCTCAAATATGATGAATATGATATGTGGTGTTTGGTAAATGAGGGTAATCATTATTTGCCTTCAAAAAATGTCAAAGTCAACAGTAAACTATCAAATTAGTAAGCACTTAAAGCTTCTAGTGCGTATGATGTAAAGTATTGCTTATCTTATGATATTCTAGTTTGTAGCTTATTTGATTTTTATTAATTACCATTCTTTTAATCCCACAACTTAGTCTGACCAGTAAAACCTAAGTGGTGGGTTTCTAGCATCTTGTATATTGAGCAAGATGTTTTTGTCATATTTATATTTAAAAGCTTTGCTTTGTTTGGATAGTCATGATTAATTTCATAGGGTACTGATAATTTTTACAGATCGCTTGCTTATGGTTGCAATGTTCAGATTAGACTATTGCCTACTGCACTTTTTTTTTGTTGATTTTAGACTAATAAGACTATAATTTCCTCTCCCAGCTCCGAGGGCCATGGAGAAATGCAAGAACCGGAACTAGTCCCCACGCCATGCTTGAGAAAGGACAAATGAATCAGATAGCTGTAATGGTCTTTGAGAATGGAAGTTCAAGGGTTTTAGTCAGCAATTGTTTCATATATATTAATTATATTTTGTGGCTTGCTGTTCTGCAAGGACTAAGACTTGCCAATAGGCTCTTAATATGTCGTAGGGACATAAGCTTTATCAGATTGTGCTGCTTTAAGTCTTTGTATGGTCGGGTTTGCTGTTTACAACTTATTTATCATGCACTGTTTCCTATTGGGAAGTGTCACTCTCGAACTCTTTGTCCATGTACCATTTCTGACTCTGTGAATCAGCCATTTGAGGGATGCCTGTGACCACGAGCAGAAAGATGGAAGGTCTCTCTTTATGAGGTCTAGCCCAAACGTTGATCATTCACGCCCCGTGCAGTTTTTCCAGTGGTGCTCATGGGACACCTCAATCATTCATGCTTTTGTTCATGCTTTTGTTCTTGTTGCTGTTCTCAGTTCAGGTAAGAGATCATTGCTCTCAGTTGAGTGAAGGCTGGAAAGAACTATATGGTGTTGTTATTTCAACAATCTACAAGTTTCTGTGGGTGACTGTAGCTGATTCCTTGTAACAGAGATGTTACTTTGTAGACATTTCATGCTACTGTTCATCTGTTAAAGCCTCATGGGCAGGTTCTCTGTTCTTGCAAAGAACCTTGGATGCTTGTGTGTTGTGTGTGCGTGGTAAAAACCATATCCACTGTATTCATTGAGAAGTTTGGTGTGGAACAGTAAAATGTTGTCCAAGGCTTCCCCACCATCATTCAACTAGAGGAAGATATAGTACCATGAAAATGGTGGTAAAATTATGTTCCCTCAGATCAAGCTTTCTCCCTGGAAACAGTGCTCCACTTGTTCTTGTTCTCAATGATGCCTGTCTGTTGGTGGCCATGTGAAGCATTGCAATTATATGCCACAGGGAAGCATATATGACAAGTGTCTTGATAAAGTTCAGGCAGAAATCTATATCTCACCTGTGCTTGCTATTCTCCCATATCTTAATCATGCTTCCTGAACACTTTCACCTTGCAAATTGCTCTCTTCTGCTTTGAACTGTTGGTGCCAAGTTTATTCATTGGAGATGACCATCTACCTTAATTGGCCATTGCTGCTGCTTTCTTATCCTTGTGTAAGAGCATCTTTTGGTGTGATATGCTTTATTAGTACTAGATTAAGAATGATTGGCTACTAATCTGAGTATATATATATATATATATATAATTTTACATTTATGAATAGAGAGATTATTTTGCCAGTCAAATTTACCAAGGATTGTCACATCCAGCCCATACCTACACTACTGCAACTCAAAGTTTAACTTGATGGTGACTTTGTCTGCATCATAAGCCACATGCTGAGCTATGATGTGTGCCTTTTAACTTCCTTGCCTTTACAGCAGTTCTTCAATGGTACATCTTTGGACTTAGCAATCCCATGAAGTGCCACCTATCATGGAGAAGAAAGGCAGAAGCAACCAAGAAAAAGGAGAGCAAAACTTTCGGTGGCAACCATCAGTTCTTGCGTCTCGCCATCCATGGAAACTTTCCAATCAAGTGTTATTTTGGTTGCTGTGACATGATATTATTTAGGGTTCAGTCGGACCTGTAAAGGCACCAGTGGGACCCTCTTGCATGGAAGTGGCATGATCAAAGACAAGAGGATGAGTCCAGAGAATGTGCCAAGCTGAACTCTGCACACCAGCAAATGCCACTTCAAACTCTCTCGTTTACCGAAGAACATAGAATCCTACAGGATATCTATGTTTACCTTCTCCTCACCTTAGTTTGAGGATGCTGAGACGGCCATATGATTGATATCATGAAGTAAGAGGCAATAAAGAACGTCCGCATTCGGTGGCAGGTGGGGTAGTCAGTGTTCTAGATGTTGACTTGAATTCAATCAAACCAAGCCAAAGATGATAAGAATTCCATTTCCGTAACGTCAATCATAGTGTGTGTGATGTGTTTCTCATCAATTTGCCTGAAATAATTGCCTGCAATGTTGCTCTGTTCGACTCCTCATCACCTGAACACCGATGAGCATAACATAAATCAGCATCCTAATGGGGACACGAACCTGCGGTCGTCCCCATGCATCAGTGTGTTGAAGTAGAGAGAGAGAGAGAGACAGAGAGAGAAGAGGAAGGAGTACACATCAGTATAGCCTTATCCATGGAAAGAGCTCGGCGTGGGAGCTTCTCCTTTCCACAAGTTCTTTTCACCGTGTCATCGGCTTAACCAGCATGATTGAGAGCAGAGAACGAAGCGTTGGATAAGAGTTGGGCGACTGATGAGGATAAGAGTCGGTGGATTATCCCATCAGAGAATACCTACGGGCCGGCGCGGCTCCCATGTCGGGCCCGCTGATCCAACGACTGGGAGTTGGTAAGAGATGTTGATGGTGGAGGTGATGATAAGGCGGAGGTGAGCGAAGCGAGCGGTGGTTGGATTTCTTTTTCGGACAGTATATTCTGTCAGAGGAGGAGAGGAGTTCGCTTTGGCGGTGCGTCTGCGGCTTAGCGGTCGCTGCTACTCCGTTTGGTACGTGAAATCTTCGAATCTCTCTCATTAATTGCGATTTTTCCCTTCTTGTTATGGTCTAATTCGCTGGCTGAACTCGAGCTTTCGTACAGAAAGAATCTGACATCCAAAAGATCCTGTTTTGCTTTGGCCGTCGGTGTTGGCGATTGCGTCCGATCTTCTTGTCAATCGTATACTTATGTATTCGATCGGATAGTCTGCTGCTACGATCGGCAGAAACATTTGGGTGATGTCGAGGAATTCGGGCGGAAAGTTTTGGATCCGAAAATTACGGGAGTTCTGTTGGATTCCGCGGTTTCTTATTGAAAATTCTGGTGGTTAATGGATAATTCTTTGCTTCTGATTAGTGAATCTGTGGCTGTGTTCATTGAGTGATTCCTTGCACTTGACAGGGAAAATTAGGGTTTCGGGCTTTCTTTTGTAGATTTCGGCTTGCCATTGAAATGGCATGGAAATCTTCTCGGCGGGTATCTGAAATGGTTGCCTCTGTGTTCAGTATATCTGACGACATCAAATTACTACTGAACTAAGGCTGGCTCGAGTTTTGCCTGTTAGAACTGGTGATTTATGAATTGTCTCGTGAATCAGGCCCTTCTTCCTGGTCCACTGAGTAATGGGGTGTTTGTATTTCAAGAACTGCCTTGGGCAAGTTCCTGACTCCCCAACACCATCCAAGAGAAAGGAAAGTGGCCACAGGGGAGCAGGAGTTGGTCTTCCTCATAGTTCTTCAGATACTGATGGAGAAGGCGTAGATCAATTGAATCAGTTGAGTATAACGAGAGATTCTGATGTGGGTATTAATCGACTCTCGAGGGTTTCGTCGCAGTTTCTTCCTCCTGAGGGATCAAGGAAAGTAAGAGTTCCTCTAGGTAACTTTGAGTTGCGGTACTCCTACCTATCTCAAAGAGGATATTACCCGGAGGCCTTGGATAAGCCTAACCAGGATAGTTTCTGTATACATACCCCATTTGGAACAAATCCAGATGATCATTTCTTTGGTGTGTTTGATGGGCACGGAGAGAATGGAGCTCAGTGCTCACAATTCACGAAGCAGAAATTGTGCGAGAACCTGCTTAGGAATAATCGATTTCATGCTGATGCTGTTGAGGCAATCCATGCGGCATTCCTGGCGACAAATTCACAGCTTCATGCAGATAGCTTGGACGATGCAATGAGTGGGACTACTGCAATTACGATATTGGTGAGGGGTAGAACAATCTATGTTGCTAATGCAGGTGATTCGAGGGCTGTCATTGCAGAGAAACGAGGAAAGGACATTGTAGCTGTGGATCTGTCGTTGGATCAGACTCCTTTTAGGAGCGACGAGCTTCAGAGAGTCAAGAATTGTGGAGCTAGGGTGCTGACCTTGGATCAAATAGAGGGTCTAAAGAACCCAGATGTTCAATGCTGGGGTGACGAAGAAGGTGATGATGGTGATCCCCCACGATTGTGGGTGCAAAATGCAATGTATCCCGGAACAGCATTCACACGAAGTATTGGAGATTCCATTGCAGAATCCATTGGCGTCGTTGCAACTCCTGAGATATTTGTTATGGAGCTCACACAAGATCATCCGTTCTTTGTGATTGCTAGTGATGGGGTTTTTGAGTTCATTTCTAGCCAAGCTGTAATTGACATGGTAAGTAGTTCTTTCTATGCCATATTATTTCATAAGTTCTGTGGGTGCCACCATGATTTACTGCCAGAGTTCCATCCTGCAGTCGGTATATGCTTTCTGAGGTTAGATTAACACCTACAGGATGAGAGATGAGTGTGACAGAGGTATACATTGTGAGAATTTGGAATAGAGGACGGCTCTGGTGATAATTTTGTATGATAGCTGGCATGATGCTACAGGCCTGCAGGGTGCCCATGCCAGCTGGTACAACTGATAGCATATAAGGTTGTATTAACACCATCAACATGGTACAGGTCCCATGCCAAAATTGTGCCAGTATGGTATGTCACAGCTGAAATTTAAATGGTTCATAATAAATAAAAATCCTTTGTTCTAACTAATTTATTCTAATTCACGATAACTTTAGTCCTCTGATTTTATTGATTGTGTGCAAACCATTTAAAAATGTTACAGGAATGGTGATCTATGATTTAGAAGAGAAACCTGAGGCTTTTCATTGATACATGTGTATCATTGAGTTTTTCATAGAAAACCTGTATGAGCAACTTTGATTATTTTAGATTTTTTTTTATGAATTTTAATACATAATACTTTCCATGCCCTTCTCTTTCTTTTAAGATACCATGAATTACTTGTGTATGGTTTTGTCCAAGATCAATCAGTTTCACCTCTTCTTGCCTTTGTCAAAATAACTACTAATTTTTCAGGTTGCTAAGTTTAAGGATCCTCGTGATGCATGTGCAGCAATTGTTGCCGAATCGTATCGACTCTGGCTACAATACGAAACTCGTACGGATGACATCACAATCATTGTTGCCCACATTAATGGGCTTGCTGATGTACGAGGATGTTTTCTGTTAGTTATTTGGTTAGTCATGCTCTTTCTTGGATGACTTCATTTTAGAACCTTAAGGTTTGTTCTCAAATATTTTCCAGACACAGTCAACTGGAACTGGAGTTGATGTATCAGTAAGACCTTTGCAACAAGTTGTGCAAGTGACAGGTTCTGAATCTCCATCCACTTTGAATTGGAACTCCAGGACTCAGCGTCCAAGACATGAACCATCACGCATCCGACTTAGAGCTATCGAGAGTTATCTTGAGAATGGACATGTTTGGGTTCCTCCCTCTCCTTCACATAGGAAAACATGGGAAGAAGAGGTAAACGTCGATACCCATATGCTATCTTCAAAACTATATGGTTATTTATTAAGTGTAATTTGTCTACTCTGATAACAGTAGGTGACTTGTGCTTATGTTGTTTCCATCCAGGCACATATTGAGCAGGCATTGCATGATCATTTTCTCTTTAGGAGGCTCACAGATTCACAGCGTCATGTTTTGCTTGACTGCATGCGAAGAGTTGATGTGAAGCCTGGGGATGTAGTTGTGCAACAGGTTATTCCTTTTTGATTTAGTCTTCGTGAATTGAAACTTCTTGAATAAAATATATTTTCTAGATAACTAAATGATATCTCGCACTAAATACAGGGTGGGGAAGGTGACTGCTTTTATGTTGTTGGAAGTGGCGAGTTTGAAGTTTTAGCAGTTCAGGTGCTCATCTATGTCTAAGAATATTTACTGATCTACTATATCATGATCAGCTTTTCTTATCTATATTGCATATTCTTCAGTTACTGTCGGTGTGATAGAACAGCAACTTTTCCATTGTCATGATGCACTACGAGGCTTTCTGAATATGAAGTGACTATTATGACCAGGAGTGGAGAAATGTGATTTACCTGAAACAAAATCATGAATATTTTTTAGGAACTTTTTCTCCAAATCATATCTAAATTCAGAACTAGCTATTTAGCTCTTCCTAGACATGGAGCATTAACAAGAGAAGGCCAATGGCCAAAATAGCTGCTTATGTTTTACTCCTCATTTTCTGACTTCTTTGCACATTATATACTTGACTCATAATGGTTATTGAAGTTTGTATGACAGGTAACTCTTGCTCTTATATTGTTTTATTTGATTGTAACATGGTTGTGACGACACTACTGACAAGATTTAAATTCACTGGAGCCTTCTCTTATAATTGGTCATCAAGATACATCAAGTGCTCATGCTTATCAGGGTTCATGTGGACCTTTCCCTTAATAGAAACAATATTCATGAGGGTCCTCTTTGAGAACATTGGTGATAGAATTCCAAAGCTTATATGTCTCATGGCTGGGCACTGTTATGCTTGCTTTTCCTAGTACACTAATGCAGCAAACCTCATTATTATCATCATTATCATTAATGAGATATGTGAAACAGGATGAGGATGGGAAAGAAGTCACCAAGGTTCTGCATCAATATACAGCCGAGAAACTGTCATCCTTCGGGGAACTAGCACTAATGTATGTTGCAACTGCAGATTATGTATCCTTGTCATCACTCTGTCACCTATATATGGATGACAAAATAGCATTATTGTTTTTTTCTTTGTTTGGCGTAAAAGAATTATGCTGAAAATTTATAGGAAACACAAATGTGTACTTTCATGTGCAAATGATTATAACAGACCCCCATCAATCAGGGGAAAAAACACAAAAAAGGTATGCTATGGTTCTTGTGGGTTGTTAACAGTATTGTGCCAGATATCCATTTAATTGGTGAAGATCTGGGTCAAAGGGTCCATTAGTTAAGCAGAAGCTTTTGTCAAACTTGTGCAAACATGATAAACAGTTCCATCCACAAACCCAAGCAAAGAACATGATCTAGGAAATCTGCAGATTGCATCGCCTTTCTTTAAATGTCACAGACTAATTAGATATATAGTAAAAGAATGACATTTTCAGTAGCATAGCATTAAATATGCAGCAAAAATGCATGGTTGGAGTCGAACATGTATTTCTGTGTGCATGGAATATTTTTTAAATTTCTTTTTTTTCTTTGAAGGTGCACAAAATACCTTTACAATGTAGCCATCAATATGATTAAAATTAAACACGAAGTTGTAGAGTGCATATGTTTTTGTTATGGTGTCCTGCATATGAAGATAGGGCCTTCTCGTTGGCCTCCCCCAGGAAGCCAAAGGCAGCATCAAACTTTTTGCTTTGTGATTGCTACAACTATACACGTTAGCATATGACATTTTATTCTGTTTCCATTTTCTATTTGGGGCTTTGCTGAAGGTAGTTTTTACAAAATTTATGCATCTGAGTGTCCGTGTCATTCTTGTATAAGATTCAAGCCAATGAACAAATATTTTTTTGTTATTCCAAGTGAATTTTATTGTCCATTATCATATGTGGTGCTGTCGGGATATATCTTGGATACTTCATGTGTTTATCATCCAAATTATGCATCTGCTTTTGGCAGGAGGAAGATGTTACATTTGTTGTGTGACTAATGGCTCTCTCATAGGTACAATAAGCCTCTTCAAGCATCCGTTCATGCAGTTACCTCTGGAACTCTTTGGTCTTTAAAACGGGAAGACTTTCGAGGAATTCTTATGTCAAAATTTTCCAACTTATCTTCATTAAAGTTGCTCCGATCAGTAGAAATTTTCTCCAAATTGACAATCTTACAGTTAAGCCACATTGCTGAGGCTCTTATGGAAGTTTCCTTCTCGGATGGACAAAAAATTCTCGACAAGGTCCTTGCTGTTTGATCTTAACGTGCATTAACTTTCATCATGTGTGGATATATGTACCAACAAAATCTCTTGACCATAACACATAATTATATCCATGACTTCTGTTGTCTGCATGCAAATGTTAAAAGGAAGTAGGCCTTTAATTATGCACCTAACCAATGCTGACTTACGCGGCTTTGACTTGAGGGACACTGATTGCCTTGCCTCAGTAGTCTCAACTTTTCGGTCATTTTTTATTCCTAGAAAAAATGTAATTGGATCCGGCACTTTTGCATGTTTTCTTATGTTTCTTTACTGTTTGAAGTATGTTTTATTGTATTAACCTATCTTGCAGAATGAGTATCTCTCCGCATTGTATATCATCCAAAAGGGTCGGGTGAGACTGACATACAGACCAGAACTGTTGAGTCCAAATGCATGCAGCCTTCTGTCCACTCTTCTTGATCAAGGATGTCATTTTCAAGAGAACGATGAACATGTGGTGGAAATGTCAGAAGGAAGCCATTTTGGACAGTGGGCTATTCTTGGCGAGCGTATTAGCTCTCTTACTGCAGTTTCGGTTGGTGACGTGGTTTGTGCAGTTTTTACAAAGGAAAACTTTGATTCAGCAATTGGGCCTTTGTCAAAAGTTCAACAGGATGATCTCAAGTATGCAATTGATCTGAACTTGATTTTATTGTTTACCAACTTCATTGCTTTTTCTATGTATTGCATTGTGGCTTCCAGGTCAAAAGATTTCCAGGATTCTTCAAAAGAATGCACTCCAAATTCTGATGCTTCTACATGCAAGAAGCTTCAGTGTTCTGATTTGGTATGGGGTCAGTAAATTCGTTGTATTTTGTCGGAGGAAATTTTGCTTGATACAGTTCTGGAAAATTTTGAATCTCGAACTTGCCAATTGTATGCAATCTAGGAATGGAAAATGAGCGTATATTCAACTGATTGCTGTGAGATTGGTCTTGTCATTTTAAAGGGTTCTGGTAGGTAACTTAGTGCTTGTTTGGTTTCTTTTCGTATAGATGCTGTTTTGTTGATTGGTCCATCGGTATTCATACATGTACAATTCCTTGTCCATGGAATAATTATGGCATTTGCTATATTTGATTGTCTTCCAGACACTATGCAAAGCTTAAAAAGGTTCTCTAAAAGGAGGATTAAAGAGCTAGGAAAGGAAGATCAGGTCTTGAAGGAGAAAGAGCTAATGAAGAGTTTGAACCCATCCACGTGTGTGCCAAGGGTTCTATGTACATGTGCTGATGAATCGTATGTCAGCATATTACTCGATTGTTGCCTTGCATGTTCATTGGCTTCTATACTTCACTCACCCCTGGGTGAACAGTCTGCAAAATACTATGCAGCTTCTGTTATTGTTGCACTTGAAGAACTACACAAGGTTAGGTGCACTTCTTTCCTAAAGCTTCTGTAGTTTCTTGATATTTTTCCTTCTGGAGATTGCAAAGAAAATCAAATATTTACTGATATCTAAATTTGAAGATCAGGACTCTATCCTTTATAGAGGTGTTTCACCGGACATTCTAATGATTGATCAATTAGGACGTTTGCAGGTAGTTTGATATCTTTGGCTATTTCTTTTTGTTAGTTATGCAAGTCTCAAGCTATAATTTGTAGTTTTATTACAATTTGAAGTTCATGTTTCCATAGCTTGTAGACTTTAGATTTTCAAAGAAGCTAGCTGGTGAAAGAACTTTCACTATATGTGGGAATGCAGACTGTTTGGCACCAGAGATTATTTTGGGAAGAGGACATGGCGTTGCTGCAGACTGGTAAGATACTTCTGTCACTCTCAAATGCTGGTTTTTAGGGCATTCTATCAATATTCATGATTACAGCAATGTGTTGGATGTGGAATCATGAACCGGATTCTTTTAGTTTGTCTCATAACCTGTCTTTTTTTTGTCATGTATCATTCCATGCTTTGACCTAGTTCTTGTAATGCAATTAGGTGGGCCTTGGGTGTTTTAATCTATTTCATGCTTCAAGCTGAAATGCCATTTGGCTCATGGAGAGAAGGTGAACTAGAGACATTTGCAAAGATTGCCAAGGGACATCTTACCTTACCTCAGTCCTTCAGCATAGAAGTGGTTGACCTTATCACCAAGGTTTCCTCCTTTTTTATTTGCTTTTTCTTGTACAAATCAAGTTATTTTTTATGAAAAGGTCTCCTTGTTGAGCTCACTAATGTAGATGTTTATATAATGAAAACTCTCCACCAGTTACTCGATGTTGATGAAGCTACACGACTGGGAAGCCAGGGTCCAGATTCGATAAGAAGTCATTCATGGTTTGAGGGCCTCGACTGGAAATCAATTGCTGATGGCAGTTTTCCTGTTCCAGCTGAAGTCATTTCTCGCGTAGATATGCATGTCGAAAATCATGCAGAAGATACTGCACTCGCCATCTCCTCTCCCTCTAAAGATCTAGCTGTTCTTGACACCCCAGAATGGCTCGAGGACTGGTAAAATTTTCGCCAGGTTTCGGCACAATGTGGATCATCTTACAGCCAGTTTCACCACGCCTGATTTCAAATCCATCGGCATCTGCAGAACACGTCCTCTTCACCGTAGTGAATTATTTTGCATATTGTTAGCATCAACCCTTTCGAGGCAGTGAATTCTTTTTTGGCTGTAAAGTTTTGCTAACATTTCACATCCCATTCTCCCACCTTTGGAACCACAGTTCACGAGACCCAATGTTACACACTGGTCTATAAATCTTCAGAGTGATTCATAACGGAGTTGTTGTTTTATTATTTTCTATTACACTGACTTCAGTTCTTAACATATATAAATATTCATATACAATATTTTCATTGTATTTAAGGTCGATTGTGCTGTGTGAATGTTCCATTCAGAATGCTGTTGACAAGAGAAATACATTAAGATCCTAAGGTTTCAATCTGTTCTCATATTTGAGGACGATGCTTATTATTTTAAGCATTTATATCTCTTAAAATATGTACTTTTTATTTATTTCTGCGACTGCAACTTTAAAATCTATTTATTCCCTTTTTTTTTCTCTCGTCCGTTTTTTTTGTGTTCTTGCACTTGAACATTTTAGGGATATATATCGCCGAGTTGGTTTACAAGATTAGTCACGATAATGAATAGACTTTTCTAATCGATCATCGATTTGATGACATATAGATCTTAACAAGATTTTTTGTCTGAATTTGTTGTTCTTCTTTTCGACGAATTATGCACTTGATCGGAGTGAATCCGTGCGATTGGGTGATTTCTTTAGGGTTTTGGAGTAGGGATGTTTCCGGTCTCGTCGATGTGGAGGAGGAAGCTTCCTATTAATTTCTTCTTGACCGGTGGAGTCGTTGCAACGACTCTGCGGTGGAAAAATGCTCCATCTTAATTGGATCTTTCGTTTTCCGTTCACCAGTCCCAAGTCAACTAAGCGTGATCCGACCGTGGCGGTAACGTTAAGCGTGAATTGGGTTGGAAGAATAGGGCGTCAAGGACGTGATGTCTCGTTCCATATCAAGCAGCTGTCGGCGTCAGCTCATTACTCTGTTCTCTCTGCAAGAATTCCATGGCTTTGATTCCACTCTCCCTCCTCCTCCTCCTCGCTTGCTTCTCCACCTCTTCCTCCTCTTCGCTGTACGCCGACCACTGCAGCTCCGTCGTCCCCGAATCCGAGGCTACCAGCCTCTTCGTCGACTCGGACTATTCCTTCCGTATATCGAAAGGCTATTTCTCGGGCGGCGGCGAAGGCGTCTTCGGCTCGCCACGTGCCTCCAATTCCTCCTCCTTCCCTTACTTCCGCTTCTATGCCAAGTACCTCCACAAGACACGGTCACCCGACGTCCTCCAGGTCGAGGGAACCCTAGTCCTTAGAGTTGGTCATCCGACCGTCTTCCACGGCATGACGTTTCACCGCAGGCGTCCTCGTCGGAACGTCACCTTGCAGGAAGAAGCCACCATCGACTTCTCCGGTTTCTGGTCTGAATCAACCTGCAAGCTTTGTATGGTTGGTCACGGGATCTTCTACAAGCCCTTAGGTGATCCTCTTCATCTTTCTGCTGTTTTGAAGCTCAATTACCCCATGACTTCCAACATCTCTACCAGTCTGGTGAGCGGGACTGTCGAGAGCTTGGGTCCCCACCACATCGATCCCATCTCGCTTGTGGCCTATGCTCAAAAGGAGTATGATTTCACGATGATCCCCGAAGCCAACCACTCATGCTCCTCTCTTCCATTCCAGGAGGAATCACTAAGTTTCGGGCCTACTTCAGTTTGTAGTAATCTCCTCCAGTATGTGACTGGTAGAACATTTCAGCTAGACTACGGCAGTGGCTGCACCGGTAGCAACTGTGGAACTGTTAGTAGCTTTGGGTTCTCCGCTAGATTCTTGTCCTTCGATATGATACAGTGCTCGGAGAACGGCCGGCTGCATCTCTACATCGAATTCCCCAATTCCAGTTATCTTTCATATGATGTCCCAATGGTGCCTAATAAGTCCATGGTGGGTGAAGGCTATTGGGACCATGTTAAGAATCGTCTCTGTCTCATAGCCTGTTACATTCTTGAAGGGAGTTCACAGGCGAGTCCCTCTGTTGGTGATTGCTCGATCGGACTGAGCTTATGGTTCCCAACTGTCATGACGCTGAGAAGAAACGACGCGGTTGGTCATATGTGGAGTACCAAGAAGAAGAGCGACCCTCGCTACTTCAGCATGGTCTCGTTCCACCGGTCGGGTGGGCGAATGGTCACGACTCCTGGGCTGAGATATAACTACACCCAAATGGATTCTGTCAGCAGGTCTTGCAAGGTGAGAAGTGGCAAAACACAGTCGAGCGAGGAAAGGTATCCCGATGGAAGATCATCCCACGACATGCGGTTCAGTATCGTGGTGGAGGATGCCGGCGGCCGAAGTGGACGGGGGGAAGCTAATGTCTTTTCTATAGGCGACGTGGTTTGTGGTGATAATGACTTCGTTATGGCGTCGGAGACGGCAAGCTTCGTGCCTGCAGTTTGGAACGTAAGCTATGCCATAAGCTATTATATGTACTCTGCTTCCGCTGAGGTGGACATTGCTGCTGAGGGGATATACGATTCTGGAAGTGGAACACTCTGCATGAAGGGATGTCGCTCTCCGAGTTTGCCCACCAAAAACCAAACAGCAATTGACTGTGAGATCCTAATCAATATCCAGTTTCCCCCTGTAAACTCGAAGATGGGAGATCGTATCAATGGCACCATCAACACCACAAGGAGTAAGCAGGACCCTCTGTACTTTGACCCTATAAAGTTGTATTCTCAGCAAATTTACGCAGCAGAAGTAACTGAAGCGATTTGGAGGATGGATGTCGAAATCGTCATGGTCATGATCTCTCTCACGTTGTCGTGCATTTGCATTGGGATGCAGACCTTCCATGCCAAGAAGCACCGTGACGCCCTGCCTTCCATGTCGATCACCATGCTCGGTGTTCTTATCCTTGGCTATGTGATTCCTCTGGTGCTGAACTTTGAAGCCTTGTTCGCGAACCGCAGTCAGTCTGGCTTTCTAAGTCTGCAGAGCGGTGGGTGGCTCGACGTTCATGAGGTCATCGTGAGGATCTTATCCGGCTTAGCTCTGTTCCTCACCTTCCGCCTGCTTCAAATGGCGTGGTCCGCGAGGTCATTGGACGGGAACAAGGGGCACCGCGTCGCGGAGTGGACGACGCTCAAGTTGTGCTTGCCGCTCTACTTCGCCGGGGCGCTGCTCACTTGGCTCATCAGCTCAAGGCACCACCTGCAAAGGTCGGAATTCAGCAGGCAGCGACACGGTTCTCGCTGGGAGGATTTGGTCCCTTTTGCTGGCTTAGTGCTCGATGGATTTCTGCTCCCTCAGATCGTTCTTAACGTCTGTCGGAACTCCAAAGATAAGATCCTGACGCCTTTCTTCTACGTCGGAATCACGATCACCCGAGCTTTGCCTCATCTGTACGACGCTTATCGCTCTCGCAGTTATAACCGTCGCATCGATTCATCGTACATCTACGCAAGTCCAGACGGAGATTTTTACTCGCTGGTGTGGGATGTCATCGTTCCTTGTGAAGGTTTGCTTTTTGCAGCGGCGATATACCTTCAGCAGCGAGTTGGTGGTGATTGTCTTCTTCCCCAAAGATTCAGAAAGCGTGTGGAGTACGAGGCAGTTTCAGTGGTTGCTCTTTAGCCCTTCTTGTGGAAGACCAGATTGCAGCGAGTCCATGAAATGTAGTAGTATAGTGCAGTAGTAAGTCAAGTCTTGTGTTGTTCCTGTGGTAGCTTTCTTCATGCGTCGACTTGCCCGCGCCATGATCAAGTGTGATGAAGACTGTTCTTCTTCCACAGAAATATAAATAAGGGTTTCGTAGACTAAGAAGAATTCAGATTCATCGTTTTATTGAGGGTGTAGAATGTGGAGGATTACCTCCGAGAAACAAAAGACAACAAGGCAAGTGTCTTTACGTACAGTTCATGCAGACGAGAACGTTGACACCTCGGTCCTGTACTCTTCACCATCACCATGCGCTTGCATCTGCTCCTTTCCAGCTTTCTCATGGTTGTATATATATATAGAAAATATTTAGCTAACTCTGGCAGCAAATATAACAAAATAGCAATAATATTTGAATGAATATAATTATGAATATTTAGCTAACTCTTGTTCCTGTTGGTGAACCACATACCAATTCTGCCTATGATCAGAACATGTTTGCACTTGCAGACATGTTTTGTCCTTAATAAGTTATTGCATTTCACCATCAGCTTCATCCCTTATAGCGGAGATATGGGTAATCAAAGGTCTCCAAATGATCTCTCGAGAATATATCATTTTCCTGTAGGTCTCGTCGGACTTCAAACAACTTATGCACTTCGAAAAAATTTAACATGCAACGCGTTTTTAATGGAACAATATTCCAAAACAACACGCCTCCCTCGCTCTCAAACTAGCAAATTTGGCTAGAATAAATGTTGCTAACTTTTTTTGGAGAGACAATTTGCCTCCAACTATTCTGTATGGACTCTTTAATCTAAGTTAAGATATATTTTTTTCATAAAAGAAAAAAAGAAATGATGAGGAGATGAAAGGAGTTTTTTATTGTACCCCATAATTTCTATTGATTTTTCATAAAGCTTAAATTTTTATTGTATATGTATATATATATATATATGTATATATATGTATATGTATATGCATATATATGTATATATATATATATATATTTGTATATATATGTATATATATATATATATATATATATATTTGTATATATATATATATATTTGTATATATATATATATTTGTATATATATATATATATTTGTATATATATATTTATATTATATATATATATATATATTTGTATATTTGTATATATATATATATATATTTGTATATATTTATATATAAATATTCATATATACGTATGGTGCTCGTTGAATTGCTTGTGAAGCTTCCCTTTTTCGCGTGATGTCTGGACTTATTCGTCGCTCATTTTTCAAACTAATCAGCTTTCTCTTTTATAGGTCATTCGAGACCTACGAGATGTTGTAAGTGGGTTAATCTTTGCGGATGCAAATCGCAAGGGCAAAGTATGACTTAGGCAACATAAGTTAAGTTCGCCTCTTTACCGTAAGGGTGCCTCGTGACTTAGGCAACGCGTGCTAAGTTTGCGTCTTGGCCGCAAGGGTGCCTCACGCCTTAAGCAATTCCAATTAAGGCCGTGATAGTCTAGCCGGAGGATCGGATGATGTATCGATAGGAGGCTTCAGGCCATGGATTCAGGCATTGGGCTAAGAAGAGCGGAAATTGTGCCAAGGATATCGGAGTTGCGGAGGTCAACCGATCGATTGGGCAATAGGCTGGAGGAGAGGACGATGCGTCAAAAAATCAGATGAAGCGTCGATGGACCAATGACATGCCATACAACATGATTCATGCTTAGTAATAATTGTCTAGATCGAAGTATGTTTTTACATGTGCAGGATTAACTACGATACTAAGGCATAAAGCAAAATGAAGTCTTGGAGTCAAGAACGCAATTTCGTTGGGAGTTCTAGAGTTCGTCAAAAGTTCTATCGGAATTGACCGAGAAGTCCCAGAACTTGTCAAAGAAACTCGTTAGAACTCGCCAAGAAGATCATCAAGATGTCCAGGAGCTTACTGGGAGTCCGCTGGAACATTGCCGAGAGATCGTCGAAAGTTCGCCGGAAGATTGCTAGAAGCTCGCCGGAAGAAACCTAAACTTACGGACTTTGTTTAGCTTAGTAAATATCTTAAAATTTGTAGTTAGCACATAATAGGGATTAGAATTGGGCCAACCCAATTAGGGGACAGTTGGGCCATGTTTGGGTTGTGTTGGGCCAAGAGAAAGGCTCAAATAGTGACCAAACAAGTGAAACCGTCGTGGCACAGTCTTCGAGACTGTGTCAGGCGATGGTACCACCAGTTTGGGCATTGGTACCCCCAGACTCAGTCTCCAAGGCTGTTTGGGCGGTGGTACCATCCAGTGTCAGGCTGCAGGCAGTGGTACCACCTGTACCCTAAAATTTCGGGGGTTTGAATTTTTGGGCTCCAAATTTGAATTCATTTGGGGCCTATAAATATCTCAGCTATTCCTGCATGGATAAGCAAGAAATATTGAGCAAAACCCTATGATTTTAAAATTGTAAACCTTAGAAAGTTGAGTTCCCTCCTCCCAAAACTTAGAGAGAGTTCTAAGGGATGTATGAGAGGGATACCTTGTAAAAGAGGGTTATAAAAGGTTATCTCCTAAATCTATGAAAATGAGAAGAGGGGTGTAAAAGGGTAGTTGGTCTTCGCTCATTGAAAGAAGACCGATAGTGGATGTTGATAGCCTCGACGGAAGAGGAATCGACGAAGTGGATGTAGGTCACGACGACCGAACCACTATAAAAATCTGGTTTGCATTTCTCTTGTGTAATTCACTTTACTGCAAACCACTTTACTTGCTTTACATCCACTACACTCTTTCGTACACTTTCAAAGTTAATATCTTTACGAAACGATTTTTCGTTGGAAACGGATTTAATCGCAACGAAGGTTTGAACTGACGTAATTTTTACCGCTGCATTAATTCACCCCCCCACTTAGTGCTGATTCTTTTTCTAACAAAGATTTCCCCAACTGCATCAGAAAATATCGTTGCTTTGTTGGGAGAAATCCTCCATCTTAGCCCGTATAAATAGAAAGAACATATCGATATGAAAAACATCACGACGTCCGTGTAGGTGCCATTTCCATCCTTGGACACGACCATGTCTGCCTGAATGTTGGCTGCCAGTACTTGTAGCAGTCGTCGATCCTTCTTCACCACCCATTCAGAATGCTGTTGACAAGAGAAATGGATTAAGATCCCAAGGTTTCAATCTGTTCTTATATTTAAGGAAGATACTTATTCTTTTAAACATTTATTTCTCTTAAAATTCGTCCATTTTTTTGTGTTCTTGCGCTCGAACATTTTAGGGATATAGCTCGAACATTTTAGGGATATATATCGCCGAGTTGGTTTCCAAGATTAGTCACGATAATGAATAAACTTTTTTAATCGATCATTGTTCACATAGATCTTATCGAGAATTTTTGTCTGAATTTGTTGTTCTTCTTTTCAACGAATTGACTATTTAAGGTGGGAAGGAGAACCAACCATCTCTTCCGCAGATCATCTCCATCGGCACCGATCCCAGGTCAACTAAGCGTGATTCGACCGTGGCGGTAACGTTAAGCGTAAATTGGGTTGGAAGAAAGGGCGTCAAGGACGTGATGTCTCGTTCCATATCACGCAGGTTGAGGCGTCAGCTCATTACTCTGCTCTCTCTGCAAGAATTACAAGGCTTTGATTCCACTCTCCCTCCTCCTCGCTTGCTTCATCTTCTTTTTCTTCTTCTTCTTCTTCTTCTTCTTCTTCTTCTTCTTCTTCTTCTTCTTCTTATTATTCTTCTTCTTCTTCTTCTTCTTTGATTCCACTCTCCCTCCTCCTCCTCGCTTGCTGCTTCTTCTTCTTCTTTTCTTCCACTCTCCCTCCTCCTCCTCGCTTGCTTCTTCTTCTTCTTCTTGCTCTCATGACGGCACCGTGTTGAGGCATTCCCGACCACGACGATGCCATGCTTTTCCCAGTTTAATCTGTGGCGCGGAGCATTGGATCACATCGCCCGCTACTAATGAAATCGGTGTGATGTGGTAAGTAAACCTGAGGCGAGAATGCAGCAGCCACCGAGCGTCGTGCATCGACCCGTAGCCATTGGAATCCCATGGGCGCCTTCAATCTGCCGCTGCACTCGAATGCTTCGATGATAAGTATTTTAAGAGTCCTAAAATTAGATTTGAAATTATTCGATCCGTTAAAAATGTAATTATGAAAAACACCCTTTCATGAGTTTGGATATGTTTAAATAATACTATTTATTCGTCAACGTTTTGCAAGTGAGTCCACAAAGGATCGAGAAAGGAATTTGAATCTGGATTTGTGCTAATTCAAAAGAGATTTTTATTTTTTTTTTGTGCTGTGAAGAATCTGATTTATGGATGTAGGTAAGAATTGTGGAATCATATATTTTGCATCAGTTTTCTAATTTATTTTTTTATCATTAATTTTAAAAGTTTTCTCTTTCCATAATATACATGATGTTTGTGATATATCTTCTTTAAATTCATACGACAATACCACATGTTAAATTAATTCTTATGTGTATTCAAATTCGTTCAAATCGAAGCATCAAGGGTCAAATTAAATCAAATAAAAAAAATGATTCGGTTCAAAGGAAGGTACTTCAAACTAAAATCATTTGGAACCTAAGTAATCGATTACGTATGGATTAAGCTACTGTCAAAATCATCAATCCTCAAGAAGAGTAAAGGTAATAATATTACTTTTTAACTGTGCTTGATTGATCCATACTTGTAAAAATGTTTAGATATTTTAACGATACAATTAAAAAGTTAAAATTATAAACTTAAAAAACTATTACTTTTTAACTGAGCTTGATTCGAATCGATTAATCAAATAAACAAGATATCTTTTCAAATTAAAATTATTTATAATCTTTAAAACTAAATTACTGATGAACCGATTCAGATTAAATCGGTTCGAAACCAATTCGATTAGGTTTGATTTAATTTTTTGATTCGATTTGAATACCCCTATTAATATTACATTGCATTCTTGCATCACTTTCTTCTTCTAAAAAATTCTTCGACCTAACTGTCATCCCTTGTGGTAGCCATAACATGCAAGATATTGTCTCCATCTCATTTATGACTCTTCCCATGCTGTCATTTCTGTTTTTTTTTTTTTGTCTATCATACTATGACTATGATTGATTTTGTTCACGAGAAACATGTTTCTTACGTTAATGCACAGAGGGAGTAATATGTTATTAGATTTCATGTTAATCGAAGTCTCACGTATTAGATTAATCTATTTATATACTTGTGTGTTTATGGAGTGGATACAAGATCCTTCAAAGCATTACCAATCTTTACGCGTTCTCCATGAACTCAGCCCCAATAATATGTTGAGGCAAAGGAAGACGAGAGACGTGAACGGGATGCAATTACGAGGGACGACGATGATGATTCCTCGTGGAAAAGACACGCAATTAGATGGAGATTACGAAAAGAAATGGCATTCCACTTGCAAAAACTGTACATGATTTCTTTATTAATCTCCACGAGTTAAGCTAAGGTGGATGACTTTCCTGGGATTGGACTCCATCCCAATTCCCAATTAACAGCTTGTAACATATCAACCAATTATGAAAGGAATTAATGATTTATTATTGGTAATTTAACTTGAATGGTTGGAGTCATTAGGTTGAATGATGAGCGTTCACTACATTATGACCAATCGATGAACGTTGATGCATGGAGCCCACTGCAGTCGGTGATACCACGTTCTGTTCTTCGTCGTCAAGCTTCGGTCTTCCTCTATATATATATATATATATATATATATATACACACACACACACACTTGCCCTTCTTCTTTTACGCCTTCCATCAAGGAAACTTGACAGAGATGGAATGAAGCTATCGATCCCAAATATAACATAACACCACACTGCACTTAATAATGATATTACATGGCCTGCATGTCCCCTTGCCGAAAGCAAAATGAGAGAAACCAAGACATAGTTACGTACAGGAGAAAGAGAAGCAAATTGACGAAGAGACAAGAGAAAGAATAATAAATCATGGAAACACTGGGTGCGCGGTGGTGGCGAGGTGGCGGTGGAATGATCGGTTCGGGAGGCTGGTGGTTTATATCAAGCCTTGGCGGGTTCAGCCGCTGGCTCGGCCGGTTTCTCCGTCTCCGGGGAGGGGTCCGAGGGAGCCGGGTCGGCCGGGGCAGGTGCCTCTTCCACCTCCGCCTCAGCCTCTTCCTTCTTGATCTCCTCCGCGGTTTCCGGTGTAATATCCTTGCTGGTGCTCTCGACGGCCGGTTCGGCGGGAGCAGGCGGCTCCTCTGCGGGGAGTAAGGTGGACACCTGCTCGAAGAGGAAGATCACGGGACCGGAGACGAGGCCGGGGCCGTACTTGGCGGCAGCCTCGCTCACCGGCTTCGAGCCAAGGAACTCTGCGCAAGGATCTAATCTCATCACAAGCCCTTCCGCTATCACCTCAAAACAACTATAACATCTGTGACAGAGAAAGCATTACCGATCTTCACTAGTTCCTCGATGAACTTGATCACAACAGTTGATTTCTTCTTCAGTCCTGACCCCGTCGGTTTCTTCACCAGAGTCTGTCGTCGTCCAAAGCAAGTATTTGCAGAAGGCTGTAAGTATTTGATACAGAGTTTGTGAATAACATGAGGATGAGTTCAAGATCGATAAACCTTGATTTCAACGGCAGAAGCTTCGTAGATCTCCACAACTTTGGGCTGCAGGTCAGTCTTCTTCTCTTCGAACTCCTTGCTGATGTCCTCCTGAACCAAACAAAGGATCCAGTAGAGATCAGATCAAGTCGAAGGGAGAAGAAGAAGAAGAAGAAGAAGAAGAAGAAGAAGAAGAAGAAGAGAAGCAAAACCCCATGCACCTTCGATTCGTCGAAGGACTTGCATGCCTCGGCGGCGGCAGCCTTCTTGCCGTTCCTGTCAAACACCTTCTTGATCGTCGGAAGGACTTTAGACTTCCAGTAATTCACCATCTCTGCTCTCTTCCTCTTGCTCTCCTGTTAGCTCAAATCGCAAACACCTGTGTCTCCAAAAGAAGAAGCAAACATCACCACACGACTAAACTATATGAGACCAAATGATCGGTAAAGAAAGGAGGAGAAGACGTACTATGAAACTTGCGTCTTCCTCTCCACTCCGCTCCTCTGCCTTTCTTCTATGCCTACGATCACCAATGTATAGTATGCACGAAAACAAAGAGGAGAGCGGAGCCATGTGCTTGCCAGGGAAATATACAAGGACAACGCACCAAATCACCCTTGCACTGTTATGAAATTACGGTGTAACCCTTCCTAAAGCTCAGGTAAAAACGACCGCGTATATGTAATGCGGAGGGTATTTTCGTCCTAAAAGTAAGGATCGCCGGCTCAGCAGAAGGTTACAGTGGGGAGGTGACAGCTGGAGGTCGCAGTCGCCTATTGTCCTCGTGTGCCACCGCCGTCCGCCGAGCCCCGTGGGAAACGGAAAGAGGCGACGCGAACCGGGAATCGGATCGAGGGGTGGCAGAAACCGGGGTTTGTCGCTTTGGGCCGCGGGGCCCGTTGGGGAGCCGTATTGGTGTCTCCTAAGGACCACGTGGCTTCGGGGCACACAGATCCGCCCTCCGTCATCTTTATCCCACTTAAAATAATATTTAAATACTTTTTTTTTTCAAATCCCTTTTGGGGTGTCATTTTTTTGGGTTTTTTTGTGTGTTCCTCGAAAATATTATTTATTTTAATTATCAACAAAACCTTTAGGACCCCTTATCAACAAAAAACATATATATATAGATTAAATTGGAAGAAATTTCTTTGAGATATTCTAAGATTTTGATTATGATTTTTTTAAGTATTATGTTTTTTAATGGTCTCCCGGGGAGGTTTTAATTAGAAAGAACTTCCACCTAACTATGGTAGCGAATAATTATTAGATTTCCACAAAGAATTCTAATTATCATGGAATATTTTATTTTATGTATTAGGCTTTTCAGATAATAATATATCTCCACTTATACCCGATACATTGCAAGAATCCGAGGAAGAAGCCCTTGTCATCATCACCAAATGAATGAGGCCATGCTTCGAATCATTGTGATGGGTGATGTTTAGGTGTTTGCCCGAACAAATTCCCCCTCCTTTTTCTTTTCCCCAATTACTTACTTTTCGTGCAATAATGTGTCGTGATATAAGAAATATCTACCAATTTTATTGCATTGCAAAGAGAGTCACCCATGTTCGTCAAATCCAATTCATTCACCAACGTAATTTGGCGGTAGTGCCAATCACATCGGATGGGCAACTCCATTGACTCTATCTTAATTATGAACATAAATTGCATGAACAAGTAGAATTAATGAAATAATAAATTATAGTGCATATTTAAAGAATTATTGTTCCCTTACGCTCAATGGGTTGAGTCAGGCTCTGACTCGACCATGGGCTCTTGGGGAATGGGTCGAGTCAGGCCGCGACCCAACCGCTGGTTCCTTGGATTTACATTTCACCTGAGCTAATATTTACCACAATGTCACGACCTTAGCTGGAATTGCCTAAGGCGTGATGCACCCTTGCGGCCAAAGACGCGAACTTAGCTTGGGTTGCCTAAGTCGTGAGTCACCCTCGTCGCAAAGACGCGAACTTAGCTTGCGTTGCCTAAGTCGCGCTTCGCCCTTACGATCTTGCTCCACAAGGATCAGCCACTTTGTAACCTCTCGCAGGTCCCGAAGGACCTGTAAAAGAGAAAGAAAGTTAGATCGAAAGAACGAGCAACGGACAAGTCCCGAAGTCTTGCGAAAAGGAAAGCTTTACAAGCAATTCGACGAACACCCTGTGTGCACAAGAGAAAAGAGGGAGAGGAAGAAAAACAAGGCTTTCAAGGATGAACGAACAGCTGCAAGCCCACAAACAGCCGCTCACCTGGTCCCGGGCGCAAAACCAAGTTCCCGTAAAGGTCACGTGCGAACTTGCGAAAGAGTGTTCAACGCCCGGTATATAACCGAAGCCCCATCCAGCCATGTGCCACCCGGGGGGTTCCTGGGTGCTGAGATGGCTGACATTTTGGTGAGCGGAGGCAGCACTCCGCTCACCTCCCGCGGCACGTGAAAACGGAGCCGTTTTGGGCTGTTTTGCTCGGTTCGGTGAGCGGTCGCTTTGCAACGCTGCAGCTTGTTCGAACTTACATATTTACAAGCAAAATGACCAAAAACCATGAGGAAACATGCTGTCGAGCAGCTGTACATGCGGGTGTGAGCGACGAACGGTTCGTTGAACGGAGTTGTTGCGGGTGCGCGACGACCGTTCGTGACAACAAGCTGCCGCAGGCCAACAATAGTGTGGTGTCTTAGCAGACCCGGATCCGACTTGTAGCTCTTAAGCCCCCAAGCATCGGGAGCAGCCCAAAAAGGGTGCTCCTCCCACAACCCAAAACCATTAATGGACCAAACAGGTCCGGAGCTACTGCTCCGTTCCCCGTCGTCCGACCCGTATTGGGTGGGCGCATCCTCACCCTCCATCATCGATCCAAGGGCCACGATGGGGTCCGGGGAAATTTTCGAAATACGTATTTCTACGTAGACATGGGGCGATACAGATCAGAGCAGGAGTTTTCCGATCGCGTACCCGCCTGCCTCGAGAACGTGGGACCCGTCACTGCGGTGACAATGACGCCTGCGGTGATATAGTCAGGCATGAGAGACACGAGTGGGGAGAATACGTGAATACGAGACTGAAAAAGCGATGACTGGTTTCGGGGCAGGGGACGCGGTCATAAGCTGCCAACGGCCTTTGTGATGGTTAGATCTCAGCCCTTCGTCCCTTATCATAGCCCACTCGCTGCTCCTCTCTCCTCCTCTCGCTATCCTCCCATTGCTTCCGTTTCTAATCGCCTCCTCCTCTGTCTCTCTTATCTCCAATGGCGACCTTCGCTTCTTTGTCTCAGTAGACGGGCCAAAAAGGAAGAGCAAAGCCTCTTTTCTATCGGCGGAACGAACGCTGCTCTTGTGAATTCGTGGAGCCCCTCTGTTCTTCCAGGTGCCTATTTGTTCATGAGCTTGAGAATACTGGCATCGTAGTATTCGTCGAAAGTGTTGGGTGTTGTTTATTATTGGTATTAGAACACCGCCCTCCATTCATAGAAGTTAATGGGTTGGTGTTCAATACTTTTTATTGGCTCCATTTATAGGTTAAGTGTCTGATTCATCATCAATTTCTTTCAGCAACTACATTAGCATCTTAGTACAGAGAGAAAAACTGCCCAGTAACACAAAAATATATATTTTTAAATACTATAAATAATCTGGAATACATTTTGATTTTAATTAAAGAGTGCACAAGCATCTAGTTAATATAAGTTGGTTTGTGTTGCAATTAAGTATCAAACACTAAAAGAATTCTGAAACTATGAAAATATTGTTCATAACCAATAAAAAATACCTAAAGGACACTGTTATGCAAAAACAGTATGGCCTTTGCAGCGAATTCTCATTTAACATCATGATTTTGAAGACTAGCTGGATGTAGGACATGTTTCTCAAAAAATATTTTTCTAGTACTGATACATAAAGCTTGAGTATTTTGATTATCCACATGCACAACAATTAAGAGTGAGGATCTACTTCTGTTTTCTAGGTTCAGTTGGACTCTCTTTCAAATACTTGGACAGGTTATATAGCAATAAGGCAGTATCTTCTTGAACCAGAAGCAGGGCAGACAAGGTAAAATAAATGCATGCCTATAATCAAGTGATTGGTAGCAGGCAGCAAGAGCTGTAAAAACTAAGTACAATTTGAAAAATTTTAAGTGAGTAACTTGTTAGTTGCTTGTTATAAATTAGCATAGTTTGCTCACTATATTATGTTAGACCTGATTTATTGCCAATATTTACATGAAACAATTGGCTCTATGAGTGTTAAGTTCAAAATTTATTCAGTTTACCACTAATTTAGATGCAAAAATTAAGTACAAGTTGAATTATTTCAAGTGACTAACTTGATATTTGCTATAAATTAGGTTATTCTGTTAAACTATATACTACCTAAGACCTAATTCACCACCAAAGTTAGCATGAAATTATTGGCTCTATAAATGTTGTCTTTGACATTTATTCGATCTACCACTTAAAAAATCATTCAGGTAGCAAGCGGATATATTAAACATGTAAGCCAACATGACCAAACATAAATACACAATTAGATTCTCAGAAGTATTTAAACAAGATAAAGGCTTATCAACATACCATTAAACCCAGATTCTTCCTCTTCAGGGATTCAGCATCTCTTCCTCTACCATCTTGGTTGGAATCAATGAAATCAAGGAGATCAGGCATAGGATATTCATCATTTTAGTGGAAGTAGAAAATTCAGTTGGCACATCTAGTCAATGAAAATATTAATTTTAGTGCACGAGGATGACGTTATATAGATCACGTATATCAGCAATAAGTGCAGAGTGAGCATGCTCACAGTATTTGTGACCCAAAGCATGTTAAACCTAATCACTGCAATTATTGCTGTACCTCAGGTGGCCTTTGCTGGCAATAGATGCATCAGGCTTCCGCGTACCATTTCGAGCAGCTTCTTGCTGCTCAATAGCCTTTGACTCAAAGTACTCGAGCCAGGCAGCAGCATCCTGCGAAATCAAATGGCAACTCTGTGAGTCAAGAAACTAAATCGATGCAGAATTAAGAAAAAAAAAGTTTTATTGATGTCTCTCCATATAAAGATATGCATAAATCACCTGAGTACGCAAGTCATCTGGACCAAGCTTTGCTCTAAGTATTTGTAATGTTGTTTGCTCATGTTGAACACTCAAAGGATATGCTTCCATCAAGGATAGTGCAATAGCTATCGCATGGTAACTTGCTGCGGTCTAATGTAATGTAGAAAATTAGATACATATATTATATATATACCTAATACTCTTCATATAAAAATAAAATAAGGTCTACCATCCAATGCAAAAAAATAATAATGGAACTACTTACATCAGACATTGAAAGTTAAAAGACAGTTAGTGTGAGATCATTCAATGAAATTATAAATCTGGTTTATCACAGGCAAACCTGGAAAAGATATTATCATTATACTATAAAGTTGATAGGTTTTTTATCTGCCAAAAATTAACTTTCATGTTATCATAAGAGAGCCAATCAGAGGACTAATTTGAAAAGGCAAGTTAGTATCAGAAGCTCTTTTTCTGAAAAAGAGACTGTTTTGAGACAAAAAAAACCACTTCATTCCACATACACATGCAGCTAGTGTCCATTATTTTTGTGTTCCTATGTATGTCCAGCTACATCATGTCTGTGTGTGTACCATCTCCATACAAGAACACAAGAAAACAGAGATGCAATTTTTTCCCTTACATAGTTGGAAACAATTGGTGTTGGTTTTGCAATGAAATGAAAATAACAAGACGAAGATATGGGAACAAGTAAAATTTTGAAAGAGTGAGACAGAGTGTATGTGGCAGCAAAATCATGTATACAATGAAATCTCATATTTTTGCTTTAAGAAAATATATAGTTCTGAATCAAAAGATGGGAAGAAAAAAAGTGTTGACAAGCATCTTAGTGCAGTACATTGTAAAACACCTTTTAGAACAAAATCTTATATTGATATACTTGTAAGGAAAAGAGAATAATGTAAAAGGTAACAGTCAAAATCAAATCTATATTCCATAGACTATGCTTTGTGGATCCCCATCTACTTTCTAGAACAATGAACTATTAAAGATGATAAAATAATGAGCTCTTCCCAATCGATAATAAAATATAAACTAGTGACTTACAAAGTGTTCGAGAAGTACCCTTGGACATATCTAGAAGATAGTCAGCTCTAATAAATATTGGAGGTGTATACAAAGTGGCAGCCTAACACTCTTAACACTTGCACATTAATTCAGTATCCGGGAGGGACAATGTACGCAGCCTTAACCCCCACAAGTAGAAAGGTATGGCTCGTACATTTCAGAGGTCACAAAGGAGCCAAACTAGATGTCCCACTAGAGTATGGATATGGAATGCATCTAGAGATATTGAACTTTTTATTTGTCAAGTAACCTGTGTTTCAAAATATAATAGAGTATCCAAAAGGGAATGCCCATTTTGAACTTGGAAATGATTGTTTTCTCATGTTGAGTAGAAAGAGGAGGTTAGAGAGAAAATAGAGTGAAGGAGTTCGCTTAGGTATTAAGCTGACTAGGTCATCCCAGATGACCTTGATATGAAAGCAATCCTTTTCTTATAGATCCCAAAACCTTTTGTACTCTACCACATGATAGATTTTAAGCTCATCTGATTTTGCTTGATGTACTTGTTCAAACCCAAACTAACAAATTAAAAAGGAATGAATTGCTGTCCCATTTTCTTATGTATAACAAATCTTGGTTGCATGACCGAGAATGGTATACTCTTGTTAGGGCAGAATAATAATGTGTGTGGCAAACTTTGGCTAATGGGTTCCAGAGATTGTCTAATGAAGCATATAACTGAACCCCTTGATAACAGGCCAATGATGCTCCTAATTTATATGGATTGCTGAAAGTCGAACCTGCTAACTTATACTGCTTTGGCAAAGCCCTCTCCCACACAGCAGAAGGTCAATAGATAAGGGGTTCTAGATCACCTAATTATCCAGGTCACTAGGTGAGCAGATTAGGGGTGAACTAGCTAGAAGTCACTCTGTAATACATGCCTTATCATCTCAAAGTAATTAATAATGTTTCTGTGGGACTTCATTAACCAATTATTGTAATAATTTATGATTTCTAACACCGAACTACAATAAGCATCAGCTGCTTATCTTAAAAGAATGCTATGACTACTTCAGAAATAAAAAGACACAAGAAGAAACAGAATTTGAGAACAAAAACAAACCTGAATGTGGTCAGGACCAAGCAACTTCTGATTGCATTTCAAAGCTTTATGAAGATATCTAAGTGCCACATGTATATTTCCCAGGCCTTCCTCCATCATAGCCACATTAATATATGTAGCAGCTGTGTTTGGATGAGATGGTCCACAAGTAAGATGCAAAAGATACAACGCACGTTTCACATACCTGATTAACAAGTAACAGGAGAAAAATTAAGGGTGATGGTAAATAACATATAATGGAAGCATGGTCCTGGCTTATTATTTCCAATACAAACACCAAAACATAACAATACTAACCTGGAAAGTAAGAAGCTTAATTTTTGTTAGTTTCTGTTCTTCAACTTTTTATGCACACATTAATTTTCAGGTACGAAGTAAATATTAAAGTTAAATCTAGAAAGCCATTGTTCTCAAATTAAGCTGCATTCTTTGTGGCAAAAAAACGAAGAAAATGCCATCTTTGCATATTTTAGCTAATATGCATAATAATAGAGTAGACATAACCAAAACCATAAGACAGATATGTGTCATGGAAGCTTTAATATTAAGTTTTGCATTGGCATGTAAAAAGAAAATTCTCTGTTTAACCGGTCATATCAACCAACCCTCATGATAACACATCAAGAATATAAACCTCAGTGCTTCAAAACACAAGCTAAAAATGAGCAATGACCAAACAGAGAAAACACTCAAGACATGTCACACATGAGACTAAAATAGAACAATGGCCTTTGTCAACGGCCATAAAAATTTATTCCCCGACTAGACTGAGAAAAATGGGAGAAACTTTATGAAATTTGTCTGGTCTCTTGACAAGCCTATGACAAGAACCTATTCAATCTCCTTCCACAAGACTAAGTGTTAAAATTTTTAAGTTTCCTCTTCACCATTTGGCTAATAAATCCATGTTATAACTAATCATGTGATATTAATGGAGCTATCTTCTTTCTCCAACCAAAATTCCGATGTGTTCTTTCTCTCTCATAAGATGGTCACAGTGGACCGGAGGAACCTGAATTTTTACGATGCTGATAAGTTTGATAAACCATTTGTCACTCTTTAAGCTTTTAAAGAATAACATAAGAAAAGATATAGATGCAATTTTTTCTAAATACTTTGTTGCCATGGTACTCCTACGACAAACTCTGTATGTTTAAAGCTCTATCCTTCACTAATTAATATCATAAAGCTTTCTTTGTCATAGTTAGAAGATTTACATTATTAAATAGCTTCTGACATGTAGACATTTTTTACATGTGCTGGGAAGCATGATATACAATGAACAAATTGTACAAATATCTCAATCATTGCATTCATGCTGAATAACTTACAAACTTCTTTTCAATGCTTATAGTAGAAGAAAGGCTTCTCCTTAACTTTACAAGTATTATGCTAAGAATGTTGTTTTAAGTGAAACCATCTTTTTAGTTTGGTAATCTAGAATTCAAGACTAAAATTTCTACTTTTATGTATTAATTCATCAAGATCATTTCATGCAAATAACCTAGTTAAAAATTTTTGACCGTTACCTGCCAGAAGTCTTCTTCTTTTTTTCTATCTAGAAGAGGCACTAATTCTAAGTTTATATCTCCTCGAATCCTAATATATTATACTGCAATAATATCTTATAAGACAGTACCAATGTTCAAGTCATTATAAAAACAAAAGATGGAATATCTAATAATTCAAGATATTAGAATTCCCAATCAAAAGAACACTATCTAAGATTTGATACTACAACAAATAAGAATTGAAGTTACTTTAGAGCCAATTCAGTATGTTGAAGCCTGTAGTAAAAAACAGCTAGGTCGCCGTAGCTCTTCATTGTATCTGGATGATCCAATCCAAGCTCCCTCTCATTTATGTCCAATGCCTTCTGCTGATAAGTTGTGGCCTAAAAGTTGCAATAATTTAGTATAATCCCAGCCAAAGACAGGAGCACAGGTTCAAAATTTATAACAGAAAGTTCCTAAAAGTCATCCCTAATAATTGAAGTGATATATAAAATTTTAAATAGTAAAAAACACCATATAGCATATTATAATATTCATCTTAGCGTAAGAAACCATAGTGGTAGAATACTGTTTCATGGTTTAACTCGATTCAGATCTTTGCAAAAGCCATTAAAAAACAGATAAATCCAATTAGAATTAGACATTGATCTACTAAAAGAGGACACAAGTCAGGAACACAAATGCTGTATTAAAATATTGAACTGTGGTTTATCGCTCTTTGATCTGTTTCAACCTCATGACCCACTAATGGTCCTGCATGCACTTATTCAAGGCATAAATTAGCTACCAACTAAATTTCCAACAGAATTACATGTCAATATTATGAAATATGAATTACAAAAAACGGTTTCAATCACTCGGAACATAATCACCCATGACACAAACTTTACATTACAATTCTCCAAATTTCAGATCGTTGGACTTGGCAAATTTAAATTGTCCATAATGGTGTATTTTTGACATTGGATTGGTAAAAACATAATTGATCTGCTCAATTTTACTCAAATAGACCATTTAACAAGGTTCCTTTTAAGATATCAGAAAAGAGAGAACCATGGCACATAACAGATCGTAAGATACTCCATAAGTCCATATCATAAGAACCATGGCCTTCAGTGACACAAATATCTGAAAGCTACCTAATTAAGGTCACCAGTATGGTAGAGAACAACAGCTAAAAGACTGTAGGCTCCAGCAGTCATCCGATTATAAGGACCACAGACTGCAATTAATTTTGCCAGAGCCTGCATCCAACTACACCTTCATACCAAAAGCAAATGAAAGAGAAAAAAGGTCTTTACAAAGAAGTTAACCTGTACAGTATCTTATGACGAATTACCTTTGTTCCATAGTTGACTGCGTCTTCAAGTTTTACCCTTATCAAGTGCCATTTTCGAAGACTCTAGAAGTTGTCGTGCATCTGCAGATGAGCATGCAACTTGCTGCAAAAGATTCAAAAGCACTAAGAATGTAAGATACATTATGGTAGATACCATATTTCAAATAAGACCATCTTAGCAGCTTTACCTTGTGCACAGGTACAAGGCTGATGATATCTGATTTGTCAAAGGGGAAATTTGAATCCATATCAAAGTCTCTGGGTGCCAATTCAATTCCCACCTAAGAAAATTGAACATGTAAGATGAAAGGAAAATTAAATATCATTTACAGAAATGAAAAATGATCATTACCTTGTGACATAGCCCTCTTAAAATAGCATATTTTCTTATATCATTATAGTTTGAGATTGTAAGTTCCCAGTTATATCGCTTTCTTAGAAATACTTCAAGCCATCTCCAGACTAGAAAGTGCACACGTATAGCAGAATGTGAAACATCAGAATCAGGAAGCCCAAGGAGCATGTTAAGTGTTGCAGCCATCAATATAGATAAATCTCCAGTATCAGAAACAGAAGCAATCACAGCTCGTACAACATGCTTAAAAGCCCTTACTATCATCTCATGAATACAGAGTGACTGAACATGAGACAGCTTCTCTGAAAGCTTGACCTGACAGATATTGTACATAATATTGCATTTAATATAATTAGGAAAAATACTTTGTGAAAGTAAAGATATATTCAGCCTCTTCAAGCTAAAGGTGACTCACAACTTGCCCAAGAGAGCGTATTCTTAGACCTCTTGTATGCATGAAATCAGTTAGAGTACGACCATCAACAGGTGATAGCTCCAATGACCCAAAATCTGAGACCTGAATACATGCCAAGGTACAAATAATACTCATTAACCATCATTCCATACTAAAACAGAAAATAATGAATTAAATATGAAAAAATTGTACTCAGGCATACCAACTTTGGGAGAGCAACTTCATCATAATATCTCATTGCCATCTCAGTTAATTCCTGTGGAGACTGATCATGAGAATAGATCAGCTTCTCATCTTCAAATTAATTGTAATCTTAATATATGTTTCTATGTAAGTTAAGATGATACACACACAGACAATAAATTTACATGTTATTTAGTAGTAATTGTGATATAGACAGGAATTAACTAATGATACATAGCCCAGATAAGTGTACATATGTACAACAGAACTGAAACTTTAGAATAAACAAACAAAGTTACTAATTCTGTAATAGTAAGACATGAATTTGCAACTGACAATCAACACCTGAGATAGCAGTAGAAAAATCAGAACATACACCTGAAATAAGGCATAACCTGCATATATTCATGTGACTTGTGCATACCTTCAAATGAAGTCCAGTATTAGATTCTAGCAACCTTGTATATACAGGTTCAGTCAACAAATCTTTGAGCTTGCAAGAATTCTCAGTTTCTTTGCTTTCTACCTTAGGTTCCTTGATAGGCAACTTTGTATTCTGTTTTTCATGCATCTCATCAGATGATTTCCTGTCAATGGTTAAAGTCTTTTCTTCATCAGAATCTGGTTTCTTTTTTGGGTTTTTAAGAATTTTAAGAGGCTTCCCAAGGCCTTCAACTCTTATCTCACTTTTTGTCTTCGTCGTGATTTGTTTTTTGTCATTTTCACCAACCTGTTTCTTGTCTTTGTCACCATTATTCTGATCCTGCAAATGTTGTATCCAACAAGCTCCCAATTCCCATCTTACTGAAACATTGCATTCAGCTTCCTCCTCCTCAAGCTTCACTAGGCTATCTTTCAACAATTTCTCCACAATTTTTTTTGCTGCAGAGAGTTCCTCATGCCTTGAACTCTGTAGATGATTATATAATCTTTTCTCTCTTGGTGTATGGCTTTTGTGAAGTAGCATTCTCAGACTGGAATAACAAATAATATCTTCAACGAAATGAAGTATGCAAAAACTATTTTATATGAATGAAATCAGAGTATGTAATTGTGGCTATTTACCTGCTAACGTTCAAAGCATTTGCACCACCTTCAGGATGATCCTTAATTTCAACACCTTGCAAAGGTAAATCCAGTTCGCTTTTCTCATGATGCTTGACTTTCACAACAGCGATATAACCACAGTATCGCACATTAAGAACCCCCAACATGGCGATATCCTGCGGTTGAAAGCCACAAATTTGTTCACTAACAATAAAAATATAAAAAACAGAAACTAATGTCAAGCCACAAATTTGTCAACTGACGTTAAACATATAAAACAAGACATAACAACAAAGACAAGACACTTTTGTGGTAGGGTTTCTTTAAAAGATCAAAATTCCATACATGAGCTGCTGTATTTTCATCTGATGTGATTCCTTTTAGCAAGTTCCTCTCAGCGAGATGTTTGGCATCAATACCAGTTGTTTTACTTCCATCAATCTTTGTATCCACCTTACAGCTTGCATCTGAAGCATCTTTAGTGACAGTGATGCTAAAATCCCCCACTGTCTCAAACTGCAAGATTTCATCTACCCCGACTGTAGCTGCATTTTTTCTTTCATCCATAACTTGCTTTACAGCTGCAACAGCTCTTAGTATTGCAACATCTACAAATAGGATATGAAGCAGGAAAGCTCTTCTGTCCCGGATTTGTCTCTCTTCTGCTGTCTTACATGGCATGGACTTAAGAAAAAGGAACTCATTTGCCCAAGGCATCATATCACTTCTACTGTCCTGAAACCATCCACCTCCATTGCCTCCCCAAGTTTCATCCTCAGCAGGAAGGGAAGGAAATGTGGCTGGTGACTGAGCAGCAACTGGAGGCACAAGCCATGTGTTTGCACGAAATCCATAAGGCAGGTTTCCAAACTGCAAATAATAGGGCACTCTTAGTCAACCGAATGCATTCAACAACCAACTAGCTAGACTGTACCACAACAAAGATATGCACAAGCCCAAGATTTAGATGTGGAAATGAATAAAATGACACATTCTAAGCAAATTAAACTAATATACCTACAAGATTGAACCAAGGAGCTCATGACTACAATACAGAATCAAGAAACACAACACCAAAGATTGTTTGCAACTTTCTTTTTAAGTAAGCAAACACATATCGGCCCTAGCTTTCTTCTTTTTTAAGCAACTGAAAAGGTTTCCAACTAAGACATGCTACTTTGGCCTAAGAAAGGAAACACTAAATTAATCAGAACTTGATCTAAAAAATCCTGTGATATTATAAGTTGGACATTCTGTAAGATTCACTTGATTTGTCAAGATGCACATGATCAAATATTTCAGATTAAGCATGAAGAGAATGCAGAAGTTATAGAGTAGCCAAAGATGATCCATATTAATCACAGAAGCAAGTTGTCATTATAAAAAAACTAGTTCATTTTCAACACTAAGTGTCAACAAGGAACACCAATAAGCTCATAGTTTCAGCCAAAGAAGGAAATAAGGAATAACTAAGCAAACATCAGTAAGAATCAACCACATGGAAACATATTAGAAGCTCCTGAATCCACCACACTAAACAAGAACAAACCAACCTTGTTCCGTTCCATGAAAGCTTTCATGAGATCTTCATAAGCCTGTAAACCACACAGCACAGAGTTGAGCACTTGCTAGAACTTAGCAACAATGCATAATGCCACAAAAAAAAAATTTAATGCTGAAAAATATCGAAATCAAAATGTTGTAGGTTTGTTACTTCTAACAATTTCTGAAATAGCAAAAGATTTAATGTAAGAAACGAAACATAGCAAGAATTGGAGGCCGACATTATTAAATGCTCTACTGAGATGTCTCAGGAGATCGACAAGATTGTGGCAAAGCAAGCATTGCTTCCCAAGACTGTAAAATCCCCTGGAGCATGCCTCGACGATCACAAGCTTCCCATTGCATAGCTTCACCTTCAATTTCAAATCCAGTATCAACCAAAAGAAACAATTAGCGATAAGATTCACGGATAAAACGTTAAAAAGAATATAGTAAGACCTACTTCGAGGAAGAAGAGATGATCGTCGGATGGACGCTCATCTTGCCTAAGATTCGTTGTTCGTCTCATAACTGCAGCAGACGAATCGATAAAGAAAACAGGGTAAGATTCAGGATCCAAGCGAAATTCTCGACCAAGATTCAGGAGAAACATGATCGAAAAGAGAGGGAAGGGTAAGATTGGACTCACACTGGATGGGAGGGGTGAGATTGGCGAGGGAGAAGAACTCATAGAAGGCCCCGAGCCGAGGGCACGCCCCGCTCATCTCCGCCTCTAGGTCTGCCGTCGAATCCTTAGCCGCCGCCGCCAGCGACTGTGACGGCGACTTCGGCTGGGACTGGCCCTGGTCATCCGGCGGGCTCTTCCGGTTCCCGCCGGCTCCGGCACCGCCGCTTTTCTTGCGGACCTTCGAGGCCGCAGCGGAGGCTGACTCAGACGGGGCATCTTTGGGCGACGTTGGCTGCGGAGTCGGAGGCGGCGGATGACCGAAGCAGGTGGTGGAGGAGAGGAGGTCGAGGAGGCGCCGCACGTGCGCCACCGCACGCTCTTCGTCGTAGTCCTCTTCTCCCGCAAGAAAATTTCAACAAAACACTTGTATTTAGTAAAATAACATATATATCCCTGTAAAATTAGCATTTGCATACTTCACCAAATTTGTGCGTGTGTGTATATATATATATATATATATATACCATTTTTCATTATTTTAAATTTATAAGTACAAATACCCTATTAATGAATATAGAAAAACATATGCACAAGAGACTCATCAATACAAAATTTGAGAGAATAAAAAAATAATATTTTTGATTGATAATATAATTTTTTTCCTATCAATACTTATTTCATGTTTACCTTCAACCAGAGTGAGAGTGCATGGTTTCAGCACCGTGACATCGACGAAGTCTTTCAATCTCGAACCTCTTACCTGAAATAAAAGGCCAAAAATGTTTATAAATTATTATTGTTTTGTAGAGCAGAAGTTTATTTGTATATCATCTAATTATTTCAACAAAGATACATATAATAATATAAAAGGTTTTAACTGATGTTTCCCTGAAAACCAAAGACAAAGGAGTTGGAAGGTGGAGATGGGTGTGTTTCTCGATGAACGTCAACATCGGAGAACGAAGTGTTTCTCTTCTCCACCCAAACCTCAGCTAAATGCGACTAAACCTCACCGTCCTACCGACGAAGGCTCGTCGGTACACCCAGTTTTTCCAAGTGCGACATCGCCACAACTTGCGAGCCACAGGTCAATCCTTCTTGGCTTGCTTGATCATGTCACCCTCATTCCAAGAACTCATCAACCATTCGATTTCTGAAGTCCCTATCCTTGTTCAGAGTGGACAATCTAATTCCAACCTTTCCTTTTCTCTTAATTCTCCATTGCTTAAACTTAGTCAAGAAGAGAAAGTACCACAACTCCAGAAGCAAAGGGGTTAGGGAGGTCATGTGTACCTCATGGGAGAGGGAGTAATTGGTGATATGGCACGCAAGGGTGTTGACGCAGAGCAGCCGCCGCACATCGATGATCTTGTCGGTCGATATCCCCTGCAAATTTCCACTGACGAGTTATAGCAGAAACAAAGGAACCAGCACAAGAAAAGCTTGTAGATTGCTTTTCATGGTGAAGACCATCATCACTGTCATGGTTTTGCCAGATTAGGATGAGGAATGAGGAGATATACACTCTGAACCTAAAATGGGAAAGAGAAGCTTCAATCATTGAACAGAATCCAAAAGAATGGACATCCCCCTTCATGAGTCATCCCTTGTGATGCAACAAGCAGTTCTGCGCCAGTTCTCATTAAATGCTGGGAACTTGCATTCATGGAACTGCAGGAGGTTGATTTTGTTCCCCACCAAACTAATGTATTCATGAGGGACCATAGTAATCATGTCAGCAGAGGTAGAGAGCAAGTACTGCTATTACTCCCAGGGGAATCAAAAGCCATGGACACCCGAGGAAAACATTGCCTCCCATGGCTCCTTCCTGGATGCAACCTTTCTTAAATTTTACTCACAGAACAGTAAATTCTATTCCCGTTGTGTCTCACATGCATGCCAGTTTCTTCATTTCTTTTCCTTTTCACAAAGATTTCATGTAACGTTGTCTGTCTGTTCCTCTGAGTCTTTATCTTAGGCAACAGGGAGAAAGATATAGATGAGAAGAACATGCACAGACCTTGAGGATGACATGAGACTCATCCGGGAGCATTACTGTGATGTCCACAGCCAGAGGCAGAACTAGCAGAGCAGCAACGACAACAATAACAACGAGTTAGTCGTCAGACAAGAATGAAAACTAATGACAACAAAAATAGCAGCTCAAAATAGATTTTCTCTCGGCAACCACAATCCAAACCTTTCTCATCTTTCTTCTTCTTGTCGCCCTTGCCCTTTCCTCGACCGCCCTTGGGTGCCATGCGGCCGCCCCGCTCCACTCGCTTCCTCTTATCTCTGCATCGTCAATTTATTAGTATTCCTCGACCACTAATGTACTAATGCTTGTACAATTCTTGTTACCTTTTCTTCTGCTTGTTGAATTCTTTTTTCATTTTTTCTCTCAATTTAATGAACATAAGAATGCTAACCTTTTTATTTTTGAATTTAAAGTTTCTCAAAAAAATTTAATTGGAAGAGCTTCACTTGGTTTTCCTTTTATCGCAAAAACCAAGCAATCATTTTTGTACTGATTCAGGTGAAAGTGCAGTCATCTCAAAACTTGAATGTGGCAGATTCTTTGTCCAAGGATTCAGTAGCTACTATTTCAGATGAAGTGAAACAAGTGACTGATGGTAGTGATACCCAAGATGATGAGAACATGAGTAGTCCAGGTGTTGAGTCAAAACATGAAGATGCTGTTGCCAAAAAGCAGTTATTTGTTTCTCAACAATCTAAAGGAACAGCAGAGCAAAAGGTTGCTTCTTTTAGTGAAGATGTAAGAGAGATAAATACAGAAGCAGAAGATGGTTGGCAACCTGTTCAAAGACCAAGGTCCATCGGAGGTTCAAGCCAGCAAATCAAGCATCAACGCACAAGCACCTGGAAAACCTACAACTATCAGATGAATGATGTTCCTAGTGAAACTGTTCAATCCAAGCCACAGTTTTCTTATTTAAATAATGGGTATTATTTGCTTAAGAAAAAGATAGTTATTCCTGGAAGCTTTAATGACAATCTTAACATGCAAGTTCAGTCACCAGACACCAGATCTGGTCAGAAGGCGTATAAGGCTGTAACTTATCGGGTGAAGTCAGTGCCTTCATCCACCAATCCTGAGATCAGTCATAACTCTTGGAGTGCTGTCGAAAGAACGACTTCCCCATTAGATGCTCATGCACCCTATTATCGCCATGATAGCCAGGTATTAGAGAATCAGAAGAACCTAATAGGTGGTGTCTCTGAGCCTCGCAACAATTTGGTTCATAGTTTTAGTAATTCTCCATCATATAAAGATGTAGCACTGGCACCTCCAGGAACAATTGCCAAGATACATAGCCGAAAGTTTCAGGAGAATATGCCATTGGAACAAGAGTTGTCTATTGGTGGCAATGCATCTGAAATAAAGGAATCATTTTTGGCCGAGGAACATACAGAAAATGCTGCAGAGCTATCTGAGATATCTAACATAACCCAAGATAAGGACACTGTCCAGGATGCGTTTTTAGACTCAGATAAAAAAGTTGAAGTTGATCATGAAGAAGAAAGAAAGGAAGATTGTGAAACAGAACAATTACTAGAACCATCATCTTCTGATTTGGAAGTGGCATCTTGTAGTAGCATGCTCACCAAGAATATCATTGACAATTGTGTATCTAGCAATGAGGTTCAAGGAGTTGAGCAAAATGAGAATCATGATCAGAATTTGTCAACAAATACATCTGATAGGAAAAAATCTGAGTGTCCCATCACTGCAGAAAGCAAAGAAGATAATCATGACGAAGCCTCATGTACCAATGTTGGTATCAGTTCTTACTCTAGTCTCCATCAATTCAATTTCAAGAAGGTTCTCATCCCTGAGAAAACAGGTGGTGATTATCCCACGATGGAACTACCACCTTCTAATTATGATGGGAGAGAGGTATCTAGCAAGAAGCTGTCTGCATCTGCTGCACCGTTTAGCCCTTTCCCTGCTACAGTACTTGGTCCTGTTCCTGTAACTGTTGGTCTTCCTCCTAATGGTACAATTTCTGCAGTTACACCATGGCCATTGAGTGCCCGTCTGCATGCTTCACCCACGGCTGTAATGCCAATGGTGCCTCCTATTTGTACCTCACCGCATCATCCTTATTTCACCTAGGCCTTCGCACATTCTACGTCCCTTGCCATTTATATATCCACCATATACCCAACCTCAAGTCATTCCAAATACCACTTTTGCTATGAACGGTAACATATTTCATGGAAACCATTATCCATGGCAGTGCAACATTGGTGCAAACGTTCCTGACTTTGCGCCAGGATCAGTATGGTCTGGTTCTCATCCTGTGGACTTCTCATCTTTGCCACCCATCATTAGTCCAACTTCTGAATCCGTGTTGGAACCAATTATAACATCTCATTTAAGAACTGATGTGAGTCTAGACCTTCCATCGGATAACAATACTGAAGAAGGGACCAAAACAGAAGAGAATAATGAGATATTCCAGATTATAGACATTTGTAAACCGCTGGATGGTAACTGGTTAGAGAAACGGGAATCTGAAGAATCTCACAGAAATAATACAAAAATTACCGACTTGGAATCTGAGACGGTTTTCAGACAAGATGCACAGCATAGTGGTGGAAGGCATGTCTTCAGGAGTAGCAAAAAGTATGAGGGTGAGGGAAGCTTTAGCATATACATCAAGGGTAGAAATCGCCGTAAACAGACACTAAAGCTGCCTATAAGTTTGCTCAATAGGCCATATGGATCACAGTCATTTAAAGTTATATATAGCAGAGTAGTAAGAGGAAGTGATGTTATAAGTGCAACAGATATATCTTCCAGTGAAAATGTTACTTCCGACTAGTCACGAGCAAAGAACACTACAAACTTCAAAATGGGCAGGAAAGAATTTTTTTTATTGTTCAAGCCACATCCAGGAGGACGTGACTGAAAAATTAGCAATGTTGATAATTTAGTTATTGCTATTTTTCAGGCAACTGATATTTTTTATTAAGAAGCCAAGATTGAACGTTCAGGAAGGTAAGCGACAAATCTCCTCATGGTCCAAGCCAGGTATTTCTTTGTTAATTAGCTTGACAATGTTACATAACTTGCAGATTTATTGCTCATCAATGCACCTCCATATACTTTATTGTCAATAACATCTCTTTTGCTTTAATTTTGTGTTGGTTTCTCAAGCATACAATTAATTTATCCTGTTTAACATAAGTTATTAGGAAGAAACTTTGTTTGTGAACTGATCATGATTCACCTTTGAAATCCCCAAATTTTTTAACCTCGAGTATCTTCAGTATTGATATCTCACACAATCAAAAAGCTCATAGTATACCATCATGCATGTAATTTATAAGCCTGACTCGATATTTTAGTTCCGGTCTAGCCATTCCAATTTCCAAGCAACCGGTCAAGAGAGACAGACTGAGCGGATATTTTCAGGCTTCCGAAGATGTTTTGATATGCATGAAACTAGTATCAACATCTTTTTGAGGCGCAGATTTTTGCTTCTATTGTAGCTTTCTCTAATTTGCAATCTTGATAATCAGATTGCTGGAGTTAAGTTGTTTTTTCTAATTACCTCTCATCTGTTGCAAATTCCAGGGTATGGCTTACCATCAAATCCAACCTAATTCCTTTTAGTTAAGTCTTCCACTTGCTATGTTTACTGCTGTTGATCTAATCATCTATCACACGTCTTGAGTCTCTGGGCTCATTGGATTTCCAGTCTACCAGGGATTATCAGTTCATTTGTTGAAGCAGTACAACATTTAATAATGATGTTAAATCCGATTAGAAAGCTGGGTTGTGCATCCTACCTCTTATGATTTTGTTTTTATGACATTATCTACAACCATTTTCTTGCATTCTCAAATTAGAGCAGATTTATCCGAAAATTAGACTTGTAATATAGCTGCCACACTACCTTTTTGGCATTCCAGTACAGACTAGGTAGATTGCTTGAATTGTAATGTATGCCTCTGTTATTCAGTAGTGACGCTCAAGCAAGATTTATGTGTGGTCGAGTTTTCAACTTGCACAACATATATAATTTTTTTTTGTATGTTGTTTGTCATAGCTTTCTAGATGTATGTATATCATTTGCCATCTTTTCAACTCAACATTAAATGCTTTCTGAGTAGAGTGTGGGGTTAATTTGTGGTGTTTGAATGAAATTGGGTGATTGATCATTCACAAAAATATTTTTGCATGATCATTCCTAGTATTTTCATTTCTTCTTCCGTACAGGCTGATGAAGACCATTTCGTCTGCAGGTTCACAACATAGATTGTTGAGAAGGCTATGAAGTTCCAAGTCTAGAGAGGATGGAAATAGCGTAGAACTTTTGACCAAATCATTAGAATTAGGTTGAAACTATTAACCCATTTTTTCTTCTCCATTGAAGAGACATGTACGAGCATTTTTCTCCTCTCTTTTTTCCCCTTTTCCTTTTGAGGATTCTGAAATTTATAGCCGACAACATTGTAAGTCATGGGATTTTGTGAACCTCGACTTTCCTACCCATCAAAATAACTTTTGCAATTTCTGCTAATATATTCTTTTCGGGTATGCGTTTCATGCTTGCAAAATTAACGTCATTCAGTCGTTGATAGGGTTGGGAAAATTCTCTTGTTTTTTTATCTGATGTGATGGTCAAAGTGAAAATTTTAAGCTTAATTAGCTGCTTCTAAAACCTGATATTCCTGATCATCGACTTGATTATGAGTTGGAAACGTTGAACATCGGAGATCAGTATATTCTAATTTGTTTAAATCAATGCATTTAGGATGCTGTTATTCTTTTCTTTAATAATCCCTCGATTGAATCTGAAATGATCAAAGAGGTAAATCAATGATTCCATCTCTAAAAGCATTTGTCATGGGCAAACCGATGTATTAATTTCGTTTGACTCAAATTATTGATCAAAATACGCAGATATTTTTATTTTTCATTGCTACTGTCATTTTTGTTCTCATTAGGTTTCTAATTCTTCTTAAGCTTTGTACGGACAAGATTTTATCTATAAAGATTAAGATAACTAATTGGAAAAAATAATAATAATAATAACAACAACAAATAATCAACATGGTAACAATGAATCTGGAAGTTTGACATGTCTTCAAGTTAGTACGTGGGAAGATACTAATGGTTTCAGCACCTCTTCAGTTCTTGTAGAATTCCTTCAGCAAAGAGAGATCGCCATCATCGGACGACACAGTCGACGCGAAATTTATAATGTTCATCTCTCGTGGCTCAGATATCCACTCTTTGTATGATCACAACCCATAGCATAAGAAACCCTCGAGGATCAGATCCAACATGAGGTGATCCGATGAACGAGAACTGTTGATATGATGAGATTTCCATGAAGTAAGTGGTGCAGCATTAGGCATACGAGATATCTATCAACCAGTAGTAGTACTTGATGGCTCATCACCGTCATCATCTTCTTCTCGGCCGCATCACCCACTTCTGCCGCCACCCGATACGCGTACAGGTTCGAGGGAAATGGGTAACCTAAAGAAGTGCTCCTCTCCCCTCTCATCGATCTTCCTCACCCATCTGCTTTTGCTGCGCGGCCTCCTCCGCCCTGATCCCTTCGCGCTCTTCCGCCGTTCCACGCCGCCTGCCGTCGTCCCCGTCCTTCCCACCTCCTCAATCTTCCCTATCATCGTCACCTCCATCCCATCTTCGCCTATCGGCCCCTCCTCCCTCCCCGCAGACAGTTAGCGATCGCCACCGAACTCCTCGGATTGAAGCGGAGCAGCTCGAGCAGGCCTGCGTACGGGTCGGACTTGCAGCCCACCAGAGAGCAGCCGATGTGCTCGTGATACGGGTCGCCCACCTTGAACTCCACCGCGTCGTCCACGCCGGACTCCTCGACGACATCCTTCGTGGGAGCGAGCGACACCTCCTCCGGGATGATGCAGACGAGTCTGCCTCCGGTTTGTCGAGCTGCAGCGGCGAGGGCTCCCGTGGATTGGGACGCCTCCGGTGAGCTTTGTATGGTTGGTCACGGGATCTTCTACAAGCCCTTAGGTGATCGACTTCATCTTTCTGCTGTTTTGAAGCTCAACTACCCCAAGACTTCCAACATCTCTACCAGTCTGGTGAGCGGGACTGTCGAGAGCTTGGGGCCCCACCACATCGATCCCATCTCGCTTGTAGCCTATGCTCAAAAGGAGTATGTTTTCACGATGATCCCCCAAGCCAACCACTCATGCTCCTCTCTTCCATTCCAGGAGGAATCACTAAGTTTCGGGCCTACTTCTGTTTGTAGTCATCTCCTCCGGTATATGACTGGTAGAACATTTCAGCTAGACTACGGCAGTGGCTGCACCGGTAGCAACTGTGGAACTCTAAGTAGTAGCTTTGGGTTCTCCGCTAGATTCTTGTCCTTCGATATGATACAGTGCTCGGAGAACGGCCGGTTGCATCTCTACATCGAATTCTCCAATTCCAGTTATCTTTCATATGATGTCCCGATGGTGCCTAAGAAGTCCATGATGGGTGAAGGCTATTGGGACCATGTTAAGAATCGTCTCTGTCTCATAGCCTGTCACATTCTTGAAGGGAGTTCACAGGCGAGTCCCTCTGTTGGTGATTGCTCGATCGGACTGAGCTTATGGTTCCCAACTGTCCTGACGCTGAGAAGAAAGGACGTGGTCGGTCATATGTGGAGTAACAAGAAGAAGAGAGACCCTGGCTACTTCAGCATGGTCTCGTTCCACCGGTCGGGTGGGCGAATGGT